>NC_133503.1:101963437-102568281 GCF_049354715.1 Callithrix jacchus | reverse complement strand
GGCTCAAGGCTGGGATTGAATTTCCCCAGACAGTTCACTACTGCAGACAATAACAGTTGCCACATTCAAGTTTCATATGTTATAACACCCTGTGATTTAGACTCAAGTTCCACTTGTACAGCTGCCTGCTTAGTGTGTAAATGGGAACAGGGAGTAGAGTCTAGGTCCCCAGCGCAAGGAAAACAGATCCTTTTATATCTTAAGAGACAAACTCACTGTCCTGAAGCCTCATGAGAACCAAAAACTCCTATATCATTTTAGCAGCAAAAATGTCTCTGCTCAATATTCAGATGATTTTAGCTATATGTTGCAGGTTTTTCTCAGATCACCAACTTCAAACGCAAACAAGTAAAAGAAAATCAGAGACAGAACGCACCTCAGAATTTATCTCTGCCAAGAAAGGAAGAAAAGGAACTGTTTTCCATACATACCTGGGCAACAAATCCTGGTGCCTAAAGCCTTATTCTAAGTATATAAGTCTAAATCAATGGTATCTAAGTGAAAGATGAGTGTAACGAAAGAGACTGAAGACTTCTACAAAAATAGTAACTCTAATAGAGAAATCCGATATTACTTACAAGTCCATTTTCACTTCAACTAGTATAGTGTTAAATGTTTTTGATATGCTAAAGCATTTACCAAGTACCAGACTGGAATATAACAGGTACTCAAAAAATATGGGTAGAATGAACAGATATTTTTAAACTACTTGCATTCATGAATAGTTAAACATATCTACATAGGAAATTAAGTTCATTTGGGGCTGAGATGATGCTTTGTTCCTTTTAGCAAATATAAGACTGAATACTACAAATAGTAAGTGATTCAATAAATGTTTAGAGAACAAAATATGGGCCTCCCGAAGATTCTACAGACCCGTAAATTACCATCTTGAGTCAGTTTAGGAAGCTAAGCAAGAAATGTGGTATTACTCCATCTAGGCAATCAGAAACCGTTTTCCACTGAATTCCACAGGCCCCAGAATGGAATATTTTGGAACATAAAAGTGATGCTTCCATTATTGTCCAGATGATATTCGTTCAAGCTAATGTTTAAATGTTATTTTTATTTTGATCAAGTCTCAAAAGTAAATGATTTAAAGTAAAACTAAACATAATTTCAACGGAATTTATAAAGATCTTTTACCAAAAAAATAATAATAATAATGTGACCTCACTCTCTTTTTTCCCTTTTTCTGTTCCTTTCCTCTTCTGCTCTTGCCAGATTAATGTCAATAATTCCACATTCCATTTCAAACAACAGATGAATAGATAGAAGATTAGCTTTTCAGAGAAACAGCTGTAAATAACTATAATCTAGTTAGTAGGATTCCTTTATGGCTTGAAAGGTTATAACAACAGGAGTCCTAAATTTCCCTGATCAAAAACTTTAATTCCCTCCTATAGGGAAACAACAGGACATCTTCTAAAGTTCAACAACAAGGTCATGTATACAACATTTATATATACGAACTAGTCATAAGGAAGCAGAGTAAAGAATTTTAATCCTATAAAATTTAGGTACACAAAGATCCAAGAATCTCATAACTAAATATTTTCTAACAAAAAGTGACAGGAAAGGTAGCTTAACATCAATCACTCCTCAATGTCCTAAGAGTGACCCTGTCTTCTTAAAAAATACAGCATCCTAAGACAATGTCCAAATAAGTCTGGCTAAATTTAAAACAACTCAAAGTGAAGTGGGAATAATTTATTCAACAAAATATTCTCGTTCAGACTGAAGTACCTGGAAAAAGAAAATATGAAAATATCAGGTTTAATGGCACAATAATAATTTGGATATAAAAATATTAATGGTGTACTACTATGTATCAAGCATTGGCAAGGCAATAGGAATACAATGGGCATAATTTCCCTACTCTTTTATGTGAATTTGCTTTTTTAGACATCTTCCCAATGAATGAGTTTTTATAGAAATGCTTCTTGCTTCATAAGAAGCAAGAGGGCAGTCTGAAGAACTAGGCCCATCCCTTCGGATCTGAGTGGGTTACACTATGGCTAGGGAGCAAAGTCAGAGTGGACACAGGGGAGAAAAAGAGTCTGTATTATGGGACATCAGCACTACTAGGTAAAATTGCTTTATACCTCAGTAGACAGACATGAAAATTGCTTACTTATAACAAGTACTTTATATGAAATGAGATAGCTCTTACTCATTAGAATGATCAATCTTTTATTTGATCATTCCATGAGGCACAGACAAACTGAATATTTTCATTCTCCTGACAACCAACTGTGGAAAACACCCACAGCCAACCAGATGTCATAGATGCAGGCCAAACCCAGGCAGGTTTTCTGATGACCACTGACCTGCACACTTAATCTACACCTCAGAGCAAAGATAAGGGCCCTACTTCTAGTTCATGGGTCCAGAAGAGTCCATTGTGGATCTACGCAGGCTTGATGTCCATGGGGCTTTATACATCTCTAGAGAAAGGTCACATGCAAACATGCCCAAAGGCCTAATTAGCTCTAGGGGATACCAATGAGGTCCAGGCTACTCTGGGAATATCAAGAATTTCTCCATAGGACCAATCAGAATCCCCCTTAGGAAATCTACAAAACACAACTTTGTCCTCAAGAGATGGATGAATTGGGCAACAAACCAAGACCAGTGCTTGAGTTATTCTCTGAAGCAATGTCAAACTTTCATGATGACTGGGATCTATCTAGTATTGGCCACATTAGCCTAAATTAGTTACCTCTAAACACAAAGGAGGCAGACTCACTGAAGATGAATCCCATTTTGCTGTCCACACAGCCCAAAATTCAGTCATTTCAGAAAAAGGAGTAGAGCCAAGGCACAGTCCAGGTAGCTGGCTGCAGCATTTCCTCTGAGATTTATATATTCCCTAAATTTATTATTTAAGCATACGTAATCTTTAAATTCAGTAACTGGACATTTCTCTCTCAAATATTATTTTGGATAGTCATTATCTTCAGAATCTTGCCAATGTCTCTTATGTTGTGTAAAACTCAACCATTAAAAAATTTAATGGGTATAATTAATGTCTCAGATTTGTTTTCCTTCCCAGGTGACAGCATTCACTGATAGTTATTGCTGATAAGTAACTTGCTATCAGCTTTCATAGTTGCTCCTGCTTGTCAGCCATAGGACTTTGTGAGAATCTTTATATATGCTATATAGCAGGCACTCATTAAGTGTTTGTGGAACAAATGAATGAATGAATCCAGCTACTGCTAAAATACTGTGAGGCTCCATATAAAGAATGTAAGAGGTCTGACCCATTGCAGGCACTCAGTAATTGAGGCAAGGACAGAAGTGGCAGTGATGGTGGACAAGGTAGTCAGAGTGGTCATAATAGTAGCAAGTCTTCTTCTGGTTATTCTAACGTAGGGAAAATACGCACATCAGATGGAGAATATTCCCTGGTCAGTAGGGAAAGTCAATTGCTGATATTATGGGACCAGTGAGGATCATGATTACAGATGGGTAGTCCCCATGGGCTACAAATGGTATGAAAATCTACCCTGCAAATAAATCCCTAATATTCCTGCAATGGATGGGAATAAAAGCAGAATAGGATTTGAACAACACAGTTTCATGCAATATCAATAGCATAAGTGATACAATTTTCTGCTTTTCACTTATAATAAGAGCTACTGGATGGAAACTCTAAGCTAACTTCTAGAAAATGCCAAGCCCCAGGACCCTCTCATAGGCACCCAGCAGCTGGCTTCTTCCTGCTGCAACTACATCAATGGCACAAAGGAGTTTTTCCTCACATCCTAAATTTCTTTCCATTTCTGATGGCAGCAACAGCTGGTTCAAGGAAAGCGGGACAGCAGTTTGGGGATCTGGAAAGATAAATTCTTCTTAAAAAGAGGATGATAGCTCAGTGACAGTACTGATAAATTCTAAATAATATTAGGCCATATACAGAAATAGAAAAACCTGTAAATAGCATCTATTTCTTACCTAAAAACTACAAGTAAGAAAAGAGTTTTCAGAAGGAATCTGGATGAGACAAACAATTAGGACAGACACTATACCCACTATCCAACAGGTAAAGGTTAACTACAAGAAAAGGGGGTGGGAGGGTAGGGATTTTATTGAATTAGTAAGTCCTTTAAAATCAAGTCAATCCTCAAATATGGAAAAGATAATTCACTTTCCATGAGAGAAGTTGAAACGGTGCCATAACAGAAATTAGCCCTAAATGTTTTAAAACTGTGGTTAGAAGTTAAGTTACATAAGAACATCTGGATGGTGATAAATCAGTGGAAGATATTATATGGTATAAAATAAAATTACATTTTGGGGACAGTTTAGTTCACTGGTATGTTTAATGCTTTGAATAGCACAGTGAGTAAAACTGCTGAAATGAAGACTACCATGCAAAGCAGATCACTCAAAGAGAAAAATCAGACTGACATCAAAATCCCCACCAAACTAATGCTAGAGTGGATGCGATTTTTTTAATGACTTATCTTGCCACTGGTCTGAAAAATATTGTGTTTATCATGTTTTCCTTTGTTTCTGAACTCTGTGGTCAACTCTTGAGATTGCTCAAATTCAGGTATTTTTGTTGTACTCAATCATGCTCAATTAAGAATAGAGACTGCCTAAGTAAAACTCATGAGGTAAAGATCTATAATTGTAATAATTGCAGTAATGTTTTTTTTAAAGATACCACATATCTAGAAATCAGGAAAAGTAAGCTGGTCTTTCCTATAAAAAAGACTAGACCAAAGAGAGAAAAAGATGGTAAACAAATCTCTAGCCCTAACTAGGGCTATCGAGTACACAATTGAAATAGCCAACCTCATAAATACACCTTTAGAAAGAACAGCTAAAAGCAAGAGATTGAAGGAGGATGTAGAACCATGAATAGAAGGTATAAATGTAGGACAAGTCTCGTCCAGGCATCTGGACCCGAGAAAATGGACCCTGTGCTACTGTATTCCAGGCATCCCTAGAGTGCTTTTACTGGATGACTGTTTTTATTACCCCTCTATTCAAAATAATTATTATCCATTAATGTGTACATTTAAAATGAAAGGAGTGGTTTAAATGTGGTTCAATTTTATGAGAAAATAGCTCCAATAGCCTTGTATTTATAGAAATATACCAATCTTAAAGGAACATAGCCACTCAACAAAGCAAAGTATATCTGTTCAGAAGGAAACCAAGAATGCTCCTTCAAAATGGGTTATTTTAAGGAAATAATTTAGGCTAAAAATTAGAGATAATTTTGTCTTCAGAAGTTTTCAGCTGTTAAGCATATCAGTGCCTTACCAAAGAATACTGCAGAGTCTCTATTTCTGGAAAAATAATTGTAAGAGTTAACAACTGCCATTCAGATATGAATGGGATAATCGTACATGGACACAGAAGGATCAACTAGATTATTTCTTATGGAATCTTCCCAGACCCATGAATCACTGTACACTAAATGGATGTATCAAATCTGTTATAGATTGCATTTATTTTCACCTATGTCTCAGCGAAATGTAGAAAGCAGGGAATATTAGGGAATGTGAGTTAATTTTCTATCTAAAATCTTAATAGCATCCAAAACCCACTTAAATGATTAACATTCATGACATAGAAAAGTTCTTGATAACATGCTAAACTAAATCATGCCATTTCTCTTCCCCTTCTCCCCCTCCTGTCCTTGTCTCCTTCTTTGATGGAAAATTAGGGAAGTAGTAAAAGTGGAAGCCTCTAGGCCTCTAAAGAAACCTGAAAGTTATTTCAGGACTCTCAGAAGACTTCTTGACCTACTTGTATGCTGGGAAAAAAATGGGAAGAAAAGTAGCAGAAAATATGTACAGTTTTTAAAATTATGAAAAATTAAGCATTTATATTTGAAACTGTATATGTGTAACAGTTATCATGCTCTAAGACAATGGCATCAGTTTTCTCCTTGTCTTTGTCACCTATAGTTTTAATGATGACTGTTCCTGTCTTCTGGCGTTGCCACTCCCTTATATCTAGGAGAGCAATCCAGGTAGCAGGAAATGTGGAGAAGACAAGTGGACCCACAGCATGCTAAAGCAACAACTACAGGCCCTATGGTGCCAGGCACCAGCCTGCAAACCAACGTGTACAAAAGAAACTTACCAAACACAGACAAATGGGGAAGGCTACATAATGTAACCTGTGCAGAGACAAAGCTAAACACCCGCCATGACTCTCTCCCTTGGCTGATGTAATAACTCATTCAAAAATGTAGGTTGGCAGGAAATTAATCAAACCAACCCATTATCTGAAAAGAGTGTTCAGATTCTACTTGCTGTTTATGTTGTCTGAATTAGTCTTAAAAATAACCAGATTTTATTTTGGGTTAAAAAAAATAAGCAACAGAGATAGACGCCAGGTATTGTTCCACATTTAGAGTATACAAGTAGGAGGCCCATTCTAGTCACCCCATTTGTATCCTTCCATCCTGGAAGAGGATCTTCTCATGATTTTTCTTTTCTTCAAGTGATGTTCATCGCCTATTTATCCTAGTCTTTCTGCACTGACACTAATCTGCCTTGAAATTGGCTGATTCCGCTCGAGCCTTGTTTACAGGGAAGTGAGTTTCATCAGGCCGTCTTGTTCATAGACCAGTTTATGGTCCACAGCAGAGAGATTATTAAAAACTATATATTACGTGCATATACTTTAAAATGACTTGGGAAAGATAACTGTATCATATCTGCATTTCATTGCCTGGGTTGTAGAAAGGGGCCAGGTAGCATTACAATCTTGAATGGAAATTGTTTCCTAAATATATTATCCTCTATAAGAAACATTTAGCAACTGTTAGTGCCCAGGAGACAAAGGCTAAGGGGAAACAATGAGTGTAATAGAATGTAGAGAGGGCTGGGAAGAGAGAGGAAAAAGACTCATTTAAATTATCAAGCTGAGCATTAACCACAAGGAGAGAAAAACAAATGTTCTATGTTTTGCACAAACATCAATTACGTCTAGTAATTTAGCTGATTCCTCTCACTGAACAGGTGTTCTGGCTGCAGTGCAAAGTGAAAAGCGTGCACACCACTCTGGCTTCTATAAAAGGTACCAAGGGTCCTCAACTTGCTCTAAAAATGGTTTCCAACATTTCCTGGCACTGCCATTATTGACAGTTTAAGCTGAGCTCCTACCTGCTATGTTGCAGTGTGAGAGTGAAACCCAGCCTAGAGACCTGCCATTTCAAGAGGCTGCAAATGGGGGGCAAAGAGAATAAATTCAAAGAGAAATTATGCAGATGGACATGGACTTAGTTATGTAAAGCCAACTGAATTATGCTTGACGAGGAAAAGCAGGATGACTGAATTAAGATAACTACCAACGCTAAGCATAAGCAATGTATTTAACTTGCTTGTAAGACCAAACCCAAAATTGCTTGAAGAACCAGAATCAGTCATTTGAGTTGCATTCCAAAATCCTTTTCTATTCAGATCCTAAGAAAAGAAAGTAACTGAAAGACCTAAAGCAAGTAGGGGGAAAAAGATATAATCAAGACCCCTGCCAATATGGAAGTGAATTAAGCAGCTTCCAAAAAACTGTAAACTGACTATAAACACACACACACACACACACACACATCCAACAAAGGAGTAAGTTACTCTTTGCCATAGTTAGCATTTAAAAACTGTAGAATGAAGTTGAAATGCATGAAGTTTCTTCTGCAGAGGTACAATGCTAGTAAATGAAGTATCCACCAACTTGTTTCTCTGCAGCTCCCACAATGCAGAGTCAAAGAGGCCATTTACCTGTTTCTTTGTTATTTTATCACATCATAAAAAAGAAAAAGAAGGCCAGAAGAGAGCATGCTTTTACACTCCTTGTTTACTTTCTACTTTTATTATAGATGTTGATTCTGGCAGAGGACAGGGGTTTCTGTGAAAACAATGGTCTCAGGTACTAAAAGCATCTGATCCACTGAGCTTTACCCCTGTACTAAGTAAACTTAAATGACTTGGGCTTTTCTTCTTTTGTTTGTAGTTAAAATTCCAAAATATCTCCTTCCAGAAACCCTGTCAGAAGTGCTCCTGTCTTTTCTCAAGAATGAATAGCTATATTCCTTGTCTTATGTAAACACATGAATAGCGGGGTATTTACACAGGACCAGAGATACAGCCATTCGTCTTCCCTAACTCACTTTGTAGATGGTGGTTTGGATAGACAAGTCATACTTCCATACCTTGGTTTCCTCATCTGTATAAAGAGTAGCATAGTCATGTTGAGCCATCTACCAAAGCAGATAAGAGGATGAAAGAAATGACTATTGAGGCTTTCAAGACATTTATAAATGTCTTTTTTTTTATTTGTTCCAGAGTCATAAGGTTGGACCAAACTCACTGCAACCACAACTGCTTTCAGAAATTGATTTGAGAAATCATGTGAACATAACTCCTTTGGTCATTTGGATAGACTATGTGCATATACTTATGAGCATTTTCCACACCAATAATCACAGACACTTGTAAACAGTTTGGTTCTTAATGCAAAAATTTTAACAGTTGTGTGGGTGGGTCAAGAGGGGTGTCTATGTGTGAAGTGAAGCTATCACTGTACATATTTTACCACCATCTGTTGTTTCAATAATTTTTAATTACTTAACATGGAATTCTCAGTGCTGAGAATATATTTTAAAGTAAGCTACCCTGATCAAATGTTTTCCATGTGTTTGGGGTACGGTGGGATTCCAGGGAAGAGAGCTACAAAGGTCAAAGGTTACAAAGAGTACTTGGCCAACATACATATTTTACTCGGCCGGCACGTGATTTTTTTTTTTTAAACTTGAGCCAACATTTAAAAGTCAATGCAGAGATGACCTAAAAATTTAGGCAACTAGCTTCTGATAAACCATGATAACATCTGGCAACACTGTCCATATTAATATTTATGCCCAGCCATAGAGCTGAACAGCAGGCACCCCTGGAGGTAGGAGCTGTACTCTCTAGCTGACCACAGTCCCCATCTCTCCCTATTCTTTCCAAGCATCCTATTTTCTTTCTTTATTTGTGTTACCTGCTTAGCCTTTATTAGCATGTGTGAGACCCCCTCATATAGATCAAGGAGTTTAACCCATGGTAGATGCTTAATAAAAATGTATTGAAGCTGAGTGCAGTGGCTCATGCCGGTAATCCTTGCACTTTGGGAGACCAAGGTAGGCAGATCACTTGACATCAGGAGTTTGAGACCAGCCTGGTCAATATGGTGAAACCCCATCTCTACTAAAAATACAAAAATTAGCTGGGTGTGGTAGCGGGCCCCTGTAATCCCAGCTACTCAGGAGGCTGAGGCAGGAGAATCACTTGACCCCAGGAGGCAGAGGTTGCTGTAAGCCGGGACTGTACCACCATGCTCCAGCCTGGGCACAAAGGGAGACTCCATCTCAGAAAAAATAAAAGTATTGAATAAATGAGTCAATGAAGAATAAAACATTAAATATCATTAGCATAGGCAAGCCCAAAATATATTCCAGCTTATTTCTTAAAGCAGTTACATTTTGTACCATAACTTTTATAAATGTATTCAGGTATACTTTCAAATACATTTCCAACATTTAAAAACAAGTTTGTATAAACTCCAATTATACCAGTGATCAATCGCCACTAAATCACAGTACACATCTGGTATATAAATTTGACCAAGAAGTCAACTGGAGGATGCAAATACAGCCCTCATTCTTCGGCTAAGCAAAGCAAAATATCACATGATTATCGGCAACATGGACATGCTTTAAATATTCTATGAATACTCTCATTTTTAAATATGAAAAAATGACCTCTCTCAAACCAGGCTTTTAAAATTACTTAAAAACTGATCTCAATGTAGAGGAAATGAGGCAGACCAACAATATGTTATCTCTTAGATAGCTTCACATTTATTCTATGCAGGTTAGAGGAGCACCTGGCCCCAGTCAGACCATAACTACCAAAGAGATGCAGGGACAGGCTCTTCAGAAAAGGAGGACCCTGGAGCTGGAATAGGGCCTTTTCAGGGAGAGCGAATTGGCAACTGTGAGCAGTACTCGCAGAGGCGCTGTACACAGACAGGGAGGTGAAGTGAAATCTGTAACTGGGAGTAAGCCATCATACTTCCTAATGTCTCTACCCAAATGACAAGCCAGAGAGCCCACTGCCATTCTTTTCTGTGAAGGAATTCAGCTCACCAGCCACAGTGGAGACAGGAAAAGCCAAGCTTCTTTTGACTAATTTTTCAAAATAGCCATGAGAAAGCAGTGATGAAGCAAAATCTGTCAAATTTAATGTTTCACAAAAGTAGCAGTGCAAAATATTAAAAGAGATGTGAGAAACTAACCTCCAGAAGGGATTGTGGCATATGATCTCTGCTCATGCTCCTAGTTAGCAGTTCTTATGTAATTCTTTGCAGTGTCCATGGCTATACATCAGCACCTGTTTTGAAACAGCTCTGAGAGCAGCTGAGTGAACCCATGACTGGAAGAAGATACGAATCAGATACAGAGACTCGGCCCTTATGTGCACTCCTCATCGTCAATCATCCATATGGGACTGTCAAAACAAGGCCAGTCTGTTTCCAGGAGCAGCGTCTTCCCAGCACAGGACTGGACTTCAGTATCCAGGCATTCTGTGGCTTTGCACCAGAAGAACAAATCTGTTCTTTCTGGAAGGAGAGGAGATTTTCAGCCAAACTGTTTGATGATGCTACCATGGTCAATAATGCCAAGACTACAACAGGAAACAGCACTGCTTCTGACTTAAAGTCCAACCTGCTTATGGTTCCTAAGACATGTCCAGTTTTGTCAGAGATGTTCAAACCTCGATAGCAGAGGTGTCCACTCTGGCCGCACATCATATTCACCTAGGGAGCTTTCAAAATCAATAGTCTGGCCTCACCTGACTCTAATTAAATGGGGCTCTCTAGGCATAGGGTCCTAGCATCACCCTCACCCAAGGGGATTCTAAGTGTGCAGCCAGCATTGAACTATGGGTCCAGAAAGATTAAAGTGAAAAAGGAAACAGAACCAGAAGAAAAAGACAGAGTAAAAGACAGAATGTTGCTATAAAAGGATGCCACCACCACTATCAAATAATTACAAACTTACCCTAGATCTCCCATGATAGCTCAGTTCTAATTCCTTTCCTGACCCAGCCATCATCCTCTTTCCACCTGAAAATCCTTCTGTTATTTATAATCCTTTTATTTTTAAGCTACGAAACTAGAATCACATTCTGCCTACTGGAGAATACTTGCTTCTCATAAAATAATTATTCAATTAGCAAAAACGGTAAGAGAAGGCAAGGTATGTGTGTATTCTCTCATTCCTTTTCATGACTGGCTCTTCAAATAATTAAACTCGAATGGAAAACAAAAGGCATCTTGTTTCAAATAATACTGTAACCTGGGTATATCCAACTCATCAATACAACCTGCTTCATCTGTGCTAAAAATGCCACATCCATGATAGTGTTAAAAATTGTAAGGCTCTTTTATCAAAGACCAGTTGGGAAGGTAAGATGGGTTGTTAAAGATTACATACAGACATTCATTTATAATCACCTTTTAAGAAATGTTGTAATTGGATGAGACGCTAAAGCTACCCCAGGCTCATAATGAGGAGTAAAAAGAAGGGCTGGTGGTGGTACTGAGAGGCACAGAGAAAGGAAAAGGAAGACAGAAAGGTCTTCCAAGGCAGGGGGCAGGAGGAGAGAAGAGAGGAAAAACTGAGCCAGGTCACTGCGGGGTGTGGCAGTGAGGGGTTTGGATAAGTGTGCCAGCTGCTGTAAATCACCACCATCCACAAGCCAAACCCTTACACATAAGCTCAGAGATTCAACTTTTTTCAAAAGTTAATTTTTTAAAGCAAAACCCAAGTTAATAAAATGTTCCAGTAATCCCTATCATCAAATTTTACTCAATTTGTGGTGTGGAACTTCATTTATTCATATTTTTAGCTACAGAGTCAGGGCCTGCTTTCTTCCAACTATTTTCTAATCCTTCCCCTTCACACAGCACTACCCTGACAGGCCCTATAGGCCTGGGGAAATGAAAGCCCACCTGCACCGGTGAAATTACAACACCAAAGAATGCAATACAGATCATTATTCCCAAATACAGATGACATTTAGGCCTTTCCATTGCTCAATTGTTCATTTTCATGACCTGAATACCAAAGTAGACTTCTGGCCAAAACAGCGGCTAACTGGGTGTGCCATTTCTTTTATTACTGTATCTCATATCAGATAGTTTAATTTTGTGTAATTTGTGGCATATGGCTGGATGACAAGAAAAAACAAAATGGAATCAAAGAAAATATAGCAGAAGGAGGAAGTGGAGTCATTGGTCCCCCCTTTAGTAGCCAAAGAAGTACACTATAAAAACCAAGATTGAACCTTTGGTTTAAATTTTTTTTTAAAACTTTGATTACACAGTTGGGTTGGTTTGTGAATATGGTAATAAGTGTAACCTTTAG
Source organism: Callithrix jacchus (assembly GCF_049354715.1). Classification (NCBI taxonomy): domain Eukaryota; kingdom Metazoa; phylum Chordata; class Mammalia; order Primates; family Cebidae; genus Callithrix; species Callithrix jacchus. The sequence goes on along the minus strand of NC_133503.1, from coordinate 102,555,842 downwards.
AATGGAAGGCAGGATGAGCAGATGGAACCTAATTAATAGTGAAATATTATTAATCTGTCTCCCTTAAAGGAAGAAAAGTCAGTCATACTTTACAAAGGAATTTCTCTGTACAAATTAATAAAATAGAACAGGGGGCTCATTATGCAGTGAATATGTGTGATATAAACCTGTACCAAACCCCGATAATTAAAATCCCTTCTCCCTATCATATAAAGCTTAAATATACCATTAATATGAAGCTCAGTTGTTATATATCACCACATTTTTTATATTCATAATTTAATAAATATTCTTTACAGAAAAAGAAGCAATAACTCATTTTTGGGAAGCTAGGAAAGAGAAAGATAAAATTAATTTACTATGAGCTCAACTTTATAATTTCCCCGAAATCATAAAACTTATTTAGAGAACTGTTCACATCTGGGTAGCTTCCCTGCAATGCCAGGGGTAACATCCATTCCCCTCAGTGTCCATGAGGGATTAGAAGCCCAAGATTCAGAATCAGACAAACCCAGATTTCTTTCTCATTTTCCTACTGCTAGCTGTGTGCCACAGGCAAGTTAGTTAAGTCTTTCAGTCTTCAATTTACTGATCTCTAAACTGGGGATAAGATATATACTTCAACACGTCAGGCATCTACATACCCAATAAATGACACCTATTCAGAGAAAAAGATACATAAACCTTAAAAAGTAAAAATGAAAAAGAACACATATCCATAGCTGGCAATAAGCAAAAGGCTTACATTTTTAGAAAGTAATAATCCAAAGACTCCAAATATTGTTTTAAATTGCCTCAGAATAAATATTCCCTCCCTCCTACTATTTCTTGTCAAAACAAGATTGAAAAATAAAATTCAGTGGTAGGCAGTACAGCTAAAATTTTATTAAAACTATTTGTTAGAGAAAAATTTAATTTTCTTTCATTATTATTTATTATGGCAAAAACATAAAAGTTATCATTTTAGCCATTTTTTAAGTGTGCAGTACAGTAGTGTTAACTAAATGCACATTGTTGTACAACATATCTCTGAAATATTTTCATCATGCAAAACTGAAACTATGCCCATTGAACATAAATTCCCCATTTCCCCCTTCCCTAATCCCTGGCAGCCATAGTTCCAGAGCTTGACTACTTTAGATAGCTCATATAAGTAGAATAATTTTTCTTTCTATGTCTGGCTTATTTCACTCAGCATAATTTCCTGAAGGTTCATCTGAGGTGTAGCATATGACAGGATTTTTTTTTTCTTTCTTTCTTTCTTTTATTTATTTATTTTTGGTTTTAAGGAGCAGGGAGTTTAATAGGCAAGAAAGAAGGCAGAAGAAAGAAACTCTCCTGTACAGAGACAGAGGGAAGTGGACTCCAACGCCAATAAAGAGGTTCCCCTGGATTTTTTTGAGACTGAATAATATTCTATGGTATATAAATATATGCCACATTTTCTTTATCCATTCATCCATGGATGGCCACCTAGGTTGCTTCTATCTCTTGGTTTTTGTGAATAATGCTGTAATGAACATGGTTGTGCTGTTTCTTTTAGAAAGTGTTAAATGTCTTTCCTTCTTAAAAATAATTTATTAACAATAATTTGGAAATTTGATCTTCGGCCTCCAAATGTATCAAAGTAATTTAACTTATAAAATTAAAATTTCTCTATCTCCCAACAAAAAGAGGTAGATGGAATTAGCAGGTTTTGACGACACTCCTCCATTCTCCCCTGTCCAAAGTAGAAATGAGAAAAAAAAATATTGAAGGTTCTATTTTTGTCACCACTGAGACTTTTGAGACTTTACATTCTGAGAGAATCAACAAACTATAACAGTCCTAAAGTGAAATCTCACTGGAACTTCACTAAACAAAACAAAGTTGACAAAATTGAATTAGGTGGATCAGGACCCCAGGACCCAAGATCCAACATTTATTTAGCTCTGGCACCTAATAACTGTGTGGCTTTGAGCAAGTTACTTACCTTCTCTGAGCTTATTTCATCATCTGTAAATTGAGGTTTAAAACACTCACTTCTTTCAGGACTGTTACAGTGATAACAACCACGCACATAAAAACTGTTTTAAGAAATATCTCATTATTTTAAATTCGATTATAATATTTTAAAAAGATCCCTAAAAAAATCAGCAAAGGGAATAAAAGCTACAATTTAAAATCATCTTAAAGCTTAAAATTAGCTATCAAAGTGAAATTATGTCCTATATATCTACATACCATAAGGTATACATGAGTAGGCAAAGACAGATAACATACACAGCCTCATCTTGGTCAAATTTGGTTTCCATCAGACAACCGAACAAATTCCAATGTAAGCTTCCACTCAGCCAACATTACTTGGAAACGGATTCATCTTCCGCAAAATTATTTCCTTCCACTGGCACTGACCCATCACCACAAACATCATCTAGTTTTTTCAGAGCACTGAATTAGTAGCTGGATGCAAGAGCTGAAGAACGTCTTGAAACATGGCCATATTGTATCACACAGAATATAGCTTGGAAAAATATTACTTTTCACAAACAAAAAACTTGGCTAGAGAAAGGGGGGAGAGAAGATTAAAACAAAATATCTCCAAGAAAAAAGTGTAGAAAAGGAATTGAAACAAAAACACTGAAAATTAAGTGTACTCAAGCCTTGTGTATTGTTGCTGCTTCCAGGAGATGCATTCTGAATATAACAAGATGAATTTCAACAGACCATGAACCAGAGATTTTCAACATGATAAAGGGGAAACGATATATATTCAATTTTTACAAGCACTGAGTGAGCAGAAAACTGAAAATTCTTCAGCTGCTGATAATGTGCTGATAGAAGTGCATCCCCCGACAGAATTCCTAATGAACTGCCAGAAAAATGGAGAAGCATTAAACAAATGGAGAGACCTAATAATTATCTGTAAGCACACTAACAACTTCTACAGATCTCTAACAACTTCTATAGTCATTTTCCTATTTTTGAATGAGATAATCATTGAAGATCATTAGAATAATTTATTCAACCATTAACGATAACTTTAAGAGTCCTCAAAGATAACAGAAAATCATAAAGTAATATAGGTAGGAGATAATGTAAAATACCTACTATTTATTGAGGTCCTACCACACGTCAGATACCATGCTAGGTAATTCATATTCCTTGTCACTACCCCTCTCTCAGTAACAAAGAGGAAAAGACACAGTGTTATTATTCACATTTTACAGGTCAGGAATCAGAGGGGTTAAATAATTTTCCTTACTGTAGTCCTGCCCTGGGTCCCACAAAATTTTTAACATCTTATCCATAACCACTGGCTCTGACACCAATAGAGTGGAATAGTAAATACTCCAAAAGTACAGAGGATAAGCAAAAAACTAAATTTATCTATGAATGGAGGAAATTAAATTATAGGAAAAGACTAGTTATGCTTAATATAGAAAAATCAAGGTTCATAGTGGACCACAGACTCTGTGCAAAACCAGATGTGATGAGAAATAAGAAAAAAAAGAAAGACTGGAGAATAAAACAGAATTATTTACTTGAAAAGTTTATAGTCTTTCCTTTGGAAGGCTATGTACCCACAAAGCAACTTCTGAACTCATAAATACAAACAGATCAACACATAAGTGGTCTTATGAAGGTCAGAATTCAAATCAGAATTATGAACTCAGATCAGTATACTACGACACTTTGTTGCTCATAGCTAGTTACATTAAATTATCTACTCTTAAATCTCAATACAACATTTGTCATGCGCTTTTTCTCTAATTTGCCCAATGATCTAAATGAAATTTTAATATTTCACTATATGGCAAGATTCCACAATGTTTAACTCTTTACATCTGACTGTGAACTATTTCTTTTGAATTACATTCATTCTCTCTTAGCTTAATTCACTGAGTTTCTGATGCTCAATTAGGCCAGGACTGAGTCAAATGAAACACTAGATGCCAGGATTGGGGGCCACCTATAGTTCAAGCATGTCTTCCCTAGTCAGGAAGTCACTGTGGATATATTAAGAGAGATAAAACATGCATATTTGGTTTTTCTGTGACTTAAGGGGTGTATGAGGAAACGGGCAAGGGAACCAGAAGATAAAGAGCAGTAGGCATGTATTTGAAATGATGTGTGTACAAGGTTATTCATTACAGCATTGTTTATACAGCAAAATACTGCAAACAATCCAAGGGTCCATCAGTAGGGAGCTCCTACATAAACTGTAGCACATCTGTACAATAAAGTGGTAGGAAGTTGTAAAGAATAATGAAGAAGGTCTCTTTATCCTGGCATGGAAAGACCTCCAATTTAAAAAGCAAGATATAGAACAGAGGATACAAAATGTTCTAAGTATGATATCCTTTGAGTAAGAAAGTAGGGATTATAAAATATATATTTGCATGGCCTTGCACAAAAATAGAATACTCAAGAAACTAGTAAAAGTGGCTTCATATATGGGACAGAGGAGAATAGGATAATGGATACAGGGACAGAAAGCAAGACTTCTCCCTCTGTATCTTTTTCTGTCATGTTGATGTTTGAACCTCCTGAATGTATTAGCTACTAAAAAGTGAAATAAATAGATCTACACCCAATTAGAAATTGATAGAAAACTTTTGATAATATGTAGCAGTCATAAATGTCACTGTAGTCTAGAAAGATTTGTTAAATATTTTATGAAAAGTAGCTACCTTTAGAGCCTGGAACAAAACTTCAGGAATTTGATGAGAAAAAAAGAATAATTGCCAAAGTATGCTTCTAGTAAAATCCTACTGTAGTGCCATTGCTATGAAGACTCTAGTGAGTTGCTCTTATTTTCAGAAATGCAGCTCTGAGGGTGTGCCTTGCAGACACACAATGGCAGCTGCCTTTAGGAAGGTAGCTGGAAAAACCTGAAAGTACCTGCTATCGTCCAAAGCAGCAGCTTCCCTTCAGGATTCTCCTCAATCTCATGAATGCCTTCCAAACTCAGTAAAAAGGAATGTAAAATAGACAGATTCAAGAAATGAAAATTACAACAAAATCCAGAATGACAGAAGAACATGGATACTAAAGTTCCTCTGATGTCATCTGGATGTTGAATATGACTGATCAGTGTCATTTGGGGTTAATCACAGGCTACTTCCCAGAGGAAGTAAATTTCAGCCAAAGTTTGAAGGTGACAGAAGGAAAATGAATGCCAAATTAACAGAAGATGAATTGCAGTAAGATTTCACAGAGCTATGTGAATAGATAGAACAGTGGCACAGAAGCTGAAATGTGGGCAACTGTAATGGAATGCATTTAAGGGAAATGAATATAATTACACTTGGAGGATGATCAATTGGCTACAAGATGTCAGTTGCAACCTAAGAAGAGGAACTACTGGCCACTGATGACTATTCACTAATGAGTAAAACCTAATACACTGTGGTAGCCAGAGGCCAACAATACACTGAAAGTAATTAGCTAAGTTTATAAAAATGTTTCTCTTTTTTTCAATTTTATTTTTTTGAGACAGATTCTCACTCTGTCCCCCAGGTGGAGTACAGTGGTGCAATCTTGGCTCATTGCAACCTCCACCTCCTAGGTTCAAGGTTCTCATGCCTCAAACTCCCAAGTAGCTGGGATTACAGACATGTGCCACCATGCCCCATCATTTTTTTCTATTTTTAGTAGAGACAGGATTTCAGCATGTTGGCCAGGCTGGTCTCACCATCCTGACCCTCAAGTGATCCACCTGCCTTGGCCTCCCCCAAAGTGCTGGGATTAGAGATGTGAGCCACCAGACCCAGCCAAAAATATTTCTCTTTTAATATATAATTCTGAAGTATGTTTCCATTTGCTATCCCACCTTAAATCTGGACCTCACCCCATGAAAAGCAGAAGACAGGTTAGAGAGGAGAGAAACTAAATTGATTAAGATACGGAAAAGCCCAGAAGACCTATAAAGATTATAAGCCCTTTGTCTAAAATAATGAAAGCTGAGACAAGCAATGATCAAGTTCTTGCTACCTTCAAACCTGGTAAATGTGAGAAATTAAAGCTAGCAGTCCCTAGCCAAACTTAGAGAACTCATCATCCCTAGACGAGACACAGGCTGAATTTAAAAGTAACTTTGAACGAGGTTTAGTTTCATAGGAAAAGCATTCATAACATATGATTATTAGAAATAAAGACCATTTGTACTATGTTCCAAGGGAGGGGATCGTTGACTGGCCACAATGTTTTGGCCACAATGACAAGCGAAGAACCCATGATGCAGTCTTACCTCTATCTCAGCTCCTATGTCAGCTGGCAGGGCTGACAAGGGGACATTTCAAAGGAAGATAATGTAACCCCTAAATCAGAGCATTAGGGAAGCACAAAGTAATTCACTACCAGTCTCTGCCCATCACTGCTTTGGGCTGCACCATCTTCTCAGGACTGGAGAAATAAATGCAACTCTGAGAAAAAAAACAAAATGAATCAAGTATACAAAATCAAATGAGGTCAGGAAATCTACATAATCTTAAGAAGGGAGCAAAATAAGATGAAAATTTCTCAGTTGATTAGGTAGATAAGGTAATGACCATCTAAATAAAAGTCCATAAGACTTAAAATAAGAAAGAATTGCCTACAACTGACATTAATAACACTTGCTAAGGGGAAGTGCATTAACTGAGCACTTCTTAGTGGCTAGACATTGTGCCAGGTGCTCCAAATTCTTTAACTCATGTTTTTTCCTTTTCCTTTTGAGGGTTACCTTTACAGAAACAAAACAAACAAAAACACCTAGATAATTTATGGAAGTAACCTGGAGTTCTGTGAATTTGACTTCATAATGATGACTCGTTGAGACAATGAACTATGTATGCCAGAATATTCACTAAACATGTAAGATGTTTTTTCAAAAACCTGTGTTTTTGGAGTCATTCACAGCTTTCTAGGAATTATTTTCCCCTTTCCAGCCTTACTGCATGTATTTAAACTATCCTTAATTTACTGAATATGAACAATGAGCATTACTCTGAATTTAACACTGGTTAATTTTAGGAAAGAGATGTGAGCTCACAGAGGAGGCAAAGAAGAAATGGTAATTCATGATCACAGAAAATGTACACATTATTAATGGGACTCAGAGCAAAAACATATTCCATATGAGGAGCTGTTTTCAGTATCCATTTAATGCAGGAGTTAAATTTGGAAAATCCACAGGCACCTCACTTAACTAGCTGGCTTTTCATAAAATGTTTGTAACTCTGAATACTGAGAGAATATATTTATGAGGCAGAATTTAGGACTTCATTACCTCAAAACAGGCCTGGTAATGTATGTGGATGTAGCATCCCAACAAATAACCATTCCAATAAAGAAAAAAGTCACAATGACTATGGGGTAAAGATAGAAATCAGAGCCTATTAAGCCTGCCATTAGAAGGGAAAGTGGAATTGCTTCTCATTTTTTGGTCAACACTTAGGAAACCCAGAACATCAGGAACAAAACAAAGGAACATTCAAGCTAAATGAAAACAGCAGTTTCAAAGCCCATAGACTTTGTCAGCAGAACAGAGGTAGAGTGAGCAGCGCATTTCTCCCTCCATCCCCCAAACACCTCACTGTATGGGAACAGGACTAATAATCTGACTTAATTACATGGTAATACTTATCTGGATTCAACTAGAAATCCTCAAACTGTTCCTAGGTTACAAACGGAGAAAGGAAAGGAAAGCCGATTTGGGATTCTGGAAGTCGAAGCAGGTTCCCAGTGGTTAGACGTGGCAGAGGAGAATAGAAATCATCACAAAGGAGGAAAAAGAAAGAAAGAAAAAAATACTAATTAGAAGAGCACAGTGACTAAAGGCCACGGGCTTTGGGATAAAAAGCTCTAGATATTGGCAGGAGGCAGGAGACGCAGCCATCTGGGAAAAATCATAAAAAAATCAGGCTAAACCTACAGACCTCAAAGCTCCCGAGTGCATTCTGGTATTACCAAAGAGTTCAATAAATGGTGTTCTTAATGAGGGTCCTGGTTCATTGAGAAAATTCACCATACTTTGTCAAACCACATCTTGTAATGACTGTGACATTTTAGAACATTAGCAATGAGAGCAGTTATAAGTGTTCCATTGTTTAAAGGATTAAGCAGATTTAAGCAGAACTCCTCCTTCCTGGACACTCTAGATGAATTAGCTACTATAAGGAAGGTTGTAGTTCAAGGTGCCTCAAAGAGTCACTACTCCTTTTAATGGAATTTTTCCCCATTCCATTCTTAGCTTATAAAGGAAAGAATTAACTGTAGTTTCTCAAGAAAATATCATGGCAATTTTTATCCCTCGCTTTCATATAAATTTAGAGGCTTTTCTAAGTGACAGGATAAATCACTGTCTCTGATACATGAGGATTTACACTTAACTGAGATGAATAGGCCATACCTCAGGAGAACAGCATTCTCATTCTGAACAATACACATGAACTAAGGGAAAGGTTCCATTTTAGTCATTCACTTCCATAAAATGCAAGTTCATTTCAATTACTACTGTGGCTCACCTACTAACTACTGGCCCCAACAACATCAAAAATATTAAATTACCAAATTTGTCATCAGTGTTTTACACGTGTTTCCCATGCTTGGTAAAGTACATTTACTGAAAGCAAAGAATGTTAGAAGTGGAAGCAAGCTACAAACACTACACTCTAACCATGAGGAGTTGTGACTTATGTTAGCAAGTGAAAACTGGTAGGCATGAAATTTCTTTTACAAGAGCAAACCAAAATATAAAATGATAGCAGAAATTTACTTTATATGTATAGTTTTACAGAGCGGCAGTGTGGTTCCTGCTTATAGAACAAAGTGAGTTAATCTGCTTTGCAAGAGACAATGACCTTTCAAAGCAAGCTGTGATAGGTTTATTCCTTATCTTACAAAAAGAGTTATCAGTTCTTTGGCAAAACCATAAGGACAAGGTAATTTTGTAAGGACTAATTCAGGTACTTTTTTTTTTCCAAGGTGAAGTACACACATTTCTCAAATCTTCAGGGACACGAACCAGTATTATTCTGCAATATGCATTTAAAATTCAGATAATCTTAAAAGATAAATTATTAGAGAGCTAAGCATCTATAAGAGAATGGCTAGTCCCAGTAACTAATATTAATCCCTTTTTTTTGGTAAGAGACAGGGTCTTGCTCTGTCACCTAGATTGGAATGCAGTGGTGCTATAGTGGCTCACTGCTATCCTGGGCTCAAGCAATCGTCCTACCTCGGCCTCCCGAGTAGTTGGGACTATGGGCTTGCACCTGGCTCTGATTTTTTTTTTAAACCGGACCCAATTTCCTATCTTGAAAGTCACAAGAAGAGCACATTCACTGTATGGCTTTCATGTCTTACTTCTCAGCAACATTAAGAAATAAACAGGAGCTGGAAGAGAGAAACAGAACACTAGTCTCAGTGAAGGAAATAACTTAATTCAGTACACTCCTAACGTGGAAGAAGGAATAGAGACATGAGTAACACATATAAGAAAAAATAATTAGAACTTAAAAAAATAAATATCATAATGCAAGTTGCAACCCACTTGCCATGCAGATATGTTGGAACACTGATCTGTTCTGTCTATATTCATCACTGTCAGACTTAATAAAAGAGAGGCAGAATGTCAGTAGCAGGAGTTGGCATGTGTACGAAATGTTTAAGCGCCCTACGTGATTCTGATCTGCCGCACTAGGCCAAACACCACTCACCTATTCACATCACGGTAGTTCACTCAGTGGTTCATCGTCTCACTTAGTTGACTGACTAATTCCATAGAGTGCTTACTTGTGGGATGTTTTCATAGGTCCACTGGCACCTAAACAGGTTGAGACTGAGTTCTAAGTCGCTCCCAATCTACAAATGGTTATCTCCTGACTATTCATTCATGGGCACCTGCACACCAGCAGCCTAATGACAGTGGCATAAACTAGTTAAACTAGTTGATTCTTCGTAACTGTTTGCTTTTGATCAAAAAGGGCAGCAAAAAAAGGGCCAGTGGTTCCACTGGGAGGAAAGCCATGTGGGACAAATTAGGTGCCGCTGTAAGATTTAAAAGCTGGGGGATGGAATGGAGGGAAGCAGAGCTAACTAGAGGCAGCTGTTAGGATGTGGTTTCTGTGTTTATATTCTTCTCCTTCCCCCCTAATGCCTCTTATGGGTATTAGGAAGGAAAGCATATGTATGACCCAGCAGAGAGGATCAGCTCTCTTGACTGTACATGATGCTGAGACCATAACTCAGCACATTAGACAAAAGTTACCTGCCAGGAGAATGAGGTAAACCTTTATTTGGTAATTTTTTTTGCAATCTTCTTTTATCTAAACACATGAATACAGAAGAAAATTGCACTGTTAGCAGATGGCCATCATGATAACAGTGAGAAACCCTATAGGAGCAATAAACCTGAGCTACCTAGAGATTTAAAGCTGACCTACCAGTCTGCAAATGGTACATCCTGTTGCTGTTATGACCTTTACCCCACCAAACCCATCACCTCGACAATTCCAGCTTCAAACTCTCAACCCGAAATTTCGATATGGCTCATTGCCAGCACCTTTCTCTTTTTTGGGGGTGCAAAAGTGGTGCCGTTGATCCAAACATATTTCAACAGGCTTTGACTGAGATTTAAAGTCACATAATATTTAAATAACACAGAGAATTCATTGTTCTTGTAAGAACCTCCCTTTTCCCTGCCTGCCCCAACCTCTCTTCCCTTCAATATTGTCCTCAATAACAGGCTTTCTTCCCTCCTTTTAAAGCCCATAGAGGGCACTGGGAGGAAGTAGGGGGAAGACAAGTATTTCTATTGCTCTTGGCACTGAATAAAATGGTTTTCTAGGGGATGGAGTATCACTCTCATTTTAATAAAACTCCTGTTTCCTGTATAATATCGCTTAGGTCACTTCAAGGTGAGAAGGTGATCAAAAACAGACAAGAGCAGTGGACTACACTTGTGCATAGCACTCAACAGGGCGCACCTGCTCCAAATCAATGCAGCATGACCAAGTCCTCTGCCCAATCATCCAGCTACTCAAGTATGGCAAATCTTAAGAATTATGTGCTCAGACAAATCGCTATTGCAAATATTTAATGCAATGAAGCCACTTTTTACTTGACTTTAAAAAAAAGCTGTTCCCAAACTGTGGCATAATGAACATTAAAATTGATTTTCACCAACTCATATGATTTGCCTACACACACAGCTTTAATGCAGAGTAAGAACAGATTAGAACAGCATTGGCCTTAGCTTTTAAAATAGGTTTTATCTTCCTACTGGGTGAATGAGTATAAGAAGCCACTTGATTCACACAGGGAAACCTAAATCCTTCCTCTCTCTGCCGTCTATCCATCTACCTATTTTGTATTATTTTTAATTGCTTTGATGCCTCACTCTTGCTACTCTACCAAATCACAGACACACATATGCATGTACAAAACAGAGAGCGAGAGAGAGAGAGAGAGAGAGAGAGAGAGAAACTAGTAATGTGGTATGGAAGAATTTTTACCTGAACCGCATATTAGCTTCATGACTTTGGAAGGTTACATAATATCTCTAAAACTTCAATTTCCTCTTCCATAAAATCAAGATGATAATTCCTGCTTCATAGGGCTACAAAATATCACAGCTGTAGTAGGCATTCTATAAATATTAGTTTCCATCCTTTCCCCTCGCTTCATGAACAATGCACTCTGATATCCTTCAAATACAGACTTTACAGATCAATGAATAGAAAAGGCTTTCTCCTGGAGTTTGCTGATGCCAGGAATAGTCCTAACTTTTTCCTCTCCATTGTTAATTTCTTATTTTAATACTTCTTACCCCTGCTTCCACAAATCTGTATTCTCCAATCCTAAATGGATTGATGTTTTGTTTCTCTAACCAATCTTTCTCAAAGGTACAGAGATCAAATATAACTATGTTAATAATAAGTACCTAATTGAAAGAAAAACATGAATATAGTCACTCTGCCATTAGCCTTGAGTTTCGAAGTTGTGTTTAAAATGCTAAAAATCTGCCACTGCAGTGAAAGCCAATATGAAGCGTATATCCTCAAAGAGATTGTCTGCATATACAAACGAAACATTTCTGAACCAGACTGCTATGACTAACTTCAATACATTAGAATGGAAAATGATGGAGGTTTATGAGCATTCTCCCACCCTTGGGTGGGAAGCACACTCACACAAACTTAAACAAAACGGTGAGCAGGCTAACTTGCTGCCTTCTGGAGAGGACACTGCACACATTTCTTTTCCTTGTCCAAACATTTGCAGTAGAGTTTGAGACCAGTTAATCAATACCTTAAAAAAACTGTTTTAAGACAACACTGTCTATTTTGCTTTCTGGCCATGTCAGGTAAAAAAACCTTCAAAATGAATTCTATTTTTTCACAGATTTCAGATTTTACTAACCTATACTACAAATGATTCTTTTTTTGAGATGGAGTTTCGCTCTTTTCACCCAGGCTGGAGTGCAATGGCGCAATCTCGACTCACCACAACCTCCGACTCCTGGGTTCAAGCAATTCTCCTGCTTCAGCCTCCTGAGTAGCTGGGATTACAGGCACGTGCCACCATGCCCAGCTAATTTTTTGTATTTTTAATAGAGACGGGGTTTCACCATGTTGACCAGAATGGTCTCGAACTCTTGACCTCGTGATCCACCTGCCTCAGCCTCCCAAAGTGCTGGAATTACAGGCTTGAGCCACCGCGCCCGGCCACAAATGATTTTAAAAAATCTGTTGCTACAGTTTAAATCAATACTCATCATGTCAGAGACTATGATATTTGGTAGCCAAACTTTTATCTTTTTAGCTAAAAATTCAAAGTTGGTCTTCTTTTTCTCCTTCACATGTCAACAAAGTTTCTCCCAAACTTGCTATGGGAAATGCAAGGGGAGAGGAAAGAGGGAGTATGTGACTACAGGACAGAGGAAAGCAAAAAACAAATAAATCTTCAGTGTCACAAAGGGTCTCGACTTGCTTACTGTGCATGACCCACATCTATAAAAAGACCTGGACCAGACAAACCTATTATATCCTTCAGCATTTCCTCCTCCCCCTAACACTTCTCTCATAACCTTTCAAAGCTGCCACCTTCACAATAAAATGCAGATAAGCTGTCAGAGCCTGGTAGTCCAAGCGATCTACTCTCCATCTGCTCACAAATTTCATGGAATTTTTTAAAATTCAGCACCATATGAGGAAAACAACGTTCAGCAACGTCAAAACGAACACAGAGTGAGTTCTTCTCTGAAGAGGGCTGGCAATGTTACATCACTGCTGCTGCAATTAATTCTGAAGCATGAGTTGCACTTATCACATAGAAACGTGTAACTTTCCCTGAAGCAAAGGCTTCAAAAACTGAATGACAGATGCCTGCCTCTAGGTGTCTTGCTTGCTGCTCAGAATGCTTGCTTCTCAGTTCAGTCCCCAAATGGCTCCGCCATTCTGTGATTCACATTGTACCTCCTCTTGAGCAACTGTGTTAGGAGACTTGATGTAGCCATCGATGCAACAAAACGAAGACAGATTCCCATGCTGTGGCCCACAGTCTCATACACAACTTAAAATGTTAAGCCTCATTCATCATAAAAATTCACTGTTCAAACTCTAGCTTTCCTTCTCATTCATGCAGACACTTTCAAATCTTATGTCCCATGTAGACAGACCTTTCTGCCTGCCTATCTCAGCTGAATATCTTCTTTTTGTCCCCTGCATGTCATGGTGCCAGGAGGCCACAAGCAGCAGGGTCCTGAGCTCCTAAGAAAGGGGCCCCTTAAAGCAGGAGACGGAGGCACCAAGTCAACTATAACTTCAGGGCTGTGCTTTATCTCGCTGCTATGCAAGACACATCCATGACTTCACAGCTGGGCTCACCTTTCACAAAGTGTCAGCAGAGCTGCATGTGGCCACAGCCTTCGCCCTTTATCCACAATGGCATTAATGATGGCCCCAAGCAGGCTGGTTCCGAGACTCGGTTTATTCCAGAAATTGAACGAAGAGATCGGTTTCTGGGAATGTCCAAATACCTAGTCAACAGAACACTTTACTAGAATTGAGAGGGCTCTAGGCTTTTTCATTAAACACTAAATAGTGGCTTTCTAATTGTGACATATTCAGTAAATGAAGCACTACAAAACTTCCTGGTTGCTATCTTCATACACTGAATTTTGAGTGTTTTACTTCTTCCTGCAAAATATGGGCTTTGCATATTCCATATGCATATGTATACAGCTATAATAATTTATAAAAGAAAAAATCTCAAATAATCAAGTGGCTGTTAAATTAAGAAGGAAATTGGAAGAAGACCAACTAACATTACACAATGTAATTAAAAGGGTATCCCCTCTACATTTCTAATAAGATGCACTTGGTTGTTATCATGTATGGCTGGGTACAGTTTCTCCCCCAGCATCCAAATTCACACAAAGAAACAAAAACAATGAGAATTTACTATCAATAATTTCCATTCACTTAAACAACAACTGAAATCTGTCATTACTAAAATTACCTGTAAGACTGGTAATTAAAGCTAACTGCCATGCCAGCCCTCCTCCCGTCTTCCCGTGACTTGGCTTCCTTTGATCTTTCTCCCCTGGTTATTAACATTAGTGGCAGGAGTAGTAGATCCACGTTGAAATCAGAAAAATAATTCCTAAGCAGAAGAGGGCTTAAAACACAGCAAGTGCCCCCAGTGCTGATCCATGCAAAAACGGGGAAGAAAAATTACCAGAGCCCATGCAAGAGCTGGAGGGTGTATCCCAGAAGTCGCCTCGCCCAATGTCCACCACAGTGTTACGCAGAGAAAACGGGTCTATGCTAAAATTGTTTCTCCTTAAATTTACCTGCATCACATGTGCCCTGCTTCCCAAGGCCACAGGCCTCCAGACACACAGTCCTTGTGCCTTCCACCTTAGCGTTCCTCCAGCCACCGTGCTCCTGCCTGCTGCCGACTAGAATAAGATGACTGAATGGTGCCTCTTGAAAGGTCGTGATAACAAATCCAATTTATGATTCTCAAAGGGACAAAACCAAAAGGTGGAAGAGTCTGAATCAGTGAAAAATTATATTATCATTTAATTGTATTCATCAACAAGATCACCTCTCATTTAAGAAGCTAGGACAGATAGCAATGTTCAATGGAAAAGGAAGGGGGAAAATTGCAGGGTGGGAATGGGAGGGAATCCCACCTGTCCTTCAAAATGTAACCCCGAGTTAAATTCTCTTCTATTATTTCCGTCCTTAAAATAGTCAGATAGCAAGATGTTCAAAGGAACACAAAGCAGTATAGTAGAGCTGCCTTCTTTCAAAGGGGCCAGAGGAGCCCTTCGAAGAGTTATTCAGGTCACAGAGAAATTACACTTCTTTATGCATCTATAAAGAATTCAGAGTTTTCCATTTTTATTAGCATTATTATAATATTGAAGGTTTTCAGGCATATCATGAGAGGAGCATTTACAGAGAAATGCTGAGCAGACCAGCCTCACGGCACACCCGCCCTGCTTGAAGAGGTTCCACAGCCTCGCAGACATTTTGTAAAGCCTAATAAACACATAGCACTTCGACTGTAAGATCTTGTTAATTTATATATTCATACAGTCAATCACTTTACGTGAAAAAGCCAAGATTCAGTTGTTTTTGTCAACTATTAAGACTCAAAATGATACCCTGTAGACTGTTTGGGGCCACTCTATTCCTTTGATAAAACTGTCATGCTATCATTGAATCATCACAAAACACCATCTCTTTTTTTACTCCTTTCTTAATTTTTGCCATTGAAAAACTAGAATTACCTTTTGATTATTTTTCAATGCATACGGTGTCAAAGTCACAAGTTTCTGATATAAATTCCATGAATATCTGAAAAATTAATACAACTGTGTCCCCAATTGTTCATTTTATTCACATCTCTTCTTGTCTTCTCCCTGGCACTTTTTCTAGCAGCCCTGAGCCTTCCATAGCAGCACCGAGGCATAGGCACATATTCAAAGGTAGAAGACCGAAAAGGTCATATAGCAAGCAGAGAATTTTCTAGCAATGCAGGTTTCGATCTTTGCTATTTCAGTGTTATTCCCGCTGAGCCTCGCGTGCCAAGAATACCACTGGCGCTGTTCAGAGACACTCATGATGACTCAATGGAGAATCAGGCGACCTGGGCATTTAACTATGCGCCTATTCCCAATGATATTCTGTCTCAAATCATTTCCATCCTCATAGAAACATGAAAGTGGGGCAATGACAGATATGAAGCCCAGCATGAACTGCCTGGAAGAACTCTGCCTAGCAACACAGCTTTATCACTCCACCGCGCATATGAAGCCAGAGCCCATCGACAAAAATAATGACATAAAAACCAAGCTGGAAATGCCATAGTTTAAGAAAAGCTACAAAAATTGTATCACAAAAGAGACTGTTTAAAATCGTTTTACATTCAACTGGTAAGTACAAATGAAACATTAGTTGATATTTTAACCTACAATTAACCAAATACTGTTCCAGCCTACACCTTTTTGCAATGTAAAATCACATATTTCCAACAAAAACCTATGTTTGTAAAATTCCACAGAAAACAGGGTAAAACCATTTGCTCAAGTCTTGGCTTAGCGTGTTCCTTAATATAGCAAAAGGGGGCTGGGATTATTTTGATGATCCTTCAAATTCTGTAGGTAAATATATTAGGTTTTCTTTTTTCTATTTCAGTGACACAAACACATACATCCAGAAGGTTATTTCCTTTATTTTTCTCTTTAAGGATGCTGGGTTCTAATCGTGAATATGTGAATATGACAGGACACAGAGCATGAGCTTATAATTATTTAAATAGGTAATCTAAGTTTGTGCTACTGTAGTCACACTGATCTTTCAACTAGTTCCAAAGATAAATGTTGGAAGGAGCAGGCCAGGGCTGGATGGGCAATTTTAGTATTGAAAAGGAATTAAATTAGCTAGTTGAATGCAGCATGAACCCAAGTCCTATGACTTGATTAGTAATGAAAAGCACACTGGTAGCAGTGAATGAAGGAATGAATCCAGAAGGAGTAGTTATTTCAAATCATTTTCTCTGTTGGTTTTCATTTACGGAAACTAAATGGGTAACTGCTTCTGTTCCTATCTATACAGTAATTTTCACAACATATTAATATAACATTAACATAGGATGCAAAGTAGGCATTAGCAACAATTAATGAATATCTTTCAAATGTATCTACTTTCTTCAGAAGTTAACAATGGGTTTGAACATAAGTTTACCATTTCTCAAATATCATCATTCAATAGAAAGCATCTGCATGAAAATTATCTTGGGTTGTTTTACCAGTACTACATTTATTTCTCTTATTCATTTCTGTTGTTTCTTGGGAGGCAAATTTTACTGATAAATACATAAAGTTGACTAATTATACCTTCTATATCATTTATAATGAGTTGCATTATAACAACATAATAAAATTGTATAGAATTTGGAAATACATGAATTATTGAGGAATGTCAAGTAAGACATCTTATATGGCCTCCTCCAAATTCTTAAAACCAGACAGGTTACAACCAGGAAAGCCTCTTTGTTACTAGAAACTGCAAACATCAATAGCCCAAGCAAGCAAAAAACTGGTCAAGTAAAAATTATTTTTAAAATATAATTTGAAATACAATTTTTGTTTTAAAAAAAGCTCATCCAAAATATCTACCTTGATTAGACAGTCAACATAATTGGTAACTGTCAAAGCCCATACAGAATTAGGACTAAAAAGTTATCAATGAGAGTATGCTCTTTGTTTAATCAGGATACAGAAGCACACAGAAGCAAATCACTGCAATGCACAGTGAAGAACTGGAACAAAGCTGTGAGCAGCTCTCCAACATAAAGACCGAGGTTGTGATATTCCCGTCAGTCACTGTATTAATACAGGGAAAGCCTACTTAATGAACTGCTGAGAATGGAAGAGAGTCACTATGAGAATACATTTTGTGTTTACCAGACTGTAAAATCTGCAATAAGATCCCAGAATCCTCTTAGATGAATAAAAGTTAAAGGAAATAACCTTCTAGATATACAAACTCAGTAGCAAGACAGGGAATAAAATAAATAGTTTCCAAATAAAATTTCTAAAAGACTCATTGCATTGGCAAAAGCCACAAAATTTGCTTCATCATCTATAAACAGTGATAAAGTAAGACAAACAACTGAAGATAATTTCCTAAAAGACTTGAAACTCTATAACTTTAACAATTTTCTTTTGCAATAAAGAAAAAAATGATGAAGGAAAACCTAGGGAAAGGCTGTGATTTTGTACATTTTATTAACCAAGCAATATAAACTTGAATTATATCACTAAGTTTATTTGCTAGTTACTCATTTCTAAGTGTCTTATACTAATAAAAATAAAATCTCAAGTGTTTTATAAAAGTAACAGGCCTAGAAGAATTGCTGAGGGTATTTTTTAATATCATCTAAGTTTCTTTATTTTTATGCCTGTGGGGTTAAAGAAATGATATGCAAGTTATTAACTGTAATATGGCCAGTATAATTACTACCAGCAAATTAAAATAATCTTCAAGATATTTAAATATCCTAAAATGGATGAAAACACCAAAAAACCTGTTAAAAACTGATGCTTGGATGGCATAGCATGACCCTTGCTATATGAACTTCTGTTCTCTCTCCATTTCCTCCTGACAGATCATGCTTCTAGAGTGAAATAAATTAAAAACAATTTTCAACTGATTGATAGCTTTTTAAACACAGTGCACCTTGAAGGAAATCATTTACATAAAGTATTTCAAGAGTTACATTGCTAAGTTAAAAATCAAAGTAAATGACCCCAATAAGAGATTCCTGAATCACTAAGTAATTTCAAATAAATGAAAAGAGAATGAAAGGCATTTTTCTCACTGGATGATAGACTCCTGATTAAATCTTCTTCTGACACTAAAGCAGGCCTTGTAGTTCTAACAGTTCTTCATTTCAACTAAGGTCATCATGAAAAGAATGATTAGCAGATAAACCCAATCAGAAATTACTCAAAAGTTTTCAGAGTCTCCAATTCCATATGATTTCTAGGCATCCTGATTGACAGTCTTGTAAAACATAAGGATAATTAAACTGACATGAAAATCACTACCCTGCATAAATCCTAAAAGCAGTTTATCTAACCTTTCGATTCTCAGAGAACTCAGTGGTCCTAGCACCTGTTCCTACTCACCATCTAATGAACCTTCATAAACAGATTAACACACAACTATCACACACTGTACAGTTTACACACATAATCCACATCCCCACAATATCACTGCTGGACTAATTACACAGATAATGGTTTTTGCTGGAAGTGATTCATGGCAACGTCAATCTCTTCCCCAGGCATAAGACAAAACTGGATGGATCTTCCAGAAGAAAGCTTTGTGATACTGACAAAAAAATTAAAATTTTACTTTTAAACCATAAACCAACTGAATATTTGAGATATTAACATAGTGTTGACAATGTTTAAATTTCAAGTGGTTTCATAACATCAGGTAGTATTTTAGAGAATGTCAAATCATATACAAAGTATTACCTTATATAAAATGTGCAATTTATTTTTAAATTATCATTAAAATATACTGTTAAAAAATAAGTCATATAAGAAAACACTCAGCTTTAGATTGTATTCTCACACATGAAGGTGTTCAGACTATTTGTCATGTGTCTATTTATCACTCTGCCCATTTTGAAGGCAAAACACACATACCATCTTCGAGTACCTGCAGCTGCCTCTACAGAAAAGTCTTTTCTCCAAGACTAATTGTTATCTTAGCTTTCAGGATAGCTATGCCAAGACATTCACCGGAATTTCCTCTAAGACTCCTGGTTGTGTAACATTTTCTCTCAAAAATCTGGAAGGAACTTTTGAATATTTGTGCCATGTTAAAACAAGAAAGGCAAAGATCCAAGTAATATAATAAACAGATCTTATTGAGAAGTTATGATAATATAGTGAGCACTATATAGAAATGTTTAATTCTTTAACAACTATCTTTTAAAAGTGATACCAAAAAACTATGACATATGTATAGCAAGCTCAGCTTTTATTGCCATTTCCTTTTCAGACATGGGATTTTACTTTATCTTATTTTATTTTAAACACATTATTTAGGAGCCACAAATGTTTTGATGTTGGAAAATACCTGTTAACTGCCAAAAGAAAATTAGATTATCTATTAGATTTTCATGCAAAAAAAGCATTGAGAGAAACGGCCAAGTTCTGCTTCTAAAAAGAAATTACCACTAACCTCGTTTCTCTTCCACCTTAAAAAAAATCTTTAAAATGACAAGGTAATCACAAATTGGAGTTTTAAGGGGCACCTGACTGGCTCGTCAGACTAATAAAGTAGCATATTAACTACACTCATTGTGGCACCATGGAAGCCTCAGTTTTTATCATTTTGATATCCCCTGCATGGTTTCAATCTTCTCTCCTGGAGCTCAATCATGCTCTGTGATGCTCTGTTCCATCATGAGGATGCGAGAGAATTTCTATTTAAAAATACATTCGGGTGGGGGGAGTGGTATCAGGCACTACTGATTGAGAAGGCATTCCATGATGATCCCTATTTTCAGTTAAAATGTGCGCTTACAGTTTTGGATTTAACACCCCTGTCTTTGCAGTCAGACAGTCATTTAGCTGGAGTCAATCAAGCGTATGATTAGAAATAATAACTCACAAGCAATGAATTCAAAAAGATTAGATCTTTGCCGAAATGCACAAGTACAGCATCCCATTATGCATACTTTCCTCTCTGGTTTCTAGAGAGCAGACCAAAAAACAAACAAACAAAAAAATTCTTTTGCACTCTAAAAGCTTGCTTCACTCGAAGTCTGACTAATCACTCCTTTATCCCATGACCAGAAACCTCAGTCAGGTGGAGATATAATCAACACAAAGGGAGGGGTTGTTCTTCCATCTTATCCTCTCTCTAGTTATGGCAAAAGCTGTATTTTACACTGAATGAATGGGTCAGAAGTTAGACACACCTTGTTTACATTAAACAAGAAATATACAAAGACTATGGTTAAAATCTAAAGATACTTAATATACAAAACAAAAAAGAATAATTTTGCATTTATAAATTATTCTTCAAATAATATTTCAAGATCTAGTATTGTATTTTAAACAGGGAGTTAGAGAGATAGAAAAATTATGTTTGGATTTAATAACTATTATATTGAAATCAGTAACCCAAGTTCAGTCAAACCTTTCCATGTAGCACCTTTGATCAAGTCAAAAGGATTTAATTTCACTAAAGAAGTTTGGATAATTAAAGTAAATTTATAAAATTTTATTTTATGTGGTACTTTAATCAGAGCACATGTAATTCATAGTCAACTGTGCTAACAATGGGTAGAATGATTCTAAATGGGAAAAGATTGACAAAAATGATAAATATTTTGCTTTAGGATATAATATAGAAGGGATGGGTTGATTTGCCTTCCCAGCTATGCTTGGTTTAGGCTGCACTACCACAGCATACACTGATGACACTAACATAATTCATACAAATGATGATAGCAGAGCAGCCCAGGACTTGAAAAATTTCTGCAGATAAATCCCAAGGCTGAATAATCCACATGTGGGTAACTGAGAGCTGACGCAGTATAGGAAGTATACATGAATAACGTCCATGCACAATCTTTTTAGGAAATATATAAATAAAAATAAAGCTCCAGAGCTTCTCAAATGTATATATATATATATATATATACACACACACACACACACATATATATACACACACATATTTTTGTGTATGTATATATTTTTATACACACATGTACATAAATGTATACATAAATAAAATACATACATACATATTTATTTATACATACATACATATGTATTTATACATACATAGTATATGTATGTATATATACATACATACTTTTTTTTTAGAAAAAGGAAGAAAGAAAACAGCCACATTTCAGTTGCTATTAGAAAGTATCCTGTCAATTATAAAAAATATCTGAACAGTAGCTACATCTGGGATGTTAAATGCATCAGTAAATACTCATTACAAGTTGTAATCTTACAAAATGACACTGTGAAAACTTTTGGGAGCCAATGCTTTTTATTCAACAAACAAAAATCACGTTTTTATACATTTAAATAATAATTTGAATGGTCAAATTTTAAATAATTTGACAGGTCCTTTTGATTACATGTGAAAATAGCTAGACCTAACATTCATTTTCTTCCAGGAGCCAATCAGAGGATCAGTTTCTACTCCTTGCCTGTTCTTTATGTCTAAGGACAGAGAACACATCAGCAGCTTTGTGGAGGAAACTCAGACCCACCCTTAATGTATTTTTATGGAAGGATCACCAAGAACCAAATCTAAAGGCTTTTGCCCACTGCGTATCTTCAGCTTTAACACAGAAAATATTAACCTTGATTCAGAAGATACCACTACTCTTATTCTACCTTACCATGAAATTTAAACACATAAAAAAACTAAACATTACACACACACACACACACACACACACACATACACACACACACAGTCTCCAAATACAGGAGAAAATGGAACTGGAGCAGTATTTCCTACTCAATCATTAATTCTAGGAACATTAGTTCTGTACCAACCAGATGCTGATCACTGTACTGGAAATCTGGAGAGATACCAAAATTGATAGAACAGATTTCTGCCTGTTCTTGGGAAGCTTGCTTTCTAATCAGAGAAGCAGGTAAAGAGCCACTGCCAGCATCACCACCCAAAGCTCACAATCGCTTTCCGCACTGCCATTATCTGCAACTTCAGACCTGACAATGAAGCAGGAAAGGAAGTAAAATAGGAAGAAAAGAAAATGTGTTCTGAGAGGCAAGTTTGTCCCAAAGAGTTTGCACTTGTTCAAAGGTAAATGGGAAGAATTATAAACTACTAATAAAATAAGTACTACTCTTCTTTTCTACCTTCTAGTGGGAGAACTGTGAGAATGGGCAATGCTGGATGTGGACTAAAGTTCTCTGTTGGTGCTAGAGAAATTCAAATAGACGTGGAAACAAAATGTAGTTTAATTTTTTGCCTTACAGGAGGACATCCACTTAAAGTAAGTGAACCTATAAAAAACTCAGATTCAAAATAACACATTTCAAGATGTGTGCAGTGGTGTGTACCTATTATAACAGCTACTCAGGAAGCTGAGGTGGGGAAGACTGCCCAGGAGCAAGATCCCATCTCTGTTTTAAAAAAATAAATAAATCATGAACAACATAGCAAAACCCCATTTCTATTTTAAAATAAATTAATTAATTAATAAATCATGGATTTTAAAAAAAAAAAGACCCAGTACACAACCTACAATCTTTCATTCATTCATTACACAAAGATTTTCTGAGTTCCTACTATGTACCAAGCCCATTTTTGGCACAATATCTCTTTATGTGGGTAATATATATGCAATCCAAAATATTCAGCTTGATCAGTAATTCTCCTCTGTTTCTTTTGAACAACTAAGGCCAAAGGAGAGAATTTGAGTATTTCACTGCTAATTTGATAATAAAATCTTGATGTATTTCAGTTACTTGATAGTAGTAAAAAAAAAAAAAAGAGCATGAAATTCATTTTAAACAAAATTCATTATATGAACTTGTGACATTCTCATGCACTGGGTTTTTTTCTTCCATTTCCAAACACTAATTGACAGCAGTTGAAAACAGTGATTCAGCTTCCACATGTCATATGATTCCCAGGGACTGTAGCTATATTCCTCAGGCCAGTAGACTGACAAATCAAAAGATAAGAAGTACCTCTCAGCTTGAATCAACTGAAATGTGTCAGAAAATACATTTGGCATAATCTTCAGAAATGTCAGATTTGGCGATGACAGGATAGGCACAGTTTTCCTGACAGTTTTAGCACACCAAAGTTTCAGAGTCCAGATTAGAATGAGAAGGAAAATAACTACTTTTGTCTGCTATTTTGGAGAAAACTTACACGAAACAAGAGGAAATGTATGACATGCCACTTGAGTCTCTGACTAAGATGTCAAAATGCCTGACTGCCTAATTTATGGAATGCACAACTTGGGATAATGTCCACTAAGATTAAAAAAGAATGATGTATCTTTTCACATTTTTGCTTAGAAAATCCTTCTACCTTTTTCTCAAGGGATATGCCCAGAATCGTACCTCTTCATGTTCTCAGTGTGCCTATGCCAGTTGTATACTCTTATAAATGTGTGTTTAATGAGTGGAGTAACCAACGGCATTGAGCAAAACTGTTGAGAAACCAAAATTTAGCTGAATATATTACACAGCACACCTCCACTTGACCTTGCATGTCCTCCACGCAGGTCTTGGCTAATAAATATTTTTTAAAAATCAAAGCAAATCAAAATGCAAGAATGTAAATTCTAATCTAAATCATGATCCTTTCTGAATCCTACAACAGCTGGACCTTCTTCTGTCTTTCAGTAGCATCACCATCCTTAACCCCCCCCACACATTCATATTCCATTAATTATGAATAACAGAAAAAAAACAGCTTACTTATTTCTCTAAGAAACAAGCTTCTACCTCTGGCTACAAAACTGTGACTCCTCCAATCTTTCATTTGTAAATAGATCTCCAAAAGAAATCAGCCCGAGGGCACCAAATAGCTATAGATCTCTGCAGAAGCACTGTAGGCTGACAATAGCAAACCTCAATGAACTTCTCAGATAGGAGATGCAGAGTGCCATATTCAGACACTTCCCTCCAAGCCCTTTAACAACTCCAGCTCTGTCAACCTTCATCTGATTTTCATTTATAAATGAAGTTGCACAAATCTGCAACAATAAAGAATATTGACAAAATCTTTGTTAACATTTGGCATTTCTCATTTTCTAAAAAACAAAAACAACATTCCCATTTGGGCAACTCCTAATTGTGCTGGCCATGTTTCATTTACTTTCACCACCAATTCAGCAGCAATCTGTCAATATTTGTACCATAAATTACCAAATACCCTAAATTACTTATTCAAACTGATTGTGCATTTATGTATTTATAAACAGTATACATAGAAAGTTAAAAATCATTTCTCTATTGCCTAAGTCTATACATACAGTCACCCAAATGAGAGAGGTACCAAGTCAACTAAAAGAGATGGTAAAAGAATACATTTTTTCTGACTTAATAATGGGTTCTGCATTTTCAATACTGCTTCCTTTTCAAGAGTGCAAAGTCAAATTATTTTTCACTATATTTGGCAAATGCAATATAATATTAGATAACACTGCAAAAGAGCCTTATTCGACATATTCCAAGAGTTAATCATTTCAAGATATGTACTCTTTAGTGAATATTTATTAAGTATGAGCTAAGTGTCCCCTACCATGTATAATTAAGGAAACAGGATGGGGTAAAAGACAGTTGAAAAGGCCCTCCTATTAACTTATAGGCTAAAGGAAAAAATACAGGCAAATAATTACAATATAAAATCCTTACTGCAATAATGAAGTTTTATGTGCAAAACTTTAGGTGCAAAGAAACGGGGATAACTCATGTGACCTGAGACTTGAAGAATAAACAGGAACCAATAAGGTGGAACGGAGGAGTAAGAAAAATCCACATTTGGGTCACCACGTGTAAGAGGGTGAGAAAGAATGGAACATCAGGGAAGGGAAAGTAATTTGTTATGTCTAGAAAATAGTGGGTGGGAGGACAATGGTAAATATTAATATGAGAAGTTGGGGCTAGAAGGTAAAGAATCATCCTTTAGGAAATGTAGAGCAATCCAAGAATTTTAAGCAAAAGAAAGATGTGATCGGATTTACATTTCTGAAGATAACTGTGGCAGACAGACTTTAGCAGAAACATCTAGGAGAAAACAAATTGGGGGTGTGGAATAAGGGAGGACAACAAAGCACAAAGAAGCTACCAGGCAGGCCCAGGGTTAGAAAGCTGGCTTTTGCTTCCAGCCCTCAGTGCTGCAAGGATCCTTGCAACAGTAAGTGACATCGGGACACTCTCTGCCCAAGAGTGGTCATTCTTTACAGTAAGGATGGGTCCCTGATTCAAGGACAAAAGAAAAATAAATGCTGAGACTTTCAATGTTAGTGTTCTCAACCAAACGAATCCCCTTAAAACAATGTGGCCTACTTAAGGTCCAGTCAACAAAATTTCCTAACTGATTATGTGAGGGAAACCATGGAACACAAAGCTGGAGAGAACGCATCTTGAGACGGACAAATCGTGAATCCATCTCCTGGATTCACCTCTCTGAGGAGCTGATCATGAAAGAGCTACTTTCCAACCTATTATTATGTGTAAAATAGGACTAACACCTAATTCACAGGTTTATTATAAGGATTAACTTTGCATTAAACTAAAAAACATGTAATTAATTATCACTATGAAATAACGATGGATAAAATAATGAGGGGTAAAAGAGTGGCAGGAAAAGAGGATGTCGCAGGTACTGTTTTGGTAAATTTATAGTTGCTATTAACATAGAAGAAACAAGATGTGAGTTTGGTTTTAGATAAGCTGTTTTTTAAGGTGAAAAGAGATTGGTGTTGAAGACATATGTGTTTAAACACTAGATAATATTGTCCTCCTCTACTTGACTTTGCCTTGATTTGATCATTTGCAAAACTGTAATGTAACCCTGTATCTTTCTCCGAATTTTTAACTGAATGCATGGCTGCCTTTAAAAAAAAAAGACCCTAGTTTATAGATTATTCCCCTAGCAAGTAGGTGATCAAGTATTTACCAATGTGACAAGTCTAAAAATGAGACCTACTAGGAGGGAACATGTTCCTCTTAATTCTTTTTTCTATCCTGCTGCCTAGAAGGTAAGTCTGATGTCTGGAGCCCTAGCATCCATTATGAGCAATATGGATAAACTGCATCCTAAGGAATGGCAGAGTAGCGAGATTCTCAGGTGTCTTGCTACTGTTAGCTGCGCAGAATCACCCAGAAAGCTTTTAATAAAATGCTCATGTCTCACCCTCAAACATCCTGACTGAATAGTTGGGTTGGGATCAACATATGGATATTTGAGTATGGGTATTAAAAGCTTTCCAGGTGAAAATATGAAGCTATGGTTGAAAAATTACTGATTTAAACACGTAGCTGTTATATTATGTTTAGTATCTTATTCTATCAAGACTTCTGATAGAATGGCATAACTAGTACTAAAACGATAATAATGGTTACCACTTACTGAATACCTCTATTATGCCACTATACTAAACTCTTAGCAAATCAGTTTCCCTGCATTCTCTAAGTCAAGCCTTACAACAATGTCCTGATGTCAATATTATTATTTTTATTTTACTTCTTAGAAAATTCAGGTGGATTGAGTTTGAGTAATAGACTTAGAGTCTCAGAAGTAGAGCACTCACAAGTATTCAAGCCCAGAACTGACTAAATGCAAGGCAATCCTAACCATGGCACAGTGCTGCCTCCCCAGATGGGTTCTACTTCCCTTTATTTCATCTAGAGGTGCCAGTGAAGACGCTAATGAGCAATGAAATGTTAGGGCAAGGAGAAGGAAGAGGACACGTAATCGTTAAGATTCATCTCTCTGAATAATCAGTAGTTAATCTGACTTCTAAGTAAGAGTTTGCATTTGTTTTCATGCAAATTTATCTCTGCTTCAGATCCAGAAAAGTACCAAATTCAGATTAAATTCCAATATATGAGCAGAAGCACCAAATCCTTACCTATTTTCAGCTTCCTGGGTTATAAATTTAAATAAATCATGTGAAATACATAGAAAAACTTCTCTTTCTCAATGTTTAATGATAATTTATAGCCCTAGAACATTTGTAAATTTAACAGCCCATCAAAGTGTCTGAGAGCACACCAGTTCTAAGGACTCATTAAGTGACATTAAACATAACTTTCCATGAAGTACTGTACAGCCTGAATGGGTGTGCAGGCTGGTGAACAGCCATCACTACAATAATTTATTGTTTGTAATTTTGCCTTATTACTTCCAAAAACATTTTTTAAAAGAGGAGGGGAACAGTCCAAAAAAAAAAATACCACTTTGCTAATACTATAAATCACAAAGGCAGAAAGAGCTTTTATGGTCCTAAGGATGTGCTAATTCTTTCTCCAATCACCCAAAAAATGACAAGAAAGAAGTGTTGTGGTAAAGGCTTATAGGATTTTAAAAATTCATTTCTTTGAATAGGGATGTATTGTTTCTAAGTCACCTCCTCCCCAAATTCCAAAGATTATCAGCAAAATGAAACTAAAGAAAGGTAGAATTTTTTTTCAACATACAAGTGGGAGAGTCGCCTACTTCATCCAATTCACATCCTTAAAATAGAATTTATTTTGCTTTAGAAATATGCAAAGTTAAGACCCGAAATAGGCCTTAATCTAGTATATCTGGATTTTACAAAATCACTAAGTGCCACCCTAATTTTGTCAGGGCATTCATCCTCAATCTGTAATTAAAAGGTAATATTAACTCAAAGGCAAAAGTGACCCACAGATTAAGTTATAGTGACAAAAGTCAATGGCTAAAATTTAGCCTTCCCACCTGCATAAGAAACATCCTTTACCTGTTTTCTTGAAAACAGCCCAATCAGTGAGGAACATTACACAGCTTTCATGGTTTTCATTCTTTCACTACCTGATGGCAGATATAACAGAATTCAAACGTTTTAACTATCAGTGCATTAAGCATAATATAATAATTATGCTGATGGCACAATTTTTACTATAAAGTAGATCACTTATTTGGTTTAGGATTAGCCTAAAAGATTGGGTTTTTTCCTCTTTTTCTAGACATGTAGTCCAGCACAGGTGTCTACATTCCTTTGCCAAAGGTTGCTTTTATTAATTTTGTTGACTAAAAATATTCTCTCCATAAACTTCAACAACTTGGTAGTCAAAATCTGCAGTAGAAATAGTTTTCCTGTATAAAATTTAAGTCATGGATTAATTCCACCTCCAAAGAGCAGCCATTTTGAAAATGAACCAATCAAAGTCACAAATAACCTAATTTTCCCTTCAGTGTTCTTACGCCTAAGTAACAATATATGTAATAGTCCCAACAAAATTAGTGTCTGCTATATATAAGGTACTTGTTGTTTACCTTTAAAACCTCCTTTCTGAATAACAATATTTAAGAGGAAAAATATGGTTTTCACAAAGATTATATTTTATATATGTATTTTATATAGAAACATTCAATTACCAACTACTTAATACAATTTCAGACAAACAAAAAAAGCTTCAGTAATTTGTATTGGGTTAATGTTAACATTCCTGTAGCTTCCTGTGTTTTAATCCAGCATGCATGCCCAATGCTGGCCCTAATGAAATTTAAAATGTGAACATGTAAATATGTCTGAGAGATTTATTAATTGAAAGTAGTACACTCACCAGAATAACTTCCAAACTTATGCTCTAGCAACTAATTTTTGAAATACTATGCAGAGCTAATAAAGAAGGAAGCTTTTTAAAGTTACTATTTCTGAATGGCCATTTGTTGGACTCAACTGAGAAAATTTAGTAAGCTGTTTTCTCAGCCAGCTGGTGTATACTCCAATTCACAGGTGAGGTTTTTGAGATTGTCTATGCATTTCTATATGTAGCAACCACCAATAAGTTAGAATGATTATTAAATTCACAATTACCAATGTCTCCCAACATATATATATACAAAGCAGAACAAAGACAAATGAAAATAAATCACCATCAGGCAGCATGCCTTGTTGATTCTTT
This sequence comes from Callithrix jacchus, assembly GCF_049354715.1. Taxonomy (NCBI): domain Eukaryota; kingdom Metazoa; phylum Chordata; class Mammalia; order Primates; family Cebidae; genus Callithrix; species Callithrix jacchus. The sequence goes on along the minus strand of NC_133503.1, from coordinate 102,526,162 downwards.
TCCCATCACTAATAACAATTTATATAAACTACATAACATGTTATAATTTGAAGCAATTTATTCATATCTAAAATTATTACTCTAATTCCTTATTAATTAGTGTTAAGTAAGAATTACTAGACTATTCAAAAGCTAATATTGCATAATAGCAAGCAGAAAAAGGTTGAGCAGTCGACTAAAATTAGCTTATTTACTGTAAAATAAAGATTGAATGTTAAGGTATAAAATTATTCTAAATCCCCAAACACACCAGAACCAATTGTGAAATTAAATGTGACACTTTCCATAATTCAAACTACTGTACTTGATTTTCATCTTTCTCCTTAGCTACCCCTAAATTAAATCAGTCTTATTGATCATAACTCAGAAATCCCTGTTTTATTACCATGATTTTCAAATTTTAGTGAAATGTGCAACCTAGTTGAACATAGTTAAGTTGCTTTTCTTAAACTACAATATAGAATATTAAGTATAAGCTCAACAAATATCTCAATACTATAGCTACAGACACAGTGAAAATCAATTCCTTTGCTTGCTTAACACAAAACCTGTTTTCAAGTCGATCATGACAGATGATCACTCACTGAAGTAAGATCTTATGAACTGATTATCAGTGTTATTTAATGAAGCACTGACTGTACCCAGATACTGAAGTGAAATAGAAGTCCTAGTCCAATTAAAACGTGGTACTGTATGCAAATGGTTGTTAATAACTTTAGTAAAAACAGAATCATTAAATTAAAATTCACAAGTCATCATCCTAGAAAACAGAATAGTACACAGTATGTTTTCTTTCCTTTTCTTATTATTTCTTTGAGACAAGGTCTCACTCTGGCTCTGTCGCCCTGACTGGAATGCAGTAGTGTGATCATAGTTCACCGTTAACTTCAAACTCCTGGGTTCAAAGGATTTTCTTGCCTTGGCCTCCCAAGTAGCTAGGACTTTAGGTATACACCACCACACCTGCCTAATTAATTTTTAAAACAATTTTTTTAGAGATGGTATCTCCCCATATTGCCCAGGCTGGTCTCAAACTCCTGGCCTCCAGCAATCTTCCCATCTCACCTCCCAAAGCCCTTGGATTACAAGCATGAGCCACCACACCCAGATATATTTTCTATAAATTGCTAATGAGAATGAGACATCTATGCTGTGGACAGCAGCCTTATTGGACCCAGAGCCACACTGGGTGCTTTGCTTTGACAAAACATACCACTGATACTACATATATAATTAACAGCCTCAAAAAACATGTTTATTTATTAAAATCAGACTGTTTCAGCATTACTTGCAATATACTTAGATTTAGATTTGGTTTTGATGTTTTTTTAATTTAAGAGAGAAGTATTTCTTTCTTATCAGCATTTCTTTGACATTCACAGTTGGTAGTCCCCTGAGCAAAAATGAATGGATCTCCCAGACCATTCCTCCTTCCTCCACAATCCAAAGCTGTGGAACTAACCCTCAAGCTGTCTTATTTGTAAACATTGCCTGTATTCATGGCTAATAGTATAAGATTTTCTATATAGTATCTTCAAATATAATGATTTTTAATAGGAACTATTTATTAAGTATTGCTTTATTTCTATTAAAAATAGGTATATGCCACCTTTTCAATCTTCTCATATTATTTGAGTGATTTATTTCCATTTTGAATCTTTCTGTTTGTTAACTTTGATGAAATTAATGTACTATCACTAAAGAATCACACTAGAGCAACTGGATGAAGGACCTGAGCTCTCAGCTCTCTTCATTCCAACAAATGGGGATGAAACATTCATTTTCCTTTTTTTCTTTTTAAATCAGTCTCCGTAGAAACTGTCAAAAATTGCCAGTGTTGACTTTATTGCAAGTCGTCACGGCGGGGTATTAGGAAAAGTTTTCAATTAGCAATAATCACGCCTCGGATAAACCTCGTTGGCTATGATACTGCCACTGCGCAAAGCTGAAACATACATTTTCTTCACATAGATATAATGGACATTATCAGTCACTTTCCCACCTGAAGAACTGTTACTGAGGGAGCGTTGAGCATACAAATTCCCACATCAGAACTACCTTCTTTCTTAACAAAATGCAAGCCAAGGCTTCATTAAATACTGCCTGGTCATTCACAATACACACCAAAAATAAATGAGGATACTATTTAAGATGAGAATACAATAATGTTTAAAGAGTATTAAGGCACATCAGATGTGATGGCATATGCCTATAGTCCTAGCTACTCAGGAGGCTGAGGCTGGAGGATGGTTTGAGCCCAGGAATTAGAGGCTGCAGTGAGCTATGATCGTGCCATTGCACTCCAGCCTGAGTCACAGATCAGGACCCCATCTCAAAAAAAAAAAAAAAGGAAAAGGAGTATTAAGCCATTGTCAGAAGTCACCAATTCTCAACTGTAAATACACTTAAATATATTTTAAGTGTATAAGTGTAATCTTTCATTTGTGTAAGTGAATCATATACTTTATATTCGATGAATTTCCATTTCAATTACCAAAATTATGTTTACACAAGCTGCAAACATTTGTTTTTACTAGAAGAGACTAAGTCCTATTCATTAGCACTGCTCATTGTCAATTATGAAATACATTTATTATCTCCATCAGAGCTATACGATACTTAGTTTCAAAATACATGTCATTACTCAATGAGAATGAATTAAAATAAAGCATCAAGATTAACAAGGCTACATCTATAGTAATATATCATTCAAATAATAAAAATTAATGCTTATTAATTTCTTACTACATGCCATGCACAGTACTAAGCACTTCACGTATATTAACTCAATGGCATCCATAAAATAACACTGTGAGGCAGGTACTGTTATCATATCTATTTTACAGATAGAAATAACAATGCACCAAGAAATTAAAGAATTTGCCTAAGACTACACAGCTAGTGAAAGATAACTGCTTGTAGAGCTTACGCTCTAAATTCTAAAATAAGCCAGTTATGTCATGATGCCTCTTAAGAATTCTCATATGAATCAAATGCTCTATATTACCAGCACCTCGAGAACTTTAATTTTAAAAATAAACAGGCTTATTAAGTTACACATATTGTAATATTTTAGATAGTTCCTGTTAGACATAGCCTTAAAAATATATTAGAGCATAAAAAATGAAACTCAAAACAAAAAGTACTTAAAATAAGTATTTTGCTCCACTTTCCCCAATCCATTCATTATGACAATTCACCACTAGGTGTATAGAATATTGGAAGTAGATTTTTTGTTACTGTTTCCTATTTAGACTATAAGCTAGACATAGTCTAGAAAAGTAGCTAATCTATACATTACTGAAAATACCACAACATATTGTACCAGGGGAACCTTGGATAAACACTAAATATTACATTGACAATGAGTAACGGTGGCTGAAAACAAAACTACAATGTAACTCAAAGATGAAATATGAAGCCGAAATAAATGGACATGAGTCCCATGCAAGCTGTCCCTTAGCCTTTTGAAGGCTGTGAAAAGAGAAGGCCTTATTTAGGATGAAGAAAGGTAGTACTTTTGAGATATGGGGAAGATGCTGATATCACTTCTGATTATTATTACAATACTATAAACAAGTCATAAGGATACGAAGAAGAAAGGATGGACAAACTATCTCATATAATCACTGTATTTTCTGCAAAGAACATAAATGGTAAGGGGCTATTTTGTCTGAAACTGTAGTTTCTTTGGCATCCTAAATGATTTTTCCTAAAGTGTCATTTATTTGTCTCTAGTGAAAAGAAGGAAATAATATTCAAAGGTATCAAATGTTAGGTGTTAGAATGTTTTCATTCTATACCTTTGAACTGCCATCATATTGTTTAAAAATTACTATGTGTATGTATTACCTATTATTTTTAAAAAACTAACATTTTAAGTGTCAGTCTATACACACACAAATTTAGCTAAATTAAAGTTATTTTAAATATCAATAAATGATTACTAAATGATTCTAAATATTCTACATTTAATGCAATTAGCCAAAAATAAAAATATAAAACTGTATTTAAAAAATGCAACACATTGCAGTATTTTGGGGGCAATGAAACTACTCTGTATGATAGTGGAATACATGTCATCATACATTTATTTAAATCCATACAATGTACCATACCAGCAGTGAACCCCAATGTAAACTGTAGATTTTGGGTAACAGTGATATGTCAATGTAAGTTCATCAATCATAACAAACGTACCACTCTGGTGGGGGATGTTGATACTGGGAGAAGCTGTGGCAGTAGGGAGTATATGGGAAATCTCTTTACCTTCTGTTCGATTTTGCTGCAAATCTAAAAATGCTCTAAACCAAGTTTGTCCAACCTATGGCCCACAGGTCACATGCAGCCCAGCATGGCTTTGAATACAGCCCAACACAAATTCGTAAACTTTCTTAAAACATTCTGAGATTTGGCCAGGCACAGTTGGCTCATGTATGTAATCGCAGCATTTTGGGAGGGTGAGGCAGGCGGATCATTTGAGGTGAGGAGTTCGAGACCTGCCTGGCCAACATGGTGATATCCCGTTTCTACTAAAAATACAAAAATTAGCCAGGCATGGTGATGCATGCCTGTAATCTTAGCTACTAAGGAGGCTGAGGCAGAATAATTTCTTGAACCTGGGAGGCAGAGGTTACAGTGAGCCGAGATCATGACACTGCACTCCAGCCTGAGCAACAGAGCAAGACTCCATCTCAAAAAAAAAAGAAAAAAAATTATGAGATTGTTTCACAATTTTTTTTAAAGCTCATCAGCTATCATTAATGTTAGTCTATTTTATGAGTCACCCAAGACAATTCTTCTTCCAATGTGGCCCAGGGAAGCCAAAATATGGGACACCCCTACTCTAAAAGTCTATTTAACATACAGTCATGTGTCATTTAATGAAGGGGAAATGGTCTAAGAAATCCAGGGTTAGGTGATTTTACCACTCGATGAACATCGCAGAGTGAACTTACACAGACCTAGATGGTGTAGCCTACTGCACACCCAGGCTATAGTATAGTCTATTGCTTCTAAGCTACAAACCTGTATAGCAAATTTCTATTCTAACAGTAAATATTTGTGTATCTAAATGTATCTAAACATAGAAAAAGCACAGTAAAATTATGTTACAAAAGATTAAAAAATGATATACATCCATTATCATGGATGGAGCTTGCGGAACTGGAAGTTGCTCTGGGTGAGTCAGGGAGTGAGCGGTGAGTGAATATGAAAGCCCGGTACCATACACTTCTGTACACTTTACAAACACTGGATGCTGAAGCTACACTAAATTTATTAAAGATACTTTTTCTTCAATAATGATTAACCTTAGCTCACTGTAACTATAAACTTTTCATTTAAGGTTTGATTCTTTAGCTTGAAACACAAACACATTGTACAACTGTGCAAAGAACTTTCTTTAAATTCTTATTTATCAGCTTTTTATTAAAATTTATTTTTTTACTTTTTAGATTTTGTCAAAAACTAAGACATAAACTCAGACATCAGCCTAGCCTTCCACAGGGTCAGAAATATCACTATCACTGTCTTCCACCTCCATATCTTGTCCTGCTGAAAAGTCTTCACGAGCAATAATACACACAGAACTGTCATCTCCTATGATAATAATGTCTTCTTCTGGAATACCTCCTCAAGGACCTGCCCGAGACAGTTTTGCAGTTAACTTTTTCATATGTAAGTACAAGGATTATACTAAGAAATAATGATAAAAAGTACAGTATAGTAAGTACTAGGCAACAGGCATTTTTCAGCTCCATCATAATCTTATAGGGCCATCATTATAAATGTAGCCCATTGTTAACTAAAAACATTGTCATGTACGGCCTGACTACACACACACACACACGTACATACATATGCTCTATCCTTTTCATATATATGGAATATTTCTTCGTATATATGTACATTTTATACATATGTACATATATGTATATATATGTCTTTCATATATATGTATGTATATATAGCCCATCTATGTATATGTATGTATATTTAGCCCATGTATATGTATGTATATGTATGTATATATAGCCCATGTATGTATATGTATGTATATATAGCCCATGTATATGTATGTATATATAGCCCATGGTAAAACTAAGAGGGTATACTTGCAGACACTCATTGAGCAAACAGTTTTTCTGGACACCAAAAATTATTGTTTTACATGAAAATACAAGAACAATTCCCCCATAAAACACTGATGGATATAAAATAAGTAATTTTTTTAATATGCTTGAAGTATAATTTTGAGATGTAGACATGTTTATTTTCCTACTAAAAAAAGATAAATATTTATACCTTCTTAAATAATCTCTATAGCATAAAATATTCTGATCATTTTCAATTTTAAAAGGCATTGACATAAAGTATTAATTTTCTCCTAGGAAGAAAATGGGAGGGAGGGAAATAAAGTTATCAGAATAGTTGATATGCAATTTATTAGGTTTCAATTTGATTTTCTTCACTGCCACATCACCAGATGGTTGCTGGTTTCAAAAGGAAGTAAGTGGGCCAGCCACCCAAAAAGAAGCCCTCATAGTACCTCCCAGGAGATGCTTGCAAGAGATAGATGCTGGCCACACTTTACCGCCTTCCAGCCACCAGCTGCCTAGCACGTGGCTGAGAGGGAAAAACAAGCAGGTAATGGAAGGCACAGCATTTTATAAACTGCTGGTTCTCTAACTCCTTCTCATCTCTCCCTTTTCCCTCTCCTTACCTCTCTCCCATCTCCTTTTCTTTTTTTCTTCTTAACCGCCTTGCATTTCCCCCCATCTTTATTTCACTATTCTTGGTTCATTTTATTCCTTTCTTCTTTTCTTCCTTACTCACTCTCCGCGGCTCCCTTCTCCAGTCTTTTTTCCTCTCCTCCAACATATTTTAATTGTAAATTGCATCAATCTACAAAATACTTGATATACATACAAGAACATGTAAAAAATTATAACACTTTAGCAAAATTCCAGCAAGGAAAAGTATAGATTCCACATCAGGTAAGCAAGACTCGCAAATACTAGACCTTTCATCATTCCCTTTACCATGCCTCTAATCGCCCATCTTGTCAACTATTTACTTTTTTTCTCTTTAACACACTGTTCTCTACCTTCTCGTCTATTCTCCCCTCTGGCATCCTATCCTGTCCCCATCTTCCTTGTTCTTCTTCATCTTTATTACTCTAATTCAAGAACATGCTTTCAATAACCAAGTACTCCACAACCTGTCCCTTCAAATGTACACAAAAATCTCACCAAATTTTATCCAGAGAAATTTGTTTTTTCCCATCTCCTCACCTCTCCTTAGCAAACCTATAATAGAAAATTCAGACACTGTGTCTCAAACATTCTCCTAGCATAGATATAATAATGTACATATCAAACTTTTTAATCCATTATAGGAGATATCCAATATAATTGTTGAGGATATTCTTTGAAAATATTTTCCTAATCGACTAAGCACCCCAAAATATTTGTTTTAAAATTATCCTTTTGAAATAACTCCACCAAGATTACACTGTAGAATTCACCTTATAATTCAGTATTTTGCTTTTCTTTCTATGCCTTTAATTTGCATTGGTTATAAGTGCACTTTTGTGTACAATGCAGAAAATTTTTATTTCTTGCTTTCCAATGACTGAAACACAGAGGTATAACAAGAGGGATATCCTTCAGAAGTCTACATTGAGGTCATTTTTTTAAAGCACATTCTACTTTTTAAAAATTTTTTCTTGCTTTCATTATTTGTGTGTTATTTGTTATTCTTAATGCCAGTGCGCCCAAGACTCACGGTCCTTTTCTGAAGTGAACTACTCCTCCAAAAACGTTATGAATGTGTTTTTCATGATGAATTATAAGTAAACCAGCTAGTTCTACCCAAGAGCCAGGATGAGACATGCAATTAGGTTGTAAAAACCTGATGTGCTCTTTCCACCTTTCCTGTCCCTTTCAGCATAGACAAAGCAAGAAGGAAAAATCTCCTGACAAGACACCAAGTAAGCCTTGGCTCTTGTGAGGCATCCTGGCGGAGGCCAGCAGCAGCCCCTCTCTGCCCTGCTCCCACTGCCGGGGCCCCGTGCCTCATGGCACTGCTGTGTCACATTACTTCCGCTTTTCTAACTTTTCCACTTCTGAGCACCATCAATTATGCACTAGAATAACAGGGGCTGGCCAGGCAGTGTAACATAAAGGCCAATTATGATGATAAATAATTTAAACACCTGTGTGCCATGTTCCTTTTATCAGTGATAGGAGGCCAGGAGAATGTGATGCACAATGAATGTCCCAACATACCAGAATGACCAATTTGGGGACAGCAGGGAGCACATTCACCCATGAACGTCCTGTTCACTGCCCACAAGGAGAAAACGGGCAAATGAATGAACTGCTCACAAACATATTCACACTTGAAAAAACTAGCTAAGAATCACAGACCACAGATCCAAAGAACTTTTCTTTCTTTCCTTTATTTGTGGCCCTAGATTTAGCCCAGGAAGTACAGGGAACAATATTTTAGCAGTGGTTGGCATCTTATATCTTCCAGAAAAAAGGAAATAATTCCATATAAAAAGATTTTAAAAGAAAAGATATAGTTTCACATAGTTATTCAGATTTTAACAAAATTCAGACTTGGTGATCTCTTTACCACACAGTGTGTTTAATGATAAAGTATAATTGGGAGCTGGCAGGGGATGACAGATACAGTAGAGGTGACTGGTCTAACCCCCTTTTAAATGACACCTCACCATCTCACAACTGTGATTCAGAAACTCTTCAAGTCTTTTTATTAGTATCCTATTTTTTATTGTGATTTGAAAATTTGCAATGATGGCTGACTCCTATAATCCTAGCACTTTGGAAGGCCAAGCTGGGAGGATTGCATGGAGGCTAGGAGTTCAAGACCAACCCATGCAACACAGAGAGACCTTGTCTCCACAAAAGATTAGAAAAGTAGCTGGCATGGTGGTATGCACCTGTAGTCCTAGTTACTCAATGCTAAGGTGGAGTATCACTTGAGCACAAGACTTAAAGGCTGCAGTTAGCTATGATAGCACCACTACAGTCTAGCCTGGACAACAAGTGAGATCCTCTCTCAAAAAATTAGAAAGAAAATTCACAACAAAGAGGAAATTTTCATACGTTCAAAAACTTCCAAGAAAATAGGCACCCTCCCAGCAATGCCCTGGGAAGTTCAAAACTCAGTAACACTAGCAGTATCTGATGCCAGGTGAATGCTCTTTGTCCATATAGGTAGACTGTTTTAACCTGAGTCCTTAACAGTGTACACCCACGCCAAAAATAAAGACAATATTTCAAATGGGAAAAGTTCAGATAACAGTCTCAAGTCTATAGATGTCATGGAGATAATTTCCAAGATATAATGTAACATTTCTATTGTTTAAAAAAGGTAGAACAATCCCAATAGCATATACAAAAGTGAAAGGGAAAGGAATAAAACTAGATACTAGTAGGGATGTTGACTAACCTTAAAATATATGAAATTCAAAAGAAACACATTTAACTTATATCAAATGATACTCAACTTCACTTTTGGAATGAGACTTCCATTATCTAGAAATATTCCAAAATTAATCCTTAGTCTACATGAGAGCTAATATTACATTTTTGAATGCAAATTGATGAAAACTCTAGGGGGAAAAACCATTTTGAACTGTGGTTTCCAGAAGGCTCCAGGTTTAGTCATGTCAAATTAAAGGGGAGCAAAGCTTCTTAAAATAACATTCTTCTTAAATCGCATCCATATGATTTAGCAAATTGATACGGCCAAAGTCAATAACTCATGATACAGGGTTTTTACTTTAATGTATAACTGCTTTTATTTTATTTTTTGCTTTGGGCCAACTCCTTATAATTTTTAGCACAAAGTTAGATGTATATTCTTTTCTAGGCAAAACAAGCTATTTCTCACATAACAGGTTCCTGGTTTTCAATGTCAAACCACCAAGAGTGAAGGAAATCATCCCCCAACAGTTCCGCAGGGCACAGAGCGGGCTGCCTCTGGTTGCACCAACATGCAACCCATTAACTGCCTTTCAGTTGGCAGTATTTGAATTTGTAGATTTTTCACCACTTTTCAATGTGTAAGTGCTTCTTTTTTCTTAACCCCAGGGATTTCATTTTGTGCTGACACATACCCAAGAAGCAATCTCCATGAAACTATCCTTTTAAGGCAAGCATTTTGTGCACTCCTTAATGATGGGTGTTTAAGAGAAATGGTAATTATGATAGATTTTGAGCCTTAGGTAACAGACAGCCTCACAGTTAGAGGGTTCACTACATTTAAGACCAAACTCCTCATTAAGAAGTGGAGATGTATCAATTCAGCTCTGTGCAGACACACTGACAGTGAAGTCCAGGTCAGTAAAAGCATTCGTCCTTAGGATGGATGGTCTCAGGAGTGAGCCAACACTCAGCAAGGTCATGCTAGTTTGCCCAGATTGTGAGCAAATGAAACTTCTCAGGGACAATTAAACCTAAGGGACAGGGATTGAAAACACTGTTAAAGTATCAATGCTTAAAATATCATTTTCTTCTTTCTTATCCTTTTTATGACTTTAAAATATTTTTGTTTAAATAAGTCACTTAAGCTACCACATTAGATATTCTGCATGCTATAAATGATGCTGAAATCAGAGTTTCAGACAAAAGCCATCTAAAGTTCTTAACTAATGCTAGTAATAAAACTACCATGAAAACATATTTTATATAAGTGTGTGTACATAAATGTTTTGCATATAGATGTGTGACTTGTAAGACCCTCCTCAAAATGTATTCCAGATAAACATCACTGTTAAATGAGAAAAAAAAGTCCTTGACTCAAGACGCCATGACTTCAATCCCTTCCCCACACACTGCATGTGCGTGCAAAAGTTTTTCTGCCCAGCTTGCCTGCAAGGCTGGCAAGCAGAATTTAATATTTAATGGAGCCCAAAGCACAAAGCATACTTAAATTCAATACAAGAAAAATGCTGTATCATATCCTTTATAGATTAATAATCCAAAACAATGAGAAACTTCAGGAAGCCATGACCAGTTTTAACCAAATAACATGTAAGTTTCTTCTGGACACCCTCAAGCTATTAATGAAACAGAAAATCTGAAAGAAAAGATTTATTTGATTTATCTGTTTAAGATATGTGTTTCCATCAGAGTTACCATATCCCACTATATTATTTATTATAGCTAACATAACTTGGAATATCTTATCCAATTTTTCTTCAAAAAGATCTGATCATGATCTTGAATGTGGATGGCACAAGCCACGTATCTTGCATAACAACACTTCCTCTATTCCATGAAAACTGTCTAAAGGGAAAGAGTGAAATATGGGCAAACACGGTCACATCATAACCAGCTGTGAAGGTGATAAGGTTCTGGCAGGGTAGTGGTGTGATGACCCAGGGCAGTAATCTGTAAACCTTCAGAAAAGAGCATGAAAAGTATTTATTGTTTTACAAGTATTTCAGAGCAAAGCAAGCTTTTCTGGTTTAAATCAACCAGATTTAAGCTTTCTCGTTTTATAAGATCATCCTACTATAAATCTTTCTAAAATTTGCCTGCTTTTTCTTTGTTTAATTTTATTCAGGCCAGTAATGACCACAACAAATACCTAAATGCTGAACTAAGCAAGAATTCTAACCCTAAATTTTGTGTGGGAAGCTTAAATTTCTTTTATAAAGCCAATGACAGTAAATGAGTTCATTATTGGTCTTTTGATAAACCATAACCAAAAATAAAATCGTAATAGAATTGTAAGAGAAATCAAAAGTCCAGAAAAAACAAGACTACAGTCATATCTTCTCAAATCTTTAATCCACTCCCAAAAATGACTTTTGGTTAAAATAAGTCCGTTCAATCTATGATATTTAGAATGACAACAGAAGTCCTTTGACTCTAGTCTGCTTCCAGCATCTGTCAAGAAAATCACAAACCTACTCTCAATTCATGGGAGAATGCTAACAGGAGATGAAGAAGGCTTCAGAAAGAGAAAGCATATTATTAGAAAGGTTCAAGACCAAATATTCCTAGCAAGGCACTAGTGTGTGTGTGTGTGTGTGTGTGTGTGTGTGTGTGTGTGTTTACTTTTCAAGTATGGTACTGAATTTTTTAAATATACAGATTAAGTTATTTTTAGTTGAAAATTTTCAAAATAGAACATATATATATAGTGTATGTGTGTGTGTGTGTATGTGTATATATATATATACATATAAACTGATTATATATATATATAATCAGCTTAAATTTAAAAGCCCCTACAGAGAAAAGAAAACTAAGCTAAACAGTTTACTTTTTTAGGCCACTTTTGCGTTTCAACTACTTTTAATCATAGATAATCTGAGTGCTCTTGCTTTCTAATCCACACAAGAAATTTTATCAAAAGATACAATACCACATGATCTCACTTATACGCAGAGGCTAAAAAAGTAGAACTCAGAGAAAGAGAGTAAAATGATGGTTTCCAGAGACTGAGGTGGGTGTTTGAGGAAAGTAGAGAGATTTTAGTCAAAGAACACAAAATTTCAGTTAAGTGAAGTAAGTTCGAGACATCTATTATACAACATGGTAGCTACAGCTAATAACAATATATCACATACAATTGACCCACTGCAACCACAAATTCAAAGAGGCATGGACCGAAAATATTCAAAAAAAGATAATACAATACAAAAACACAAAATTTAAAATATAGTATGACAACTATTTACATAGCATCTATGTTATATTAGGTATTATAAGCAACCTAGGGATGATCTAGATCATACAGGAGGATGTGCATATGTTATATGCAAACACGATACCATCTCCATTTTATATAAGGGACTTGACCATCCAAGGATTTTGATATCCACTGGGTTTGTGGAAACAATCCTCCATAGATACTGAGGGATGAATGTACTTGAAAATTGCTAACAGAATAGATCTTAAGCATTCTCACCACACAAAGACACACACACACACACACACACACATACACATACAAATAAGTATGTGAACTAATGCATATATTAAATAGCTTGCTTTAGCCATTCCACAATGTATACATACATCAAAACATGCTGTACACCATAAATATATATAATTTTCACTTGTCAATTAAAATAATGAATTTAATAAAATAGAAAAAGATACATGTGGTATGTTACAGAATACTGTGGAAACATATAGAAAGCACTTCGGGTGGTAAGAATTCAGCCTTCAGCTATGAAAATGTTTCATTCAAAACACAACATATTACTTTGGTGATTTACCACTCTCCCATTTTTTTCCATCCCATACCCTCACCGCACACAGAAGAATAAACCTACAGAAATTGGGATTTTAAACAGGGGGTAATCATTTACATTTTCTAGAATATTACTAGTTTGGAAAAAGTCAGAGGAGCAGCAGTAAAATGGCAGCATTCATTTTGTAAATTCAATAAGACGACATATACCTGCTTAAACAATGATACTAGCAGCAGCAGCTCGGTGAAGTGGCTAAGAGCACAGACTCCGGAACCAAATTCCATGGTTCATAATTCCAGTTGTGTCACTTACTAAAGGTGTAACTTTCATCTAATAATCTCTCTATGCTTTAGTATCCCTAATGCAGAATGAAAATGGCTGTAATAGTACCTACCTCATAGGATCATTAAGCAAATTATATTACTTAACATATGCACAGTGCTTGAAAAGAGACTGGCACATGGAAAGCACTATGTAATTTTTCTTTTTTTATCTTAAGGCAATTGTACAGACTATAAATGTATTAAGTGCTCAGTGCAGGACCCAACTCAGCAGGGTAGTAGCTGGTAGTAGTATTTTTTAATAAGGTTAATAAGAGCAAGCATTACCAATTATGTGTCTTTGTAAACACTAAACAAATAAACCTCTATTTCATTATCAAAGAAATGTGTATTAAACACATTTCTTGTTTCTTAAAAAAAGGCCCAGTGCTAGTAAAAGTGTAATGAAACTATAATCTGACAATATTACTAAGATTTATACAATGTTAATAGTTTGATCCCATAATCCTAATACTGTACCCTAGAGATATACCAAAATATAAGAAAAGCTGTAAGCCAAAAAGAAAATGTTTAAGTTATTTATGTATCACTTATGAAAAACTGAAAGCAACACAGGTGCCTAACAATAAGGTAGAGTAAATCAGTATTTGAAAATAGTCAGGAGGTTTGGGACATGCCTCATATAACTAGATTTCTCTATCCTGACCTGTCAGCAGTTATTAATATATTAAAGGCACTGAGAGGCTAAGACTTAATGCCATTTCTTTAATCTGCATTTCCCAAACACCCTGGGTAACAGAAACTTTGGGGGAGGGTGGTTTCCCATTGAACTAAAGTGCCCATAAACAAGACGGCTAATCTTGATGATAATATATACAGCCATTGACAAGGATAGTTTTCAGTATTATTCAGCCTGCTTCCAGCAATATGAGAAAAATACTCATTATATCATGTTAAAGAGAAAAAAAGGCTAGACTCAATCAATTAATTAATAGCTAAGCATATGAGAAATGCTCAAATCCCAAAATGAGTTGTAGAATTATGTATAAATGTTATTTTAATGTGATGCTACTTCTATATTGAAAACAAGTTCATAATCGTAATATTATAAAACCAATGTGATTTAGCGACAGCAAGTCCTGTCTTCTGTCTTCTTGATTTGGAAGTACAGTTTGTTTATCTGGTTACTTTAATAAGGCCTGAGGGGAGAATCCTTACTGAAAGTGACCAGTAACAGGAACATAGAAAACAAACAGAGCGATCAGTCAGCTTCACCAGAGGAATACATGGAGGCAGCCAGCCCTGTCAATTTGGAAGAGGCTAATGAAACATTATCTGCAGGTGAGCGGACTGTCTTGCAGTATTACAGCTCTAAGCTACAAATGCTTTCCTAACCACAGAGGTAACCGCTAATGATATAACTTTTAAGACAAATAAGAATGCTGCCACATGCAAGCTCAATCACGAACATCCCAAACAATCTGGGTGTCTCTCCTTCCCCAGAAGATGAGGACCTAGGGAGTCAGTGGGCATACCCAAGCAGGCCATACCAGGTCACTTCTCTTATATTTCTGAGTTTGAATTTTAGCAACCTGGTAGGTAGGTAGGTAGGTAGGTAGGTAGGTAGGTAGGTAGGTAGACAGACAGACAGACAGACAGACAGACAGACAGACAAATAGAATGTATGTAGAAATAGGCTGGGCACACTGGCTTACACCTGTAATCCCAGCACTTTGGAAGGCCAAAGCAGGTGGATTGCTTGAAGTCAGGAGTTCAAGACCAGCCTGGGCAACATGGTGAAACTCCATATCTACTAAAAATACAAAAAATTAGCAGGGTATGGTGGCATGTGCCTGTAGTCCTAGCTACTTGAGAAGCTAAGACACAAGAATTGCTTGAACCCGAAAGGTGAAGGTTGCAGTGAGCCAAGACTGTACCACCGCACTCCAGCCTGAACAACAGAGTGAGACTCTGTCTCAAAGAAAAAGAAAGTATGTAGAAATAAAGCTCACACACATTTTGAAAACCGCTTTTCCTTGTGTTGGAGAAAATGAATAACCATCAATTTCCAATGCTTATAATTGTCTGATTAAGGTTACTATGGTTTCAGAAAATCACTGTATGCACAAGAGCATGGTAGACTGTGGACTACCATGAGGGGCAAAAAATAAAAAACCTAGTCAATAATGGACAGTTCACTTTTATCTAGGAAGTTTATTAATACATCAACTCCCAAGGTATACTGGTACAATGATTTTATTTGATGCAATACATTCTATTTAAGGATTTTTTTTCTTTTTATGACCTAATGATGCATTTAATTTTTAATTACATTTCATTTTAAAGTATAAAGAGTACGTATAAAAACCAAAGCAAGTGTGCAGCATCTGTTCATTGCATCTGTACTCACTACCACAAAAATTAACCTTAATCTAAAGAGGCACAAATGGGTTTTTATGCCATCAGGAGGCCCAAGTATTTAAAAATCAATGACTGTCCACCCAGACAAAGCACAGCTGTTTCCTATGTTCCAGCTCCACATCAAGCCCATGCTCAACCCAATGACTAGCCTAAAACTGCCCATACTCTCGTTTTCCCCAGTCAAAACTGTCAAAAAAAGGACAGCATCTAAGAGCCATGAGCTGGATTAAGTGGAAACAAAGCAAAGAAGGCCTTGCCCAAACAGATGGCATTTTAAGAGGCACCTTCTATCACCATCATTTAATGACGGAGTAAAACCATAATCAAGCTTATTTCCTGTGTCCCAAAACCTACCTAATGAGACACTTCACTTTTGTTTAAAAGGGGATTGTAGGGACTGAAAAGATGTTGGTCAAAGGACACAAACTTTTCCTTAAACAGAAGGAATAAGTTCAAGAGATCTATTGTGCATTATGGTGGCTATAGTTAATAACAATATATTGTATACTTGAAAATTGCTGAGAGAGATTTCAAGGGTTCGCACCACAAAATATGTAAAGTAATGCATACATTAAATAGCTTGATTTAGTCATTCCACAATGTATACATATATCAAAATATTATTTTGTAGACCATATATATATATATATATATATACAATTTTTGTCAACTAAAAAAAAAACGCCACGGAATGTTGAGAGTGAACTGATTCTCAACCTTCCAAAATAAGACTTCTTTCCCTGGAATGCACATGAGTTCTAAAATATGTCATAGACTGGAGAATATCACCACTAATCACCATTTAATTGGGCAGTTATAACATTCTCTAAAATATGTGTGTTTTTACTTTCCTGAAGGACATGAAGCCAAGATGGTAGAAGAAGGTATGAAGAGAAGAAAAAGTAAAATGTTTGCAAAATGGAGAGAAAGAAAGGATACGGGAAGTGGTCATGGTTTTTAAAAGAAGCTCTTTGGCACTAGGATTTTCCAGTAAGTCTTTTAGGGACCACTTTAAACAGAGTTCCATGGGAGAGAATGAGAAGAAGAGACACCTTAGAAATTATAGATGAGAAGACAAGCTTGTGTTTTGTGTGACATCTAAAATGTCATTTTCTCCATCTTCCTCTCCTGAAAAAAAAACCTAATCAAGATGATCTTGAAGACCCTATGCAGTACCATCTTTATATAGTTTACCTGATTCAGTCTCAGAACTAAATTTTAAAAGGCACATATTGAAACAAGTTACTAGATAACATAAGAAATCCATCAGGAGGTCCAAAAAAAAACACGAGACAATAGTACATTTCTCTTCTAACATTGATGCCCCTGCACCAGGTGGCTTAGTCCTTTAAATAATACCTCAGTAGATCTAACAGATGAAATCAGCATCTTGCCTTCTACTGCCCCCACTGTGCAGGGGTGCGGGTCCCATCATAGGGGTTCTGATAAGCACTGGACTGTATGGACTTTAGTGGTGGCAATTCTAGCTGGTCACAGATTCAAACCCAACCATATACAGGAAGATTTGTGGGTTGTGAGTCAAGTGGGTTGAGAAGTAATAGGAAGCACCTCTATTGACTGCACAGAAACCCATCCCTCTATTAATGGCTTCCTGATCTATGGTTCAGGCCCATGGACACCCTGCTTCAGTGATCTGACATCTGCAGCACATCCTGGGATGCTGTCCAGATACAACCATCTGGGCCCCCAAAAGGGTCCCATGGTCCCAGCCTCAATGGTGATTGTCTCCAGAAGGGCCTTCACTGTTTCAAGCATCAGGGCTTATTAAAACCCCGAAGGGAAGTAATCCCTGAATGCCACTAAAAGATCTCCAGCTGCTACCGTTTATGAAGAAGGCTTGACAAGTGAGGGGGAGTGAATGGGGGAGTGGGGACAGGAAGCACCAGAAGACAGAAGAATTTAGACAAGGGCAAGTTATCCAAACACAGCCCCCATCAAAAAAGAGTCATGTTTTATCAGCTTAAGCTTTCCTGCCTTCTTTCCCAAAGTTATTTCCCCCCTCAACTCTCATTATTTCTTCTTTATAGCTGTCTACTTTCTTTAAAAATAATAATAATAAAGGCAGCACATGGCTAGAGAAAGTCTGTGTGTGAAAATTAGAAAGACTTGCCGGATGAATTACCTGGAAACAACTGAATATATCTTCCCTAGAAAATCAGGGAGGAAAATGTTTTTTTCATGGAAAAGAATTAGAGTAGCTCTCAGTATCTGTCTCTCCCTTCTCCATTCTTTTGAAAAGGTCTTTTCATCTCATTAAGTTAAGCTGATTAATAAAAATTCAGCAGTTTGCCCATGGATCCTTTAGAAGTGGTGATACAAGCTGAAAGATGCAGGCGGAAGGTTTTTGTGCTGGAGACAATACAGGGGATGACTTCCTAAATCCATCGTTGTCATCCTCCATTACAGATAAATAGTCACCTTGGCTCAGATTCGTCAGACAAACACTATATTGCTACTTGTTATCTTCTCGTAACCTTCAGAAAAACTTTAGTGCTTTCTTAAAATAAGAAAGAAGAGAAAAAGAATATTTAGAAAAAAAATACAAGAACGTTTTGTTGCATTTCAAAAATTATTCAAATTAGTGAATAAAACATGGTCTGTCAAAATAGGTTCATTAAACAGAAAAAATAATTGTATCCAAAGAAATCTCATATGTAAATAGAAACTTGTACTTTTCACTGTAACAAGCAGACAAATCCAGTTATTTTTCTGAATGTTTGTCATAAAAAAATACCTTTGTTAATTATCTAGTTAGTAACTGACACATAATAGATGCTCAATCAAGAGTTTAAGAATTAAATTTCCTCAACAAATTTTAAATGACTGTTCACTTTTAATTTTCATTATTTGGGTTTTGGTGGGGTTTTTTGTTTTGTTTTATTTTTTTGAGATGGCATTCCACTCTTGTTGCCCAGGCTGGGGTGCAGTAATGCGATCGTGGCTCACTGCACCCTCTGCCTCTCGGGTTCAAGCAATTCTCCTGCCTCGGTCTTTCAAGTATCTGGAATTACAGTGCCACCAGGCCCAGCTAATTTTATATTTTTGGGAGAGACAGGTTTTCTCCATGTTGGTCAGGCTGGTCCTGAACTCTAGACCTCAGGTGATCCGCCTGACTCAGCTTCCCAAAGTGCTGGGATTACAGGTGTGAGCCACCGTGCTCGGTCTGTTTTATTTTTTTCAATTTTGAGTTCTGGGATACATGAATAGGATATGCAGGTTTGTTACAACGGTAAACATGTGCCATGGTGGTTTGCCACTCCTATCAACCTATCACCTAGGTATTAAGCCCCACATGCATTTGTTATTTATAGTCAATTATATAATTCTATGACTTACAAATGTCTTCAACTATTCAGACATAGGTTAAATATATCCAGGAAAAAATATATATTATGTGAAAAGCTCCAAACAAGGGGACATAAATATCAGTAAATCTGCCTTGTAGAAGTTGAAGTAATTTCCTAGCTTCCTTTAAACTTACGTAACACTAAACTGTTCATCTCTATTTTATCGAAAGTATTTTTCCCAGCTGACCAAATTAAATTCATACTACCCTTCATGATATTTTGTTTAAAAGTCCTTGTAAGTGGCATTCACTATTCACATGTTAATAACTCTGCCAAATTTTTATCTAGCAAATCTTGGTGTGTATAAGAGTTTTTAGTGCCATTTAAACCAATTTGTCCACACTATACTGAATCAAGTTTTACAGTCCATCTAGTCATTCAATTTACCCTAAAACACCAGACCAAATAAATATTTTTGTCTGACTCTCTCTTCAGAAAGATTGGGCAGAGGGTAGTTCTTTGCATTCACATCTTACGGATATTCCATATAATTAAAGTCATGAATTCTTTACAGAACAGCCCCCAAATGTTTAAAAGTATTAGGCATTTTTAAAGATGCAACTCTAGATTTAAAGATTTCTAAAACAAAAACGACAATAAAAGGCTCATGCTAAGCCTTGATCAAATTAGATATTTAGCTATTATTGTTTTCTCCAGATAAATATGGACTCAGTACCATTAAAAGAGCCAAACTCATTTGACCACATATTCCCTGTGGCCTGAAGCTATCACCTGTTTTGCCGACAATCTATCTTTTCAAATACCTAAGAGGCTGAGACCAATGCAGCTGAGAGAAACAATGAATGAGGATCTATTTACATGTCTACTGTGAAGAATAATCATAGGTTAGCTGTGGCTTCCAATTAGCAAATAAAAAATTGGTTAACTAAAGCATAGTTCCTTTTCTATAAAATGATAGGTGAGCAGAATCTGACACTATATGCTTAGTACCTAGTATCTAAGGTACAGGCAAAGAGTACACAGTTGCAGTCTACAGATGGAATGTACAGCATGATGACTATAGTTAGTAATAATGTATCATATACTGAAAGTATGCTAAATAGTAGATTGGACATACCGATTTCCTTAAATATAGTAATCATTTCACTCCGTATATCAAAACATAATATACATACATCATGGTGTACATGTTGTATATCTTATATACAAAATATTTTTGAAAAATTTAAAGATATTATATGCTTAAAGGCATTATCATGCTCACATTTTAAAAATTCTACAACATGCCTACTGTGTGCCAAGCACTATGGTTTGTGTTACTGTAAACACAAAGAAATCAGGTATATTATAAGTACCTGGTATTAATGTCCAGTGAGGTGAGGTAAATATTGCTGAGGGATATTAAAGGGTAATACTGATTAAACATGTTAGTGCTAGTTCTTCCCTTTACAAAAACTTGAGTTCCTGGATCACACATATTGACTCATTTTGTGCCTATCTTATTCAAAGGGGCAGCTGTTGAGAGAACATTCAACTGCTTCTGATAAAAATATTTCCATGGTGAGGAGGATATTTCTACTTATTATCAGTGGGTACTATCACTGAAAGTGGTTCTTAATATAGAATGTCCTTGATTACAAAGAAATTTTTTTAAAGCTTATTTAAGAAGCTTCACTGTATGGGATTTTCTTGTATATATAAAGACAAGACATTTGGGATCAGTTCTCTAAGTTTCTCCAGAAATACTATTTTATTATACATATTCCACTGAAACTGAGACTTTTGAACATGATTATCAGCACATTATAGGCAACTATTAAGCAGATTTTAAATAAAATATCATATCAAAGATAGTTGTGAGATGCATAAAGCCCCTATAATGCAATTTTGTTCAAAAATAGCATCTTTGTGATGTTATCACCCTGTCAACATTATAAAACCCAAGCAAATGAAATATAGTTAAGATTATGTAAAATGCAGTATATGTAGGTATTTAAGTAATTTATTTTGCAACTTAACAAGATATCACCATATTTCTATCTTATTCAATTCTGTAAATTTAAGAGCCAGACAATCAAACTTTTGGTCTAAATATGTAGCGACTATATACACTTTCTTCAGCATCTCACAATGTATCATGGATATAACTGTCTATAATAAATTAACAGTAACTCAGTATTTATAAAAGAGAAACACAGTTCAAAAATCATAGCCCCATAATTGGCATTTCAATTATAACGAGCTCTTATTTTATGAATGTCTTTCAATTAAAGTAACTATATTGGTAACTGGAAATAATTATTAGTAAAAAAAGACCTCCTTTACCGCTCATTCTGATAATCAAAAAATGTAAGATTACAGAATTATAAAATAAGGAGAGGGAATAAATCGATTCCACAAAAGTTCAACTTGGATTCTTAAGTTTAGTCGAACTGCTTTTATTAGATAACAAGGAACTGAAAAACTAAGTTCATGTCCAACAAATTACTAAATGCAGAAACACCAGCAAGCACACATTCTACCGTCGGTAATGTCTGCTGCTCACAAATCAATCTACTTGGATGGGAACAAGACTAACCTCTAAGAGGATACATCATTGTGCTCTGTGACTGTGATTAGTCCACTGAAAACTAACACTGTCACAGGAAATGGGGTGAATCCAGTCCAATTTACCCATGAAACTGATTAGGAATAATTTGACTAGAAACTGCAGGGAAAACAGACCCTGAGTGGGCCAGGCACCTCCAATAAATGAGCTCTATATGCAAGGGTGTCCAATGCAAGAAGGACATTAAACAGGGGGATTAGATAATATTTAGGCATTTCTATTTATATACCTATTTCTATACTTACTACGATGTTGATGCAAATGCAGTTAATAACTTACTTAAAAGTTTCGCTGAAAAAAAATTTACTGATTTTCTGGCTAAATCATTCTTTCTTTCAACGAGAACCAGCATCTTGGAACTTACTTTAAAGAATCAGCATGTCTTATTCACTTTGGTTCTCACTGATTATTACAGCAAGTTTTGAAAAGTTCATTTCGTATTATAAAGTTTACGATGACATTATTTACATATTTTCAATAATTGCATGAAAGTTATGTGTAAAATTAGTTGAGCTTTATCAAAACATGGAATAAAAGGATGTGACAATGGGGTCATATTTATATAACTATGATAAATGCTTATATTGCATGATTGTTTGCTGAACTACAATCCTTACACAATTAACCAATTTTTAAAAATTCTTATTCTACTTCTTATTTCCTTCCAAAGGCAAAGGGAAAACAAATGAAAACCAAATAGTTTCAACTTGTGGTATATTTTATAGCTGTGAACTGAAAATAATTTATTCTAGGCTCTTCTTTTTCTTCTTTTGAAGCACTTAGATTTTTTTTAACCCATTTTTAATTCTTAGAATTAATCTAAATTAAAAGTTTAAACAGTTACAATGTAGTTGCGATCTCTCTGCATCAAATTTCAGGATCCAACTCATCAACTCTGATGAGAGACGTACACACATTATTTTTATTACTAATTATAACTTCAGTGTTGTTTTCCAGATATAAATACTTAAAGTCATGTCTGAAAATAAAACATTAAAAAATCCTTTTAATAAAATACTTAGAGTCACGTTTGAAAGTAAAAAAAAAAAAATCTCTGTGTTTTCTTCAAAAGTTTATACACTGTAAATATATATGTATTAGTTTCTCTTAACTTAAAAAAAAATTGAGGGGTTGGGAGAAGTAAATTGTAAGTTTTAAACAAAGTTTTAAAGGCCGATAGATTCATGAAGTCGAAAATGACCTCCCAGAAGATAACAATCCCCTCATTTCACAGATGAGGAAACACAACTTGACCAAGGTTAAGTGACTTGCCCAAGGTCAAACAGTTAAATCGTGTCAAGGCCTTGCCACATCTCGGATCTTCTAAGTGAGATGCTCTCACCAAAGAGATCGACTAATTCAATCACCTTGTAAAGATGAAAAACAGAGTCCCAAAGCAATCGATGACTTGCTTAAGGTAAACATCTAGTCGGTAGAAAATAAAAAACCTGACTCCAGGCCTTGGTATTTGTTTTTAAAGATATTTTTTCATCTTTCAATATCAAAAAGAATAATTTTCTCACGAATCAATATATGAATTGATTAAGTTATCAAAACATCTGGCAACAGGCAGCCAATAAACTGAAATGAAGAGAGGCATACTATGGGCAGACAACATAACTTACAGGCTAATCCTCAAATGATTAATTCTCCATGTTAGTGACTCAGAATTATACAAATGAATAATACCTAGATTTCACTGATCAAATGTTATATACCAGGCATTTTACATGCATTTGCTTTCTCACTAAATCAACACAATCTTGCAAATTATACATCCTTCCTATTTTACATAAGTGAAAACTGAGGGCTGGAGAAAAGAGGCAGCATTTCATCCCGTCACCCTGACTCCAAAGTTAGACTATGCTCTCTCTTTGACATATCTCTATTATTATATGGTATTTGTGTATAATAATACAGAAAATCATTTAAAAGTATTAATAGCTAAAATTTACTGACCATATACTATGTGCCAGGCATTCTTCTGTGCTTTATGTTTAATAATACATCATCTAATCATCACAGTAACTCTATCAGACAATTATATTAGTATTCCCATATATAAATGAGGAAGATGAAACATGAAAAGATCAAGTAACTTGTCTAGGACCACAGCAAGTAGTCAGTGGAGAAGAAGAGAAAAGTACCCAGAACCAACCCACCTCAAGTTCTTAACCATCATGGGCCAGCCCTTGGGTATGATGTTTTTGCATGACACAATCTCTGACTTCAAGAATCTTAGAATCTAGTAATGGGAACAGAACACATACAAAAATGCAGATAACATATATAAACTACAGTATAACTCATATACTAATATTATCCATATAAACAACTAAATTAGAAGATGGGGTAACAACTTCCACTGCAGAGGTACAAAGGGCTGTGCTAAGGAATGAATTGCCTAACATTGCCAGGCACACAATTCAACAAAAAGACCTGGGTTAGTCTGGCAAAGCAGAGAGGTACATAATGGATAAAGTGCCAAACCCTTTCTTCCCCTTACATGTTGTCTCTCTGGCGATTAGGTGAGAATCTCCAGAGATTCTCACTCACTCACTCACTATCAGTAGACTTTTGTCTTTGAAACAAATCAGGAAGAATTTACTGGCTGTTAAGCTCTATGGCAAAAACTCCTGTGAAGGAATGAAAGAAAAGGAAGGGAAACAAAGATGAGGGTGAAGGATTCTAGACACAAAAAAATGCAGAGTCTAGAAAATACAAGCATATATGTATTATCTCCTATAGCTTAAAATACGATTATTTCTTGCTCAAAATGTGCTTTAATACAGAAAGTAAAATCTGCATTTAAAATTCTTAAGTAAATGTATATTGTTACAATATAAGCCAAAATTGGCTTTAAGTGGAAGAATTTAGGTTGAATATAGAGGAAATTTTCCTGAATTGTAGGAGTGCTAAATTCTGAAACTTTTACTTAAGAATATCCAGAATTTCTTCTGAAAGTCTTCAAAAATAGCTCTATACCTTCGCCAGTCTTTAGGAGTTGAGCTTACCTGCATGAAGGAAGAAGGGCCAGTAGGCATGTGAATTCCTAGCAATCTGGTTGTATGTACAGGTTGTATATACACATGGCCTCACAATTAGCTCCAAAGAAACAGTCCATGAAACATTTAACCTCCAGTTATACTAGTTATTTGCAGTGGACACCAAGTTATGGCTGGCTACCTCAGTCCATTAAATGCTCAACGAGGAATAAAAATGTGCATTTTTAATGTTATTTTCATATTAGCACATAGTCCCTATCATTCTCCTCCACTGCACCCCCTCGGAAATTCTGTCCCAAGGTCACTCTTCAACATTTCATGGAGTTCTGTTATCACTCCACATAGCCCAGCTGAGTACAAAAGGCCATTTACTGGCCAAGTGACTTTTGGCTAGTGTAAAGTGTGTAAAAATCACTTTTCTCATCAGTAAAAAAGAGTCATTATAATGCTTCCCTCATAAGAGCTTTTGTCAAGATTTTTTTAAATCATGATTGTTTAGTCTGTAAAGGACTATGCTCATATACAGTAAGTGCTCAATAAACGGGAGCTATTCAAGTCGATTCCTAGAGGGGCACAGAGGTACTTCTGTAGCCTATAAAAGCAAAAATGAATCTCTTCCATAGCATTGCTTCTATTCACCCCTAAGCAAATGCCAAGGTCTGTGTTCTAACTAGAAAGGTTTTGAAAACATGATTCAAAGAGCTATAGGGGGTTCACAGGCCTCTCCAAGAAGCCTGGGAACAGAGCACAGCCCACCTCCAGTCTCTCCAAGCTTGATGTTTGCTTGGTGGTTTGAGGTTTGTTTTTCTGCTTTACACATCAGATTTTTGTTAATTATTTTTGTGAACAATTTTTTTTGGCTAAAAAAAGAAGGTTTGAAAACAACTGCTTAATCCATATGTCAGAGAAACAGTTCAGATATAATAGAGCACCCTAAGTTTCATCTGAAAATATTAAAATTGCTCTGATTTTTATCATCCCACCACTTAACCACATATAAATTAAACCTAATTTGAAGATCTTCAACATTTACCAGTATTTAGTTATATTTATAAAGCAATTAAACAGTGGCTAAGTTATACAATTGTTCAGAACAATTATAATATATATTAGGGCCCTGTTAATCCATATATTATAAAGAATAATACATTGTAATGGTCCTTCTTATACTAAAAATGCAGCCTCATGTATGTGTGGCAGGAGGTATATGGGATATCTTTGTACCATACTCTCAATATTGCTGTGAACCTAAAACTGCTCTAAATAAAAAAAGTCTTTAAAAAAAAAAGTCAAAAATCAAAACCATAGCCTTAAACCGACACTTTACAATTTGGCCAACCTACCTCTTCAGCCCATGCTACAGGTACTCTTACTAGATCCCCTACAGCCTGAATAAACTACTTTCTATTTATTCTTCAAATCCATCTACAAGGTTGCAGTCAGCAGGCCTTTGCTCCTGTTGCTAAGGATCCCTGGAATATTCTTCAGTTACTTGCCCCATTTCTTTTAAAATCATATCCATCGTTCAAGGTCTAGACTAAATTATTCCTCTCCAGAAAGTAGTTGCTGATACCCCTGAACAGATGTGCTTTCTTTCTCTCTATCCATCGCATTTCACGCTTTATTGTGACACTATTGTTCTAATATATTAGTGGCCTGAGTGAAGCAGAACAGTTTGATGATTGCCTTGGCAATTAAAGAATTTTCTAATTGTCCTGGTATTTCCCTGCATGTGGTCTTTAGCACTGATATGTTCACATCAAATATCACAGAAGACTGCAAAATTAAAAGCATGCTTACAGTATCCGTAGAAATGTATTAACAATCCAAATACACTATTGGTTTTAGTATGTATTTATTAACAATTATTTTGTAGTCAAGATGCACAAGAATTTCTTCTTAAGAATGTTTACTTTTCTAGTTAGTAAACGTACGGATGGTTTTGACTAAAACATAAGTCAGCCAGCTGTTTGTTTGGGTTCTTAAACTGAATGGTAAAAATACAGGCAGCTTTTTCTGAAAGTACTCCACTTTAAACAAGGGAATCTGTTCCATATTTAAATGATTTAATTTTCTTTTTCTAAAAAAAAAAAAGTTTAAATTTTTCATATAATAAGAACATCTCCTCTTCAGAACTTTCATTTCAGATGGCATATGGTTCTCCCTAACCCATCTGATACCCCAGGGATGCCAAAGCACTTAGGAGACCCAAGAGAGTGTGTAATCCGACATGACAGCTGAAGGAGGGAAAGCTGACAGAGGCATCAGAACAGGTACCAGAGAGGGAGAAGCATCATTCTGGAATCTGAGGGTTTACCCCTTTTCTTTCTTCCAAGTTCACTAAAATGCAATTCACATCTTGAGAAGACAGCATCACTGGCACAAAGATTTTGTTCAGAGATGGGCTGAACCCACCAAGACAAGCAGCTTTGTGTACCTTAAACTTCTCTGAAGCAGACAGGCCGGCCAGCGTTTCTGTACTTCGGTCTCCTAAATTCTCCATAACCCAGCGTAAGCTCCAGCTGGCTTTGTAGTCGGCTTCCCTTTCCTCTATATGGTGCATTTATGAGTTCAGCTGTGGGCCCTGTTAATTTCCCTCCACAGCCTTTCTTCTCTTCCTAACATATGCATGCTTGAGCCCGCTCTGGAGTGCTGACTAAGGAGGAACAATAGGAGGCTTTGAGCAGGGCTCAGCCCCAGACCCAGTCAATATTTACTTCAGTTTGGAGGCACTGTTTTAAAGCTCCTTCCAAGCAGAACTCAACGGGGGAGTCCCCAGAGGTTTCTAGATTTTATTTTAACTAGAGGGAAGAGGGGTATAGAGATAAATAGATTACTGTCCAAACCACTTTCTTACAGAAAGTAAGAGTGGCTGTTCAACAAAACAGGTTAAAATTTCAATACTAATTAGCAATTTATAACAAGAAAAACCAATTGTCTTCCAAAACTGATTATTGCAGTCTTAAAACTCCATATTCAGGCTGCAGTGCAAATCTACTTAATGTGACCCGTGTATATCTTGTGAGCAGGGTCCTGATCTTATCAACTACTCAGAGCATGCCAATGTTTGCCCACTCTGCCCAGAATGGCAATGCGAGAGCTCTAGGTGAAGTTAACCCAAACTCCATGACTGACTTCCAAATCAGGTCTTATGTATACTACCAATTCAACTGTGATTACAAAATGAAGTTGTGATTACCAAACCCAGTCAATTAAGAGCATGCTATGATAAATACTAGTAAGTATGCCTGCTATCTTTGCAATACATTAGAAAGGTTAATCTATGACTATGATGAGACTGAACAGGGAAAAAAAAAAGTCACAAATACCCTCTTCCCGCCAGTAAAAGAGGCTTATTATGGGACAGCAGGTGGGAGGTAAGATGGGTAGTTCGTTCTAATACCATATGAGAGCCAATAAAGCTTCCCTGTGGGTTTACATTGCCTTCTGTTGCCATAAATGTAGGCAGACCCTCTATAATAAATATGAAAGTACTTAACTGTAAGGATTTTTGTATTTGCCAGTTGGTTTAAACTTTTTTTTAAGGTCAATTGTCACAGAACTAACCCAAAGTGACAGTTGGGAAATTTTACTAAAATGATTAAGGCCATATAAAATTACTGAAGATTTGTTAGATACCTGAGGAAAGGAATTCATAGTTGTCTGCCATAACCAATTATAATGCTCATTATTCCATTCAAATCATTAATTAGACTTTGTTCCTTTTGCTTAAAGACTTAGCTGTACATTCCATTCACATTTTGCAACATTTCCATAAGAACAGAGCCAAATGATCTAAAAACTTTAAAAAGAGAAACTGAAGAAAACTTATAGCTGTTCAAAGTTAAAAATTCTAGTTTATGACAATCTTAGCACACAAGAGCATCTTCTGTATTTTAAACATGTAAAATACACTGACATAACTCAGTCTTTCACAAAGAGAAATAAAGATAATTCAAGCCATCCCTCCCTCCAGAAAAATAATGAAGTAAAAGGTGATACAGTAGGATTAGCAAGCTCAACTGTCTAAATTCATCACATATACTGGAATCTGTTCAACTCTAGCCTTTAGTACATTATTTACCATATTAATAAAAGCTAAATAATTAAGCTGCAACTCAATCCAATCATTTCAACATGTTAAGGAATTACTGCATTGCTATACACACTCAATCCAATCAATCAACATCTCTCATGGAAAGAAAATACTGAGTAAGCCTGGATGAGATGTAGTCTTTGGCTGATATTTTTTAACTGATGTACAAGAATATAAGGAATTAGTATTTTAATAATACAAAATGTCAGTAAATAAGTTAACAAATTTAAACTTCTTGACTACCCTTTTGCCAAGAAAGAAAGCCTGGAGCAAGGAAGGGACTGTAACTATTAACATTCATCAGACATGGAATCCAAGTAACGTAAAATTACTAAGCTTTAAACTTGAAATAAACTCATAGCAAGCTTATCCCCTCGACAAATTTTAACTTCCAATTTAGCAGGAAAAAGGGAACCTGCTTTTGTACAAAATGATACAAGAGCAACAAAGGTAAATCTAGCTTTCCTATGAACATAGCAAATGTAAATATTAAAACGCTGTACTTCTAAGAGTAATCTGTAACACAAAGTTCTCAGTGTTCTTTCAAATAATATTGGTGTATGGCTTATGTTAGACCCAGTATTTTTATTACTAGCAGCCAAGTTCTGCCCTTCGACATCACTAAATTTCTGGGTACAGCACATAAGGATCATTAATAATTTCTCTTATGAATTATCTTTTTCTGGCATAAATGAGGTTTGTACCTTCGGGAGTAAAACAACATTACAAAATGATTATGTAAGTATGTAATGGCAATTTTTTTTAAAGTAACAGGCACATTTGCTATCCACCTAAATAACTAGAGACATAGGAAGTAAAACTGGCTTTGAATAACTACTGGACAATTCTATAGGAAAGCAGCCCTGTGGCAGTAATGTATTACTCAGGTTTCAATGTATTAAAATATGTGTTCCTTGACTAAGTCCTGTTTCCTGTCTCAGCTAGAAGTTGTTATGATCTATTTATGCCTCTAATATCAATGTGTGTATAATACGTATTAAGTTTAAAGTCAATAGCAAGAGTTCTCAAGCAGAGCATCAAGAGGCTAAACCCTGCTTTTCTGGCAGCAGAATTCAGAAAAATCCAAGGATCCCAGGGACAGCCCAGCTGCCCGTAAGGAGCAGGCCTAGACAGAAATTGATTTGTTTCAACAAGCTCCTCGTTGGAAATACAAGCATTCTCCAAGAGGATGTCGGTATTCATTAATTTCTCCTTTGAGATGGAGATATCTCATTATAACTATGAAGTCCAAAGCAGAATATCAGGGTTTTAGAAGTCAAAAAAGAAACAATATAGTAGAGACAAACCGAGAAGGGAAGAGAGGGCTTTAAAAATAAACCTGGCCAATTTTACAAAGGAGATTCAAAATTTCTTTCCAGGGAAGAAGGTCCTGGAAGACTTGCCTCTCAAGAGTCACTCTTTATACATTATTGCTCTTTTAGAAATCACAAGATAAAACCTAAAATGTGAATTCCTTTAAAGAAAATCCAATGTAAATATATAAATCACCTCTCAGGAACAACATATTTTATAAAATTATACAATTTGGTCTATCTTCTAAAAAGTCAACTCTTCTGTGATGTTTTTAAAATAGGTTTTATTTATAAGAATGTATTTTCTATGCAACTTACAAGAATATATATAAAGTGAGATTCACCTGTACAAAGTGAAGTAACTCCCCTTAAATCTCTATTCTCACAATGTGTCGAAGTATGATTGACTTTATTCTTTTTATAAGTTTTATATCAGTTTTTAAAGTCCTGTCACATATACACATTTTCCTTTAAATTTTCACAACTCTGAGGGAGATCTTTTTATTATACCCACTTACGTATTAGGGTGAAGAAACTGAGGCCTAGATTCACCATTAGAAATGTCATACTCACAACTCAAACAGAGTTGAAATTTAATTAGCTCTGAAATATAATTAAAAAATGTTAACAGACAATTAACAAATCTAATCTGATGTAGGTTTTTTAATATCTTACTTTCTGAGTCCTTGTCTATCCAACACCCAAACAAATTTGAAGTTTGATCTGTAACACTTGCTATTAAAAAATTCAAAACAAAAAAAGTACATAAACACAATGCTTTTACTATATGCAGTTAAACAATCTATATATGAACACATTATACTGAAGAACCTGGTTACAACCTATTACTGAAGAACTTGTTACAACCTATTAATATGAGAAATCACTGTTAATAACCTTGAGTTAACTAAAAACCATTTAATGTGGTTATTTTCCTTTTTTAAAAATGGAGGTGAAAAACAGCATTAAGAACTACTAAGCATCTTCTATTTCATCCAAAACACAAATCTTAGGTATATCAACTCTATTTTCAACAAAGCCATTTATTAGAGATATAAAAATTACCTCATTTTAATCAATGACTATATCCTATTCCTAAATTTAACAATCTTTTAAGCAGATAGTGTACTTCTTTTTTAGGAGCCACTTAAGTTCACACACAATCACAAAACATTCTTGCATTTCAGGATCTATGAGAGTCATAAAACTGGAAACGCTAAGTGCTCATCACCCCCAAACTCACTGTTTGAGAACCCTTGTTTACACCACACTGAACATAAACATAAATGTACAAACAAAATAGTACTGTCTTGATTTACTATTCTTAATAACATTCAGTTATTATGAAATAGTACCCAAAGTTCTAATTAAATCCATCATTCTATTGAGAGTTTTAAAAGAAAAATATTTGCTTCTATTTTTAAAATTATTGAAAAGTGTTGGTAAACATTTGTTTTAAAAATAAAAGAATACTTAAATTGAGTGGTCACTGTCCTGTTCATCTGTTTCCTTTCATAAAAATACACCTGACTTCAAGTACAAACAGTTTTATCTTTTTTTTAATAATCATTCCATACAGGTATATTTCGATTAAGTCAGTCTACTTAACTGATGCTTTCAAAGACTTTCAAATTTACGTAAATTGGTAACATTGCATTTCTATACACAGAGTGAAGACCAGTAAAAACAAAGAATGCAGAGTAATCTTCTGAATTTAACTAGTTCCATTGCTTACTTGTTAAAACAAAGATTTGCTTTGAAAAAGCAAATAATATATATGCTGTAAGAAAAGCAGAAGCATATTTACAGATCTTACATATTGCTTAGACTCTAGAGAAGCAAAAGTTTCTCACTAAGTCCACTAGAATCATAGAACTTTACAGAAAGAAGGCATTTTGTCCCAAGTCTTTTAAAACTCCATTGGAATTACGGGCTCCTGAAAGCCACCCACAAGAAACCCAGACATTGAAACTGGAAGATTTGTTAGTCATCTTTTATGCTGAATGTGAAATGAACATTTGGGGTTAATTTGACCATATGGATTTAAATTGGAAAGTGTTAAATCGCTGTTTCTGAGGTGTAATTCTGGCATTGCCACATAAAATACATCTTGGGAGGGTTTGCAAATAAATATCCTTAGGCATTTGTGACAAAGTTTAAGGAGGATCCCCTCCTTAAACTTTTTAGACCAGGGCGATATTTTTACTCCAGTGAAATTTGTCTACAGAGACCAAATCTTACAATTAAATCCCTGTCCTACTACCTTTGTTAGTGGTATATTTTCAATGAAGCATAAACCTTAATGTAAAAGTCTGTTTTAATTGTCTGAGTTTTTCAGGAAAGTGGTTAGAAAAGAACAATCTGGGCTTTTTAAATGGCAAATAATTTTCCTTCACATAAATATGGAACCATTTTGGAAACTGCAGAACTCCATGAAAACTTCAGGACAAATACAACCAGGAATCCCTGAGGAAGGGCCAGAAGTAATCTCTCTCCCACTTAATTTTATCTAGAACCCTGCGGTTCAAACCACGGTTCATGGGCCAACAGCATCAATGTCATCCGGAGCTTGTTAGAAATGCACACTGCCAGGGCCCTACGTAGCCCAGACCTACTAAATTAAAATGTGCATTTAACTAAATACCCAGGTCTGTGTTCACCTTCCATGTGAGAAACAGTGACCTAGAAATCATTAACAGAATGCTTCATGATGACAGGGATACTGTATATATGCTGTTTACTACAGTATCTTCAGTACTGAGTATTGGCCCACAGTGAACACTTGACATAAATATCTGTCAAATACATCTACAGGTACAGATTTGTATACTATTTCATATTCCATAATATAATTAGATGCATAAAATTATTATATCTGCACAATGCTCTTACGTTCCTTACAGGTGCAGACATTATCTTATCCCTGAATCCTCTGTATGTCTCCCAGTGTTCTCTACATTGTATCACTCAACAGTTTGTCAATGATAGCTTTTAGGTATTCAATATAGAAATACAGAATTTCTTCAGTGTGAAAACTTTGGAAAAATAAGTTCAAATCAACATGTAATTGCTGAATCCATCTATTTGGCTATGGTTTTAGATACAGCTAGGAGTGCTCACACTAGGAATGAAAATAGTAATGGAAAACATTATATAGGGCCAAGTTCTGATTCTATGTGGCACCAGAGAACAGGGATGGTGTGGATGACTGAAAACCAAAATTGATTCCAAAACCTCATGTTACTCAATAGTTTTAAGATCTTCTCTTACCAAATCTTCTATCCAAGATGCTAAACATTTGAGTCTTGGGGGGTTATTTACTTATTTTTTTAGTTTTCTTTTCGTTCTCATATCTATCCATAGGTCTACAGGCCCAGAGACAATAAAATGGCCAAAAGCCATCGAAAGAGAAAAATAGCAATAGAGAGATTTACATAATAAATGAATTAAGTGAATAGCTCTCAAAAAACAAGATGTCAAGGAAAAATCTAGAGCTAAGTAAAAGAATAATAATTTGCAAGAGGTAACAATAGTCAGCTATGTTAATATATGTATTGATAACAAGACTACTCCAAAATAATATTCAAAATAACAGATATCCAGACTCATAGATATTACTGGTTCTTTCAGTTCATATTATAAAGGAAGAATGCCGAAATAGAGATCCCCTTCCTAACAAAGAACTGCATTGTTTCAATTTAATTAACTAAATTAGATAGTCCTTTCTACTTTTCTTTTTTTACTTTAGAGAACAGAAGATAATCGTAAACCATTAGGTATGTCTGCCCCTAGGTGTACATATTCTTTTGGAATATACTGTATACATATACCCACGCCCACCACACACACCACCTCTGCCATGTTGTCTCCCCAAGAGTATAGTTGACCACGGTGACAGCAGAGTGTGTAATTAGTCTTCATTGTTCCCCTGACAGCTGTAGTTCCATACAAGACCCTTTGCTTTTGATGCTGCAAATGCTATGGAAAAAATACACTAATAACAGGCATTTAATTATGGTTCCAGCAACCATAGTGGGAACACTGCCAGAAAAGACTGGAATTTCTGGGATGGCAAAAACATATATATTTGGTGGGGGAAGGGGGTTCTGTACTTCAGTTAGAGTAATTTTCAAAATATTAATGACAGGCATATGATGGGAAAATTTTAAAATTTTTCCTTGAATCTTTGTTGACAATAAAGTATGTATACAATGCTATACCAATACTGAAACCAAGAAGAACACTATCATGTCTGTACTAAAATATTAATAAGAATAAAGATATTGCTTATTAATAAGGGAAATACTCTTTAGAATAGCTTTATGTTTTAATACCATTAGTAAATGGTAAAAAGATTTCATTTCAAATTTTGTTTTTTGCCTGGTTTTTCACACTTTTAAACAATTATCACTTGTGATACAAAATATCTGGGTGCTAAATTCTCTGAGGTTTCCCTTAATTTGTTTTATACTGTATTTAAACTAAAGCAGCCAAAGTTGCTGCCATGGCAGACACCAGATCTGTCACTGAGGTCCCTTCTCTCCTGATTAATTAGTAATTGGGAGACACATTTTGGCAGCTTTCGTTTCCCTATTATTTTCTGTAGTTTGACACAAAACCCTGTCAGAAGCACCACTATTTGAACTGTACCCCTCTTAGTGCTGGGTCACTAAATTTTAATAAATGGAGCTCCTGCCAGAAAACTACCAAAATAGGCGTAAAAGTTTATTGAAGCAGTAACAGTAAACAAATATATGAAGAAAGCACCGAATGCCACAGTATCTAAAACATTAATGGTCTGTCTGAACCCAGAGGTTATTGGCGAGATTGCAGCACAGAGGCTAAAAGAAAAGGCCTTTAACAAAACCACTGCTTTCATCTGTCTGTAAAAAAAAAAAAAAAAAAAAAAAGAAGAAGAAAAAGTATTAGCTAAATAAAGCAGGCAGGCAAACACTTTGCTGCAGCAGAACCGTACATCTGAGCTTCCCTTAGCCTCCATCATCCTAACACGATGAATAAAATTATTGGGAGGCAAAGATTTATAGTGACTATATAGATACAGAAGCTATCAGCAAGCCACAAAAGCTTTCTCTGAGCCAAAGAAACATTTTCATAAATGGTAAGGTGAGAAACTTAAAATGAGAATTAAAAAGACCAATACTTTGGAGGGATACAAATAGCTACAGAATCAGTTTCAGGATCTCCATCTCAAAGTGTCAGTCACTTCAAAAAAGCATCCTGCTACGATGGTGGCTCAGGACACTTGTGTGTCAGGGCAGTGGCCATGCTGTGCAAGTCAGAGGTCACAGCTTCCACATTCCGACATCTGTCTGTATTTTCTTGCCCTGAAACAATGAGCCTAGAAGGGGAACTAGGCTCATTTGCTCCCACTTTGTTTAACCTAATTGTTAGACACAAAAGATAATTTCCCATATTTAGAGTTATTTTTTCTTTTCCCCCATTCTCATTTGCCTCCATAAAATTAAATACTATTAAAAATGTAGCCAGAAAGTAAAGCTCCCTATACATTATTGAGTTCAGTAAACGTGACAAAGTTGTATATCCCACTGACATCTACAAAATATGAAATATCAAGTATCACGTCTGCCATCATCATAACCTAAATAACAATTTGCACTATAATTATCCGACCTAACTATGCCATAGCCTGATTTAATTCAAACCACAACACTGCATGTTTCATATAAAAATACTTTCATTTACTTTTATAATTTTCAGGGAAAGAGGCAAGAGTTAATTCTTAATTATAGCTTTTACATATATAAATCATTAATAAATCTTAAAATGGAAACTCTGACAGCTTGGAAACAGCAAGATAAAAAACAAAAGGTTAACAAATACCTTCATTTAAAAACAAAAGGTCACTCTGACCACTCAGTTATTTTAGTCTTCTCCACTAGCCAGTCAAAGCAAAAGCTAGACATCAGAGGAAAGTCTTCTGTGCAAAAATGACCAACTCATACTTGGACCATACCATGATACATGTATCTGTTATTAAAACATGCATTTTATTTATTGCCTTTACACTACACAACTACAACCACCTAAAATCCTACCTCTAATGAACTGAAGTTTTTCATAAGTGACATTAGTATTTATCTGTGCCCAGCTTAATCAGACTAAGTGATGTTACTTTTGAAATTGATCTTACGGAAGCTCTGCTTTTACTGCAGTACATAAGAAAAATCTTTCCAGCCATCATTAAACACATGTAGTAGTAAGGAGTATGTATAAATTTTTGGTAAAGTTTATTAGGACACATGATTTTCCAAATGTATCCAGAAATACAAAACATGATAGAAAATATAGCTGACTCAGCTGACATACTCCCATAATTTTTAGTAACAAATATGAATTTACTTGTAAAATAATCTATGAGAACCCACAAGAAAGATTTGGTCTAATGAGATAGGAAGAGCCTGTATTTCAGAGACAAAAAGGCTCTGAATTATTATAATACATCTTAACCCCAACTGCTTCATTTTTAGAGGTATCTATACTCTTATCAGTACCTTTTGCTGGAGAAAGATTCCTGCTAGACTTGAGAATTTAAAAAAAAAAAGCCAACCAACAAATAAAAAGAACTACTTAGCATAGTCAGAAAAAGGAAATAGTATTTGGGGCTGGAGGTGACAACAGGGGATATTAATATATTACTTTGAAATTAGCCATAAAGTAAAAGCTTCAAGAAAAAAATGTATGGAAACATGGTACAGCCCAACATTTAACATTAATATATAATATGCCTGGGTTTAAGCATATTATTGCTAAGTTAAAACATCCTTTTCTGTCAACTATGAGAAAGATAGCATTTTAGTAAGTTTGCAGACAACTTAAGATAGAGCTTTAACTGTAGAGAGCCCTGCCAAAATGATTATAAAGTGGTTTAGTCCTTTTCTGTCGTCCATATTCATTTCCGGACCAACTTCACGAAAGAAATAAAAATCGGTCTTAAAACAAGATGGCTGCTTCTGGGGGGAAAAAACACGCTGATTTAACTGAAAGCCAAAAAACTAGCTTTTCTAAATTAGGAAATAAGCACTTAATCATATTTTTCCTAATCTCTAAGTAGGCATTTATGTACTTCCACATGGTAATCCATATATTATACCATGCAGTTATTTTAAATCATTAATAGCAAAGTGATTTTTAAACAGATCTAATGGATGCATACTAATAACCTGATTGTCCAAGCCATATACGTATCTGCTATGCTAAAACTCCCACTTTTAGTTCATATCAGAATTGTGATAATCAGTCATGAAAATCAGGTCACTTGATAAGTAATAATAGAAAGAATATTTATATCTCCTAAGAATCCCATCATAAAGCATGCGGTAATATTCTATTACAATCAAATCAACTGTACTTGACTTTCTAAAAGTAAAAATGATAGGAACTTTACTGTTCAGACAATCTCTCCTTGAACTACACTTTGCTGACCCTCCCTAAAGCAACTCAAAGATCAATTCTGATATGAATATAAAAATTAAGAGCATTTTTCTTCATCTTGAAATAATTTTTAAATAAATTTTTAAAAATCATTCAAACCTATTTTTATTCCTCACTTGAGTGGAAAATAAGACCTGACAGTAACATTTTCTTCAACCTGTCAACTGTCAATTGTATGAAGGATGTTTCTAAAGATGACAAAGGTTTATTTTTCCTTATTGAAAATGATAGAATTCTACCTGAATGAAAGCTGAGCTAACCATCACTGTGGTACACTACTGTCTCTCAGCAACTAGCTAGCTTAAATAGGAGTTTTCAATATTTTAAAATAATGTTTTCATTGAACTATATAGTCTATGGTTTGAAAATTATATTAAGAAGCCTCAAAAGAAGAATTTGCATCCACTCAAATTTTCAATTAGAAAACAGCACACGGATTTCAGTAGTTTACAATAAATCCTTCAGAGAGTACAATAGGAAGTACTATCAAGACTACGACGATATTAGGAATTATTTTACTCAAGATCATGCAAAATAGTTGTAGTCAGAAAAAACCTGATTAATTTTTCATTTTAAGCTAAGTTGTCCTGTGTCATTGTGCTCATTTAGCTCCATAATGACTAAATTTTGAAAAATAAATGCAGACAAATTTAAGAGGAAATAGATCTCCTAGAAGTGAGTAATATCCTATTCAGAAGCACTGGAAGTTCACATTAATCACAAGAAACTTTTCTACAAAACAGCTCAGGACATAGGTTGAAAAGCAGACTAAAATATAAATTTGATAATATAAATCAGGCCCTTAAAAGAGACAGTAATTTATTGATGTTTGGCTGTCTAAGACCACCATCACAAGACAAATTATTAAAAGTGAATATTAATACCTCATTTCTTATACTCCTCTTTGAGGTTTTTATACCTAAAAATGAAGGTGTTATCCATCACAAATGATCAAAGGGCATTTTTTTTTACTCAGTTCAGAAGGCTGATCTGACTGAGTTGTCCTGGATAAGAGGCAAGGACCTTCCTCACTGTGCTTAGGGAAATAGAGGCTTCCTTTTCAACATGGATATTCTAATCAGGAATGCTACTCTAACAGTTTGTATACTGCTTCTGAAAAGAAAATTGATAATACAGAATCATCAATATAGAGTCATTCATTATTTCTAACAAAACATCACAGCTTCTTAAGTCTTTAATGCTATAGAAGTTATTCAACAAATACACAAAAATGAAGAGGGCTGAGTGGTATCTTACAAAAAATTTTTAAATTGATGTATGTCAAAAAAAAAAAAACACCACTAAGTGCTAGACCAAATGCTACCCAACATGTAAAATTCTATTCTTAACATATTCTTATATTTTATTCATTTTTATTTTAATGCTTTTTCTCTCTTAAAGGTAAATTCTCTGGCATATACTTATCCCAAGCTAGCAAAGGCCAGAACTCCCGAAGGACTAATTGTATTCATTCATTTTCTTGGCCCAGCATGAAGCTGGTAGCTTGCTTGGTTCATAGCAACAGGGGAGAAAAGGAGGCACTCATCTTTATCTGTCCTTATCCAACAGGAAACCAGGCCAGTGGACAGAATGCAATGAAATGCCTGTTCAGAAGGCATTCTGCAAGATTAAATGGCAAGAAATTCACAACGTTAATTTGCACCCAAGTAACTAAGCGTTCCCTCCAAACCTGATCCTCAGCCTTCAAAGGTAGAAGTCTGTGAAGCTATTGATTATTGGCCACAACACACATAACAAGATATTAGTTCAGCGAGCTGATGGTTTAGTTACTACCACTAAAATCACCTGACAGAGAGTAATAAACTACTGAAGACTCATACTTTTAATCACAAGTAGTTTACTGACCTTGGTCTTACACTGAAAATGCCAAATTAGACTGTATAGCCAAATCTGCTCTAAATAGCTCTAATGTTCCTGTCATCTGAAAAACAGACAGTTAAGTATACCTGATAGTTTATCATAAATATATAAAATAATGAATAAAATAGGTAGAACATATCTCAGTTGCTAACTCTGCTTTTCAAAATTATGTGGAAAACTGGCCAAAAAACAAGAAGCATATTTCTCTTTTACAAATTCATACATTAAAAAAGGTGGGGGGGCAATTCAGGTCCCTCATATACATATAAGCATAAAAATATGGGTTATAAATCTCAGTCATACTGCCTCATTTTTATCCTGGTGCTTGCATAAATTCTGATATAATTTTCAGAATTAACAAAAATTACTACCAATATATCTAATAAAAAGCCACATTACATTGAGGCTTAAAGTTAATGCCTTTTAGTTGAAGAACATTTATGTTTCTAACATATAAAACATTACTTAAAATATTTAAAATTTCAAAAATAAAGATAATCTTTTATAAGTTTCATGACAAAACTCATTCAAAACCAAGATAAATTTTCAATCTTTACTCACAACAAATTCTTAGATTGAAACCATGCTGATTTCATTTATTTGTCAGTGAAAAGGGCACAGTGCCGGTATACTGGTATACATATATCAAAATGATGATGGCTCAGATTTTTAAAATAGAGCAATCAAATTTTGAAAGAAGAAAAATACTCTTGGGAATATGATTAGGAAAAAAAATGTCACTACTTCTCTCTTCTTAACCACATACATTTGACCTGGACTGTCAGAAGATTTGGGAGTATTGACCTAGAATTCATATTACTTTCACAACTCCAAGATTACATGTTAACAAAACAAAAAGGTGTCAATTATCTGCTACTCTAATATGAAATGTTTAACTTACAGGTACCTACAAGAATTGAAAAAGTCCAAAGAAACCATGAATAGGTTAAAGTTTAGTAAATCCTTAATGAATTACAGAGATATTTTCCTCTTAAGAATATGTAAGGTTTTAAATTGATGACACTCAAACCTTAACAGAAGCAGTACACCAGGTTGAAGAGAATCGGTATTCCTAAAAGTGTGTTGGTCATATTTGCTGCGTATTATTTGGTTATTGAATCAATAATGACAACTGGTAGGAGATATGTTTAATTACCCTAATATCATTTTGGTAAATAGTCAAAAGAATCCAAGAGGAACTTTCAATATGCACACGATGTTTAAAAGCATATTCTCATTAGAATCACCAAATGGTTTATGGTATACTTCAGATGAAGAGGCATGTTCTTAATATTATGGCTCTCTTTATAAGCATAGCTACTAAATGAGAATGAAAGCAAAGTTTTATTACTGGAAGTCTTTTTAACATTACTTAAAGCTTTTTACAACTTAAATTAAGGACAAATAGTTATATACTTCTTGATGTCTATTTTCATTACTCAAAGTTACTCAGTGACATTCCAGTTTAGAATTCAGCATAATATTAAAAGGATCATTTGATTATTTACACTTTTAGGTAAAACTTACACAAGTTTTCAAATTTTGGAAATACAGAAGATGCATTTAGGCAAATGTTATCATATATTTCTATTCAAACTGATAGTTCTCAGCTGCTATTTCACAGAATTGTGCCAATTCAACACATAAAATCAGTTTGGTCCCCTATCCAATAAATACTAGCAACCAAAAAGTTATCAGCATTTGAAAACTCAGTATCCACTTCTCAGAAGTCAATACTTGGGTACGTAGATTCTAATGGTAAAACTATTCTGACAGCAAATAAATTTAATATTTCTTCCTGTGAAACTACATCTATAGATGCTCATGGTACGAATGGACAGGCTGTAATGAAACTCCATGTAGAAGATAAACTCCTATTAGATACTCAGCTTACACAGTAAGATAGTGTACTTAATCCTGTGATCACAATACATTTAATTCAGACTTTACCTAAACATAATTTCAAATTGAATCTGTTAATATTAGCTAAAGTAGATGTACTGCATTTAGACACAGTATCCATTATCATCAGTTTAATGTGCCCACTGAACTTTATTTGTTGAGAGAAAAATAAAAAATTTTCTTTAAGTTGCAATTAAAGTCCTCAATGTTTTTTCCCAAAAGATCGAAGTCTTACTAGTTTAGCAAAATATAAAGACACAGGGTATGGCCAGCTTACTTTACAAAATAACACATATGAAAAGGAACTGTAAACTGAATTTATAAAATTTAGTAAACCCATGGAAATTTTCTGAAATATTTTCTCACTGTTTTTTGGTGACAAACTTTTTAGTTTTGAAATACTTATTCTGCATGTGGCCTCTTTAAAATTATATCCAAGTTCACTTTTCTTAATGCATCAAAAAAGCAACATTTTATTCAACACTTAAGAGATAAAACTGCCTACTTTTAAAATATTGCTTTGAAGTTTTTAATTGTCATAACATACCAAGATAAATGCATCCATAAACTCCTAAAAATAATAAGTGTTAGGGCTGAATCTCCTGGGGTTGAGAGGGTTACATCATTCTTTCTTTTTGACATTATCAGACTGATAATGATCAAATAGAAAGGTATTTCCACAAACCTGAAATTAGAATACCGAGTTAGAAATACTCTTGGCATTTTAAAATTCTGCATATTAACTTTGTCTGGGCAGGTTCAAAGCCTCCATGGCATCCTGAGCAGAAGAGTTTTCTGCAGGCAGGGCAGATCTATTAAAAAACATGACCTGTGACAAAAATCAATGTGCTAATCTCAAACCAAACAACAGTATCAAAAGCATAAA
Organism: Callithrix jacchus; assembly: GCF_049354715.1. NCBI lineage: Eukaryota > Metazoa > Chordata > Mammalia > Primates > Cebidae > Callithrix > Callithrix jacchus. The sequence goes on along the minus strand of NC_133503.1, from coordinate 102,483,721 downwards.
ACAGAGATAACCTAAGATAAAATGTCCTCAAACTAACTCAGACTAGCTTGACAGGTTAAGAAAGGGGGTTAGAGTAGGGGTGTTGCTGGTTTTTTCCGTTTTAACCCAGGAAGACTGGAACACCCAAGTATCCAAATAAATGAATGCCATGAGAAAAAGATCACACTGTGGAGTCTGGAGTGGGAAAGAAAAGACAACCAAAAGCAAAATATTCCAAACTCAACGAAACTATTTCAGTGTTGCTTTTAGTAAGGTGCTAAAGTTCAGAGATCCAATTTCTGTTTCGTATATGCTGCCTAATAAAGCGCAAACGGGGGGAAAAAACCAACCAACATAATGAGACTTGCTTTTAACACCATCACAACTGGAAAGCTTGCACTATTTGTCTTGTCAGCTTTAATAAAAGGCATCTCCTCTGGCAGGATGGCTTCTTTTTCTCTTTTCCTAACAGTGGTAAGTGGCGTATCAAAGAAGAAATCGCTCCCCATTCCACCAGCCACCTCCAGGAGACCCTTGCTTTTTGAACCAAACTTTCAGGAATATCTGCACTCCTGTTCAGCGGGGCATTTAGGACTCGGGCTACCTGAGTAAAACTATCCTGGATTAGCGGGATTGGGGGAACTCCCTTTCAATTCTGTAACCCGCGGAGTGCGAGTGGGAAAATCTCCCATCTTCATCAGTGCTGACATTACTCAAGCAGGGAATCCCTCTCTTGCCTTCGTGCCGAGAGGAGGCTGGAGGCAGGCGGAGAGGGCCCACTGGAAAAATTAGAGGTACCCACCGACCCACTCTCTCCTGGAACTCAGGGAGCACAGCAACTCTAGGCTAACCCCTCGGCCTCCCACCTCTCTCTTCCCAACTTCCTCTCCAGCCCAGGGGAAAACCTGTGATTTTAATAAATAGTACCTAGGAGGGCACTGTGACCAGGACACAGCTGGAAGCTGGCCTCTGTCCCGGAGAAAGCAGTGCGGTATGGGCCCAGCGGGGCCGACTTCTCTGTACAGGCCGGGAAACAATAAAGGTTCGGAACTGCTCCACACCTGGAGGATCCCGCCGGGCACTCTGGATAACCTCCCCACTCCACTTTCAGGGTCCGAAAACACCGGACGTCGGCGGCTGGCTGGTGTCCAGCACGCGCGCTAGGATGGCCCCAGGCGGCCACCTCTGGTCTCCCGCGTACCCGGCGGGCTTCGGGGACGCCAGCAAAACAGTTCCAGGTAACCGCGTGTTCCTCCTGCTGCACATCGCCAGGCCATGGCAAAGGGCTCCCACCTCCTGGTTGGGCCAACTCTGGCAGCTTGTTCCGCACACATGACGTAACCCGGTATTAGATCAAACTTTCTGGCACCTTGAACCCACTGGGATGGGTGGAGGGATGGAGAATGTGGAAGAATCCTCTCCACTGCCAAGCGCGCCGGGCCCAGACTGACTCAGGGGCCGAATGATTTCCTCGCAGTTAAAGGAAAATAAAAACCTAAAGCTTCCGCTTCCCAGCCCCCCTCACTTCCCCTAGCCCGTGCGCTCACTCTGCGCGCACCGGGAAAAGAGAAGGAAATTTTTAAATAAAAAAAAAAAAAACTTTGGGGGATGTTTGGCGGGTTCTCTCCGCAGTCCCTGCGGACCCACGCTCCAGGCAGGAGCTCCCAGCGGGGTACACTGGGGGCTCCCCGCGCCGGGATCCGGATGCCTGCCAGCCTGCCGGGGCTGTGAAGCGAAGTCCCTACTCCCCAGCTCCCGCCCTTTGCCGAGTCTCCCCGCGCTTGGCAGAAGCAGTTGGTCTGGGCAGCCCCAGGGACTCCCAGGGGCACCTGGCCTTAACAAAGAGGGGCGCGACGCGAGCGTTTCCCGCCGACGCCTCAAGCCATCAGCGCCCGGGCGACGCAGGCTCCGAGGGCGCGCGCCGCCAGCGGCTAGTGCGCGCCGTTCCCCGCCGCGGCTCCTTCCGCAGGGCCCAGAGGCCCGACTAGCCCCGGCTCTCCGCCCCTTACCGGCTTACCTGGGGTTGCTGCTGTTCCAGTAGACAGCGTAGCGGTCGGCGACGGCCTTGGAGCCCGGGTCCTGGCTGAGCACACACATCCAGAGCACCAGAAACACCAGCGTCAACATCTCCACGTGCAACATCACGCCTGGCCAGCAGCGGAGCCCCCGACGCGCCACTCCGGGGAGAGAGCGGGGATCCGTAGGGAGGGCGGAAAGGGACAGAGAGAAAGCGGGCGCCAAATAAATATGAATAAATAAAAATGAAGGTGGGTGAAAAAGGAAAGAGGCGCCCACCAAGCTGGGGAGGGGTAGGAGAGCGAGAAGAAAAGGCGATGGGCTAGGGGGGATAAAGACAAACTCGCACCCCCACTGGAGGGTTCAGGAGGAAAAAGGAATCACAAGATGGAGAGAAGCGTGCGTGTGTGTGGTGGCGGCGGCGAGGGCGGGGGAAGGGGTGCCAAGCTGTGTCTCGGGCGGCGGCGGCAGGCCGGTCACCCCGGGAGAGGGAGGTGCGCGCCGGGCCGGGCGGCTGCAGCGCGGGTCGGGGCAGGCGGCGGCGCGCGCTGCACAGTCACCGGGAGTTGCGCGCCGCAGCCGCGGGGAGACATACACCGGCCCGCCGGGCCCGGCTCAGCGTCGGCGCTGCGGGCTAAGCACGGCTCCGCCGCCGCCCGGGGCCCTCGCACTGCGCCCCGCTTCGCTTCAAGTTACTTTGGAGGCCGGTGGGAAACTGCAGGAGGGCGACGTGCAGATGGGGGCTGCGCGCTGTGGTCCCGGGAGTCTTAGAGCCCCTTTCCCCAGCCTCCTCTGTGCCTCAGCCGGGCGACCCCCGGAAATCTCAGAGGAGTCGTAGGTGCTGCGGTACCGGGCGGTGCGCTGAGAAGGGTGGGGATCCGGAGCCGCAAACCCAGATCTGCCGGTGTCCTGGAACTGGTTAAGCTGCAGCTGCGCTGGCGAGAAGCGGTCTTGCCTCGAAAACCTCAAAGAAAAGTTTGGCTCTTCACGTCTCCGGCAGGTCCCTCGGCGGAGTCGGACCGCGGCGGTAGCAGAAGAGGGCACCCCGGGTGCCGGCAGAGCCTCGGGGATTTCTCGCGCGTGCTTTCTTTGACTGGATGTGGGTGCACCAGAGTGAATGAAGAGCAGAGGTTAAGAACCAGCCAGCCTGGCGGTGCTGGGATGCCCAAACCTGCAAGACGACGCCAACCCCACAGTTCGGCTGGAGAGCTGGAGGGGAAACAATCACTTTCCAAATGGATCCCTCCAACTCCTGGATGGGCTGATGTCAGTCTCTGATCGCCTTCCGGGAGGGAGACTGAGCCCCCACACGCGCTGCCAAGAGCCCGGGTGAGCTCTCAGAAGTGTCCCTGCGACTCCGGAGGGTCCAAGCCTAGCAACTTGTAGAGACGCATCAATCAGTTTGAAATGGGAAAAGAGAAAAAAAGAGAGAGAGCGCACAAGCGAGTGGCACCTCCCCAATGACTACATCAGAAAACCTTCCCGATCCTCCCGCAGCTGCTCCTCTCTCCCTCCTTAGACACAGCAGCAACAGAGGTGAAAACCACCAACTGAATCCTAAAACCCCTACCCAGGCGGGAAAATAAATAAACTTGAGTGCAGCAGCAGCAGCACGAGCAGCCCTGGAGGGATTGAAACGACTGGCAAGAAGTGGAAAGGGTTTTGTAAAAGTCAGTTTTGCAAAAGAGGGGGAAAAAAAGGGAGAGAAAAAATGCTTTATGGGAAAAATCTCCTCGGGCACGCCCCCTCGTTAATGACTTGCGTGTAAAGCCGACAGCGGCAGCGACCCAGCAGCAGCAGCCTCAGTAGAGCGCGAGGCCGCGCGCGTGAACGTGGACGTGGGCGGGGGATGGGGCTCCGCCCGGGCGTGTTGCGCGGGGCGCGGGGAGCGGGGCTGGCGGGCGGGCGGCGCGAGCGCGGGTGTGAGCTCCGACCGGAGCAGGGGGAGGCGCCGCCAGCCTGCGCCCAGCCAGCGCTGCTGCCGCGGCGACCCGGGTCATGTGGACTGCCTTCTTTTTTTTTTTTTTTTTCTTCCATGCAGTTTACTTGGGAAAGGTGGGGGGGGGGCAGCTGGAGCAGCCAGTCAGGGAACAGCCTGCTGTTTGCTTACAGATTGGGGGTTTTTCCTCTCTTTACTCCAACCGGATTGGTTTGCTCCACGAGAAAGAGGCGTTTTCCTAATCTCCTCCCTTCCCCACGCCTCCTATCCCCTCCCCCCCGCCCCACCTTCCAGAAACCTGACTAATTGAATTACTGGGAGTGCCAAGGCGCCCTCTCCTGCGCCCGAGCCCAGCAGTCACGTGTAACCCTTTGGGTGCTGAATTCCGTCTGAGTTAAGAAATGATTTGACATCTTTTTACCTGGGAGTAGGGTCTTTCGATTTTAAAGAAACCGGTGCCCACCATTTGGGTGGAGAGCCGGCGTCTGTCTCTGGGGCCCCTCAGGTAGCGAATGGGCTGGAACGGAGCCTCAGGGAGTGCGCGTTCCTGTCAATCTCCCTCCGCTCTCCTCGCCGCACGCTGCCGGGCGCTGGGTGATCTGGGAATCTGAGCACCCCCTCCTGTGCCTTTCGGCTCTCCACTCCCTTCTTGGGATTTAAAGATTCTTGGGCAGGAAGCAAGTTTTCTTTAAAGTGATGCTCTGAAAACACGTTTTTAAAAATCAGGCACATCACAGTTTAAAGTGATTACAATTCAGTGCGAACCTTCCACAGAGAGGAAATGAATGCGGCAGACGAGCCCTTCAGAAATACCTCACACCTCTTCCATTTCAACCTGGAGGGTGATTTGCTGCCCACTCCCCAAAGAATAAACGCCTTTAACGAATCCGGCGCGGAAAGAAACGGAGGCCGGGGGAGGGGGATGAGAGAGGGAAAGCAGTTCCTTTATTGTTGGAAAAGGCCCCTTGGTCCTAAACTTCAAGGGCAGGTTGCACTCCTGAGTCTTCAGCCGCCACCGAAGCGCGATCTCCTGGCAGCGAGACTGTCCCAGCGCCTCGGAATGCGTCCCCTTGAGGTCCAGCGCCCGGGGAGCGAGCACGACGCCTGCTCTGCGGGGCCACAGGCCCCCGAGACCCGCCCTTGCGGGGTCCGCGGGCTCGGGAGCAGTGGTATTTTTCTCATGTTCTCTAGGGAATTTGCTGCATTAGTGGGAAGGGCAAATCCCCAGGAGAAAAAAAAAGGCAGTTTAGTTTTGCTCCCACACCTGCCTGCTCTCCTTTTTACTTATTAGCCCAATAAAATCAAATCTCACGTTCTGCCTCCTGCGCTTTCCATTCTTCAGACTCGGGATTTCCAGGCGCTTCAGAGCTGTTTGGAAGCGTCCAGACGCCCTCCAGTGGTCGGCCTGCAGTCCGCACCCAGTAGGGGCATCGCCTGCAGCTCACTCCGGATTGAATTTGATGAAAAATCTAGGGCTACGACCAATAAAGACTTGAGAGGAAAAGAAACAGTTCACAGAGGCACGGATTTACCAAGATGTTACAGGCTTTTGGCTAAAAGTTGGGTCGTTTTTCAATTACGGTAATATTTTCTATCTGAAGAGATCCCGAAATCGTCCTAGGAAAGTAACTTACGTTTTGTGACTAGATAACAAATTGCAATCTGTACAATAATGGACTCTACCACAAACCAACCATCTGCCTAATTATTAAAAATTGAAATTCATAATGTCAACAGGAATGCTCCTCCGTCATCTGTATGTTTCACAAAGTTCCAGCAGTGAGAAAGAAGTGGGAAAAGTTAAGTAAGAGAACCAACGGATAAGCTTTTATTTTTCAAATCAAATTTTCAGTTAAAATGTTACTTACTTCTTTCCCTGGTCTGTAATCTTGCTGATGTTCAAGTTCTTGGCTCATTTTAGGGTGTGTCTGCTTTTTCTGTTGCAGGAAAGATGAATTTCTTTCCTTAGCTTTTCTGCTAGTGGTTCTAATAGGTGCTCATATGACAGACGCAGTTTTGCAGGAAATATTCTGGACCCTTTTAAGAGATATGTGTATCTTTAGAAAAAAAATTCATGACTCCTGTCTTGGGTAAAATGCTGATCCTCACTGAAGAGTCATTTTAGTCAGGAAACTATCAGGTAACGGGGAGCTAGCAAGCTGGCTTCCTGTGGCATTAAAGCCAAAAAAAAAGGTGAAGAAAAAGAAATGGTATACACTCATTTCCCATTTGAAATACATACAACCAAATAGGAAAATTCAATACATCAGAAAAATACAGATGTCCTAATATTTTAAATATCTCTATTGTTCAAAGTTTGAATAGCCCATATTAAACAGAAAAACAAAAAAGTATACATTGTGATCTTCCTTAAAGTGATTCATAAGATTGGAATAACATGTTGAAATTTGCAGCTGTTCATAACGTAACTCGAATGTCTACATGAAACAATTCATAAACCTAAATCAAATTATTCTGGGATTATGTGCCTAAGTCATTATTGGTATTGAAATTACTAGGTGGCTGGATGATAGATATAGTAAGTCCTTACTTAATGCCAGGAATAGGTTCTTGGAAATTGTGGCTTTAAATGAAGTGGCATATATAAGGAAACCAATTTCACGATAGGCTACTTGATATAAACAAGAGTTAAATTCTTGTGCATATCTCGGTCACAAAAACATCACCAAACTTCCAAATAAAGGCCAAAACACTTCTAATGTTAAACATTGAAATAAAAGTGAGCTAGATATACACTTGAGAAAGATTAATAAAAACAAGTAAAATCATCTAACCAATTTTTCCAGTTCAGGATTGCGGGTGGCCAGAGCTCAGGGCTCAAGGAGGGAAGTAACCTTGGACAGGATACCCTTCTATCTCAGGATGCACTCACACTCACACCCACACTCACTCATACTGGGAATATTTAGACATGTGCACAGCTTAGACACAACCTAGCAAGCACAGCTGTGGGATGTGGGAGGAAACCAGAGTACCCGGAGAAAACCCACACAGACCGTGGGGAGAATGTGCAAACTCCACACAGACAGTGGCCATGGCCTGGAATTGATTTTTTTTCTCATCACCATTATGACAGAGTGACGTTGAACCAAACGGCGTTGAGGACCTGCTGTACTTGAATAGAGTTTGAAGAGCCCGATTATTAACTGTACACTTCCGTTAGATAATGTGACTTTGTCTCTTCAGGAAAACATTCATGTGATTTAAATTTATACAAATCAGCATTATATGAAATGATTTTATTATAATTCTCCCAGTGTCACAGAAGCAATGACTTTTAAATACCTTTAAATGGCCATTAGAATACAAGTATTTTGCCAGATATAGAAGAAGGTGAATGTATAACAGAAAGAAAACAGCAAGAACCTAACAACATGGAGTCAAGAAAATGCAGAGAGTGTTCAAATACTTTGAGTTTGACAAGACAGTGTTGTAGGGAGCTGAGATCTGAAAAAACAGGTTGGTAATGGACTATAAAAGGGCTTATCTGCAATTCTAACAATGTTTCCATTTAAAGCTATAGGCCACTGGGTGCATTGGTGGTTTTAAAGCAAGTACCATTGAAGCAACAATTTATATGCCTCAAAGCACAAATAGGAATTTATGTATTTAATTTTTTGAACTACCTTGATCAGTGTTCTAACCTTGGCTACAAATGAGAATCACCTACAGAGCGTTAAAAACAAACAACAAAACACACACACACACACACACACACACACACACACACACACAATCCCAGGGCTCCAATCCCTGTTTTAGTTGGTTATAACGGAGGGGGACTTGGGATCTACAATTCTTAAAAGCTCTCCAGAGAATACTAATAAGCATAGAGGATTAAGAACCACTGATCCAGGTAATTTATTTTTACTTACTACTTTAATATTTCAGGCAAAAGTAAGTTCTGTACTTATTTATCTGGAGTACTAGCCCAACTCACAATTAGGCCAGAATATTGATACCTTAGACAATTTCATGATCTCTATTAATGTGAAGTGATACTGATACTTTTAAATAATTTTTACGTGGCACAAAATTGTCTGTGAGTGCCATCTCCAAGATGTGGTTGCAGGGCAAAGCTTAAATATGGATTAATCTTCTTTCTTAGACTAGTTTTTAATTTGAATTAGCTGCCACCAGGTAGAATTAGAGTTCTGTTGCCTCAGGTGTCTGGACAAATAAATGAAATAAGCTGGCAAATCAAATTCCTCAGTCCATAGACTAAGCAACTCTTAGTATGGCAGTTAAATTAGAGCTAGTATCTAGAAGAGATAATAAAGGAAATAAACTGGAGAGCAACAATTAAATAAATAATAATTAAACATAAAGCTTTCTAACAGAAGACTAACATAATGGTATTTAAGCTAACCCTGCTATTTTCCTAGAACATTTAGAATAAATTCTGAAGCTCCAAGAAGCTCAGATCCCATCACCAAAATATGACTCAGCTGTCCTGCCCACAGACTGAAGTTACCAATAAAGCACTCTCCCCTCCCTACCTTTTTTTATAACAAGTTCCTAAGAATCTTCAGAAATAACTCTTTTCTGGCTTTTCTCTCCTCAGAGACTTTAAGAAAAGCTCCTTTTCTATTCCTGATCTAGTTATCTCTTCTGTGTACAATCTGAAAAAAAAAGTCTATAGAGTACTACATCTCTCCTTTCAGTCCTGTGACCTTCGACTTCCATCATGAATTTTCTCCCTCTTCCTCATTCTCCCTTTCCTTTTCTGGGATTTACTGAAATTCATTTCCTTAAATCCACAGAGAAACAGAAGCAGTTTTGCAAGTTGCTGCAATATCCTGAAAGAGGCATTTTAAAATGCTTTTATTTATGAACTCAGTCTATTTGTTGTTTTGCTTGTTTTAAAACATATTTTAAATAAAACCAACATAGAAAATTTCTTAAACACACAGAATTTTCAGCAGTCATTTTGGTAAACAACATAAACCATATAATTTGGCACGTATGTAAATATATGTTATGCTTCTATGTATTACAAATGCGTATGCGCTCATATGTAATTTTTTAAAAAAAGCAAGCAAGGACTGGTTGATGTAACCAATTTCCACATCACTTTTCATTATCTAGATTTCAGGATATATACCATACGTACAGTTAGGTGACCAGTTTTCAACCATAAAGCTTAAATTGGTAAGTAATTTTATTCCCATAAGCCATTTTCAGGTTGTCTTTTACTATCAAAATGTGCATATACATTCTACTTCTCTCTATTTCCCTGTTCAGATTTTTTAATTAAAATTACCAAATAAAGTTTATCTGTATTTTACAAACCTAAAAGATCCATCAGAACAAAGTACATTGTCCTGGTTGAGTGTGGTGGCTCAAGCCTGTAATCCCAGCACTTTGGGAAGCCAAGGATCACTTGAAGCTAGAAGTTCAAGACCAGTTGGGGTAACATAGCAAGATCTTGTCTCAGAAAATATTCTTAAAAGTAGCCAGGTGTTGGCATTGTGATGTACTCCAGTGATGGGGTCACCCACATTGTGCCCATCTATGAGGGGTATGCCCTCCCCCACACCATCCTGCATCTGGACCTGGCTGGCTGGGACCTTACTACTTCATGAAGATCCTCACCAAGCTACTGCTTCACCACCATGGCTGAGCGGGAAATCATGTGTGACGTCAAGGAGAAGCTATGCTACCTTGCCCTGGATTTCAAGCAGGAGATGGCCATGGCAGCCTCCAGCTACTCCCTGGAGAAGAGCTATGAGCTGCCCCATGGCCAGGTCATCACCATTTGCAACAAGCAGTTCCACTGCCCTGAGGCACTCTTCCTGCCTTCCTTCCTAGACATGGAATCTTGTGAATCTCTGCATCCATGAAACAACCTTCAACTCCATCATGAAGTGTGATGTGGACATCCGCAAAGACCTGTATGCCAACACAGTGCTGTCTAGTGGTACCATCATATACCCTGGCATCACCAAAATCATGCAAAAAGAGATCATCGCCCTGGTGCCCAGCACAACGAAGATCAAGATCATTGCTCCTCTGAGCGCAAGTACTCCGTGTGGATGGGCGGCTTCATCCTGGCCTCGCTGTCCCCATTCCAGCAGATGTGGATCAGCAAGCAGGAGTACCACGAGTCCAGCCCCTCTGTCATCTACTGCAAATGCTTCTAGGCAGACTGTGATTTAGTTGCGTTACACCCTTTCTTGACGAAACCTAACTTGGGAAGAAAACGAGATTGGCGTGGCTTTATTTGTTTTTTGGTTGTTTGGGGTTTTTGTTTTTGTTTTTGGGTTGACTCAGGATTTAAAAACTGGGACGGTAAAGGTGACAGCAGTCACTTGGAGCAAGCATCCCTCAGAGTTCTATGATGAGGCCCAGGACTTTGATTGTACATTGTTCTTTTTTAAAATAGTCATTCCAAATACCGCGAGATGCATTGTTACAGGAAGTCCCTTGCCCTTCCAAAAGCCACCCCACTTCTCTCTAAGGAGAATGGCCCAGTCCTCTCCCAAGGCCACACAGGGGAGGTAATAGCATCGCTGTTGTGTAAATTATGTAATGAAAAATTTTTTAAATTATGCCTTAATACTTTATTTTGTTTTATTTGGAAAGATTTTAGCCTCTGTGGCTACCCCTTTTTTATCCCTCAACTTGAGATGTATGAAGGCTTTTGGTTTCCCTGGGAGTGGGTGGAGGCAGCCAGGGCTTACCTGTACACTGGCTTGAATAGTTGAATAAAAGTGAACACTAGTTGAATAAAAGTACATACCTTAAAAATGAAAAAAAAAAATAGCCAGGTGTTGGTGGCACATACTTGTAGTCCCAGCTACTCAGCTGAGGTGTGAGGATCTCTAGAGCCCAGTCATTCAAGGCTGTAGTGAGTTATGGTCACACCACTCCAGCCTGTATGATACAGCAAGGCCCTGTCTCTAAAAAATGAAAATATATACATTATGTTTTAAAAAATATACTCTCCTGAATTGTTCTTTGCAAATTCTTAAATAGCATACTATATTACTTGCTTTAAATAATACATATTACCATGAATGTATATTACCAAAGAAAATAAACATTTGTACTTAGGTTTAACTACAATGGTAATCATAGACATCTACAGCATTATTTTTTTTTAGAGCAGGATTCTAAATAGAATATTCAGAAACAAAGTTAATTTGTACTTGTTTTCTGCATTCAAAATAATAATTAGGATATGTTTCTCCCAACAGGGTAAAAAAAAAAGCATGTAACTATGCATTTTTGTATTCTTTTGCTTGCTTAGAACCTTCCAAAAGGCTAATAATATTTTTTTTAATTTTGTTGATACACACACACAGCATATCTGTAAGGAGCATATAAACAGACAGAGAGCATACGAGAGAGAAAGAACTTATTTTTCAATCAATTTTCACCAAATATTTTCATCAACTTCTGTGGGAATTCTACTTAAAGATGAACAGAAGATATAACCCTTAGTCAGTAAGCATGATTATATGAGATAGGAAATGCTGTTTCTATGCCCCGTTTTAGCTTTGGCTTTACTTTTTTCCTCCCTCCAGATCTAAACTGGTTAAGCAAAGTAAAGTGCAGAATTATGGCAAACTAAGCTCTTGTTTCCTTATATTATGTGTATTTTTTTTTTTAGATAAAAGACTTACTTAGGGGGATTTTGATGTTAGTAGTTTTTGAGTCTGGGAAAAATTGTTCTCCTACTGCAGATTTATAACTCTAGTCTGAGACTTCTAAATGCCTTATGCCAACATTGTAAATTTTATTGTGATGCTGTTACGTTACAGTTTAAGGCATAATTTTTTTAAAAGCATTTCATCTTGTAGTTTGGGATAATAGTTATAAAGCTAGTCTCTATAGAAACCATTTTAACTTATGATCTTAGAACGTCGGGTAATAATGCAGAGGATTATTGGCCCAAACTTTTTTTAAATGAGAAATATTTTACTGAATTGACTCTTTCTAAACACAAGTCTGGAGAGGAACGTGTGCTCTTAAGATGACTACCTTTTAATCAGAGATTATCACTTTCCATTTCCATTAGTCTCTCTTTCTTTGGCATGTGATGTATGCTAAATTAAATAGGATTTATTGGTTCAGCTAGATTCTGAATTACCCTCTTTTCCTGTGGATTAGGAGAGTGCATTTTTAGCCCTTTTCCTTGAAATCCATCAGGATCTTTTATGTGGACTATCTAGTATTCTGCACGCTTCCAATGCTTAATAAATATTACATTACAATATTAGCATAATAATAAATCATCTTAAAGTACTACATGGGCTATTGAGATCCCATTCAGTTTGAGCCGAGACATCAAAAAGTTTTATTTTCTCTATATGCATGCAAAATAATTTAAAACTTCCCTTCCATGAAATGTCCTTGCATCCATAAGTCTACATGTTACAAAGTGAAGTGGTAAAGTGTGTATCTTCCAGTTATGTATTTAACTTGTTCGATATATTCTGGGCCTGAATTTGCCATTTTAATAAGAGACAGTTTAAAATTGGGCAGACAAAATGGAAATTGCACCATTTGTCAAGTAAATGTTAGTTTCCCAATGGCAATTCTGAAATTTTTATACAAGATTACTAGGCCAGAAGCTAGATAGTGTTTCTTGCCATTAAGAAGTTCTGCTTTGTCTATGATTGGTCATGTCACACAGACCTAGAGTAACAGCCACTGAAAACATGAGGATTTTCCTTACAGTTACAGAAACAAAAATGAAGTAGAAAATGATTTTATTAACACAATTTCATCCTCACTGGTTGCTTTAAGGAAGGTCCTAGTTTGAAACTGCCATCAAGGAAAAGAATGAAAATATTTTCCTTTCCAAAGGTAGTGTTCAAATGTTGTACATTTTATCTACCTATATATAAAAAGGATACATTATCTGCAGTAGATAGCAAAAATGGCCAAAATTACCTCCTTACGGTGTAATTTTGCAGTTAGTCCCCCTCCCTATCAATAGATAGAGTTGTGTTTTTTTACCCTTTAAATCTGAACTGATGTTGTGACTTGCGTTGGCTAACAGAATGTGGCAAAATGCTGTACCAATTTTGAGCCATGCCTCAAGTGGTCTTCAAGCATACCTCGAGGAATGCTGTCCAGTTGCCATGGCAAGACTTGTCTGCCTAATGGCAGGCTTGTCTGCAGGCAGCTGCCTATAGATGCATGAAGAAGCCCAACTGAGACTAGAAGAACTGTGGCCCAAAGCCCAGCCTAAACTGCCAGAGGTTCTTGTAAGTCCTCACATTTTGAGGTGGTTTGTTGAACAGCAACAAATAACAAATTCATTTTCTTCTCACATTATTGAAAATAAAACTTTGAATATTATTTAGCTCTAATGTTGTTATTCTTTCACAACCTTTTTATTACTGAATTACTTTGTGTTAAATTTGTACTTGGTAATCACAGCTTTCCAAATATCTCTAACAGAAATGTTTGTTTCTGCTACTTCATAAATTCCGTAGGGAGACTTTGTCTTCAACACAAGCCTTACGTGGAACCCTAAATGAATACAATTAACATTCAGGCTTTTCTGATCCTCTTTGGATAATATCATTTGGTTAGAATAGCAAACCTGAGCAGATGATTTATCCAGAGGTGATTCTTCTTCTAAAGTGGTGTCCAGCAAGAAAAATGAAATGGTAAAATCCAAGGAAGCTATGTTTAGCTTCAACTCAAATCTTCGCATCACTCACTACTATTGATTTAACATCATGGCACCTCCATATTTCAGCAGGAGGATTTGCCACAAGACAGAAACTATAGTGACCCTGTAAGGGTCATCTTGCTGTCAACTTCAAATTACAACATCTCTGCTCTTGGCTGTCAGCCATGGCAGGCCCAGGAAGGTACAGCTCTCTTTCTGTAGATGGAATAGATGTATTTCAAGGAAGTGAGATATAAAGGGAAATATGTGTCAAATCTCATCTTCCTGTAAAGTTCTAAAATAGGAGGAAGTTTTTGTCAGGGTCCCTTACGTGCAGTCCCCGGGTCTGTTTACTACTAGCCCAGGTTTACTCATCCAAGTTTCTAATGTGTGCTATCTAGGGTGGAGGCTAATCCACAAACTCAAAGTCATCATCTCAGCTTTCACTGCATTTTCTTCCTCAGCAGCAATTGAACCATTGGCTACCCTTCCTTCCTCCTTGGAGTTTGTTACTTCACACTTGCAGAGTTCTGTTTTTATCCCCAACTGCTTTTTTCCACCACTTCATCTGTCACTCACAGCCCAGGTACAGGCACATAGAAGACAACTTAATAATTACTTGTGAAATGAATAAATACATAGTACCCATTCCTTAAATATAGGTGTTTTTCTTTAGACTCCTTTACCAAAGTGATCTTCTTTAACAATTCCAAACACAGTTACAGGTCCAATTATGATTTGTGTGTGTGTGTGTGTGGCTGTCTCCCAACCTCAGCTCTAGGACTTACTGCCTGCCACTATCAGAACCACCTCCCCAGCCTCCACCTCCTGGGTTCAAGTGATTCTCCTGCCTCAATCTCCACAGTAGCTGGGATTACAGGTGTCCACCACCACTCTTGGCTAATTTTTTATATTTTTAAGAGAGATGGGGTTTCACTATGTTTGCCAGGCTGGTCTCTAACTCCTAACCTGGTGATCTGCCCTCCTAGGCCTCCCAAAGTGCTGGGAATACAGGCGTGAGCCACCGCACTGGGGTCTGGTTGACTTTTCTCCATCACTGTACTGATACCTCAAAGACAGCAAGTCCCAAAACTGCATCTATTCATTCAACAGACCCAGCTGCCCTGCTCCGGGCACTCCTGCTCTCCAGCATGACAAGATTAGAATAAAATCCCCCACCAGTTTCCAAATGAGAACTTCTAGCTGACAGGCCTGATAAAGCAGAGGACTCAGTATTCTGTCAAGGAACGTAAAAATACATTTTTCAAAGTTTCATTTCTTTTTTTTTTTTTTTTTTTTTTTTTTTTTGAGACGGAGTTTCGCTCTTGTTACCCAGGCTGGAGTGCAATGGCGCAATCTCGGCTCACCGCAACCTCCGCCCCCTGGGTTCAGGCAATTCTCCTGCCTCAGCCTCCTGAGTAGCTGGGATTACAGGCACGCACCACCGTGCCCAGCTAATTTTTTGTAATTTTTAGTAGAGACGGGGTTTCACCATGTTGACCAGGATGGTCTCGATCTGTTGACCTCGTGATCCACCCGCCTCTGCCTCCCAAAGTGCTGGGATTACAGGCTTGAGCCACCGCGCCCGGCCCCAAAGTTTCATTTCTATATCAAATTGCCTCCTAACTGGTCTCAATCATATAATCTTATATCTGTCCAATGTCTATTCCATTCTGCAATCAGATCGATCTATTCCAAAGGGAAATCCAGATGCCATCTTCCACCACCATTTAGATGCCTTTCCATATCTTTCCAAATAAAAATGAAACCCTTACCATGGATACCAAGGCCAGGCCAAGCTGATTCCTGCCTTCCTCTGACTTCTCTTCATAGAATTTTTTCCCACATCAATAACTGCAGCCACTCTGGCCTTCTGTCACGTCTTCAAAGAAGCCATGCAGCTCCTTATCTCCAGGTCTTTGCTTATGCCATCTCCTCTGTTCGAAACATTTAAGGTCCTGCATGGTTAACTTATATTCCTCCTTCAAACCTCAGCTCAGATGTCACTTCCTTGGTCAAATCTATTCTTGCCCCAGAGAATAGACCAAGACTCCTCTAAATAACTACAATGCACTGAGGTCATTTTCTTTATACCACCTGTGCCCTGATTGAAATTCTGTATTTGTTTGACTATTTCATCTGTTTCCTCTTCTAGTTCAATTGCTTTCCATTATCTCACCAAAGCTTAGCATTGTGCACAGCATGTAGTAGGCACTCTATAAATATATATTGAATGAATGAATAAATGAATGATTGTGCTAGTACCTTACACTGTGTGTTCCCTTGTGGTTGCTATTAGGAACCAGATCTCAGCATTATACAAAAGGCAGTGGAGATAAGAGGGAGGGACAGTCAAGTGTCTCTCAAAATATTTGGAAAAGGATTTCCCTTAGAAAGTTTAAACAGAGAAGCTCCTCACAATAGACCCCAGCAGAGAGATAGAAAACCCACCTTAAAGAAATCCTTGCAACCTAGATCCAGATCTAACTGAAAGTCTTTCCATTTCTAAAAAAGGAATGTGATTATCTCAAAGGGAACAAGTCAGAAATGGAGCAAAGAAAACAAATTTACCTGAGGCAAATTCATAGTTTTCATTCCTGAATACTCCAGGAAAGTAGTATTTGGGCAAGTTGACAGGCAAATCCAAATTATAAATGGTTCCATCTAGCTGTCTCAACATAATACCATTAAACATTTATGCCACATAACATCCCCCTTATACTGATGCCACAAAACAACCTGTTAATAATTTGCCTTCAATGTGGTTTGCTATTCACTCATTCATTCATTCATGTACTCACAAACATATAAAATAATTTATTCATTAATTAATTTATTGAGAACAAGTATATTCTGATGTGTGCCATGCTTTTAGGATATAACGGCAAGCAATACCAAGCTGTTCCCTGACTTCATAGAGCTTATATTACAGTCTAACAGGCAGCACAGACAATTAAAAAAGCAATTCATTATAAAAGTGTTGGATCCTATTGTGAACTAATGCTGCCTGCCTGCTTGACATTCTTAAGTTGGAGAACTTCTTCTCCCGTCTTTCAGATGCTAGTGAAGCTATCCATTGCCATGACCTGGCACCCTGCAACACCACCACAGCCCTATCACCACTACAGGGGAGAGTATGTTACTAAATTAGGCCTTTCAGGGTCCTCGTTGAGATTTGTAAATAGAGCTAGTATTGCAAGTGCTGTCCTCTTTTCGGATTTTAACTTATGTGGATATAGGTTTGAGCAACAGGTAACTATGTTTCCTACGCTGGGGAGTAGGGTTGCCAGTGTTGACAAATAAAAATAGAAGATGTCATCATTCATGCAATCAGGAAACACTTATTGGGTGCCTACTCTATGCCAGGCACTATTCCAGGAGCTAGGAATTCATCAGTGAACCAGATTAAAATCTCTGCCCTATGGAGCTTACTTTCCAGTAGAGGGAGAAATTAACAAGCAAGATTAATCGGTAAAATATATGATACATTAAAGAGTAATACATACAAAGGAAACAATCATGCAGGGCAAGGTAATAGGCAGTTTCTGCTTGGGGAGAGGGTTGCAATCTTAGAGCCAAAAGAGAGGGAAGGCCCTTTTGAGAAGATGGCCTCATCTTCTCATTTTTACATTGAGTAAACACCTCAGATGGGTAAGGGAACAGCCACACTAATACGGGAGACAGCTACAGCTGGTCCAGGCAAAGGGAAACTGCGAGCACAGTGGCTCTGAAACGGAAGAGTGCACAGAGTATCTGGGGATCAGCAAGGGGCCACAGTGGCTGGGGAGAGCCTATAAAGGAACAAGCAGAAGGATAATATCCTAGGGGTAGCACAGGCCAGATCATTTAGGCATCATAAGCCTTTGTCAAAACAGACTTTTAAAGTCCAGAATGAACTGGACACAGTGGCTCACACCTGTAATCCCAGCACTTTGGGAGGCCAAGGTGGGTGGACCACCTGAGGTCAGGCAGGTGTTCAAAACCAGCCTGGCCGACATGGTGACACCCCATTTCTACTAAAAATACAAAAAATTGCCAGGCGTGGTGGCTGGTACCATAATCCCAGCTACTCAGGAAGCTGTGGAAGGAGAATTGCTTGAACCTAAGAGGCAGAGGTTGCAGCGAGCTGAGATCATGCCATTGCACTCCAGCCTGGGCAACAAGAGTGAAACTCCATCTCAAACAAATAAATAAAGTCCAGAATGAGGGGAAAGAGTGAAGAGTTCAGAGCTGAGGATCAGACTGAGGTCTAATATGATCATTCCAGATGCTCTTCTGATATTCCATGGCAAGGCAGAAGCATAGAGCTCCTAATACTGCAATCTAATAATATAAACTAATTACATTACTTATAGGTAAGTTCTACGTGTCAGGATTTCGAGATTACTATATACTTTTATACTTTTAATTCATTAATTCTTTCCTTGGTACCACTTGACTTTGTTTTTTGGGGAGGTTTTTTTGTTTGTTTTTTTGCCGTGTTTTGTTTTGTTTGAGACAGAGTCTTGCTCTGTCACCCAGGCTGGAGTGGAGTGGCAGGTTGACAGGTAAATCCAAATTAAAAATGTCTATGTAGTCAAGATGTAATCTGGGTGCACCACAACCTCTGCCTCCCAGGTTCAAGCCAGTCTCCTGCCTCAGCCTCAAGAGTAGCTGGGATTACAGGCACCCACCACCACACCAGGCTAATTTTTTGTATTTTTGGTAGAGACAGGGTTTCACCATGTTGGCCAGGCTGGTCTCAAACTCCTGACCTCAGTTGATGCGCCCCTCTCAGCCTGCCAAACTGCTGGGATTACAGGCATGAGCCACCGCACCTGGCCTGGTACCACTTGACTTTGAAGCCCAACAATGTACAGTTTGGAGCTGAAGAAATGGCACTAAAGATACCTGAATATCAGTAAATGGCCCTCTCCCCAGGATTTTAGCTTTAGACTCATTCATAAATCAAGAGGGGAGATTTTAAACATCATTCTTGTCTCTTGATATCTTAAGTAATAAAAGCGACGTTTCTGCAGCCACAAGGGAACTTAGCATCTGGTTCCTATGCAGGTTAATTATGGCTTAAGAAATAATAAAAAAAATTCGAATTACTAAATGACTTACATTGAAAAAAACAAGTAGGGAGGAAAGATGCATGAGCATAGAGAGAGGATTTTATAATGTACTCGCGTCTACTCAATGATAAATGTACATAATTAATCATACACACCATTTTGGCAAATGATATTTTTAAATGATAGAGGCAATTATCTGTACAATTACATATGCACAGGAATGCATTATTTTCTGAGTTTCAACAGGCAGCCTACCTTACAGAATAGGTAAAGAAGAGACTTACCTAATTTAGCATCCTAGTTTGTAACCTCAATCCAATGAGGACAGTTTTTAGTTATTAGAAGATGTTGAGAAGAGGAATGTAATAATAGCAACTTCATGATTCTACTACTAATATCCTTGTGAAACTATTTAATCACTTATCATTTCCATTTTGCACTGTAAAATATAGGTTACATATTCTTTCTTCCTCTCTAATGAAATATAATTTTCTAAATACCCTTTCAATAAATGTTTTAGAAACAAATTGAAAAATTTGTGGAAACAATGAAAGATTTTTGCTACTCTCTATAAGTGATATTAAAGTGAGAGAAAATTTCATTGACTACAGTAAGCAATAATCTCTTTTCTAACCTGATAGAATGAATTTATGCTCTCTGCTATTTCTTCAGCCTCATCTTATAAGGCAGAATGGTGTAGTAAAAAGAGTTCAGTCCGGAATCAGACAAATGTAGTTTCAAATCTGGCTCTGCAACTAACTGTGATCCTAACCTTGAGCAAGTTACTAAACATTGCTAAGCCTTAAATTTCTTTTTAATAGTGAGGCTAATCATATCAATCTTGTAAAATATGCCATGGACAGTACATAATACAATAATTTTTAGGTATCTGGTCTAATGTTAGAGATGTAACACATATTCAATACTGTCTGTATTATTAATGTTAAGTCCTCCCCCTCACTTGGGTTCTTTAATGTCTTCCCAAAATAAATCACAATGCCATTCTATCATTCGTTCATTCTACCAATGTGTATTGAGTACCACACATACATACAAGATATCAGTACATAAATAAATGAGTAATAATTTATCTTTTCCTTACTTACATCCAAAGTAAGGATGTAATTTATCTTTGGATGTAAGTAAGGAAAAGATAAATTATTCAGAAAATGGCTTTGAATGACTAGTTAGCAATTTTGATCTTTAGGTTTGATGGTCTAAAACCGTGTTGCTCCATACAAAAGCCATTAGCCACATGTGACTATTGACCATTTGAAATATGGCTATTTTAAATTGAGATGTGCTGAAAATGTAAAATACACATCGGATTTTGAAAACAGTGTGAAGAAAGGACTGCAAAAATATCTTGTTAAAAATTTTTTTGAATTGGTTACATGTTGAAACGGAAATATTTTGTATATACAGTTGATTCTCAATATCCACAGCGGATTAGCTTCAGAAACCCTACAAATACCAAAATCTACAAATATTTAAGTCCCTTGTATAAAATAGTGTAGAGTTTCTATATAACCTAAGCATGTCCTTTCTAGATCAGTAATAATATCTAACACAATGTAAATACTGTATATATAGTTAATATACTGAATTGTTTTTTATTTGTGTTATTTTTTAATTGTTATTTTGTTATTTATATTTTTAAACTAAATATAGTTTTAGTTTAAAAAAATATTTTTGATCCATGGTTGGTTGAATCCACGGATGCTGAATCTCTGGACACAGAGGGCTAGCTGTATTGGATTAAATAAAATATATGACTAAAATAAATTTTATCTCATGCTTTTTGCTTTTTCAGTGTGATTACTAGAAAAATTAAATATTTGTTGCCCACATCTGCAGCTTGCATTATGTTTCTATTAGGCAGTGCTGGTGTCAACATTAAATACCTTAAAACAAGAAAGTAAAGAAGGAAAATGAAAAGAAAATATCTTTAAGAACTAGAAGATGGAGAGAGGAGGTGGAGCAAGTTGGCCAAATAAATACCTCCACCAGTTGATCACCCCCACCCCCACCTTTAGGGACACCAAAATGAATAACCTTCCACACAACAAAGCACCTTCATAAGAACTGAAACTCAGGTGAGTGATCACAGTACCTGATTTTAACACCATATTGAGGTCAGAGGCACTGAAGAGGGTAAGAAAGATAGTCTTGAATCACTCACACCACTCCTCCACCATCCCCCAGCAGTGGCCATGTGGCACAGGGAATCTTGCAGAAGGGAGAGGGCAGTGACCATATTAGAACTCAGTGTTGCCCTGTCAGAGCAGAAAGGAACATGGGCAGAACTTAGCCGGCACCCACAGAGGGAACATTTAGGCCAGCCCTAACCAGAGGCAAACTGCCCATCCCAGCAGTCAGAACCTGAGTTCTGGCTAGTCCTGTCACTATAGGCTAAAGTGCTCTGGGGTTCTAAACAAATCTGAAAGGCAATCTAGGCCACAAAGACCACAATTCCTGGTCAAGTTCTGGTGCTGTGTTGGGCTCAGAGCCAGTGGGCTTGGGGGGCACACAATGTAGTGAGACACCAGCTGAGATGGCAAGGGAGTGCTTGTGTCATACCTCCCCCAACCCCAGGCAGTGCAGCTTACAGCTCTGGGGGAGACTTCCTCCTTCTGCTTGAGGAGACAAGAGGGGAGAGTACAGAGGATTTTTGTCTTGCAACTTGGATACCAACTCAGCCACAGTTGAATAGGGTATCAGGGAGAGTCCTGAGGCCCTCATTCCAGGTCCTGTGTGACAATTCTGGACACACCCTGGGCCAGAAGGGAATCCACCAGTTTGAAAGGAAATACCCTGTCCTGTCAGATTTCATTACCTGCTAACTAAAGACTCCTTCAGCTCTGAATAATCAACAGTGATAGCCTGGCAGTATTCACTAGAGGTCTTGGGTGATTCTCAAAACCATGTGGTTTCAGGTTGACCCAGCAAATTCCCAGCTGTGGTGGCCATGGGGAGAGACTCCTTATGCTTGAGGAAATAAGAGGGAAGAGTAGAGGGGACTTTGTCTTGCAGCTTGGGTACCAGCTCAGTTACAAGTTTGTAGGATACAATGGGGTAGAACACCAAGCAGACTCCTGGGGTCCCTAATTCCAGACCCTGGCTCCCGAATGACATCTCTACACCCACAAGGGGCTGATTTGCTGTCCTGAAGGAAAGGACATAAGCCTGGCTGGATTCACCACCTGCTGATAATGGAGTCCTTGGTCCTGGAGTGAACATAGACAGTAGCAAGGCAGTTGACACTAAGGGTCTTGGGTTAGACCTAGCTCTATGATGGCTACAGGTCTGACCCAGCAGTCCCAGTGATGGTAAATATAAGAGTGCTTGGGTCACCTCTCCCCGAGCTTCAAGCAGCTCAGTACAAAGAAGGGCTCTGTTTGTTTGGGGGAAAAGTAGGGAAAGAAAACAAGAATCTGCCTGATAATCCAGGGAATTCTGGATCTTCCCTAAGACCACCAAGGCAGTACCTCTATGAGTCTGCAAGAGTCACAGCATTACTGGGCTTGGGGTGGCCACTAATGAAGAGATGGCTACAGTGACCAAAGACTTAGATCACAACACCCAAGTTCTTTCAAATACTTGGAAAGCCTTCCAAAGAAGAATGGGTACAAACAACCTCAAGGTGCAAAGGCTGTGATAAATACCTAATTCTTCAACAGCCAGATGCCAATGAACATTCACAGCATGTTTACTAATGCACATCTAGGAAAACATGACCTCACCAAAGAAAATTAATAAGGCACCAGTGACCAAGCCCAGAGAGATAGAGAGTTGGCCTTTTAGAGAGGATTCAAAGTACTTGTTTTGAGGAAGCTAAGTGATATTCAAGGTACCACAGAGAAGGAATTTGGAATCATATCAGATAAACTTAACAAAGAGGTAGAAATAATTTAAAAGAATCAAGCAGAAATGCTGGAGCTGAAAAATGCAGCTGACATATTAAAGAATGCATCAGAGCCTCTTAACGGCAGAATTGATCAAGCAAAAGAAATAATTTGTGAGCTCAAAGACAGGCTATTTGAAAATACATAGTCAGAGGAGACAAAAGAAAATATAATAATAAAGAATGAAGACACCAATGGGATCTAGAAAATAGCCTCAAAAGGGTAAATCTAAGAGTTACTGAACTTAAAGAGGAGGACAAGAGAGAGAGATGGGAGTAGAAAGTTTATTCAAAGGGATAATAACAGAGAATTTCCCAAACCTAGAGAAAAATATAAATATTTAAGTACAAGAAGCTTATAGAACACCAAGCAAATTTAATCCAAATAAGACTACCTCAAAGCATTTAATAACCAAACTCCCAAAGGTCAAGGACAAAGAAAGGATCTGAAAAACCACACACACAAAAAAAATACAAAAGAGCTCCAAAATATCTAGCAGCAGACTTCTCAGGGGAAACCCTATAGGCCAAGTGAGAGTAGCAATATGCGAAGTGAAAAATGTATGTATATTCTAGCATAGTATTTCCAGCAAAAATATCCTTCAAACATAAAAGAAAGGGAAATAAAGACTTTTTCAGACAAATGAAAGCTGAGGGATTTCATCAATACGAGACCTGCCTTGTAAGAAATAATAAAGAGAGTTTTTCAATCTGAAGGAAAAGTACACTAATGAGCAATAAGAAATCATCTGAAGCTACAAAACTCACTGTTAAAGTAAGTATGGAGAAAAATACAAACTATTTTGACTCTGTAATTGTGGTATATAAACTTCATATCTTAAGTAGAAAGACTAAAAGATGAATCTATCAAAAATAATACCTACTACAACTTTTCAAGACACAGTATAATAAGATATAAGTAGAAGAAACAAAAACTGAAAAAGCAGCAAGATGAAGTTAAAGTGTATAGTTTTTACTAGTTTTCTCTTTGCTCGTTTATTAGTGTGTTTATACATTCAGTGTTAAGTTGTCCTCAGTTTAAAATAATGGGTTGTAAGATAGTTTTTGCATGACTCATGTTAACCTCAAATTTAAAAAACTACAGCATATATATAAAAAATAAAAAGCAAAAAATTCAAACATGTTACCAGAAAAGAAATTACTTTCACTAAAAGGAAGACAGGAAGGAAAAAAAGATGAAAGAGAAGACCACAAAACAACCAAAAAACAAATAACAAAATGGCAAGAGTTGAGCCTAACTTATTAACAATAACATTAAATGTAACTAGACTAAACCCTCCAATCAAAACACAAAGAGTGGTTGAATGGATAAAAAATCCAGGCAAGGCGCAGTGGCTCACACCTGTAATCTCAGCACCTTGGGAGGCCAAGGTGGGCAGATCATGGGATCGGGAGTTCAAGACCATCGTGTGGTCTTGACTCCTGATTCAAGTCAGAATCACTTGAACTTGGAAAGCAGAGGTTGCAGTGAGTCAAGATTGCACCATGCACTCCAGCTTGGGCAACAGAGTGAGATTTTGTCTCAAACAAACAAACACCCAGTAATCTGTTGCCTACAAGAAACACACTTCACCTATAAAGATACACATAGATTGAAAATAAAAGGATGGAAAAAGATATTTCATGCCAATGGAAACCAAAAAAGAGCAGGAGTAGCTATACTTGTATCAGACAAAACATATTTAAAAAGAAAAATCATAAGAGACAAAGAAGAGCATTATATGATGGCAGAGGAGTCAATTAAGCAAGAGGATATAATAATTATAAATATATATGCAGCCAACACTGGAGCACTCATGTATACAAAGCAAATATTATTATAGTCAAAGAGAGAGACCCCCATACAATAATACCTGGAGACTTTAACACCCCACTTTTATCACTGGACAGATTGCCTAGACAGAAGATCATCAAAGAAACATTGGGCTTAATCTTTACTATAGATCAAATGGACCTAATAGATATTTGCAGAATATTTCATCCAATGGCCACAGAAAACACATTCTTCTCCACAGCACATGGATCATTCTCAAGGATATATCATATGTTAGACCATATGACAAGTCTTTAAACATTAAAAAATTAAAGTTATATCATGATAATTTACTTAATGATCATTTTATATGATATAGAAAGATCATTTTATTCCATGATCACAATGGAATAAAACTAGAAATTAGTCACAAGTGATATTTTGGAAACTACACAAACATGAAAATTAAAGAACATGCTCCTGAATAACTAGTGGATCAATAAGAAAATTAAGAAACAAATTTTTAAAATTCTTGAAACAAACGAAAACACACTAAAACCTATGAGATACGGTGAAAGCAATACTAAAAGGGAAGTTTATAGCAATAAGTGTCTATATCAACAAAGTAAAAAAACTTTGAATAAACAACTCAACAATACATCTTAAAGAATTAGAGAAGCAAAAGCAAACCAAATGCAAAATTAGCAGCAGAAAGATAATAATAAAGAGCAGAACAGAAACAAAGAAAAAAGAGAGAAGACCCAAATCAATAAAATCAAAGATGAAAAATGAGACATTATAACTGTTACCACAGAAATTCAAACCCTCATTAGAGGCTTCTATGAGCAATTATATGCTAATAAAATGGAATACCTAGAAATGATAAATTCCTAGACAAACACAACCTACCAAGACTGAACCCATGAAGAAATCCAAAACCTGAACAGACAAATAGTAAGTAACAAGATCAAAGCTGTGATAAACTTTTTTCAGCAAAGAAAAGTCAGCATCTGATGGCTTCACTGGTGAATTCTACCAAAGATTTAAAGAAGAACTAATACCAATCCTACTCAACTTATTCCAAAAAATCAAGGAGGGAATCCTTCTAAACTTATTTTATAAGGTTAGTATTACCCTGATACAAATACCAAAGATTCATCCAAAATAGAAAACAATAGGCCAATATCCCTGATGACCACTGATGCAAAAATTCTCAACAACATTCTAGATTCAACAGCACATTAAAAAGTTCATTCATCACGACCAAGTGGGATTTATCCCAGGAATTCAAGGATGGTTCAACGTATGTAAATCAATCAATGTGATACATCATATTAATAGAATGAAGGACAAAAACCATATGATAATTTCAATTGATACCAAAAAAAATTTGATAAAATTCAACATCCTTTATGATAAATACTCTTTAAAAACTGGGCATAGAAGAAACATAACTGAACAAAATAGAAGCTACATATGACAGACCCACAGCTAGTATCAAATTGAATAGGGTAAACAGAAAGCTTTGTTTCTGAGATCTGGAACAAGACAAGGATATGTATTTTCACCACCGTTGTTCAACATAGTGCTATCAGATAAGAGAAAGAAATAAAAAGCATCCAAATTAGAAAGAAAGAATCAAATGATACTTATTTGAAAATGATATAATCATATATTTGGAAAAACCTAAAGGCTCTACTATAAAAAACCTATTAGAAACTGACAAATTCAGTAAAGTTGTAGGATACAATATTCAACATACAAAAAAACCATAGAATTTCTATTGCCAAGAGCGAACCATCTAAAAAAGAAATCAAGAATGTAATCCCATTTATAATAACTACCAAAAAATGCTTAGGAATAAACGTAACCAAAGAAGCAAAAGATTTCTACAATAAAAACTAGAAAACACTGATGCAAAAAATTGAAGAGGACATAAAAATATGGAAAGATATTCCATGTTCATAGATTGGAACAATCGATATTATTACAAATGTCCATACTTCCCAAAGCAATCTACAGATTCAATGCAATCCCTATCAATATACAAATGACATTCTTCACAGAAATAGAAAAAAATCCTAAAATTTGTATGTGATTGTGAACAACTCAGAATAGACAAAGATATCCTAAGCAAAAATAACAAAATAAAAGGAATCATATTATCTGACTTCAAATTATACTACAGAGTTATCATAACTAACACAGCATGGTATTGGCATAAAAACAGACACACAGACCAATGGAACAGAATAGATATCACAGAAATAAATCCATACATCCACAGTGAACTCATTTTTAACAAACAGACCAAGAACACACATTGGGAAAAGGACAGTCTCTTTTATAAATTGTGCTGAGAAACCCAGCTATCCATATGCAGAAGAACAAAACTTAGAACCCTTTCTATAGCTAATATCCAAAAATAAAATAAAAATGAATTAAAAACTTAAATCTAAGACCTCAAACTATAAAACTACTAAACAAAAACACTGGGGAAACTCATTAGGACTTTGGTCTTGGCAAAGATTTCTTGAGTAATATACCATAAGCACAGGCAACCAAAGCAAAAATGGACAAATGAGATCATATCAAGTGACAAAGCTTCTAAATAGCAACAGAAACAATAGGAAAAGAGAAGAGGCAATCCATGGAATGGGAGAAAATATTTGCAAACTTCCCATCTGACAAGGGATTAATAACCAGAATATAAAAAGAGCTGAAATAATTCAACAGAAAAAAAAATCTAACAGTCTAATTTAAAAATGGGCAAACTATCAGAACAGACATTTCTCAAAAAAAAAAAGACACACAAATGGCAAGCAGGCATATAAAAATATGTTCAAGATCATTGATCATCAGAGAAATGCAAATTAAAACTACAATTAGATATCATCTCATCTCACATAAAATGACTTTTATCCAAAAGACAGGCAACAGCAAATGCTGGAGAGGATATACAGGAAAGGAAACCCTTGTCGACTGTTGACAGGAATATAAATTAGTACAACTACTATGGAAAACAGTTTGAAGCTTCCTCAAAACACCAGAAATAGAACTACCATATGACCCAGAAATCCCACTGCTTAGTATAAATCCAAAAGAAAGAAAATCAGCATATCAAAGAGTTATTTGCACATTTATTCCAGTGTTATTCACAGCAGCAAAGATTTGGAAACAATTTAAGTGTCCATCAATAAACAAATGGATAAAGAAAATGTGTTAACCACATTAGTTGGTTCTCATGCTGCTAATAAAGACATACCGGAGACTGGGTAATTTATAAAAGTAAGAGGTTTATTGACAAACAGTTCTGCATGGCTAGGAAGGCTTCAGGAACTTGCAATCATGGCAGAAGGCACCTCTTCACAGGGTGGCAGGAGAGAGAATGAGTACAAGCAGGAGAAATGCCAGATACTTATAAAACAATCAGATTACGTGAGATTCACTCATTATCACTAGAACAGCGTTGGGGAAACCACCCCCATGATTCACCTGGTCCCACCCTTGACACGTGGGGATTACGGGGATTACAGTTTAAGGTGAGATTTGAGTGGGGCCACAGAGCCAAACCATATCAGTTACTTATACACAATAGAGTACTATTCAGCCATAAATAGATTGAGATCCTATTGTTTGCAACAACATGGATGGAACTGGAGGTCATCATGTTAAGGGAAATAAGCCAAGCATAGAAAGATAAACTGCACGTTCTCATTTATGTGTGGGAACTAAAAATTAAAACAATTGAACTCATGGAGATAGAGGATAGAATGATGATTACCAGAGGCTTGGAAGAGTAGTGGGGTTGTGTGAGGGAAGTGGGATGGTTAATGTTTACAAAAATATAGTTAGAATGAATCACATCTAGTATTTGGTGGCATAACGGGTGACTACAGTCAACAATAGTTGATTGAATGTTTCAAAATAATGAAAAGAATTTAATTGGTTTGTTTGTAAAACAAAGAAAGGATAAATGCTTGAGGTTATGGATACCCCATTTACACAGATATAGTTATTATGCATTGTATGCCTATATCAAAATATCTCAAGTAACCCCTATATATCCATACCTACTGTGCACTCACAATTTTTTTTCAAAAAAACAAAACTAAATTAAAAACTAGAATATGTAAGCCTTAAAATACCTTACAGTGTTATAATCCTTACTATAGACAATGTAAGTGGCAAAAATGTCAGGAATTTATCAAATGCTCAGTTAATACCAGCTTGTATTATTTATTCGTTAATAATGACCTCTCAAATTTTAGGCAATATGCTGGGCGCTACAGTTACAATTATTAACAAACAATCCTTTCCATTCAGGAGTTTCTAGTCTAGTGACAAATACAAACAAGAAAAAATGTTGTAAACTTTTCCATATCGTATGTTACATTGTTCTTATCAACCTAAAAGATATTGTTTTTATTTTCTTTTAAAAAGTTTGTGCATACCTCTCCGCATCTGATACTTATTGGAACAATAAACAATAGTTTCCATTTTGTTATCATGAAAAATGAACAGCAGTGGGATATCGAAAGGCAGTTTAATTCCATTGGCAAATATATATATATATGTTATTTACTAATATTCTGCAAAGGTGTTCAGTAATACAAGTTAATTTAAAAGCACTCCTCTGGCATTTATTTCTATATCATACTATCATTCTCACACAAAATCATCCCTGAATCCTTCCACAATACTTCATGATACTATGGCCCTTTATGTAGTTATGCTTACATATATGCATAAGTGTGAGAGCAAATACGTTAATTTTTGAGCAGTCAAAACATCCCCCCCCCGCCCTTCCACCAGGCTTCTAAGAAGCAGCCTTGCTGCTTGGGCAGCTCCAAGCCCGGCCTTTTGTCCTGGTGATTAGAATAAGAGCAGAGCTGCACGATTTCCATTTTAAAGGAAATGGAGCCCTGGCCCTGACCAATCCCAGAGGGAGGAGGAAGACAGAAGAAAAGGTTTACAGAAGCCAGAGTTAGGAATTAGAGTTTGGGGGAGCGAAGAGAGAAAAAGGAAACAGTGAACTGTTACCATGGCGAGCTGTGCAAGATGCTGAGATCTGAGACGAAATTGAAATACTGAGATATTGATAAGGGTTGAGGCGATACTGAGATCCGGAGAGAGAATAGGGAAGATGAGGCAGTGTGGGTAGAGAGAGGAAGGCTTCTGGAAATCTTGCTGAGGGTTGTATAAGCTCTAGGTGATTTTCAGAGAGACTGCAACAAGAATTTAAAATGCTTTTGTTAATTTATCCTGTGAGACTGGTCTTACTACTGGCTGTGTAGCCACGTGACACTGTGGGTGAGAGCAGCTCCACGCAGCCCAGGTCACTCTCTGGTTCTGTGTGTTACTTCCCCACTGGACTCAGTCTTGAAAGTGAAGACTCTGCTGTAGTGTAGCAGCAGCTATGGCAGCCCCTAGCACTCGAACCTTAGCAGATGCTCCATAAATACAGGTTGAATGAAATCACTGGGGTCTGGAAGTGGAGTCAGTGTAGGCGTCTCTGAAAACTAAATAGGTACAGCAACCAATTTCACAAATGTGTCTGTGTGACTCTGTGTCGTGATAAAGCACCAAACCAAGCATAACTTCTTAAACTTTTGTGCTCGTGATGCTGAGAGCTATTACAAACCTGGTTTGCAGGTTTTACTCAGGTTTCTTGTTTGTTTGTCCTTGACAATAAACACATATTTTTGGCTCAAATGCAAAGCTTGCTTTACTGCAGCCGCCACCTCCTCTTGCCCCAGAATGGTGGGGGCTGATAAACAGGGAGGAAATCCGCTAGTTCCAGCACAGGCCAATTAAGGAGAGGGCAATAGAAGGCATGGTCTCTTGAAAGCCTGGGAGAAGCTGCAGAGTTCGGAGTAGGTTGCACATAGAATCACCGGCAGATTCAAAAAATGAAAACACCTGTTTAGGCCCAATCCAGAAAATTCAAGTTGAATTCTTGTGCATCTGTCATTTTTTTCAAAGTCACAGGGACTTTAGAGACAGAAACACTCTCCTCATCCTCCTAACCAAGTTGGAGTCTTCACTTTCAACATCATAATACAATTGGTTATGCCTCCAGGCCTCTAGGCCTCTATAATTTAATTAGTAGCCTGGAGCTGTGAATCTAAGGAAGCTTTGCTATTGTTTGCCGCTAACTAGGGAGACCTGATGCCCTGGTTTACCACGGCCAGTCCCAAGTCATGCTGTTATCTTGGAAAAATTATTAATAGCTCCCTCTTTTGCTTTAGAAGATTGGATGGTAATTTATATGGTCACTCTATACATAACGACATTTAAAGAAAGCCAAGCCTAGGATAATGTTTACCTAGGATGTCTTCCAGCAACAATGTTAATATTCTTTCACTCTTTTGCTTCCTCAATTGTCTTTCCAGTCTTTCTTCTTTCTCTTTCATCAGATAAGGCTTAAATACCCTCCAAACCAGCTCATTCCCTTACCTCACTTCCCACCCCAAACCCTAGAATTTTTTCTCCTCATCTCCATGTTTCTGGAGTCCAGGTGGAGGCCAGAGCTTCAAGATTTTTTTTTAATTTTTATTTTTTGAGACAGAGTTTCGCTCTTGTGACCCAGGCTGGAGTGCAATGGCGCAATCTCGGCTCACCGCAACCTCCGCCTCCTGGGTTCAGGCAATTCTCCTGCCTCAGCCTCCCGAGTAGCTGGGATTACAGGCACGCACCACCATGCCCAGCTAATTTTTTGTATTTTTAGTAGAGATGGGGTCTCACCATGTTGACCAGGATGGTCTCGATCTCTTGACTTCATGATCCACCCGCCTTGGCCTCCCAAAGTGCTGGGATTACAGGCTTGAGCCACCGTGCCCGGCCAAGATTTTTTATCTTGTTTGGGGGCAGGGAGAGAAGAAGGTTCCTGAAGCTCTGTGTGGCCAGACTATCCTGGACTTTCTCAGACTCTGAAAGACTAGAGAAATGGTCTATCAGGTAGGTATGATGTAGCTGACAGGAAATGTGCTGTAGCTGACACGCAATCAGGCACTGTCAAATGAAGACTGAGCCAGTATGAGCCTCAGATCACTACCGACAGAGTAATGAGTTGACCAATGGGTCTTCTAGATTAAGCAAAATCAGACTTCTCACAAAGGAATGCAGGGGCCAAAAACAGCCATCTTATTGTTCTCACCTGTCCTGTAAGGTTTTTAGCTGACCTTTCTCCTTGCGTTGGGCTCTACAGTTTCAATCCAAAAGCCCTGATGTGTCTGATATTCTCTGTGCTTTGATTCCGGATTTGCATTTTCTCTACCTTTGCTTCAAGTCCTAACTCCCACACATTGTATTAGTAATACTGCCACCTTGGACTGATGCCTACCTCATGGAGCTCTTCCTGGATTCCATTTCTATTTGTGGTGATTTCTCAAGAACATAGGCCAGGACTAAGAACTCAACACTTGAGGCAAAGATGGTACACAGTCGAATTCAACGGCGAAGAGCCTCTGACATGGTCATAAAAGTAGTCGAGTTTCCTTCATTTTTACTACCTGGTCTGCCTTCTTCTCACCAAAGTTCATGTTTCTCTGTAAGCGTGATGCTAGGAAGCAGACTGGAATCTCTGAATCTGCTTTTATCTGTTCCCTTCCATTTAGTCACAGCTCAATCTCTACTCTTAGCACATTTTCTACCATCCTCCAAAATGGCCTCAGCTCCTTCTCATATGAATTGCTATGTTATTTTATGCAGCAAGGATATATGGGTTATATATAAGCACTTTCAGTTGCAGAACTCAATTGCAATGGAGCAGGGGTCTATCCCCTTAAATGACTGCAGCAAACAGATCCACAGGTGTCCAACAGGCTGGGTGGGGACTAGAGCAAGTGGGCAGGTGCCAGAACTGTCTAAAGCATACATTCTCCTGCAGTAGACTGTTGCCATGGAGGAATGCTGGCCACAAAAGCCAGATCTTTTGATTTTTCAGAAAAGAAAAATAATTTAGATTCTTATGAGCAATCTACTAATTTTTAAGAATATTGGCAACGAATTTAAAAAGATTTGAATTCCATCCCAGCTAAACAAAACTCATCAGTGAGTAGAATCTTGTTCTCTGGCTGCGTTTCTAATGGTTTTTGCAGTGTGTTGAAAGATACACTTTTATATGATGTGACTTTAAGATTGAAAAATCATCTGAGGCAACCCAACATGAAGTCAAGTGGTGTGAAATTCTAAAGAACATCCTGGAAACTTACAGATGCTGGTATTTATGCATGAAAACAACAGTAGCAACAACAGGGATTCCTATTAAGTGACAAACAGCCACTTCAGAAAATCTTTTAATGAAAGGATATTTTAAACATCCCATAAAAGGTCCACTGTGCATTCTTTTGTGCCTGAACACTTCATTTTTTATAAACATAAAGCCTCTAATTGTCTTTCATTTTAAAACAACTTCGTCAGCAAGGATATCAAGCAGGTAGTTAGAGGGAAAAATAATGACACTGTAAAGGTTGGCAGTGAAATCAGTTAATCTCTTATCCCTTATGACAGTTTACATTTTGAGTGACAACAAAGGTTATCTATTTTGCAAATATGACAGCTTTATTCTTGAGCAAAGTGATAGGAAAACATCATTTTCCACTGTACAATGGATATTATCTTGAAAAAAGAATCCAGATGTAATGCTTTAAATCAAAATATTTCAACATGGGATGGCAAAAATGGCCAACTGATTAAAACTCCAGAGCAGAGTTTTTCAACCTCAGCACCATTGCCATTGTGGGTCAGAGAATCTTTTGATATGGGTGGTGGTAGGCGTGGGTGAGCATCCTGCAGGCTGCTCAGCAGCATCCCTGGCCTCTCCTACTAGATGCTAACAGGACTCTCCCCAACCTGTTTGTAACAAGCAAAAAAACATTGTCAGACATTGCCATATGTCTCCTGGGGCCCAAATTTGGCCCCCGTTGAGAATCATTGTTGGACTTCACAACTTAGATTATGATACTCCAAAAGAGTTTTAAAGTGGCAGTTCACACAAGAGGGAAAGACTGGAGAAAGCATTAGCACTGACTTCCTCTGAGTCCTCGGGGGCCTATGGGGGTTGAAAAGGACGGACTTTGAGGCATGAACAGTGAATGTATACTGACAAGAAAGTTATTGTGGAGGACAGAAGGGGCGGGCCACAGATGGAAAATCCACTCTTCTCCTTGAAAATAATGTCTCAACAAGCAGCAACCAATACAGATTAGGCCAGCCAGTGACATCTCCTGGTAGATTCCAAACTACAGATGAGGAACTGCAGCCTTCCTCCAGCCAAGTCTGAGGTGAATTTAACGTATTGAAAGATGTGATGATACAGAAAAGTTAGACATATAATAATGAGTTCTTTTTCTTTCATTTTGGAAAGAAAACATTTTTCCAGAAAAACTTGAAAGTTATAATAGTGGTTTGAAATCAGTAACTCTCAATTTTTTTCTTTGTGGTTATGGAAGAAATCATCAATTCCATTTCTCAATAGAACCTCATAAACACAATAGGTCAAATGCCAGAACAGAAATTAAATGTCTGTGTGATCCTCAAGGGAAGACATACTTTAACTATGAAGTATTCACACCAAACCTTGAGAGCAGCACATGAAAGAGAATGAACTAGAGTATTTGGTGTTCGTATTTCCTGTTTTCACAGCACTCTTTATCAAAATAACTACAATTTTCAAAGAAAAGACTACTTAATTTTTACTATATTGGTTTTCTATCTGGAAGGAACTATAAAGAATAAGTTCACTAAGTTTTAGGTTGAGTGTTATTTTATTTAACTTGT
This sequence comes from Callithrix jacchus, assembly GCF_049354715.1. Classification (NCBI taxonomy): domain Eukaryota; kingdom Metazoa; phylum Chordata; class Mammalia; order Primates; family Cebidae; genus Callithrix; species Callithrix jacchus. The sequence goes on along the minus strand of NC_133503.1, from coordinate 102,449,617 downwards.
TTCAGCACAGTTAAGGGTTTCAACATGGCATCTTTTAGTCTTCTTTTTGTGAAATTTTGTTAGCTTACAATCTGTTTTGATGATACTGTAATGGTAGATACTTTTCATTATACATTTCTCCAAATCCATAGAATGTACAACACAAGAGTGAATTCTAATGTGAACTGTAGTCTTTAATTAATGATGTATCAATATTGGTTTATCAATTATAATAAATGTACTGCACTAATGCAAGATGTTAAAAATAGGAGAGACTGTAAGGTAAGGTAGGAGGGAGTTTGGGTGGAATTTTCCACACTTTCCACTCACTTTTTCTATAGACCTGAAACAGCTCTAAAAATGAAAGTCTATTAACTTTTTTTAAAGTCAATTAATTTTTTAAAGTAGTCTATTAGTTTATAAATCTGTTTTATAAATTTTATAATAAAAACCCCAATAGTATTAAAATCGTCTTTTAAATCAGGCTCTTGGGAACTGAGCCTCATTGCTCATTGCCCTTCCTTGCTGCAAGATGATTGCCCAGGATGAATTGGAATGAGGACAGGTCTTCCTTCCTCGTCCAAGCCCGGCCACTGAACACTCTCATCCAAGCTCCTGGAAAATAGAATTGGAGTACTGCAAATAGTGGACCTTACACTGCATCATATTTTGCATTTTCTTCATTTCAGCAACTTCATATGCTTTTATGTTTTACTCTCACAAAATAACTTTTGAAGAAATATTTCCTAATAATTTTTTTATAATACATCTTACATGATAAGTGAATTTGTTTCTAATTAATGGCATATAATACTAGGTAGAGAAACAGTAACTTATGATGAGTGAGAGAGCTTTTTCTTGTTCTTTATGCAATAGCAAACAAGTTGTTATGCTGAAATACAGTGTGTTTTCTCAGTGGCATTCTATTCACCCTGTTATAAAAAAATCTAAGTACCAGCTTTAGTCTCTGGCACAATGGGAAATTTTTCAACATAGAAGCTTCTTGGCTGGTTGTCACAGAGGAATCTCTAGGCTAATTAAACCCTCATCAGTCAGAGGAGGGCTCAGAGCAGGGCTTCATAGTAGATGCCCTGAGGGGAGCTAGATAATCTAAAGATAGCGTTCAATGATTCTGTATTCAGAGGATATACTGTCCAGCTGCAAGGCTAGAGCCTACATTTATGACAAAGGTTCAGCATATACCCAAAGCAGCTAATAGTAAGTGCAACTGAATTCAAGAGCAATCTAGAGTTGAACAGTGCCAAATGTTTACACAGTTAGGAGGCACAGAATGAAGTGGTGAACTCATGAGCTCTGGAGTCCAGAGAAATTCAGGTTCTACTCCAAGCTGTGTAAACTTGGGTAGGTTACTTCACTTCTTTGGGTCTCAAATCTCATATCCATGGAACAAGGAAAGTTGAGGTCATGTCTCTCAAGAGCCAGGTAAAGTACAATAAGGGTCATACTGCAATTGTTAAGAGTAGTAGTAGCAGTAGCAGCAGCAGTTACATCCTGAAAAAGGTGCATTATTTCCAAGAAATTGAGACATAGCTCGGTGGAAAGTAAGAAGGGTGGCTTTCAAAGTGAAAGCTTATATTTCCAAGGCAGTAGGAAGAAAAAGTCATATTTCAAGGGAATTTCATTTGAGGAATTATATGAAGTGCAGTTGATGCAGTCTTATCATGAAGGGAATGTTATCTGAAGGTCTAGTACAGCAGTGCAAAAGGCCAAAAGAGAATTGGTTTAAGAATCAGAAGACCTGGGGTCTAGACTAGGTTTTACCTTCTGGGTCCTAATTCCTGTCTTGGCTAGCTATGTCACTCTGGGCAGAGCAAATCTTCTCTGGGACTCAAGTCATTGAGATAGGAGGTGTGGTCTCTGAGAGTCACTCAAGCCCTGTGGCAAAAGTGAATCTACATTCTTGGGTAGAAAAGTGGCATGATTAAAACGGTAAAGCAGTTACACTACAAGTTCTTTGTAGAATTGATTGAAGTGAAAAATAGAATAGGATTGAGATTGAAAAGCAGTTATATTTACAAAGTAATCTCACAGCGGCACAACTGGAAGGACTGAATCTCTAAACTTGGTGCAGAATGGATATCAGAGGCCCATGAATTGAGAGAGCGGCAAAGACATGAAAATTGCTGAAGCAGAGAGTAATTATATGTAGAGGAAAGGCAACAAGATAAGCTTATTTTTCAAAGACATTAAGTATCTGGGCATGGTAGGATATCTTTAATATTGATGAATGACCAATAAATTAGATTTAGTGGTTTAATATAAGTAGGATAGATGTTACACATTTTTATTACCAATTTATTATATTAAAGATTTTTTTAAACTCATTATAAAATTCACATAAGAATATAAAGGTCCAAGGATAGCCAAGACAAATTTGAAGAAGAGAAATAAAAAGGATGGATTTCCTCCATTAGATATCATGATATCATGTACTGCTTTATCAACTAAAATAATATGGTGTTAGGAGAGGGTCAACACATCCATGAATGGATACACAGAACCTACTCTTACATCAGACCTCAGGGTATGCAGACGTGACCTTAAAAGCCGGTGGGCATTGTAAGTAGCTTTGCTTCTATTCATATAGAAGAAAATATAATTAGAACCCTACCTCATGTCATACTCCAAAATAAATCCCAAATGAATTAAAGACACAAATGTGAACATACAACAAATATATTTTTATAATTTGGGGATGGAAAGATTTCTTAAACCAAACCCAGAAAGCATAAATCTTAAAGGGAAACATTGGTCAATTTGACTACATCATTGTTAGTGAGAGCAGTAAATTTAGAGAGCAATTGGTAATATATAGTGAAGTTGAAGATGCTTGTATTCTAGATCTGAAAGCTCTAGTTCTTGTTATAGACTTTTAAGAAATTTGAATATGTATGCATAAGGAGACATGCTGTACAGTATAGCTGTGAAAAATTGGATGCAACCTAAATGCATGTCATTAAAAGAATGGGTAAGTAAATAATAATGGAGTAGGATAAGTCAATAATAATGGAATATTCCATATCTGTTAAATTTATTTAAATCTTAACCTATATGTATTGATATAGATAGATATTAAAAATAAAATATTGAATGAAAATAAGATGCAGAAAATGAAATTCTCACAAAAAATACTATTTACTGATTAGGGATTCATATACATATAGTAAAAATATAGCCAATATATGGTCAGAATATACTCCTACTTCAGGATGGAAGTTATTTTAGAGAGGAAGAAAGGAAAATAATATCAGGGAGGAGATTAAACATTCTTCAACTCTAAGTACAAGGTTTTATTTCTTTAATCAATAAAATCTGTATGTTCATATGTTAAAATTCTAAATGGTATATAATATATGTTTGTTATATTACTGTTTATATTTTTCTATATGTTTGAAATATTTCAAGTTAAAAAATTAGCATTAGTAACATGATTTTTTTCACCCCAGTAATTTAAATATTATCTATGTATAATTGTTTGAATTTTAAGGTATGATTATTACTGTTTTGGAAGTGTTTGGAAATTTTACCTCAAATTCTCAGAAATTGTTTTGTTTTAGTTCTTTGTTTCCTCAAATTGTTAAATAAAAATTATATGTGAAAGAAAACACTATAAAACGCTGGCGTTACAAAGCATTATTAGCTTATAAAGAAATTCACTGCATGGCTCCACTTCAATTTTGATCATTAATTACTAGATAGACAAGGAAAAATGAAAGCTGGAGTCCAGGGACCATTACCATTGCGAAGTATAGTGTTAGTGGGTTAATAAAATTTGATTCACTAAAATTTACTCCCTAAAACCTTTCAAACACGGAAGTGCTCTGTAAAATGAGATATACCAGTAAATTCCATAGTGTAATTCAGGCTCTTGGGACTTTAGGCCCCTTTGATCTTGTCACAAATTGGCTCCTGAAAACCAGAAGGCCTCCGGGACTCAAGTCTCCAGGGACCTTACCCCTGAAGCATCTCAAAACAAATAAAGTGGCTGAGACAGACGCTGGACCCAGACAGAATGGCAACCATTTCACTAAATTAACCCCAAACGATATGAACAGACAATTCTCCACGTGTAATTATGGCTTTGTTATTTTTCCCCCATGAAAGCATTCTGTTGCTTTGGCTTAAATGCAGCAGATAGAGGTATTCAGCCTGGGCTGGCCATATTTCCGATCCATATTTCAATAGATTATCCTGAATTGGCCTCCTGGAAGCATTTATGCTGACCAGTTTTGAAAACCTCTTTGTCAGCCCTCACCCTTACCTGCTAACACCCGCCGTAATGGATGAAAGCAGGGGGTGATGATAATCACTGTCTGCTGCCCAGCCCGGAGTGAGCTGCCTGAGTCTGCACAACAGTCCGTCTGGAGGAAAAAAAAAAAGGAAATAAGGGATGTAATTCAATGAATACTTGGAAACCAAGCTCAAGGGTTTCTTTTTCCTTTTAAAGGAGTAGTGATATCAGAAACAGGATTATGAAAAAGAAAGAGTTAGTAAAAATAGGATCTTTGTGAATTAGAATAGCGAGGCCATTTCAAATTGAATTACACAGGATCATGGCAATTAGAATTGGAAAAGATCTTTCAGTCTTCCTCCGTCAAAGCATGATTACTCCCAATGGAATATTCTTCCAGGCTTAGTCCAGTCCAATTCTGAATGATTCAAGTGATCGAGCCTCCTCGGCTTCTCTTGGGATATCATTTCAGAGTCTGAAATAGCTAATTGCTAGGAGATCCCCGCTCCTATTTTTCTTTGCCTTATTTCCATTATTCTGTTTTGTATTTCCCCAACTCATCTTAAAACTACTGGAATTTAATTTTAAGTGCATATAATCTACATTTAAATGACTAAACCCAGCTGAGGCTGGGTCATTATGGCTAGGTTCATGTCTCTCACTCTATCACACACACATACACACTCACACATGAATACATACATATGCACACAACACACATATATTCATGCATGTACTCTCATACATACATACACAATGAGAAAATGTTATGCAGCCACAATGTGATTGTCTAAGAAAAAATTTTATGAGAAAAATAGAGGCCCCTAATTTTTAGATCATTCACTGATTTTTAAAAATCACAAAAACATCAATAAACTACTGCTTTAAAACTGATAGAGGCAACAAAGAATAAACCTAAATGTTATTTTGCTTGTGAATATTTTTAACATGAGTAAAATAATATGATCTTTTAATATAGTATTATATTAACTATAGTCTATTTAGCATAAAACATACAGATATATGGTACTAATACCATAATTATATTTATAGAAAATATTCAAACTTTTCAAATTCATTGAAACAACACTGGCTCACATATATATACATGTGTATGTATATATATAAACATAACATTTTATGGATAGACTTGTTCTTACACTAAATATGGTTTGAGCTTTGAGTAACTTTTAGAGCCTGTGGGAACAGCTGGAGGTATTCAAGGTTAATAGAGGTTGCTTAAGGGTATTTAAATTTGATCAAAGAATTTATATAGCTTTCCATGTCTTTTCCAAAGAGCTGCCCAAAAGTATTTTTCACACCTGTCAATCAACCAGCCCATATCCAATCAAGTAGGAATGTGAGTATTCTGGAAAACAGAGAGAAAAATGCAAACAAATGGTTTTAGCTTTCTTTAAAAATATGAAATTCACTGTTTTCATAGGCATGATTTTTTTCTGTCATTCATTCATAAAACTTAATCTGGAACAAACCTTAGAGATCATGTTGCTCAGTGATTTTACAGCCATGGTCTGGGTAATTATATCTTTGCAGCAATTTACACTTTTGACTTTGTCAGTTGGATGAATTTTCATTAAATATGTGTATTAAACATGTTTTTACATTACATTTCTTTATAAATCTTATAAAAATAATAGAAAAGGAATTTAAAAGAACAAAGGAAATATGAGAGGAGATACTAAAGACACATACTTATCCAGTTTTTTGGAAGATAAAAGCAAATGGAATGGTAAATGAATAAGCTGAATGAAAGAGCTAATCATAGCTAACAATTTTTGAGCACTCATGTGCTAAGCATTATTATAAAAGCTTTACCTAATTTAATTTAGTTAATTTTACAATAATACTGTGATTAAGTAGCATTATCTCCATTTAACAGGTGATGAAGCTGAGGCAGAGGGAGTTTGAAGGAAAGCTATTAAGTGGTAGAACTTTTACATGTCTCACGTCTATACAAAAGATTGTATCAATGACAAGCAAGATAAATTGCCCCTCCAAACCTTGAAAAGACTCAGTAATTGGGGACACCATCACTGGGAAGTAGACGGAATGCTTGACAGGGCTAAAACAGTGACTAGGTGAAAGACTAGAAAAAAAATTCAGGCTACTAGCTCCTCTTTACCACATCAAGGGGGGCAGGGGATTGGAAGATTCTTTATGGCAGAAACTGAATCTCCTTGAAAACAATAGTTCAGTAACTGACATTGTGGGTACCCATTTAAAAGCCAGCTGAATACCTGAAGCCCACACAGTGGTGCCTAACTGTCTATACATCCGATCCATGTACAGAGAACTTCCAATTAGATTTTACTGCATCACTCCTGATGTCTATTTCTGTAGACTGCTTTATCTCTTGATAATAGGTTGCTTTCCCCTTGCTTTTTTGATTGAATGCTAGATAGTTTGTGCAGAAGACAAATAGAGATTCATTTAAATATGTATGTGAAAAAAGAAAAACTTTACCTCTATCTCATAAGATAAACAAAATAGTTAAAGGTAGACCATAGACCTAATTATAAAAAAAATTAAATGTTTAGAAGAATTCATAGGAAAATATATCCATGATCCTATAGTAGAAAAGATTTCTTAAAGGGCACAAAAAACACTAACCATAAAAAAGCCAATTGATACGTTGGATATCAATTTATCCAACATATCATGTTAGATATCAATTTATCCAACATACCAATGTTGGATAACAATACCAGCTTCCCAAAGTGCTGGGATTACAGGCATGAGCCACCATACGTGGCTGGTCTACATTTTTCTAGAGTAAAAGAATCACATACACATATGTGTGAATATGCATATACCTACTATATATATATCGTGGGTGTATGTGTATACATATAATACATATATAGACATATGTAGGTGTATATATGTATCCATGTTGATATATTCATGCAACTACTTTGGAAAACTGTTCATCAGTGTCTACCAAATCTAAACACATACCTATTGCACAACTCAGGAATTTTACTACTAGGTATTTACCTAAGATAATTTAGTACATATGTCTACCAAAATATGTCAAAAGAATGTTCATAGTAATTTTTTTCATAATAGAATTAAATTGAAAAATGATCAAAATATCAAGGGGAAAATGGATAAAGTATTTATAGTATGTATACACAGTGGAATAGTTATAATGATTATTAAATTAATAGCAATTTTAATAGTTATTGTACTCATAATTACAATTTTTAAAAAAGAATCAACTATTCTACATGTAACAACATGAATAAATCTCACAGGCAACATTTTTAGTAAAAACTAGTTATAAAAACATATACATTGCATGCTTTATTTATATGAAGTTTAAGTAGAACCCAAAATATCTATGGATAGTGATTATCTCTGGAGGTTATTATCCAAGGTGGTGGAAATATTCTATACTTTGATTGAGTATTGTTATATGCTTATACATATGTAAAAATTTATCAAATTGTTCATTTAAGATCATTGCACATTAATGAAAATGCATTACTTATTCCTTAATAAAAAATGTTAGAAGTTTTTTAAAAAATATGGTCAGCTAAGGTCATCACACATTTGAAGAAAACTTCTAAAACAGAACACAGATAAAACAATAATTATTTTTCCCAGAGGGTCAAGAGGTTATACGACATCTATGAATCTATGAAATAGAGAAATTTTTTTAAAAAAAGAGAACAAGAGATAGCTTTTTTTAAAGGATAAATAAAATAACTATTTTCTATGAAAATACAGTTAAGAAAGTTACATAGAAAGCTGAAAAAAATATTGGGAGATAGCAATAAAAAATAAATTTTAAAAAAATTTAGTCTCTCCAGGCAAACATGCCCAAAACAGGTCACAGTAATCCTTGCCCTGATGATTTCACTATTCTAACCCTGCAAAGGACTTAAGCATATTATCCCAAAACAAGACTGCTCAGTGCTGCAATAGCATCTATCTGTTCTTTGTCCAATTTTGTCAACTCAGATCAGTGTATATTTCTTTTCTCTCGCTCTCTCTTTTTTTAAGATATGGTCTTGCTCTGTCACCCAGGCTGGAATGCAGTGACATATTCATGGCTCACTGAAGCCTCGACCTCCCAGGCTCAAGCGATCCTCCCATGTCAGCCTCCCAAGTAGCTGGGCCCACAGGCATGTGCCACTATGCCTGGCTAATTTCTTTGATTTTTTGTAGAGACTGGGACTTGCTGTGTTGCTAGGATGGTCTCAAACTCCTGGGCTCAAGCAGTCCTCCTGCCTCAGCCTCCTAAGGTGATGAGATTACAGGCATGAGCCACCACACCTGGCTGGTGTATATTTCTCTAAAGTAAAAGAACCACACATGCACACACACGTATGTGTGTATATGTGTATACATACTATATATACTGTTGGTGTATGTGTATACATACTAAACATAACATATATAGATGTATACATACATATGTGTTTATATGTATATATGTATATACATACACACAATACATGTAGTTATATATAGTTATATATGTTTATATATATATACACACATACAATGCAGTTCATATATAGTTATATATATTTATATGTATATATACACACACACTATATATAGTTATATATACATATGCACAAATATGTGTGAGTGTATACATACATACACATGGATTATTATAAAAAATTGGCTCATATGAATATGGTGTCTGAGAAGTCCAAATCCAGGAAAACCTATAGAATAGTTCCATCTGAGTCTGAAGGTCTAAGAAGCTGGGGAGCTAACGGTATAAGTTTGAATAGTCCAAAGACAGATATAAAACTGTATCCTGCTGGAAAACTCTCAGAGAGAAGGAACTCTTTCTTAATCAGTCTTACATTCTTTTCAAGCCTTCAACTGATTGGTTGAGGCCCACACACTGGGAGAGAGGGGAAAATCTGCCTGACTGGGTCTTCTGATTCAATTATTAATCTCATCCAGAAGCACCCTCATAGATACACCCAAAAAAATGTTAGACTATATATCTGGGCACTTTGTGGCCCAGTCAAGATGACACATACAATCATTTACCACACTTGGTAACAATTACTTCTTCACCTATAATTGGCATCTATAATTTTTTGAACAAAATTGAGAAAACACATTAATTAACTTTTACTTACTTTTATTTGATAGATGAGACTTCAAAAGTTGGTCTATTTGAGAGGAAGAAAATAACCAATATGGTCCCTGGTGGTTAACAAAAATAAAATGGTAAGAGAGGTGGGAATAGTTTGAGCCAGACCTTTTGATATATCACAGTACTTAACCCTCTGTATTGATCCATTTAAAAATATTACATGTTATCATTTCAAAATCATTTCTGTATTTCTGTCATCTTAAATAAATCATGTATATTATTAAAATTTGGATAATATGGTAAGACACAAAATGAAAAATAGACCATGATTCTTCTGCACAGAGATGATTACTGTTGATAGTTATGAATTCTATGTTCTTTTATCTCTTTCACCATATACATATTTTGGAGGACAAAATTGATATCATACATAAAAGTTACATAAATGTTTTTCCTTTAAGAATATATTATAGATCTCTTCTTATATAGCTAGTGTAGATTTATAAAATCAAATTTTTTTTCTGAGACGGAATCTTGCTCTCTTGCCCAGGTTGGAGTACAGTGGTATAACTTTGGCTCACCACAACCTCCGCCTCTTAAGTTCAAGCAATTCTCCTCCTCAGCCTCCCAAGTTAGCTGGGATTACAGGTGCACACCACCACACCCAACTAATTTTTGTATTTTTTAGTAGAGACAGAGTTCGCAATGTCGACCAGGCTGGTCTTGAACTCATGACCTCAGGTGATCCACCTGTTTCTGCCTCCAAAAGTGCTGGGATTATGGGCATGAGCCCCTGTGCCTGGCCATAAAAATCACTCTTAATACATATTATTTCAATAGATGTTCCATAATTTACTTACCATTGTATTATTGTTAAGCACCAAATTTGTTTCGATTTAAAATTATTATAAATGATATAAAATATAACAACAATGTGAGACACTTAAACATTTTTTAAAGTATTTGGCTCTTATTACCAAATTGCCTTTAGAAATGTCACAAATACCTTTATACTAGGTACTGCACTAAAGTGATGGTTTAACTCATCCATAGCTGAGCAATTTTCATTTTTATGAAACCCTCAACAACCAAAAGGAAAAAAATTATAACTTGTTGGTTTTTAATTTTGAATTTCTATGTTTCTGATATTGTTGAACATTTCTTCATATATTTATTGGTCATGTTATGTCCTCCTCTTATGAATTGCCTGTTCATAATATTTTCCCAAGTATCAATTGTGGCTTTTTTTCTCTTTTTCTTATTAATGTGTAAAAACTTAATAAATTAAGCATATCAAGACACAGAATGTTCAAATACTTTTCCTCTTTTGTTGTTGTTTTTGTTTGTTTGACAATTTATACATGTCAACATGAAGGAACATTTGTGAATGGAAAGACAAGTGAAAACATCAGGGTCAAAAGGGTTAACAGGAAGCAAATACTACTTTAACCATGGCTGTGTTTGAAAAACATAGCTGAAGAGGTCATCACTAAATCAAAAAGCAGAAGTCTGGAGTTCTTATAGTTAAAATGTATTTTGGAGGATCCCTCCTATGTTTGTATTACATAACCAAGGCATTAACGGGATAAAGTCTCTCTCCCAAGAACCTACTAAGAAGTCAATTATTTGAACTACAGATATTGTTCTTTTCAAGAATGAAAATGTCTTTTGGCTAAACACGGATAAAAGCGTTTGCTCAATATGGCATAATAACTCCAGCAGGCTCACAGCAGCAAAACTAAGTCTGTCTCAAAGTGTCTTATTACAATAAAATCAAATTTAACCTCTTAAACCCAAGACATAAATCACTTACTTTTCTCTTCTTTCAAACAATTTGTGAGTATATTACCATTAATACTACCTGTCACAAGACTGATAGCTGTCAGTAGCTAAAAAATATGAATAAAATTGAAAATGCATTTGAATATGGTAACCATAATAGCATTTTGTAGAGAAGTGACAATAATTCAAGGTTATGGCAGACAAGAAAAAAAAAACCTCAGTAACAGTGAAATCTAGAAAACTTTCTTCAAATTAAATAAAACCCCAAATAGTCTTACCAGAGTTATATTTCCACCAAATATAACAGTCGATAAAATACTTATTGGCCCTCGATAGTCTGTAGCAGTGGCAAATTGAGTTTACTTTGTGAATTTTTATATTGAAAGTATATATCAAGTTGCAGGGCATAATTTAAAAACTGCACAATCTGAGTTTATATTTCATTCCAAATGATACCTGAAACTCTCATTAATATTTCTCCAACAATGTAACAATCTCTCCTGAATTTTAAAATATATTTTTAAATCATTAGCTGAAATGAATAAATCTGTTATTAAAATAAATAAATACTTTTAAATGACCCAAGTCAATGTATTTTTAGATAAAAGACATTTTTCCAAATGTTCAAACTCAATGTGTATCCCTTTTGCATTTTCTGATATAAAAAACATAGTATTACATGCAGCAACTTAGATGAATCTCAAGGACGTTAAGTACAAAAAGCCAACCCACAGGTTATATACTTTATTATTCCATTTGTACAACATCCTTGAAATGACAAACTAAGAGATGGAGAAGAGATTAGGGGTTGTCAGGGGTTAGGGGTGGAGGTAGGTGTGACTAATAAAGGGATAGCATGACAGAGTTTCTTTGTGTTGCTTGAATATTTCTGTATCTTGATTGTGGTAGTAGTTATAGAAATCTATACATGGAATAAAATTGCATAGAACAACACACACACACACACACACACACACACACACACACATGAATGCATTTAAAAACTGGTGAAAATTAAACAAAGTCTGTTGTCTATTGAATGTTTTGTACCCATGTCAGTTTCCTGGTTTTTGTGCTACAGCTATATAAGATGTCACCATTAGAAGAAACTGGGTGAAGGGTTCATGAGGTTCTATGTATTAATTTTGCAACTTTCTGTTTATCTATAATTATTTTTAAATAAAATGTTTTTTTTTAAGTGAGATGACATTTTCCAAGAATCCAATGCTGATACCCTGACTTATAGTTGACAAAGAAAAAAAAAAATGAGCTGAATGTGTATCACATCATCAAAGCTGCAACCTAGAATTTCATTCATCTTTCACAGTGGTTAACAAGCTCTCAAAGCTTTTTTTGTTTTTTTGTTTTTTTTAAGAAAGAAAGAGAAGAAAGAGGAATGGGGAGAGAGAACAGGAGTCTTGCTGTATTGCCCAGGCTAGAATGCAATCTAAAAATAGGTATTAAAACCCTCTTTTATGCCAATAATTGGGCTAAACTGCAGAGACAGGAAAGAATAAGGGAAGAAAATAACAAACAGCCAACCAATATTTCATTTAAGTCTGTGAAATGCTATGCAAATGCTGAAGAGTGATTTACTTCCAATTATGTGGTCACTTTCAAAATAGGTGTAATGTGATGCTGAGAAAAATGTATGTTCTGTGGGTCTGGGGTGAAGAATTCTATAAATATTCACTGAGTTTACTTGTTCCAGGTCTGAGTTCAAATCATAGATGTTGCTGTTAATTTTCTATCTCGTTGATCCATCAAATATTAATAGTGTGGTGTCAAAGTCTCCCGCTATTATTGTGCGGGAGTCCAAGTCTCTTTATAAGTGATTAAGAACTTGTCTTATGTATCTGGGTGCTCCTATATTGGGTGCATATATATTTATGATCATTGACTCCTGTTGTTGCATTGATCTTTTTACCATTATGTGATGTCCTTCTTTGTTTCTTTTAGTCTTTGTTACTATTGAAGTCTATTTTGTCAGAGATGAAAGTTACAACTCCTGTTTTTTGTTTTTTGTTTTTTTTTTTTGCTCTCCATTTGATTGATAAGTCTTCCACCAACCCTTTGTTTTGAGTCTTTGTGTGTCCTTGCTTACAAGATGGATGGATCTGGATACAGCATACCAATGGGTTTTGACTCTTTATTCAATTTGCCTGTCTGTGTCTTTGATTGGGGCATTTAATCCATTTAAATTTAGGATTAATATTGATATTTGTGAGTTTAATATTGTTGTTTAATGCTAGCTGGCTATTTTGCCCATTACTTGATATAGATTATTTATTATGGAGATATTCTCTACCTTTTGGTAAGTTTTTGGGATGACTAATACTGGTTGTTCCTTTCTGTGTATAGTGCTTCTTTCAGAAGCTCTTGTAAAGCAGGCCTGGTGATGATGAAATCTCCAAGTGCTTGCTTGTTCATGAAAAATTTTATTTTTTCTTCATTTATGAAGCTTATTTTGGCTGGATATGAGATTCTGGGTTGAAAATTCTTTTCTTTGAGCATATTGAATATTGACCCCCACTCTTTTCTAGTTTGTAGGCTTTCTGCTGAGAGATCTGCTGTAAGTCTGATAGGCTTCCCTTTATGAGCAACCTGACCTTTCTCTCTAGCTGCCCTTAGAATTTTCTCCTTTATTTCAACCCTGGTGAATCTAACAATTATGTGTCTTGGGGTTGCTCTACTTGAGGAATATCTTTGTGGTGTTCTCTGTATTACCTGGAGTTGAGTATTGTCCTGCGTTACTAGGTTAGGAAAGTTTTCCTGATTAATATCCTGAAGAATATTTTCCAGCTTGGATTCATTCTCTTCATGACATTCAGGTACACCTATCAAACGTAAATTAGGTCTTTTTATGTAGTCCCATATTTCTTGGAGACTTTGCTCATTCCTTTTTAGTCTTTCTTCTCTAATCTTTTCTTCTCATTTCATTTCATTAAGTTAGTCTTCGACCTCTGATATCCTTTCTTCTGCTTGATCAATTCGACTGTTAAAACCTGTACAGTCCGGGCACGGTGGCTCAAGCCTGTAATCCCAGCACTTTAGGAGGCCGAGGCAGGTGGATCACAAGTTCAGGAGATCGAGACCATCCTGGTTGACATGGTAAAACCCCATCTCTACTAAAAATACAAAAAGTTAGCTGGGCATGGTGGTGCATGCCTGTAATCCCAGCTACCCAGGAGGCTGAGGCAGGAGAATTGCTTGAACCCAGGAGGTGGAGGTTGCAGTGAGCCGAGATTGCACCATTGCACTCCAGCCTGGGTAACAAGAGCAAAACTCCATCTCAAAAAAAAAAAAAAAAAAAAAAAAACCTGTGCATACTTCATGGAGTTCTCACATTGTATTCTTCAGTTCCATTAATTCACTTATATTCCTCTCTAAATTGTCTATTTTCATTAGGATTTCCTCAAACATTTTTTCAAGGTTCTTAGTTTCTTTATGTTGGGCTAGAACATGTTCTTTTAACTCACAGAAGTTTCTTATTATCCACCTTCTGAAGCCTAATTCTGTTAATGGAACACACTTGTTCTCCATCAGGCCTTGTTCCCTTGTTGATGAGGAACTGTGATCCCCTGTAGAGGGAGAGGCATTCTGATTTTGGGTATTCTCAGCCTTTTTATGCTGGTTTCTTCCCATCATTGTGAATTTATCCACCTGTCGTCTTTGTAATTACTGACTCAAATTAGGTCTCTGAGTGGACATCCAACTTGTTGATTCCCAGCACCGAAATCTGAGCAACCCACTTCACCAGCTAAAACAGCAGCATTAAGATTCATGGTGCTTTTCTGCCTGGGAATCTCTTGTCTGGCTTCCTTGAGTCCCTTTTTCAATCAGCTGAATAGGCGACTCTGCCTTCCCAGAGCTCCAAACGTTGACCAAAAGAGGACCCTGTCCCATTTACTGTGCACCAAGAACCACCGTGCCAGGATGCCAGCAAAACCACTGCACCTGCCACAAGAGTCACGCTGGCAACCTGTGGGGCTCCTCCGCTGGGAATCTCCTGGTCTGTGAGCAGCAAAAATTTGTCTGAAGTATGGTGTCCTCTGGTTCTCTGTGCTTTCACTGAGAGCTACAATCCTGAGCTGCTAGCAATCAGCCATCTTGGATCTCTCTCCTAAAATAAAATGTTTTTTAAAGCATCATATCATCCATTCAAACTTTTGATATCATATAGACAATTGTTAGAAAGAAAGCAAATTAGAACCCTTAGCAGCCAAATGATATGTCAAAAATTCATGCACTAACCAATTCATTTTATTTACTGGAGAATTCCTCAGGTTCTCATTCAATGCCTACTTGCTTTTCAAACACATTTCTTTTGTACTTAGTAATCTAATTTCCACAACTAAAACAGACACATTCACTCAATGCTCTACCTCTGGATAAATAAATCAGCAGCTCTGGGGTTAGGGGCAAAGACATTGATTTAAAAAAAAAAAAAAACTGCCATCCCCAGGTGATCCTGATATGCAGCCAGGATTGAAAACCATGGCTGTAAATGGTAATTGAACCTACCAGAGTGGATGAGATCATCTAAAGACATTGTATGTCCGTGGTTCTAAACCTTGGCTGCATAGAACAATCACTTGGAAACTCTGAAATGTACTGACATCGGGTTCCTCTCCCCAGAGAATCTGATTTACTTGGTCTGGGGTGCAGCCTGGGAATCAGGATTTGGAAAAACTCCCCTAGTGATTGCAATAATCAGTCAAGGTTGTCAACCACTGTTATATATATATACAGAAAAAGGAAAAGTCAAAGTCAGAACCCCGAGGAATATTGACTTTAAAGCATGAAAAGAGAGAGTCATAAAGATAATCATAGAATTGTAGAAATAAGAGGAAAAAATAACTAGAAGATCGCATTATAGAAGCCAGAGAAAGCAAGTATTTTAAGAAGTAGAAAACAGAACAATATCAAATGAAACTAATAAGTATAGTAGGGTGACAGCAGTAATCATAGCCATGAATTACAGTACTTGCTACGTTCACAGAGTAGGTAGACACTTAACAAGCATTTTACCACATTTCATTTTTACAAAAACCTCATGAATTTTATGAGTAAATAATAAAGAACAAACTGATTACTGTTTTAACTAGAAATTGCAGGTGAAAGAGGACACGTGACTTCCTATGATGGCACATCTGGTTAAGGACATAACCAGATCCAGAGCCTACAATCTGGAAAGTGTAGAATTTAGCTCCACAGAGCTCTCAGCTTTAGATTTTTGTTTATGTGGTATCTTTTGGGATGTGCTTCCACTGCAGCACTCCTCCTAATTATCAGAAACTCTTCTCCTTATTTGCCCCTAATATTTCTGTTCTCATCCATTTGATTTTGATTCCTCCTAGTGTATCTTGAAAACTCATGAAGGGAGATTTGTCAGATATCTCTGAAATTCTGGAAGATGTAACCTGACACAGCACTGTGGAATCTTGCCATGGCTGTACAGTTTTTTGCATTTACTTACAATTTGAATCCTGTGAGGACTTTCCTCACTTTCGCTGGTTGTTGTCAGACCCTTCCCCTAGGCAGTGTAGCGTCACCTCTTTTGTGGGGTATGTGTTGATGATTTTTTTAAATTTCCCCAGCTTTCACAATATGTTGTAGATACCTACAACGTATTTCCCTACCAGCCCTACCACACAATTATTAATCTTGGTGCTTTGTGTATTCTCTCCTCTATTCTGGAATACGCAGGGATTCTTTTTTCTAGTTTTTTGAATACATCATCCACAATTTCCCCTCTACAATCCTAAGTAGTTTTCTTTGTTTTCACAGGGAATTTTTGGAAGACTAACAGACTCCACTGTCATATCTACTAAAGTGAAACAGTGTATAATGCCTACACTGTGACCTAGCCCTCTCATTCCTAGATATATTCCCAATGAAAGTATATACATGTTTTCAAAAATGAATATCCATAGCAACACTATTTGCCATAGCCCCAAACTTGAAACAACCCAAATGTCACTTGTATAATGGATACATAAAATAAACCTTGGTATATTTATACAATGAAATGCTAGATAGCAATGAAAATGAATGAACTACAACTATCTTTAACAGCATAAATGTATCTCATACATATAACACTGAGAAAAAGCAGCCTGACAAAAGAGTAAATATGGTATGCTTCTACAATAAAAAGTCCAAAGCTATTTGGAGACAAAATAGTAGTTACTTTTGTAAATGGAAGGAAAGAGTAAGACAGAAAGGGGCAAGAAAGCACAGGAAGCCTTCTGTGTTTCTGAGAATGTTTTGTTTCTTGATGTGGGGGCTGCTTAAATTGATTTGTTTACTCTGCAAAAATTTATTCAGCTGTACATTTATGTTCTGTATACTTTTTTCTATGTATGTGAAATTAGGATTAAAATTTTACATAAAATATGTACACAGCAGCAAAATACACAGAAATGCCATATAATTTGCATGTTATGAAATGAATCCAACTGTACATCAGCTAGAAAGAAAAAAGATACATTAAAAAAAATTCTCCTGTCACAGTGATAAGTCCCTATAAGCATATTACATCTGCAATCAAAAGGAAGAGTTAGGCCTCTGTGTTATTAGCCATCATATTCACCAGGGTGTAAAAATACAGCTTTTATTTTATTTTAGCAGCTTTCTTAGTACATGTTTTAGTACTACAACACTAAAAAATGTTTTTCACCTACCTTTAATAAATAAAATCATGAAATTCTTTCCTTAAACATTATCTAGAGACAATTCTAGATTTCCCCATAAAAGTAGGTCTGAAACTGGAAGTTTCTGGTCACTTGTGTAAGATGCTTAGAAGTTGCCAGTCTGTCCAAACAAGTAAAAAGCTGAACAAACTGAAAAATCAACAATTCTTAATCAGGGAAGCGAGTTCACAGGGCAAACTGCTACCCCTAGAATTGGAGAGACAGAAAGGTAGACACAGAGAATCAAAACTTACCTGAGACAGAGCCTTTGTGGGAAGCAGAGCCATGGTAGGAAAACCTAAAGTGTAATTGATGAAATGCTGAAGGCTTGGTGTAGACAAGCTTGAAAGTTAAAAACTCCAGGAGGACCTATTCATAGGGAAGCCCCACACTTTTGTGAGTCTCTCCACTTGGAGCTCTACCAGGTTCTCATGGTAATATAAGAGAAAAATCCCCTGGTGCTTCTGGAGGAAAGAGGGAAAAAAAGCATGAGACACAACCAAAGCATTCTGTTCTTCTTAACACAACCTGCTCTCAGGAGAAACTATTTTACTAGAACCCAACTTTTTGGGGTATTCTCAGGACCTAACTGACCTGGCAGAAGGGAGATACCCAGCTCCAGCTCCCTCTGGCCTTCTATGTGGGAGAAAGAAAACGTCCAACTCTAGCTCCTTTTAGCCATCCTGTCCCACCTAAAGGGTACAAAACTGAGAAGCACCCATGAAGTTCACAGTCCAAAGGCATAGACTCACCAAATGATTGAAACCTAATCCTAGGACTGTAGAACACTTCCTCTCCCTCAATACCTTATTACTACATCACTGAAGTTTGCCTATCAATAAAAAAATATAAGACATACCAAAAAGACAAAAAGAGCTTAAAGAGAATGAGCATACATCAGAACCAGATTCAGGTATGGCAGAAATGTTGGAATTATCAGACCAGGAATTTAAAAAAAACCATAATATGCCTTAATTAAAAGGAATTTAATAGATTTAAGTAGACAGCATCCAAGAACAGATAGATAATGTATGCAGAGAGATTTAAAAATCAAGGAGAACATAAAAAAGAAAATATCAAAAGAAATGCCAAAATTAGAAACAATGTAAAATAAATGAGTAACTTTGATGGGCTCTATAGTAGACCAGACATGGCTGAGGAAAGAATCTCTAAGCAACAATCTAAACTTCTTAAACTGAAAAGCAGGAGAAAAAAGACTGCATAAAGCCAGTACAGAATTCCAAGAATAGGCTTGGCATGGTGGCTCACACTTGTAATCCCAGCATTTTGGGAGGCCAAGGCAGGTGGATCACGAGGTCAGCAGTTGAGGTCAGGAGTAGAAGCTGCCTGCTGCCTAAGAAAACCAGCATGGTGAAATCCTGTCTTTATTAAAGATACAAAAATTAGCCTAGTGTGGTGGCATGCGCCTGTCTCCCAGCTACTCAGAAGGCTGAGGCAGGAGAATCACTTGAACCCAGGAGGCAGAGGTTGCAGTGAGCCGAGATCACGCCACTGTACTCCAGCCTGGGCAACAGAGCAAAACTTCATCTCAAAAAATAATTCCAAGAATAGTGGGACAGCTAAAAGAGTATAACACACATGTAATGAAAATATCAGAAGGAAAAGAAAAAGAGGAAGGAAGAGAAACAATATTTGAAGCAGTAATGACTGAGGATTCCCCTCAAATTAACACCTGACACTAAGCCACAGATCCAGGAAGCTCAGAGAACACCAAGTAGAATAAATATCCCAAATTTCTACACCCAATTATATTATAGTCAATCTTCAGCAAATCAAAAAGTTTTCTTATAATCTTGAAAGAAACCAGAGGTAGAAAACACTTTACCTATAGAGGAGCAAGAGCAGAATTCTGTCTGACTTCGTCTTAGAAGTTATGCAAGCAAGAAGACAATGGAGTGAATCATTTAAAGTGTTGAGAGAAAAAAAATCACCAACCTAGAATCTTCTGCTCTGTGAAATAATTTTTCACAAGGGAAGAAAAAATAAAGATTTTCTCAAACAAAAATTGACGAGTCTGTTGCCAGTAGACCTGCCTTGTGAGAAAATTTAAAAGACATTCTTCAGAGAGAAGGACAATGATATAGGTCAGAAACTTAGATCTACGTGTAAAAAAAGAACAATGTCAAAGAAAGAATAAGTGAAGATAAAATAAAAACATATTTTTCTTATTCTTAATTGATTTAACAGATAGAAGGTTGTTCAAAATAATAAAAACAATGTATTCAATTAAGTATGCCTATACAAAATATATATCTTATATATATGTATATTTGCTTATATATATATGAAGTGAATGACAGCAATGATTCAAGGGATAGGAAGGAATATTTTGTTGCTATAATGTACTTGTACTAGCCATGAAGTAATGCATTGCTATTTGTTAAGGAATTTGAATTAGTTGTAAACATATACTGCAAACTCTAGGGCAACCACTAAAACAAGTTTTAAAAATTTATATGGTAAGAAATTTATATGGTAATTTATATGGTAAGAAAAGACAGAAAATGAAATAATATAAAGTACTTACTTAAAACCACAAAAGGCAAGAAAATTGTGGATGACGAAAATAAAAACAAAAAATGAGGGCAAGATAACTTGGAGAGGGGCCAAGATAGCCGACTAGAAATAGATGTGGGAAGATCCCACAAAGAAGAAGGTAAATGGCAAATGAGCTGTGTACCAGCAATTGAGGTATCAAGGTTCTCTCACTGGGACTGACCAGGCAGTTGGTGTGACCCACGGAGAGTGAGGAAAAGCAGGGTGGAGTGACAACCTAATAGGGAGGAACACAGGGCTCACCCCAAGCCAGGGGAGGTGGTGAGTGATTGTGCTAGCCCACCCGGAAAACCAAGCTCTTTCCACGAATTTGTGCTTCATGAGGATCACGAGATCCTCCTCATGAGCCACACCACCAGGGTTCCAGGCACAGAACTGTACAGATTCTTGGCAGCCACACAGCTGGAGACTGCCTAAGATGGTGGAGTTCAGGGGGTGGGGGCGGCCACTTTCA
This sequence comes from Callithrix jacchus, assembly GCF_049354715.1. NCBI lineage: Eukaryota > Metazoa > Chordata > Mammalia > Primates > Cebidae > Callithrix > Callithrix jacchus. The sequence continues at coordinate 102,428,786 of NC_133503.1, read as the reverse complement.
CTGCAGCTGCCTGCTGCCTAAAATGACTATGTTCCCAGAGGGCGTAGTGACAGCCGTCATTGCTGCTGCCTGCTGCCTAAGGCAACCAGGAACCCAGTGGGAGGGGCAGCCATCATCACTGCAGCTGCCTAATGCCTAAGAAGACTGAGCACCTGGAGGGAGGGGTGGCAACTATCACTGCAGCTCCAGTCTGTTATTTTTCACCTGCCAGTGCATGGGAGACTGGGCACTTTGGACCCAGGAGGAATTCACCACAGTGCAGCACATTGGCTGTGACAGATCATAGCCAGACAGACTCATTAGGCTAGACCCTGACCCATCCCTTCTCATTATGCAGGGCCACCCTATGGGAATTTCAGCAACTCCAGCCAGGTTTTATGAACAGAACTCTGATCTCCCTAGGACAGAGCCCTAGGGGAAGGGGTGGCTGCAGTCTCTGCAGATCAGCAGACTTAGTCCTTCCCCCCTGCTGGCTCTGAAGAATCCAGGCATTCCGGACAAGTGAGATTATCCCCAGTGCAATGTATTCCCTCCACCAAGGGGTAGGCAGAGTGTTTCATTAAGCAGGTCCCTGATCCCATGCCTCCTCACTGGGTGAGACCCCTGCAGTGGGGTCACTAGACACATACAAGAGCCTTTCCACTGGCATCAGGTTGGTGCCCCTCTGGGACAGAGCTCCCAGAGGAAGGAGCAGGCAGCCATTTTTGCTGTTCTGCAGCCTCCACTGGTGACAGAAGGAACCCAGGTAAATATGGTCTAGAGTGGACCCCCAGCAAACGGCAGCAGCCCTACAGAAGAGGAGCCTGACTGTTAAAAGAAAAACAAACAAACAGAGAGCAACAACAGCTTCAGCAAAAAAGTCCCCACCAAGATCCCATCCAAAGGTCAACTGCCCCAAAGATCAAAGTCAGATAAACTCTCAAAAATGAAAAAGAATCCATGATAAAACAATGAAAGCTCAAAAAGCCAGAATTCCTCTTCTCGTCCAAATGATTGCACCACCTCTCCAGCAAGGGCACAGGACTGGGCAGATGATGAGATGGATGAATTGATAGAAGTAGGCTTCATAAGGTGGATAATAATGAACTTTGCCGAGCTACAGGAGCCTGTTGTAACCCAATGTCAAGAAGCTAAGAACCATGATAGAACATTACGGGAGCTGTTAACCAGAACAACCAGTTCAGAGAGAGGCATAAATGACCTGATGGAGCTGAAAAATACAACACAAGAACTTAACAATACAACCACATGTATCAATAACTGAATAGACCAAGTGGAGGAAAGAATTTCAGAGCTCGAAGACTATCTTGCTGAAATAAGACAGGCAGACAAGATTAGATTTAAAAAAGAATAAAAAGGAAAGGACAAAACCTCTGAGAACTATGGGATTATGTAACAAGACTGAACCTACGTATGATTGGGGTAACTGAAAGAAATGGAGAGAACAGAACCAAGTTGGAAAACATACTTCAGGATATCATCCAGGAGAACTGCCCCAACCTAGCAAAACAGGCCAACATTTCAACTCAGGATATCCAGAGACCCCCAGTAAGATACTTGGTGGGAAAATCAACCCCAAGACATAATCTTCTGATTCTCTAAGATTGAAATGAAGAAAAAAATATTAAGGCACCCAGAGAGAAAGGCCAGGTCACCTATAAAAGGAAGCCCATCAGACTAACAGCAGACCTCTCAGCAGAAACCCTATGCCAGAAGAGATTGGAGGCCAATATTCAATATTCTTAAAGAAAATAATTTCCAACCCAGAATTTCATATCTGGCCAAACTAAGCTTCGTAAGTGGAGGAGAAATAAAATAAAATCTTTTCCAGACAATCAAATGCTAAGGGAATTTGTTACCACTAGGCAGCCTTGCAAAAACTCCTGAAAAAAGCACTAAATATAGAAAGAAAAAAACCTGTACCAGTCACTACAAAAATACATTGAAGTACAAAGACCAATGGCACTATGAGACAACTACATCAACAAGTCTACAAAATAACCAGCTAGCATCATGATGACAGAATCAAATTCAAACATAAAAATATTAACTTTAAATGTAAATATGCTAAATGCCCCAATTAAAAGACACAGAATGGCAAGCTGAATAAAGAGTCAAGACCCATTGGTGTGCTGTATTCAAGAGACCCCCATCTCACATGCAAAGACATACACAGGCTCAAAATAAAGGGATGGAGGAAAACTTACCAAGCAAATGGAAAGCAGAAAAAAGCAGGAGTTACAATCCTAGTTTCTGACAAAACAGACTTTAAGCCAACAAAGATCAAAAAAGACAAAGAAGAGCATTACATAATGGCAAAGGGTTCAATTCAACAAGAAGAGCTAACTATCCTAAATATATATGCTCCCAATACAGGAGTACCCAGATTCATAAAATAGGTTCTTAGAGACCTACAAAGAGACTTAGACTCCCACACAATAATAGTGGGAGAATTTAACAACCCACTGTCAATAATAGCAGATCATCCAGAGAAAAAAATAACAAGGATATTCAGAACTTGAACTCAGCTTCGGATCAAGTGGACCTAATAGATATCTGCAGAACTCTTCACCCAAAAACAACAGAATACACATTCTTCTCAGTACCATATGGCACTTAATCTAAAATCAGTCACATCATAGGAAGTAAAATACTCCTTAGCAAATGCAAAAGAACTGAAATCATAACAAACAGTATCTCAGACCACAGGGCAATCAAATTAGATCTCAAGATTAAGAAACTCACTCAAAACCACATAATTACATGGAAATTGAACAACCTTTTCCTAAATGACTCCTGAGTAAATCATAAAATTAAGGCAGAAATCAAGAAGTTCTTTGAAATAAATGAGAACAAAGACAATGTACCAGAATCTTTGTGATGCACTGTTTTAGCTGCAATAAAGAGTATTAAGAGGTACATTTATAGCAGTAAATGCCCACACCAAAAAGCTAGAAAGATCTCAAATCAACACCCTAACATTACAACTAAAAGAACTAGAGAACCGGCTGGGCACAGTGGCTCACGCCTGTAATCCCAGCACTTTGGGAGACCAAGGCAGGCAGACCACCTGAGGTTGGGAGTTTGAGACCAGCCTGACCAACATGGAGAAACCCCATCTCTACTAAAAATACAAAATTAGCTGGGTGTGGTGACACATGCCTGCAATCCCAGCCACTGGAAAGGCTGAGGCAGGAGAATTGCTTGAACTCAGGAGGCAGAGGCTGTGGTGAGCCAAGATCGTGCCATTGCATTCCAGCCTGGGCAACAAGAGCGAAACTCCATCTCAAAAAAAAAAGAACTAGAGAACCAAGAGCAAACAAACCACAAAACTAGCAGAAGACAAAAAATAACCAAGATGAGAGTGGAACTGAAACAGATAGAGACATGAAAAAACCCTTAAAAAAAAATCAACAAATCCAGAAGCTATTTTTTTTAATTAATGAAAAGGATAGGCTGCTAGCTAGAATAATAAAGAAGTAAAGAGAGAAGAATCAAATAGGCACAATAAGAAATGATAAAGCAATTATCGCCACTGACTCCACAGAAATACAACCGTCAGAGAATACTATAAATACCCTCATGCAAATAAAATAGGAAATCTAGAACAAAAGGGATAAATTCCTGCCCACTTACACACTCCCAAGACTGAACCAGGAAGAAATATTGTGTGGGAGTCTGAATAGACCAGTACAAGTTCTGAAATTGACACAGTAATAAATAGCCTACCAACTAAAAACAAAGCCCAGGACCAGGTGGATTTATAGCTCAATTCTACCAGAGGTACAAAGAGGATATGGTACCATTTCTTCTGAACCTATACCAAACAACAGAAAAGGAGGGACTCCTCCCTAGCTCATCTTATCAGGCCAGCATCATCCTGATACAAAAACCTGGCAGAGATACAGCCAAACAGAAACTTCAGGCCAATATCCCAGATAAATATTGATGCAAAAATTCTCATTAAAATACTAGCAAACTGAATCCAGCAGCATATCAAAAAGTTTATCCATCACAATCAAGTCAGCTTCATCCCCAAGATGCAAGGTACATTCATCCTTTGATGAACATAGATGCAAATATTCTCAATAAAATACTAGCAAACTGAATCCAGCAGCACATAAAAGCTTATCACATGGACATAGGGCAGGAAACAACACACACAGGCGCCTGTCAGATGGTCAGAGGGAGGGAGAGCATCAGGATAAATAGCAAATGCATGCAGGGCTAAACACCTAGGTGTTGGGTTGATGGGTGTGACAAACCACCATGTCACATGTTTATCTATGTAACAAACCTGCATGTCTTGGGAACTTAAAATTAAGCTAAAGAAAAAAAAATGAGGGCAACAAATAGAAAGCATGTCAAATATGATAGATATTAATTATATCAATAATCATTTCAAATATCAATTGTCCAAATACAGCAATTAAAAAAGAGATTGTCAAAATGGATTGAAAAACATGACCCAACTATATGTTGTTCATAAGAAACCCACTTTAAATATAAAGACAAATATAGATTGAAAATAAATGATGGAGGAGAATATATCATGCTGACAATGATCAAATGAAAGCAAAATTAATTATATTAATTTCAGACAGAGCAGACTTCACAACAAACAACATTATCAGGAATAAAGAGGAACATTAAAAAAGATAAACAGGTACAGATTTCAAGAAGACATAACAATCCTCAATGTATATGCACCTAACAAAAGAGTATCAAGCTATGTGAGGCAAAAACTGAGAAGAGAAATAGATGAATCCACTATCATAAATGGACATTTCAACACCCTTTACCAGATATAAACAGATTCAGCAGACAAACACATCATTGAGGACATGTCGTTGAACTCAATACCTCCATCAATCAACTGGATATAATTGCCATCTATCAACCACTTCAGCAACAGAATGCATATTTATCCCAAGCACACATGCACCAAGATAGACCATGTTCTGTAACATAAATGCAACTTAAAATAAAATACAAAAATAGAAATCATACAATGTCTGCTCTCAAACCATAAGGAAATTTAGTTAGAAATTAATAACAAAGATAATTGAAAAATCTGAAAATACATGAAGATTAAATCACACACTTCTACATAACACATGGGTCAAGAAGAAATCTCAAGAGAAACTTAAAAGCATATTAAACTAATCAAAACAAAAGCATAACTTATCAAAATTTGTGGAATGTGGTGAAAGCAGTGTGCAGAGGGAAATTCATAGCATTAAATGTAGATATTAGAAAAGATGAAAGATCCAAATGAATAATCTATTTCTACCTTGGAAAGCTAGCAAACGAAGACCAAATAAAATCCAAAGTAAGCAGAAGCAAAGGACTAATAAGAATTAGAGTCAAAATCAATGAAATTGAAAACAGAAAATCAACAGAGAAAACCAACAAAACCAAAAGTTGGTTCTTTGAAAAGATCAATGAAATTGCCACCGACGACACGCGGGAGATGGAGGAGGCCACTCCTCAGGCGAGGCCCAGGCAGTGGCCGAGATGAATCACCACTATTATCATCATCATCATCAGCAGCAGCAGTAGCAGCAGCAACCAGGCGAACAGCAGCTGAGCAAGCCTGTGGACGTGGAGTTGGAAGCTGGAGATACAGATGATTCACCAAGAATTACTCAGAACCCTGTGATCAATGGGAACGTGGCCCTGAGTGAGGAACACAACACGGAGAAGGACATTAGGACTGATCCTGAGAAAGGATTTATAGATGATGACAAAGTTACCTTTGAAGTCTTTGTACAGGCGATGCTCCCCATGGAGTTGCGTGGGATTCAAAGAAGCACACAGGCTATGTGGGCTTAAAGAATCAGGGAGCGACTTGTTATATGAACAGCTTTCTACTGACTTTATTTTTCACAAATCAGCTACTAAAGGCTATGTACCTGTTACCAAGCAAGGGGTACGATTCATCTAAAAGTGTCCCTTTAGCATTACAAAGAGTGATCTATGAATTATAGCACAGTGGTAAACCCATAGGAACAAAAAAGCTAACAAAGTCATTTGGGTGGGAAACTTTAGATACTTCATGCAACACATGTTCAGGAGCTTTGTCAAGTGTTGCTTAATAATGTGGAACAAAAGATGAAAGGCACCTGTGTAAAGGGCACCATACCCAGATTATTCCATGGTAAAATGGGGTCCTATATCTAGTGTAAAGAAGTGGACTATCGGTCTGATAAAAGAGAAGATTATTATGATATCCACCAAAGTATCAAAGGACAGAAAAACATATTTGATTCATTTGTGGATTATGTGACAGTAGAACAGCTCAATGGGGACAATATGACACTGAGGAACATGGCTTACAGGAAGCAGAAGAAGGTGTGAAATTCCTAACTCTGCCACCAGTGTTACATCTATAACTGATGGGGTTTACGTATGACCCTCAGATGGACCAAAATATCAAGATCAATGATAAGTTTGAATTCCCAGAGCATTTACCACTTGATGAATTTTTGCAAAAAACAGATCCTAAGGACCCTGCAAATTATATTCTTCATGCAGTCCTCGTTCATAGTGGAGATAAACATGGTGGACATCATGTGGTTTATCCAAACCCCAAAGGGGATGGCAAATGGTGTAAATTTGATGATGATGTAGTGTCAGGGTGTACTAAAGAGGAAGCAATTGAGCACAATTACGGGGTTCATGATGATGACCTGTCTGTCTGACACTGCACTCATGTTTACATGTTAGTCTATATCAGGGAATCAAAACTGAGTGAAATTTTACAGGCAGGCACTGACCACGATATTCCTGAACAGTTGGTGGAGCAATTACAAGAAGAGAAAAGGATCGAGGCTCAGAAGCAGAAGGAGCGGCAGGAAGCCCATCTCTATATGCAAGTGCAGATAGTCACAGAGGACCAGTTTTGTGGCCACCAAGGAAATAGCATGTACAATGAAGAAAAAGTGAAATACACGGTGTTCAAAGTATTGAAGAACTCCTCAACTGCCGCGTTTGTTCAGAACCTCTCTCAGACCATGGAATTCCCACAAGATCCAATTTGATTGTGGCCCATGCAAGCAAGGAGTAGTGGAACAAAATTGCCGGCAATGTTAGATAATGAAGCCAGCGGCAGTAAAACAATGATTGAGCTCAGTGGTAACTTGGACAACATTCCTGGAAACAGTCAATCCTGAGCTGGCTGCTAGTGGAGTGACCTTACCCAAGTTTGATAAAGATCATGATGCAATGTTATTTTTGAAGATGTATGATCCCAAAATGTGGAGCTTGAATTACTGTGGGTATATCGACATACCAATATCCTGTAAAATATGTGACTTGCTCCCAGTTATGTGCGACATAGCAGGATTTATTCAAGATACTAGCCTTATCCTCTATAAGGAAATTAAACAGAATTTAACAGAGAGAATTCAAGACTATGACATGTCTTTGATAAAGCCCTTGATGAACAAATGGATGGTGATATCATAGTATTTCAGAAGAGTGACCCTGAAAATGATAACAGTGAATTACCCACCACAAAGGAATATTTCTGAGATCTCTACCACCACGTTGATGACATTTTCTGTGATAAAACAATCCCTAATGATCCTGGATTTGTGGTTACGTTATCAAATAGAATGAATTATCTTCAGGTTGCACAGACAGTTGCACAGAGACTCAAAACAGATCCAATGTTGCTCCAGTTTTTCAAGTCTCAAGATTATAGGAATGGCCCCCCTTAGACATAATTATGAAGGTATTTTAAGAGATCTTCTATAATTCTTCAAGGCTAGACAACCTAAGAAACTTTACTATCAGCAGCTTAAGATGAAAATCACAGACTTTGAGAACTGGCAAAGTTTTAAATGTATATGGTTAAACAGCCAATTTAGGGAAAAAGAAATAATGCTATATCCAGACAAGCATGGGTATGTCCAGGACCTGTTAGAAGAATGCAAAAAGGCCATGGAACCTGGGGAGAAGGCATCAGGGAAACGTAGGCTGCTAGAAATTGTAAGCTACAAAATCACTGCTGTCTGTCAAGAAGATTAACTGTTAGAATGTTTATCTCCTGCAACGAGCAGACGTTTCAAATATAAAAAATCCCTTTGTACCAGATGGACATAGACAAAGAGAAAGAGATGCTTGTCACAGTGACACATTTCCACAGAGAGGTCTTTGGAATGTTTGGAATCCCGTTTTTGCTGAGGATACACCATGGCAAGCATTTTCAAGAAGTGATGAAGCAAGTCCTGAGCCTGCTGGACATCCAGGAGAAGGAGTTTGAGAAGTTTAAATCTGCAGTTGGAGTGATGGGCCAACACTAGTATGTAAATGAAGATGAGTGTGAAGTAAATTTGAAAGACTTTGAGTCACAACCCATTAACATGTCTTATCTTCATGCCTTGGCTAAGGCTCAATCACTTCAACAAAGTTCTAGTCATCACTACACTGACCTTGAAAAGGCCATTAAAATCCATGACCGATTTCCAAACTGGTGAGTTCAAGGCGAGAACAGTGTGTGAGTGAACCTTCACAGCCTAGAACTTTGGTACACATGCCCTCTAGCCAAAGTCTTCAGCAAGAGGATTCGCTGCTGGTATTAATTTTATTTTATTGAGGCTGTTCAGTTTAGCTTCTCTGTATCTATTGTTTGCCCCTTTTGAGCAAAATGAAGGTGTTTTATATAAAGCTTGAATGCCAGTGGGAGTTATTTTATGGTAACCACAGCGCAAGGCAACTGTCAGCACAATGTGGGAGAATTGGTTAGCGGAGCGCGGGTCCCTGACTCAAGGTCTCTGGGCTGTCCCTAGAGGGCACGAGTGGCCCGGCTGCCTTGCTGGGGTCCCGTGTACCAGCCCTGCACCTAGAAAGTCTTGTGTTTAGGCTCATCTGGCCTATTTCCTTCAGTTATGCTTTCAGTGACCCGTTGTGCATCTATAAAGGCAAAACAGAGAAACTCACAGCCTAATAAATAGTGCTCTTCTCTTTGAAAACAAACAAACAAAAATTGATAAGCCTCTATACAGGCTAACTAAGAAAGAGAGTGGGCACAAATTACCACTATCAGAAATGAAAAAGGGGAAATCACTATAGGTCCCACGGTTATTAAATGAATAATCAAAAAATACTATGAACAACTCTGTACCCACACATTTGACCTTAATGAAATGAACCAATTCCTTGAAAGACACAACCTACTAAAACTCACATTAAAAGACACAGACAACTTAAATAGGCCTATATCTATTAAATATATTGAACTGAAATGATATGCCAATTATCCTGATTTGATCATTATACAGTGATACCTAAACCAAAACCTAACACTGCATACCATAAATATGTATAATTATTATATATTAAAACTAAATAAAAAGTAAATAAATAGAATTAATGATTCATAGCCATCTAAAATAGAAAGCACCAGGCCCAAGTGGGCTCACTGGTGAAGTTTACCCAAAATTTAAGAAGAAATTGTATTAATTCTCCACTGTCTCTTTCAGAGGATAGAAACAGAAGGTCTACTTCTTAACTCATTCTATGAGTCCAACATGACTCTAACACCAAAACCACAGATACTACAAGAAAAGAAAACTACAGACCAATATCTCTCATGAACATAGATACAGGAATCTTCAACAACACATCAGCAGCCTCAATCCAACAATGTATAAAAGGAATTATACACATGACCAAGTGGGGCTTTTATCAGTTATGCAAAGTTGGCTAATATAAAAAAGTGAATTAATGTAATTTATCACATAAACAGACTAAAAAAGAAAACTCAAAACAATAAACAAGTGAAGTTGAAAATTAAAAACACATTACCACTTAAATTAGCACTTCCCCAAAATAAAATACTTAGATTTAAATCTAACAAAACGTGTATGAGATCTCTATGAGTAAAACTAAAAAGCTCTGATAACATCTATCAAAGAAGAACTAAATGGAGAGATATTCCATATTCACAGACTGGAAGACTCAGTATTGTAAAGATGTTAATTCTTCCCAACTTAATCAATAGATTCAATGCAATCTTAATGACCATATGACCATATCAATAGGCACAGAAAAGTATTTGAGAAAATCCAGCATTCAGGCATAATAAAAACTTTCAGCAAACTAAGAATTAAAGAGAACTCCCTAAAATCGATAAGGCCACATACATAAAAACCCACCATGAATATATTTGATGGTGAGAAACTAGACATTTTCTCACTAAAATCAAGAACAAGGCAAGAATTTCTTCTCTCACTCTTTTTCATCATTGTACTAGATGTCTTAGCTAATACAATGAGACAAGAATAGGAAACAAAAGGTTTACAGATTGAGAAGGAAGAAATAAAACTGTCTTTGTTCACTGATGACATAATCACCTATGTAAGAAATTCAAAAGAATCTGTAAAAAATTGAACTAATAAGTGATTTTAATGAGGTTACAAGGTCAGCATGCAAAAGTCAATCACCTTCTTGTATGCCAGCTATAAACAAGTGAAATTGGAAATTAAAAACACATTACCACTTAAATTAGCACCTCTCAAAAATAAAATACTTAGATATAAATCTAACAAAATTTGTATGAGATCTATATGAGTAAAACTAAAAAACGCTGATCAAAGAAGAACTAAATAAATGGTGAGATACTCCATATTCGCAGACTGGAAAACTCAGTATTGTCAAGATGTCAATTCTTCCCAACTTGATCAATAGATTCAATGCAATCTTAACCCAAGTTCCAGCAAGTTATTTTGTGGATATTGATAAACTTGTTCTAAAGTTTATATGGAGAAGCAAAAGACCCAGGATAGCCAACACAATATTGAAGAAAAACAAAGTTGGAGGTTTGATACTATTCCAGTTCAAGACTTGCTATAAGACTACAGTAATCAAGACAGTGTGAAATTAATGAAAGAACAGATAAATAGATCAGTGAAACAGATTACAGAGTCCAGAAATAGACTCACATAAGTGGATAGTTATTTCAATAAGTGGTACTGGAACAACTAGATATCCACATGCAAAAAAAAAAAGAATCTAGTCATAGATCTTACACCTTTCAGAAAAATTAACTCAAAATTTATTATAGACCTAAATGTAAAATGCAAAACTATAAAACTCTTAGATTACACAAGAAAAAACCTAGATGGCCTGGGGTATGGTGATGACTTTTTAGTTACAACATTGAAGGCATGATCCATGAAACAGATTATTAATAAGCTGGGCTCCATTAAAATTAAACCTTTGGCTCTGTGAAAAACAATGTCAAAATCATGAGATGACAAACTATAGACTGGAAGAAAATATATGCAAATGATGCATTTGATAAAGAATTGTTATTTAAAATATATAAAGAACTCTTAAAACTCAACAACAGGGAAAATGAACAATACAATTACTAGGATGGTGCAAAAATTTTGTGACTTTTGCCATTACTTTTGAATAAGCAAATTAAAAATGGGCAATAATGACCTGAAGACATTTCACCAAAAAGATATACATATGGCAAGGAAGCATGTGAAAAGATGTTTAACATCATATGCCATTAGAGAATTGCAAATTATAACAATACAATGGCACATCTATTAGAATAACTAAAATCCAAAACTGACAACAGCAAATGCTGGTGAAGATGTGGAAAAACAGGAAATACATTCATTGCTGATGGGAATGCAAAATGATACAGCTATTTTGGAAGACAGATTGGTGGTTTCCTTATAAAAGTGAACATAATCTTACCATATGATCCAGCAATAGTGCTCCTTGGTACTTACCCAAATGAACTGAAAACTTTATGTACACATAAAAACCTGCACATGAATGTTTATAGAAAATTCATTCATAATTGCCCAAATTTGGAAGCAACCAAGATGTTCTTCAGAAAGTGAATGAATAAATACTGTGGTACATATTGTGGTACATCCAGATAATGGGACATTATTTCAGTGCTAAAATGGAAAGAACTATCAGGTCATGAAAAGACATTGAGGAAACTGAAATACATATTACATTGAGTAAACTACTCTGAAAAAAGCTGCATAGTGTAACTCCAACTATATGCCAGTCTCAAATGGGCAAAATAATGGAGACAAAAGGTCAGGTTGCCACAGGTTAGACAGGAGGGAAAAATGAACAGATAAAGCACAGAGAATTTTTAGGGCAGTGAAGCTATTCTTTATAATATTACAATGATGGGCATATGTCATTATACATTTGTTAAAACCCATGGAATGTACAACACCAAGCAATAATCCTAATGTAAACAATGGATTTGGAGTCATAGTGATGTGTCAATGTAGGTTCATTCGTTGTAAAAATGTATCACTGTGATTCGGGTTTCATAGTAGGGGAGGCTGTGTGTGTGTAGGGAGAGGGGCTATATGAATACTCACTATACTTTCCATCTATTTTTCTGTGTACCTAAAACTACTCTAAAAATAATGTTTACTTTTTCAAAAAGTCAGAAAACATAAGCCAATTTTCACAGTCACATTTAGAACTTCCTTAGACATTGAACTATGAAAACTAGAGAAAAATGGTTTTATTCAGTTGCTTTTAGAATCATTAACACCACATAGGTCTCATTTTTTGAACCCTGAACAAATGCTTTATTCGTGGCAGAAATACAGAAAAATCCTCTTTCTCTCATGGTAGTTGAGAGTTAATACACACCATTTTCCATTATAACAGAAGATTTCAATTTCATAGTTTTATATAATCCTCTCTGGTTTTTAGATTTCTAGAGAGAAAAATATTTTATTACCTGCATTAAAATATAGCCTTTGGGTATTTTTACTGAGGCTTTAAAAAGAATATATCCTAATAGTTATTAATCTATTTGATTTAGGCTAGCATGAAAACAAAACTATGTGTAATTTCACATTAATACATAATACATTGTGTTTAGATTGGTTATATAACCAAAACAAATTTTTCAATGTGAATTTTTTTCATTACAGAAGAAATAATTTGAGTACCAGAAGAGAAATAGAGCATAATAGATGCAATTAGGTATATTTTTCTGATTATCTGCAGGTGGTAATATTTATGAAGTAGGCATTTTTTTCTTTTAATGTTGATCCCTGAGCAGACCGTTTGCTGTTACACTAGTCTGTGCCCTCTTCTAACTGCACCTGCTCTATTCAAAGATCATGTTGCAAATAATGATATAATTACCTACTTTGGGAGATTATTGCTATGTTATGAGTGAAAGATAATGGATCAGTCACTTCGCATGATTGTAATTTTTAAAAATATTTCCAATAGTATTTGAACAACAAACTCCATGAAGAATGAATAGAAATCGATTTTCAAGACTTGGGAAGTCCTGGGAAACTGTGAGGGAGCATATTTAAAAGAACTTTCCCAGGGTCTGCAAGGCCAAAAGAGTCTAACAACTCACTGAGATATTATTCACATATAAGTCAAAAAATGTAACTCCCAACATATTCCTAGAAATTACCATCCAATCTTTCAAGACTTCATTTTCCACCAGAGAGAGAGAGCACTTCCTTCATACCAAATTTGTCAACCATACCTCCAGTTATTTCCAACCCTATTCTTACTTAATTTTCTACTCTCCAAAGAATTCCCACAAATGGTCCTAATAACTCTCTTTTATCTATTTTCCATGATTGCCAACTATTTTTCAATGCCTCACTCTCTCTTCTGATTCTGTAGGGATAATAAGCTCCCTACTTTGACTAGCCTGCTTAGGCCTCTTGAAGGATGTCTGAATGTCACCATAGTGATGGGGTACCACAGCAGGGCCCTTCTGGGAATGGGGTAGGGCTCAAGAGGTTAGGCATACCTCTGGCAGAATGAGGTTAAGTCCTCTTAGTTTTGAGAGAATAGAAGATAGGTGAGGTACATAAAGCTATATTCTGAGGCTGACAGATCTCGGAAGCCAAATTTAACTGACTATTTCAAAGAAATAAATCCTGGTTTTGCATCTTATATCTCTATTCCAATAAAAATATAGTCAAAATTCAGGCCCCAGAAATATTGCTGTGTCATCTGTTTTAATGAACCTGAAGGTTCATTGTGCGTGTGTAATATAATAATGCTCTCAAATAAATTAAGCTTAACATTAGTTTCTGAGTCATCTATTTGTAGGGGTAGTTTCAGAGTAATTAGTGCTGGGGGGAATAATTATTAGCGATCTTGTTATGTCAAAGTGCCTTAGCATAGGACAAATAATCCAGCCATTCCTTCACAGCCTGACTTTAAATCAATATTGTTAAGGGTAACCCCATAGATGCTGAAAATCTAGGAAAACTTGTTTCATTAGGAGTCCATAACTAATGATGCAGTAACTCCTGCATAACTGTAAGCTGGCATATAAAAACGTAACTCAAAATCTTCAGAATACATTTAAATTTAGCCTTTTTACTAAAAACCTTCAGAAGACAAAAATTCTAAACAATATATTCTCTAAAATATCATAGATATTCCAATAACATTCTCAAATGGCTGCAGAAAGGGAAAAGAAGAATCATTTATTGATCTAAAACCAAGAAAAAAAACAGAATCACTGGCTCAACAGGATAAGGTTAAGGAAGGATTTGAGATTACAGAATGCATTTGGAGTTTGAAGATGCAGGAAGTAAAGAAATAACAGACCACATAGGTAGTATTTTGTAATCATAATTTCAAGGATTTAGAGTAAGAGCCAAAATCAACAGTCTTGTATATAGAAGGAATATATATAACCCAGCATCTTACATATTTTCTCTCACTAATTTGTTCCACTTGTGTGGCTCTCCAGCTGGCTCCTCAGTCTCTATTGTCTAGTATGGTGCTAAGTATTAAGTTCTTTCTAGGTATGGAACAGACCCTGCACACATTCTTAAGGATTAGGGAGATTTAAGAGTAACCACTGGGTTGGAAGGCAATTTTCTTATGTGCTAGCGTGGTAGTTCTCAAACTGTGGTGTGCATCAGACCCACCTAGAGGGCTTGTTAAGACAGATTGCTGGGCTCTACTGATTCAGTAGGTCTGAGGTGGGGCTGAGAACATGCATGTCTGACAATTCCTAGGTAATGCTGATGCTGCTCATCTGGGGGTATCCATTGAAGACCACCGTTCTGGACCAGTAGTCTCTACCTTGGCTGCACATTACAGTTGCCTGGGAGGTTTTAAAACTCCTGATGTCCAAATTATAACCCAGACCAATAACATTAGAATCTATGGTTGGTTGTGACTAAACTTCAGTATTTTTAAAAGTTCCTTCATAGTTTCTAATGTGCAGCCCTGGGTGGGATACTGCCTAGTGTCGTAGTGGTTCCTAACCCAAGATTTCCATTAGAGTTACCTGGAAAAGTGTTGTTTTTTTTTAATTGAGATATAATTGACATACCATAACATTTACCCTGTTAACATGTATAGTTTTTTAAAGTCAGTAGTTCTTTTTTATTCATAAAATTGTACAACCATCACAACTATATAATTCTAGAACACTTTCATCACCATCTAGGAGGTTTTTAAACAAAATTTTGGTATGTGAGTTCCACTCTCAGGGATTCTGACTTAATTGGCTCAGACATTGTTGTTTACGTTTTTCAGATGCTTCTAAAGTCCAGCCAGGGTTGAGAACCACAGTTCCTGAGTTGACTACAGATGTTCCAAGAGTGTTTGAAAAGTTAAGAACTAGTCAGAGGATTTTGTTTACCCTGGTAGGGTTGCTGTCTGTACAAAGGAACTAGGACATATTCTCCCTATAACATCATGCCTGTCTATAAAATTTGCTCAATCATAATACAGAAGAACCATTACCCTGATTCCTAGCTCTCAGAAGCAGAGAGCTGGGTGGCTTTTAATAGATGGACATAGAGGTGACATGCTGGTAAGTCTGGCTCCACTACCAGCAGCATTTCCCTGCAAATCAAAGATGAGTTTTGGAAACTGCAGGAGCCTCTGCGTAGCTCAACTGGATAAATCAGTCCTCAGCAGAGCCGCTACTGAATTTTGCAACATTGGCTTACTATTTTTAAGACTCCTACAGGCTCAAGCCTGTAATCCCAGCACTTTGGAAGGCTGAGGTGGGCAGATGACCTGAGACCAGGAATTGGAGACCAGCCTGGCCAACACGGTAAACCCCGTCTTTAATAAAAGTACAAAAATTAGCCAGGCGTGGCAGCATGTGCCCGTAATCTTAGCTACTCGGGAGGCTGAGGCAGGAGAATCACTTGAACACAGGAGGCAGACGTTGTAGTGAGCCGAGATCACACCACTACACTCCAGCCTGGGTGACAAGAGTTTGACTCCATCCCCAGAAAAAAAAAGGAGAATCCCACTTTTTAGAGAGTGTTGGTTAGCCATTGTTTCAGTGTTGGCCTTTTGCTGATTAAGGCACAGAAGCAGGATGCACTTGCTATTTAATCATTTAAAATTTTTTAAATTTGTTGTCTATTTATTTTATCTTTTTTTAGAGACAGAGTCTCATTCTGTTGTCCAGTCTGAAGTGCAGCAGTGCAATCATAGTTCTCTATAACCTCAAACTCATGGGCTCAAGCAATCCTCCAGCCTCAGACTCCTGAGTATCAAGAACTACATTTGTGTGCCACCATGCCTGGCTAAGTTTTAAGATTTTTCTGTAGAAACAGGGTTTCACTATGTTGCCTAGGCTGGTCTCAAACTCCTGGCCTAAAGTGATCCTTCCACTTCAGCCTCCCAAAGTGCTAGAGTTACAGGTACAATTTACCTGATTTTGAGTAAAACTTTCTGAGCTACGGTTTCTTCATTTTGTAATAGTCCTTTCCTTTCAGGGATGCTCTAATTATTAAGGAAAATAGTTTATTGTACACATTCACATATGTAGAGTGGATCTAGTAGGAAGATTGTGAAATTTTGTATGAAATGATCAGATTCAGTCCCTGGCTCTGGCCCTTTCTGCCAATAAGACTTTGGTAAATCAGTGAGCATTTATGAACTGTTATCCCCTAATTTGTAAAGGGAAACTAATAATACCTGAGTCATCTACTTTATAAAATTTTGTGAAGATCAAATATTACAGTTCATATGAAAATCGTTTATATACTATGACATCATGTAAATGATTAGGCTTTAGGTTATAACTAGATAGACAAAAATGTGAAAGGACAGAAATGATGCATAATTTATAAATTAAGTTGATTTAATGTATAGACAGTTCAAATCTTAGGACTTCAGGAGCAAAATGATACTTCCTCTTATGTATCATTTAAAAATAACTATTGCCTGAAATCTAGATAATCAAGCCTCATTCAAATTTTTTAGGGAAAAAGAAATCCTGTGTTGATATCCTTCATGAAGTCACTTTTTTTAACCTTCCCTGTCTTCATTTTTTATTTTTTTGGTCTTTGCCAATGCAGCAGTGAGGGAATTATGCTCTTTGGTTCATAGCACTTCATTAGTCTGTGCATGACCACTCCTGTTAATTTGCTTTCCTCTCTCATCCACATCTCTGATCCTATTCCCCATTTTCCCACAAGTCTTCATTCTTATGTCGGTATTGTCAATTCTTCCAAACTACCTTCTGTACAATTGTTAATATGTATCTATGTGTATTTGTAAAAATATTCTTGGGTATATGTGAATGGGGGGAATTTACACAATTATTATGTGCTATCAGTTTCATTTGTTTTATTTCACTTAGCAGTATGTTTGTGATATCTAGCCATGTTACTATATGGCAATCTAATTAATTTATTTTGACTACTTCATATTATTCTATCCTCGGCAAGTACTCTATTGTACTTTCCTATTCCCCTTGTGAAAGCACCCATACTGCCTCCAATCACCATACAAAAAATAATACTGCAATGAACCTCCCTGTGTGTCTCCTTGTACATAGTTGTGCCAGGAGTACAATCTCTGAATCATTGGATACACAGATACTTAGTATCAATAAATTCTGCATAATTGGCTAGGCACAGTGGTTCATGCCTGTAATCCCAGCACTCTGGGAGGAAAAGGTGGGTGGATCACTTGAGGTCAGAAGTTTGAGACCATCCTGGTCAAAATGGTAAAACCCCATATCTACTAAAAATACAAAGAATAGCTGGGCGTGGTGGCTGGCGGCTGTAATCCTAGCTACTTGGGAGGCTGAGGCAGGAGAATCACTTGAACCTGGGAGGCAGAGGTTTCAGTGAACTGAGATCATACCACTGCACTCCAGACGGGACAACAAAATTGAAACTGTCTCAAAAAAAAATTCTGCAAAATTGCAATCCAAAATGGACTGTATACCAGATTATGCTCCCAGCTCATTTGCAGGAGGGTTCCTATCGCTCTATATTCTTGCCAGCTGGTGATATCTTTAATGCTTGAATTCTGCCAATGTGAATAGTATCAAGTGCTATATCCTGAGTCTTCACTGGTATTTCTCTGATTATTAGTGGGATTGAGCATATCTTCAAATAGTTTTTCTCCATTAGAGTTTTGTGAATTGCCTATTCATAACTTTTGCCCATTTTTTTTTCTGCTGGGTTTCTGTCCTTTCCTTGTAGATTTGAGAGTTCCTTAAATATTCTGGAAAATAATGTTCTGTCTGTTATTTAAGTGAAGATCTCCCAATCTATGAGTCATTTATTAATGTTGTGTGTAGTATTCCCTGTACGATAGGAAACTTGAATTATTTTGATGTAGTCAAACTCAATCCTTATCTCTTTATGGATTATGCCTTGGGGGTTCTACTTTAAGACTACTTTTCTGCCCTGAGGCTTTAAAGATTGTCATGAAACTCCGTATAACTCTATGAAACTGTGTTTTGCAACTCTTTTATTTTGTATTTGGCATTTGTTCTTTCACCAGTAGTATATTGTTTCAAATAGTATAATTTTTCATAATATCTGTAGTATTTCTTAGTGTCTGCTAGGGCAGTTATCTTATTTGCTCTTCTTTTTTGAAATTGTCTTAGTTGTTCCATATTAAAAATGTATATATTGTTCCATATTAATTAGAATCAGTTTATCCAGCTCCCTGCAAATATTCTGCTGGAATTTTTCTTGAAGTGCATTGAATTTATAGATCAATTTGCAGAAGTCTATATCTTTACATTGTAAAACAATCACATCCATTTATATGATGTAACTTTTCATTTATTCAAATCTATCTTCTTTCAGCTGAATCTTAAAACTTCCCCTATAAAGATTTTCATTAGGTTATTTCCTAGGTAGTTCGTAGCTTTGTGTTATTGTAAATGGTGCTTTATTTTATATTGTATTTTCTAAGTGGTTAGTGGTAGTGTAAAAAATGCTATTTGTCTTTAATGATATTTTATTTCTCAACCTTGCTGACTTGAACTCTCATATTACTTTTAATAGTTTGCTGTTTTGCCTGTGTTTTTTAAGTAAATTATTATGTAACCTACAAATGATGGCAAATTTTCTCTTCCAACGTTTATTTACAAATCTCCAGTACTATGTTCACTCAGTAGCATTTGAAGAAATTAACTTTGTTTAATTCCAGACCCAATCATATCATAATATGAAACCACATACCTTATTGGTTAGGAATGTGGTAGTTTTTCCTTTAAGACTTTTATCAGCCTGTGATGGGAAAATGGGTGGGCTTAGAATGTGGCAGAAAAGGAAATGCAGGTATACAAAAAGTCTTTGATAAGACGAATCCATGGATTTCTTGTACTAAAGCCAGATAATTATATTAAAAATGCATTCTGGGTTTACACTTAAGTGATTACTATAATCCAAATTAAATTTTCTCCCCTTCTTTTCTTTCCTATTCTTTCATACCTAAAAAGTATTCTGGAGCCCCTCTTTTTTAAAAAAAGACACCAAGTTTTGCTATGTGCTCAGGTTGGGATGCAGTGGCTATTTACAGGCACCATTTCACTATCAATCAGCAGTGAAGTTTTGACCTGCTCCATTTTTGACCTGGGCTGGTTCCCTCCTTAGGCAACCTGGTGATCCTCCATGAACATGAGGTCACCATAGTGATGGCAGACTCAGTACAGACATCCAATTGGCAAAGCACACAAATGCTCAGAACTCCTGGGCTCAAGCAATCATCCTACCTCAGCCTGAGCAGCTGGGACTACAGGCGTATGCCACCACACCAGACCCTTCTGTCTTTAAACACTGCCAGCTCTTTCTTCACATGTGCTCACTGACTGTTCTGTGTCTTCCTCTACCCCATCCTTCTTTCCCACTCTATCCTTTATTATGTAGCATAACATAACTTGTCTCTCAAAGAAAACCCTCTCTGGGAAGGGGAAGTAGAATATACAAATAGCAGGTGGGAGCAGAGAGAGGGCTAAGAACAGTTCCATTGATAATTTTTGCCCTTTTTGCAATGAGATTTGGCACATTGAGATAAGATAATTACATATTCAGGTAGAAATATTTGAAAACTTTACTTTCTTTGGCTCTATGTCTTTCTACCCTAAAAGCCTAACCACATGATATGTGCAATACGACATCTGCCTCCATCACTACTGTATCCTGTTTATGCAGTCCAATGTAACTCTATTTATTTATTTATTTGTTTGTTTTGGCAGCCATATCATGTTGCTGTCCATTTTTAAATTACACCTAACTAAATTTCCAGTGTTACCCAGTTATTTGTATAATTAGTTTTTGGATCTATTTCAACGATTTTACATTTGTTCTTCTTAAAATTCAATTTTTATACTCTAGCTTATGAAGAGTTTTAGAAACCAGTCTCTGTTATCCAACATACTATCTAGTGCTCCAATCATCTTGTCATCTGCAGCATTTGATAGGAATGCCATCAGTGTGCTCATCCAAACCTTTGATAAATATGTCAAAAAGGACAGGCCCAGGGAAGAACCCTGAGGCACACAGCTATAACATTCCCTTCAGGTTGACATGGAATTAGCATTCTTGGACATGACCCTTCAATTATTGATGAAGTCACCTGATTGTACTTGCATCTACTCCATATTTCTGCATGTTATCCACCAGGATTTCGTGAAAAACACTGTCAGATGCTTTGCTAAAATGCTAACACACTATGTATGCAGCGTTTCCTTGACCTACCTGAGTAGTGAACCCATGTATGTTTCAGTTTGGCTTCCATTTTAAGTGAATTTCAATTTAAATTAGAGATGATTTATCAGTTCATGTAACTGTACATTCTATATCACCAGAGCACTGGCTCTTTCCGCCTCTTGGCTCTACCACCCTCTGCTGAGCCCCATTCTTATGCAGCCTCTTTATTCTTAGAGCCAAGATGGCTGCACCAGCTACAGAGCTCCTTTCCCCAACAGCTCCTCTAACTGCTTAGAACTGACTTGCATTTTCCCTGACTAGATCGTGAACCATCTCTAAATCAAACCCAGGGATAATCTGAGTGGCTAGCCCTGGGTCACATGCCTGCCCTTGATGATGGAGCTGCACAGCTGCACTCCATTCTATCCAAATTATATTAACTCACAGATTATTGTAAAAGCCTCACAAAGACCAAAAGAAGAAACAGATTTTTTTTTATATTGAAGAAAAATATTTTACCTCTTGGTGTAGGTTCCACAGTATCTTCTGAACATATTGTTTTTCTCAAGGATTATTCATATTATATATTTATATAAACAATTACCTTCTATATATTTATATACATATATCAACCATATAGATGTATAGTTATAGAATAATGTCTACACACATCCATATATGAAATCCCTAGTTATTATGCAGTTGGAAGCATGCGATGCTTGGATAAATAAGGTATCACTAGAAGTTTATTTCTATAGGGCTGACTAATGAGTATTCTCCATTCTGCAGCTGGCCAACAGACTTCAAACCCACTCACCACAGAAATCTGGGCAAGAGAGCTTGTCCACAGATGAGAGTTGGGGTATCATGTATGCATTCTGTGGTGAGTTGTTCTACTACAAAGAGTAATTTCCTGGTCCTGATTCATTTGGATGGCAATGGTAATACACAATCCAGAATATAGTGGTCTTAAAGCAACAGGAAATACCAGAGTTGAGAGAGATAGGAACAAGAGTTACACTTTGGCTTCAATATAACTATCAGAATCTGGGGAATCTGGGGCTGAAAATTTCTTTTTCAAAGATGAATTCTCAAAATTCACTTAAAGGTCAAATTGGTTTGTCACCAAAGCATTTTCCCAGGTCCTTAATTCTATCTTTCCCAGTCACATTCAAGTCCATGGAGAAAGAAGTTTCACTTTTTACCATGCAAAAATCTGGTAATGGGAAAATACAGGGATAAAAGAGCTCTTAGGGAACACTTTCAGAGGATGCTTTGGAGGAGAAAATCTGGGGAACCTTTATCTCATGAGATTGATTTAGAATCATTTGTAGCCAAACTCAATGGCAAAGTGAGGACACTTCAGTGTGAGTGCCTGATGAAATCACCATATTGATTCCCACTCTATCCTTAGCTTTCTCATCTCTGTACTGTCAGGTGTCTCAGCCAAAAGCAACAAAGACAGGAGGACCCCAGGGTCCCCTGTGACCACCTACCCCCAACAATACACTATGACCTTGACCTGAGTTATATACGTCTGTTGGTACATAATACCTCATAGTGGTTTGTGTCTGTCTCTTTCCTGTTCTTATTTTACATGGTATCCTGTCTTTTGTGTTAGGTGACCTCGATGCTGCATCAGAGTCAATATCTATCTGGGCAGAGACAGAATCATCATATCTGACACTGAAAGGTAGACAGGTAGGCAGCAGAGAGAGAAAAAATAAGAGGATTGCCAATATTACAAACAAATTTAACTTGGCCTGAATGTACTAGATGTAAAAATGAATGCAAAAATCTGTTGGAATTTTTGTTAATATGCAGTACTTATTAGCATGTGAGGTATTACTGTCAGAGAAAGTAGGGGAAAAAGTGAGTATTTCAGGAACCTAATGAAGGCCAATAAGCCACCTTTTCTTGACAAAGTAGAGCCAAGCCACATAGCCATGGGAGTGTTAGGCCATTTTGGTACTTTCCAGACTGATCAATAACATTAAATGCTGCACTTAAGTCTAACAAAATGAAACTAGCAAGAACATATCAATGAACACAAAGAACCTGATCATTGTCACTCCTCGAATGTATAGAACAACTAAAATGTAATTTATCTAAGGGTCTCACCATCAGAAAATAGAGCAGTCTCTCTTAATTTTCTTTCCCGTGTTCACAGTAAGAAAGTCAATCTAGTGCTCCAGGCACTATTACATTAAATATTGATATAGAGTCACCGTATAGTAGGCTTTCCTTCTAAGAAATTGATAAATTCTTAATGAAGAGTAGGGAGACAGAGCCCAACATGAATGGGTAATTCATTCAAATACAGTTGACTTTTGTCTTTAGAGTTGTTCTTTTTCCATATTACATAAGGAAGGATTTTCCTCTGGATTTATTTTTTCTGACACAAAAACATATATACCTAATAAATATTTCTAGATTCTAAATGAATTCTTGGAAAGCTTTCATTTGGCATAAATAAAATGAACAAAATCGAGTAGGCAGCTAGCCGACATAAACCCGTATTTTATGAGAGGCCAACAATCAATAGCACTTACTTAGGAGTAGGAAAAAAAAAAACGTGGTTGGATATGTGGCTTCTTCTCCTGCCGCTTTCTCAATCCTTTAAGACTGTCAACATTTTCTGTGCTGTAGATAACGTGGAAGACATGGAGACTATAGTGCTCTGAAGTGTAAAGGGCTTTGAGATGTGCATCTCATTGGAGCTGCACAGAACCATCTAGTTATATGGTTGTCAGTTCAAGGTTTCAGCCCCATTCATTTCAGCTCAACAAGTTTCCATTGAGCACTTAGGTGGAGAGGTGTAATAAGAAAGCTAGAAATTAAAAAGGCACAGAAGACAAGATTCCAGTCCTCAAGATGTGTATCACCTGGAAGATGTTCTAAGCACACACAGGTGAGCTAAGTAGCCATGATTAATGTGTGATGATAATATTTATCAAGCTTTATGCAGAGGTGCTAAGTGGAGGAGATTAAGGAAGACTTTTTGGCATTTTGAGTTGAAGTTGAAAGAAAATGGCAAGGCCATCTTCTTTGGAAGTTGCTAGCCTCAGCTAGCATGCACCCACATGTGATATCACAGAAAGAGTGTCTCAATTCAAATATGCAGTAGGAAAGTTCTTTAGATTTAAAGGATCACTAGAGAATGCTCTTCATAACTTAAAAAGACATGATTCTTGGAACTGGATAAGTATTTTTCTAAAGATCCCAGCAGAGTGCTGCTGAGGGAAGGGCCAGTGAGATGTCCCATACGATTTCTAGATGACGACCTCTAACCAGGCAATTGGCACCTGGAGGGCAACCCAGCCTGTCCAACAGAAACATCAATAGAATAAGATAACTCCCTTATGTAAAAATGATCACAGGGAATTAAGCATATTGGTACATTAGACAATCCAATAAAAATGAAAACATATACTGCATTTAAAAGAAGGAAACTGAATGTCTTGAGAAATTCCAAAGAGTATTCCACAACCACAGTATTGAGGTTTGAATTAAACTAATTAAAATCAATCAAGACAAGTAGCTAGATAAAATTACATTTACTAAGATTTACAAGCATTCCTATTGATTAGTACCAGGCCTTCTGGATGTATCTAAATGAGAGATTCCGTCTATGTTGTGAAGAAAATGAATGAAGAGTCTTTAATTTGCTTTTAAGACCACAGTTTTGGTCTTAAAAGCTATAAAGAATGCTGTTGTTTTTGAGCATTTCTTTTCTCCTATGTTCTCTCCTGCCTAATGGAAACCATAGCACTAAATTTTCATTGTATTCATCCATGGAATTTTCATAATGATTTATTGTTGCACATGGATAGACTCAATACTTAAACCTCCCACTGGTTGACTTCCCAATCTCTCATCAACACCAGGCTGTAGGGTGTGGTGGTTGAGAGTATAACTAAGGAGTCAAGCTGCTGTCTCCACATCACCACCTTGTCATGTACTATTTGTGTTACCTTAGATGACTTACATAAAGTCTCTATGTCTATGGTTTCTTATCTACAAAATGGAAGTAATAATAGACCACACGTCATGCATGGTCTATTATTTGTGAAGATTTACAGTGATAATGTAAGAAAAGCTACATAAAATGTCCATACTTGGCTCACAAAATTATTTGTTAATTATTATCATTGAAATAAAATAATTCTATTAATTTTGATTAATGTGGTTAGAAAATTAACATTATTATGCTACAGCTTGCAATTTCTTAGTATTATCATTGAATACTTCCCTGCCTGATTGCCCTAGCTGTGGTCAATTAACTCTATGTGGGCATCCAAACTGTTCCAAATTCTTTCTGAGTCCTTTAGATGAGGGTTGATCTGATCCTCACCTGATTTATAATGACCTACTCCAGGTTGACCTTCATTTTTGGCATGACAGGAACTAGATCAGATCTGGAGGCGAGAGGTTAACTTTCACCAAACATTCATCCTGTGCTCTTCTTTTCTCCTATAGAATTTTTCATCTTCTAATTTTGATATTTTTATTAATGCCTTACTATATGTTTCTCCCACTAAACTATAAGCTCCAGGGAAAGAGCAATTTTTGTTTTATTCTTGAAAGTATCCCAGTTGCCTAGAAGAGTTCCTGACACATAGTAGGAACTCAAGAAACATTTGTTAAAATGAATCAACTTGTTGAAATGAATTGAGTGCAATGAGCCTCACAAAAATGTTCTGCTCCATATTCATTCAGCAAATATCAATTAATTAGTGCTACCATACATATTTAACCTCAGAGAAGTCTCTTGCAGAGAATGCAGTCCTCAAACCACATGCAAAGTTGTCTCTAGTTGAGTACCCACTAAGTGTATCTTATTTTGGACTATTATAAAATACAGCACTGACAACTGAGGTGCTTGCTAACCAATTGGAGAGACAGGACAATTACAGAGAAAAATATAACTGAAATGTCAGACTCTATATATCCTGTGCCTCAAGAGTGACAGTGAGAGTGGGAGCTGGCATTCACTTGAAGGAAAATAGAATGATGTGTTCACAAGGTATCTCGGAGATCTCTGAGACTATGGCGGAGGTTGTGAAGTACAGTGGAGAAGGTATTAATGCTGGAAAAGGAAGTGTTCACTGAAGGCATTGTCCCTTCCAAACACTGACTGCACAAAAACTGACATGGTCCCTCCACTCACGGAATTTAGTCCATTGGGGGGTGACAGAAATTAATGAAATAACCACTCAAATAAACATAAAATTACCTCTTCTTGGGAGCATTTAACACAGGAACACATACTATTAAAAATGCACATAAGGGATTTGACCAAGATCAAGGAAGATTAGGGAAGGTTTCTCTGAAGAAGAGAAAGGAGAGAATTTGCCTGTTTCTCTCACTATTACACTATTATAACTTGATATCTGAAAGTGTCCTATTTTGCCTTTGTCTTTCCAGGCAGCATAATAAGTATATAGTATCTTAATCCTTTTGTGCTATTATAATAAAATATCACAGACAGTATAATTTCTAAAGAGCTTTTTTCTCACAGTTCTGGAGGCTGGAGAGGTCAAGAGCAAGGCACTGCATTTGCTCTCTGGGGAGGGACTTCTTACAACATCCTTACACACCTGAAGAAAGAAGGGTAAGCTAGTTGAATGCTGTGTGAAACCTCTTTCATAATGGCCTTAATTTCATTCATGAGGGAGGAACACTCAAGAACTAATCACTTCTTAAAAACCTCACCTCTTAACACTATCACATTGGCAACATCTGAATTTTGGAGCGGACACATTCAAACCATAACACACAGTGTATTTTTATCAAGTGACTAAATGAAGGTGTGCAGATTTTGGAGGGCATTGGATTTTGAGTAGAGGATATGAATCTTATTCCAAATTAGATCCCACTCTGAGCATACTTCTACCAAGCCTGGTGGGAAAGTCCATTTTAGTTATTATTTGGCTGTCTGACATTCCAAAATACACTAGAATCTGGAAAACATACCTGAATCTCAGGGGAAAAAAAAGAGATCAGATCTCTATTACCTATTCTAGTGTGAAGATGTTAACCATTCTTATTTACTGTGCTCATTAAAGTCCTTTATAGCCCCCTTGCTTTTTTTTTTTTTTTTAAACAGTGGCATCTGGGAAACTTTGCTAAGAATGTGAATATGGTCCCATCTCTTGGGTAGAACCTAAAGTCATTGCTTCTGAGGTCTTACCTGCTTTTGGGGGCATTGCTGTGGAAGACACACTGTATTCCTTATCATGTTTCTGAATCTGTAGCAATCACCCTTTCTCTCCTTTAGCTACCTTCAGATATTAGCACTATCTTCTAAAAACTAGGTCATCTTTGAGAAGTGGGATAGGAGCCGGGCGTGGTGGCACGTGCCTGTAGTCCCAGCTACTTGGGAGGCTGAGGTGGAAGGATCGCTTGACCAGGAGTTCTGGGTGGCAGCGAGCTATGCCGATCAGGTGTCCGCACTAAGTTCGGCATCAATATGGTGACCTCCCGGGAGCGGGGGACCACCAGGTTGCCTAAGGAGGGTTGAACCGGACCAGGTTGGAGAAGTGGGATAGGAGATATTAATAATAGGGGGGTAGAGGTAGGGGATGGGTATCCCCCTATTAATTAGTATCTCAAGAGTCTTCCTGCCACACTTAACTGAGAAGCTTAGATTTCTTTTAGATAATGATGTTTTCAAATGTAGAAATGATTCTCTTACTTAAGGGGACAATATGGATTGCAGGGGAGGGGCAGGGAAGGCATTACTGTTCCCATTACTGTTCCCAATGAGAAGCTTATGGCCACAATCTAGATATGATGTAAAAAGATTCTGGACCTTAGTGGCAGCAGTGGATATGGGAAGCAGAGCAGACATTAGAGGCATATAGAAAAGGCATTGGTAATTATGGGATACAGATCGTATGAGATGGAGGAGTTAAAGTCTCAGTGGGGGGACAAAGTTGACTTGGAGGGAAACAGGGAGCATGATATGAATAGGTTAGCAAGACAGTCATTGACGTGGAGATGTTCAACAAGATGAAGTTGTGAGGTTGAAAAACTCTGGGAATAAGTTAAGTACTAGAGAACATTTTGGGAATCACTGCTAACAGGTGGTGATTGAAAATATGAAGATGAATGAGAACCCTGAAGGAGAAAGTTAGAGAGAAAACCAAGACAAGGCTGGAAGTTGGCGATCGGTGGAGTTTGGACACAGGCAGCTAAAATCCAGGAGCCTGTCTCATTAAGAAGAAAATCTCTCTAGAGCACTGACACTGTAGCCTCAGGTCAAGTCGGGCTTGACCTCTGAGAAACTAAAAGCTGTAGAGAGGTCAGAAAGAATGAGAATGGCCAACTCCCTAAATTAATTTAGAAAACAAATACTCAAAAGCTATTGGAGTGGGCTACTAGAAGCTTTGTGAGAACAAATTTAGTCACTTAGTGGGAAGAAAAATCAGAAGTTTAAGAAAAAAAATAGGTGGTGAGGAAAAAGAGGAAGGGCTTGAAGACTAATTCTTTTAGAAATCTGGCAGGGAAAAGATGATGAGAAAGCTGATGATAACCAAAGTGTGTTAAAGAATAAAATAAGAAATTGTTTTCTCTTTCCATGTACCTCAAGAAAATGTCTTTTCCAAGGAGGCAGAGGTATCAGTCTTACAGTCCTAAAGGAAATAACCAGATTTCTGTAACATTTTGCCATTTGTAGATAGTCATAGGGGAAGTTATTCCTCTAAATTATTTGGCCCAGGCTCTACCGTGACTCAGTAAATGATTAAGTGTTCATTTTTGTGGCCTTATGGGAGAGACATTCACTATCACGGCACAGTCAGCAATGATAATGGATTCTTTATTTCTCAGTTGCCATCATGGTCACTAAAGCTGACTGCCCAGTGGCTGTCAGTTCTGCTGCAGAGGATACAAGGAAGAGAGAAGTTGGAAAAGAAATATATACTCCAGTCCCACACAGAGATCTAAAGGGTTGGATTTAGATGTGTGCTCTTTTCAGAATTTGGATTAGGAATCAGCAGAATGGAGCCTTGGAGAACAGTGCCTCTGGCACCATGACTCACTACTGAGGATTTCATTAGGAGGGAAGTACATGTCCTTCAGTCAGTCATCAGGAAATTATGACTGCCTGCTTATTCCACCAAATCCTGCAGAAGTTAGCTGGAGAGGGTGAGTCTGGGGGTGGAAACTTTGCACTGCAATGCTTTCCTTGCCTAAATCCAATCTTTTCTATTTCAAGTCATGAAAATACATATTTTTAGATGGACTGATAGACACACATACAGATATATATATATATATATATATATTTTTTTTTTTTTTCATAAACATTTGCCTGTCAATGTAACTTAGGGTGCCTTTAAATAAAATCTCAACTGAATTAACCTAAAATGAAATGTTCTCTATACAAGTCCCCAAAAGAAGATGAGCCCTAAGAAGGACTACTTAAATTCATTCCAGAGAAAATGGGGAATAAATAAGCATACCAGGTAGAGTTAGAGAGTTATTTTGATGAACTGATTTCTATGTAATATGAAGGAAGATTAGTGCTCACAGCATTTTATATTTTAAAATAAATCATTGCATAGAAGCAGAGGAAATATAACTAAGAATTTTGTTCTCATGTAGGGTTAACACTTTCCTCCCTTTACAGAATTCAAAATTGCAGAAGGAAAACACAATGAGGCAGTCTGTCACTCATTCAGCCAGAAGGCATTGGGGCAGTCCTATGAGCCAGGCACAGTGTTAGGCTCTAGGACAAGATGGTGAACAGAAAGATCTTTCTCAGTTGCATGGAGCTGAGAGGTTAGAGGGGGTTAGGGAAGAGAAGTAAACAAATAATGGCACTGATGAATGTATAATTACAAACTGAGATAAGTGCTTTAACAGAAAAGAATGGAGACTTCTAAGAAGCAACAACAAAAGACTCCAAGTGGGGGGCGCAGACCTGGGAAGGCTTCCTGGAGAATGGGCTATTTGAGCTTAGATCTAAAGAACAAGGTTGAGTAAAAGCTAACCAAGACGGGGGTGGGTGGAGGGAGGAGCATTCCAGATCCTGAGAAGAGCTTGCACAAGGGTGAACCCTACCCCCACTCCCAACCTCCACAGGGGCCAAGCCCGGCAGCTCCTTGTTAAAGATTTGGTCTTTATTCCAAGATCAGTGGGAAGCCATTCAGGGGTTTTAAGCAGGTTGGCGACATGATCAGATTTGTGTTTTGAAAAGAGCACCCTGGCTGCAATGTTGAAAACAAATTGGAAAGACATTGTCTAAAAGCCAATTGTCTCACTAAGTAAATGCAAAGGCCTGCAGCTGTCACAATCACTATCTTGTGGTCACCTGACCCCAGTAATATCTTTCTGTGCCCCTGAGGACATTTGGAAGCTATTTGCAGTGAAGGATTAAGAATTTCTTGATTCTAGATTATTATACGTCAACCTTTGAGCTAAAGACACAATGTCTTTCTGTCTGCTCAAAATTTTGATTGGCACAACTAATCGCAGTTCCTGTTGGTGACAGTCCAAACTAGGTCTAACAAGCACACTTCTGCATTTCAGAGTCAGGGTGAGCAGACTCTCTCCTTCATTCTTGATGTTGTACTTACTCATCACCCTTCTAGCATCCCTGTCTGCACTTGGACTCTCCATGCTTCTTACTCCATCTCTAACTTCCCTGGTTTCCCATCATACCTAGACTTCCAGTCAGTTATTACAACAGAGCTGTTGCTGTAGTGCCAGACTGGGGAGGACAGGGAGAGGAACTGGCAAGAGCCAGGCAGAATCCGGCCATCTCTAACTAGCATATAACCTTGTCTTAGAAAGGACTGATTGAAAAGGCCTATTTATCAAATCTCAACTAACCAGGACTAAAACCATGTGTGACCTATTGCCCTGATCAAAACCCTAAGTCCCTTTTGTCATGTTAAAAGTAGTCCTGGAGCCCAAGCAGGGCTAGAATGTAGAGGGTAGGCCATCTAAGCTGGGGTACATGGTAGAATGTGGAGCCAGGGAGCCAGGTAGGTCCCGATGACTCCAGCCTGGGCAATCCACCTCTCACTATATGTGTATCTGCCTCCAAGTTGCAAAACATTGCTGTAGAAACTAATATGGCATCCAAAATGCACCGTCTGCCACGTGTAAAGTTCTCTTCACCATTCCAGGGAAGTGGCCATCACCAGGTGTTAATAATGTGCCTTTAGCTGTTGTCTTCTTATATTGACTTCAGGCAGACCCCTCCCTTAATTTCCACTAACTTAAGTTAATTGCAGCCCCTGCAGACACTAATCCTTTGTTGACAATAAAACCCTTTAGTACTTTAAGTGTGTCATTATGTCTCCTAGATTTTCTGCAGGCTGGGGCTCCTTATTTCTTGGCATGGGGGCTTCTCTGCTGAGGTTTCCAGTGAGTTATCACATTGGCTGTACTTCTCTGGACCTGCTAAGAGTCTGAAAAATACCATTCTTAATACATTTGCAATTGGCTGATTCCATAAGCTGGTTAATCAATTTTATTCTTTTATCCATTGTTTTCAAAACAGTTCTTTTTCTACCTTTGTCCAAAATTTGAAACAGATTCCCTAGCTTTTCTAATGTGGGGAATAAGAGCAGTCCTTTTGGACATTTAAAATCTAATAACTCTGTAACTCCAGTATGGTCCATCCCAGTTTGCTCCAAATTCCAAATATATGTCCCACTTAGGGCTTTTCCCCTCCTGCCAAGATCTGACCCAGTCTCAGAAGCCTGGAGTTGGGGGACAGAGTATGACTGCATATCGATTGTTTCATACATCTTTCTCTTTTTCTCACTGGCTGCAGTTTCCCACCATTTAATGATGGGCTGAGGAGGAGACTATGGGAACGTGACTGACACAGTTAAATGTGCTGATGCCTTCGAAGGATAATAGATATACAAAGTTGATTCTTTCTTTCACATGACACCATTGTATGTTCTTTGAGGTGCTTTGCTGATGATATCTAAAGCAGTTCTTCTCAAGGTATGGTCCATAAATTACAAAATTATTATCACCTAGGAGCGCGTTAGAAATACGCATTTCCACCTCAGTCCTAAGGAATCAGAATCTCCAGGAGACGTGGCTCAGGAAACTGTTTTAACAAGCCCCCAGGGTAATTCTAATGCAGGCTGAAGTTAGAGAAGGACTGATCTAGACAGTGGTTTCTCCTCTGGCTGGTCTCTTACAAGGTCCAGGTTTTGGGGCACACTGCACCTCCAGAGCTGTGTTTTCCTGTGAGCTAACCCATAGGTGAACTGCAGGACACCACAGCTTTCCCTAAAGGTGGTGGCAGGGCAGTTCCCTCCAAACATTATTCCTTCCTCTCTGCTATACTTCTCAGAGGCCCTGAACCCAGTTGTCCATCTTAGGCTTCTGGGGTGAGGCAGATGTGTCTCTGTGCTCCAAACTCCAGAAGATAAAACAAAGCTCTCAGGGAGTTCTAAATCTCCCTCTCTTGATTTAAGAAGTGGATAATGTTCCTCTTTTTTCTCTCCCATTGAAGTGAGTGATAGACCCATGCAAATAAAACTGGATTTCCTGTGTGTTAACAGTTCCACAAAAGTGATCTAGCATTTCCACTTTGGATGTAGTAGGACTTGATACCTCTCGTATGGCCTTTGGGGTCTGTTGAAAAAATCTGAGAGCAGAAAAGTCACATTTAACATCTTCTTGGATATGGCAACCAAAACTCAATCCAATAAGATGGCTATTCTTTGTTGTACACACTCATTTTAGGTATGAAGTCCAAGTTCACATTGACCTATCATATCACTGATAATATAAGATACATTGTCAATTCCCTTAAAATATTTTCCTTTATGCTCCTGTTGTCATGTCTGCCCAAAATTTATTCTTAGCTGGGTCTTTGTGTTACTTTTTAAATATATTTTGGCTTCTCTTTCATATTTACCATGGTTATGGCCTACCCTTGCCTTCTTGTGTTTGTACATTGTGGAACTCACGGAGCTTTCCAGCATTGACTTTTCCAATATCCAAATCTCTCTCTATATTATGCACATTCAGGTAAAATCATCACTGTTCCCATTATTGGCAACATTTCCCCTTCCTATTGATCAGAATTAAGAGGAGATTACTAATTCCCTGGTCCATTCCTCTACATCTGAAAGGTGAAATTATCATCAAGGAATATGAAGAATTTATCAGATGTTTTGCTGTCATTACATCAAACATCCTGCAGATGCTTAGTATACATCTGTGCTATTTACCCTTCCTGGTTGGGCACTGCTGCTCAGCGATGGATTTCTTAACCCTTTATTGCTCTCCATGGAGATTATGCCAAATCTTCTTCACTCCTAAAAGTCCAAGCACTGTTTGTTCCCCTTAACTCCCCATAAATGATTCCACATCCA
Source organism: Callithrix jacchus (assembly GCF_049354715.1). Lineage (NCBI taxonomy): Eukaryota > Metazoa > Chordata > Mammalia > Primates > Cebidae > Callithrix > Callithrix jacchus. Next base: position 102,395,494 of record NC_133503.1, on the reverse strand, counting down.
CGGGAGTAAAAGAACTGTCAGACGATATGAGATCCCTGAACTTTCCTCCTCTCTACCTCAAAAATCTCTCTGTAATTTGACTCTGTTACTCTTTCTTCCAAGACCATGCCTCCATCTTTGTCATTTTTTCTCATCCCACTTGGGACTCCCATTTCTTTTTCTCTTTAATCTGTCTCTCTGCATTAGTTGTGTACGTCTCATATCCCAAAAACCAACCAACAAGAAAACATGCCGTGACCATCGCGTCCTTTTCCTGTGTCTCACTTCTGTTGACCCACATCTGCTCACTTTCCTCCATTCTTTTGATAAATTTCCTTCAAAGCCAGTCAATGATCTAATCACAGATCCCAAGAACTTTTCTTATTCTTTCATCCTCTTGGAACCCTGTCCTTTTTATGCTAAAATGTATACTCCTGACTCTCCCCTGGGTATGTGATAAGTACTCAATATATTTCAATCCCAGTGATTATAATTTCATCAGTTTTAAAATTGACTTCCCTACTGCTAATTTCTTTGTCTGTTGTATATCCTATTGCTGGAATTACTTTCCTAAAGGAAATTCAACCTTTTCTGAAATAAATAATCTAACTCCAGTATTCATTTTCAGCCTTATTATCCACTGTTTAATGTGTTTTTTTGACACACCAACCAGTGAATGACACATTTCCTCTTCTCCAAGCTGTTTTCATTTCTTCAAACATTGAATTATGCTGCCTTTTTATTTAGAACTTCCTTCCTTTCAAGTTGTTTATGTCACAATACTACTTATTATTTAATATCCCTCATGAATGTTACTTTTCTTCAGAGCTTTGCCACATTCCTTTAAATTAGTGTGACTTCTTTCTTCTGAATTCCTATAGTCCATTGGCATGGCCTTATGTTGCACATTCAAACACACAAGGGTGAATAGTTACTATATTTAGAGAGCATAGTATCCTTCCAAAATAACTACATCTTTCCAATACAAGATAAACAATATAAATTACTCCACTTTTCATCTTGCATTAATTAGACAAAATACCATCTGAGAATTGGGAAAAACTATAATTTTCTTTAGGTTTTTGCCTGTAATTTATAAAACAACAGAAAATATTCCTGTGAACCTGTTTAAAATTTTTCCCAGATGCCATAATTTCAGTACTGCATGGTGATGCCATCATGACACCCACTGAATACCCAGATGCTGAAAAATCTGGAGGATGGGAATTAGAATCATTAGCACTTTCAGAAGTAGGCTTTTTGGGGAGGTAATTTATATATAAAGAGGGAGGAGGAAGAATAAGAGAGAGGAGGAAGAGGAACTGGAACTGGAATTATCTGACTTAGAAAAGAAAATGCAGGGGCAGAAAATATTAGCAATTAGTTTCTGAGCACCTAAAAAAAGCTATTATAAGAGTGACAGTTAGCAGCTGTTTCATGTTTCTACCTAGAGCAGGACAAATGCTTTTGGGCTATTGCAACAAAAAATCCAAAGAGGCATTAGAAAAAGTCTTCAGACTCTAAAGTTGGTCAAATTGCGGTGCATCATAATATGTTGTCAATGAAAGGAAAAAGACATCTTTTTGCACAGTGGGTCAGGGTGGTATTCTGTATGGAAGAAAAGATGCTATAGATATGGCTTACTCAAGATTTTTGTCTATTCTAATGAGATCTTACATGCAGGGAAAGAAGTGATTCATTCTATCCCACAGTATGTGAGAAAGCTTTTTCAGAAAATCTAAGTTAGTAATCTAATCTACACCCAAAGAAGAAAGGAAGGTTCTGAGAATATGGCATTGTTAGTGGATAGATGCACAGTCTGAAACAAGACAGTTTGGTTCCTTCTCCAGGATCATCACACTAGTTTTGTGACCCTGGAAAAGTTTTAAACTGCTCTAAGGATCACTTTTCTCCTCTGCAAACTGATGATAATAGAGATGATGTGAATAGTCATGGAGATGATACTCTGTAAACGACAACTTTTATTATTTTATTGGACCTGTAGCACCTTCTAGGCACTATGTTAGGCATTTTCCCAATCATTATTTCCTTCAGAGAGCAGTCATCCAAGCCCTATATAAAATACGATGATATGATGACTTTTCACCAGAGTTACATTCTTTAATTAAAAATGAAAGCCCTAGATATCAAAGACCAGCCTGCTGAGTTCCCTTACCTTTCTCAACCATGAGACATTTCCCTGATGTCTGCAGCACGTCTTTGACATCTGGGACAGAAGACCAATATGCCTCCACCCCCACGTGGCTCCACCTGTCACCATTATTATGTGATCTTTATCAAATTAAACTGAGGATGTACTAACTTTTTTTCATTGTGCTTCCCACCAAAGCCATTAAGCTCACAAATATGGTGTCTGTTTAATAAAATAAATGGATACAAGGAAAGAAAATCCTTCTATTTAATTTCACATCTTCAAAACAATATTTATATCAACTAATGTATTTATGTTCAATGTGTGCTATAATGTATTTATTACTACCTAACAAACTTCGTGATAGAGGGTCTGTTTGTAGCCAGTGGTTAATACACAGAGTGTATTTTCCTCTGGGTCATTGCCTCTTTCTTCTGCTATTTACCTTCAGGGAAAAAAAGCCATTTTCTCAAGGATCTGAGTGTCTGAATCCTTTAACTCTTCTCTGTTTATATCAAGTAAAGAAATCATCATTCTGATCTTGGCAGGAGTTATTGTATATCAATATAGGCACCTGGTAAGGTTCCAATTCCCTTTCTGAGAGTCAGATAAAAAGAACAGGATGGTAAAGTTACCTAGATAGTTGTATCAGAGTTTACATGTGTGTTTGTGTGTATGTGTGTGTGTGTGTGTCATTTTTAAAGAAAAGTTTGTATTCCCAGGAGCAAGGATAATGAGGCATATGCTCTATTCCTAGCAAAACAAGTTCAGTACAAAGTGTTAGATATAGCTTAATGTAAAATATATTAATAACCCTCTCTATGCTAATAGTGAGATTTAAAAATCCAAACCATAGAATTGAATTTATACAACTAAATCAGAAAGAGTCATCATAATTGGAATTTCAGCAATATGTTTGGATGATAGAAATCAGTGGGGCATGGCAATCTTTACTTTGAGTTATACATAAAGGTATCTTAGGACTTGAATAAGAAAACATGCACAGTGTATAAAGAAATCCTGAGACACTATGAAAATAGTTTACCACTGTGAAGAGAAAAAGGGAAAGTTAAATTACTTTGGCTATAAAACCACATGTCATGCAAAAACCAACTGAACCAACTTCGTTTTCCAGATGTCTTCAGAACTGCATAATTGCAGAATTTTGAGAAGGATATGCAGATGATTTCAGGATATGCCTGGTACTTTGTGTCAGAAACAGCAACAATAATGATAAAGTTTTAAATGATCCTAGAATGGACAAAGGAAGAACTATTGCATTAGATTCGGTAAAGCATTCTTTTATAGAAGATGTTTAAAACATCAACTTTGGAGGAAGAAAGACTTGGGTTTGAGCCCCAGCACCACCACTTCCTCTCTATTGGACCGTGGGAAAGTCCTTCACTTCACCAAGCTTAATTTCCTCATCTGCAAAATGAGGATAATAATGAGACCAATCACATGGGGATGTGAGGATTTCGATGACATAAAATAAAGCCCTTAGCACAGGATCGGGGATAGAATAAGTCCTCAATAAATGTCAGCTACAGTGTGGATAATGGTGAAGGTGGAGGTGATGCAGAGGAGGAGGAAGGGAACAAAGAAGAAAAACATCAGCTGGACTCTGCATCTATATTATTTGTAAAAAGCAACATATTAGAGGAAACAATTGTCTGGTGATTAAATGAGAAAATTTTCTCACTCCTTCCAAGGATAAAATATTTTATAGTGAAGCATTTAGGTGCATTTTTTACCTGTCTTTGGAGAAAATTATTCATTGCAAAATTAAAAGGAGGTTGTATACTTTTTGTCAGAGTAAAAACATGATCTTTTTAACCTAGAATTAAGAACACATTTCAAATATGCTATTAAAAAATAAATTATTCCCTTGGCTAAAACCCCATATGGCTAAGTGTTTATTAAAAAGAGCAGTCCCTTCACTCTCTCTATTCTGTAGGGACAGTGGAGATGGAATATGACACACCAAAAATTGAGGCTGGATGACAAGGCTTTTTGTGTTAAATTGGTGAGCTACCCTAACATTTACATGAAAGGGCAAATGACCTTGAACATTCAAACAATCTTGAAAAAGAATAATAAAGTTAGAAGATTTAGACTACCTGATTTCAATATTCTATGACATTATAGTAATCAATATAGTGTGGCACTGGTATAAAGATGACAGAACAATGGAACAGAACTGAGAGCACCAGAATAGACCCACACTTACGTGCTCATTTGACTTTTGACAAAGGTGCCAAAGCAATCCAATAGGAAAAGAAAATTGTTATCACATACAATAAATAAAATAAATATTAATAAATTGAGTATTCACATAAAAAATGACGTGTGACCCCTACTGATATGGTTTGGCTGTGTCCCCACCCAAATCTTATCTTAAATTGTAGTTCCCATAATCCCCACATGTCATGGAGGGGACCTGTTGGGAGGTAATTGAATCATGGGGGTGGTTACCCCCATGCTGCTGTCCTCATGATAGAGAGTGAGTTCTCACAAAATATTATGGTTTTATAAAGGGCTTTCCTTTCTTTTGCTCAGCACTTCTTCTTCCTGACATTTCCTTTCTGCCATCATGTGAAGAAGGATGTGTTTGCTTCCCTTACCACCATGATTGTAAGTTTCCTGAGGCCTCCCTAGTTATGTGGAACTGTGAGAAAATGAAACCTCTTTCCTTTATAAATTATCAAGTTTCAGGCAATCCTTTGTAGTAGAGTGAGAATGAACTAATACAGTAAATTAGTACTGAGAGTTGGGTGCTGCTATAAAGATACCCAAAAATGTGGAAGTGACTTTGAAACTGGGTAAAAGGCAGAGGATGGAACAGTTTGGAGGAATCAGAAGAAGACAGAAAAAGGTGGGAAAGTTTGGAACTTCCTAGAGACTGACTTGGAGGCCTCAGAGGACAGGAAGACTTGGGAAAGTTTGGAACTTCCTAGAGACTTGTTGAATGGCTTTAACCAAAATGTTGATAGTGATTTGGACAATGAAGTCCAGACTGACATGGTCTCAGAGATGAGAAACTTTTTGGGAACTGGAATAAGGTGACTCTTGCTATGTTTTAGCAAAAAGACTGGCAGCATTTTGCCCCTGCTCTAGAGATCTGTGGAAAAGAAAAATTCATTTTCTTGGGAGAAATTCAAGCCTGCTGCAGAAATTTGCATAAGTAAATGCGGAGTTGAATATTAATCACCAAGACTAAGGGGAAATGTCTCTAGAGGATGTCAGAGAACTTCATAGCAACCTCTCCCATCACAGGCCTGGAAGCCCAGGAGGGAAAAAGTGGTTTTCTGGGCTGGGCCCAGAGCCCTGCTGCTGTATGCAGCCTAGGAACTTGGTGTCCTGCATGCTAGCCACTCTAGCCATGGCTAAAACGGGCTAAGATACAGCTCAGGCTATGGCTTCAGAGGGTGCAAGCCCCAAGTCTTGGCAGCTTCCATGTGGTATTGAGCCTCTGGGTGTACAGAAGTCAAGAACTAAGGTTTGGGAACCTCTACCTAGATTCCAGAGGATGTATGGAAATGCCTGGAGGTCTAGGAAGAAGTTTGCTGCAGGGGTATAGCCCTCATGGAGAATTTCTGGTAAGGCAACACAGAATGGAAATGTGGGGTTGGAGCTCCCACACAGAGTCACCACAGGGGCACTGCCTGGTGGAGCTGTGATAAGACAGCCACTGTCCTCCAGACCCCAGAATGGTAAATCCACTGACAGCTTGCACTGTGTGCCTGGAAAAGTCTTAAACACTCAACACCAGCCTGTGAAGGAAGCTGGGATGGGGGATGTACCCTGCAAAGCCACAGAGGTAGAGCTGCCCAAGGCCATGGGAGCCCACCTCTTGTATCAGCATGACCTGGATGTGAGACTTGCAATGAAAGGAGATCATTTGGGAGCTTTAAGGTTTAACTACCCTGCTTGATTTCAGACTTACATGGGGCCTAAAGCCCCTTTCTGTTGTCCAGTTTCTACCATTTGGAACAGGTGTAATTTACCCAATGCCTGTGCCCCATAGTCTCTGGGAATTAACTAACTTGCTTTTGATTTTACAGGTTCATAGACAGAAGAAACCTGCCTTGTCTCAGATGAAACTTTAGATTTAGACTTTTGAGTTAATTCTGGAATGATTTAAGACTTTGGGGGATTGTTGGAGGGGCATGCTTGTGTTTTGAAATGTGAGAACATGATATTTGGGAGGAGCTGGGGTAGAATGATATGGTTAGGCTTTGTGTCCCCATCTAAATCTCATCTTGAATTGTAGTTTACATAATCCCCACATGTTGTAGAAGGGACCTGGTGGGAGGTAATGGAATCATAGGGGCAATTACCCCCATGCTTCTGTTCTCATGACAGTAAGTGAGTTCCCATGAGATCTGATGGTTTTGTGAGGGTTTTTTTTCCCCCCTTTTACTCAGCACTTCTTTCTTCCATCTCTTTCCTGCCATCATGTGAAAAAGGATGTGTTTGTTTCCCCTTCCACCATAATTGTAGGTTTCCTGAGGCCTCCCAAGCCATGTGAAACTGTGAATCAACGAAACCTCTTTCCTTTATAAATTACCTCATCTTGGGCAGTCCTTTATAGCAGCATGAGAGCAGACTAATACACCTACCTTACATTATACACATAAATTAATTTGGTGTGAATAATAGACCAAAACATAAAAGCTAAAACCATAGGCTTTCAGATAAAAACACAAGAGAATATCTTTATGATTTGGGAATAAGCTAAGTTTCTTTAGGTACAGCAAAGAAGCACTAACCATCAAAGACAAACATTGATATATTAGACTTCATCAAGTGAATGCTTCTCTCATCAAAAGACAGTGCTGACAAGATAAATAGGCAAACTGCAGACTGGGAGAAACTATTTGCAAAGCATACACCTGACAAAAGATGCATATCCAGAATATAAAGAACTTCCACAACTCAGTAATATAAAGTCAAATAATTCCATCATAAATGAGGCAAAAATTTAAAAAGACACTTTACAAAAGTAGATGCATGCATGGCCAATAACTACATGAAAAGATGCTTAATGTCATTGGTCATCAGGGAAATAAAAATTAAAACTATAATGAAATAGCAGTATGTATCCATAGGAAGGCTAAAATGAAAACGACTCGGCAACACTAAATATTGTCAAGGATATGGTGTGATTAGAAGTCTCTCACTTCTAATGGTACTCCAGGTTGTAGCATTTTTTACCTCTCCAATTGGTAGAGGTAAAAAATGGTACAACCTGAAGTATGTGCAAGCTACTTTATGACCTAAAATGCTGCTCCTAGGTATTTACCCAAGAGAAATTACAATATGTCTTCACAAAACTTGTACAATTATGTTCATAACAACTTTATTCATAATAGCTAAAAACCAGAAAGAGTCTATAATGTAAAAATGAACTGTGTTCTATTCATATAATAGAATATTACTCAGCAATAAAAGGAGAAAAAACCTGCCAATTACAAGAGTACTGATGAAACACAAAAATATAACATGGAGTGAAAGAATACTTACACAAAGATTCCAGTTAGAGAGGTTCTAAAACAGGCCAAACTAATTTGTGGTGAAAATGTCAGAATAGTGGCTGGCTATGGGGGACAGCAATTGACTAGAAAAAGGCATGAGGAAACTTTTTTGGAGTGTTGGTGATGATCTGTATCTGAATAGGTGTTTGAGTTACACAAGTGTATATATTTATCAAAGCTCAGCCAATGTTTACTTAGGATTTCTGAATTTCATTACATGTAACTTTTGCCTCATATAAAAACAACGCTGTAAACAAAATATTGAACCCTAGTAAATAATATTCATGCTGAAATGTTTGGGGAGAAGTGTACTGATGTTTAAAAGTGGTTTTGAAATACATCAAAAGATAAACTAGATTGATGGATGCATAGAGGGATGGATGGGGGATTGTTGCGACAATAAAGCAGGTATAGGAAATTGTTAATTGCATTACCTAAATACAGTGTATATGGGTGTTCACAGTAAAGTTCTTTCAACTTTTCTGTATATTTGAACATTTTTATAACACATTTCTGGAAGAAGAAGTTAAGGCTAAATGGGTAGCCAAAACCCTGATGAGTGAGTTTGGTCTTTCTCCTGTTGAGTATAGAATGGGGAGCTATGAAGGTTTTCAGCAGGGCACACTTTCATCAGATTTGTACTCTAGAATAATCTCTCTGCCTGAATATACAGGGTGAATTTTCGGCATGGGTATAGACACTAACTTCAGGCTAGAAAACCAGTTAGGAAAGAGTTTAGTTGTCCATGTGAGAGACTTAACAGGTTAAGATCCATAGGATCACCATTGGTTGGCGATGGTCAGATATTGGGGAAGATGGTGAGGAAGGAGTCCAGGATGGCTTCCAGGTTTCCAGCCATGTTCATGGAGTAAATGGCAGTGACAACTTCTGAGAGGAAATAGAGGAAATGAAGCAAATGAGAGACTGGGAGAGGGAAGGGTGAGATACGATGTTTTATTCTATATTAGACATTGAATATGAGGTTCATTGTAATTCCCTGAGATGAAGATGTACGGATGGCATTAGCAATATGGGTCTAGAACTCAGAGAAGAGGTCTAGGTTGGTGTCTTAGTCCATTTTGTGCTGCTATCACAGACTATCTAAAACTAGGTAATTTAGAGAATGGAAATGTAGTCTCTCACAGTTCTGGAGGCTGAGAAGTCCAAGATCAAGTTGCTGGTAGGATGGGGCCCAGTTTCCCTGCTTTCAAGATGGTGCCTTGAGTGCTGTATCCTCCAGAAAACAGAAATGCAATATCCTCACCTGTAAGAACAACAACCTATCTCCTGTAAGCTCTTTTATAGTAGAATGATTATAGGAAATTAGTAGAGCTCTCATGACCTAAACACCTCCTAAAAGGTCCTGTCTCCCAACACTGTTGCACTGGGGATTAAGTTTTCAACACATGAATTCTGAAGAGGGCAAATACATTCAAACCATAGCAGTTAGAGATGTGGATTTTAGACATATCAGCTAAAAGATGGTAGTTGAAACCATGCTAATGGACAACATCATCCAGGAAGAGAACACAAGTGAGACAGCCCTGAGATTACCAACAAATTGGGGGTTGACTGTGGGAGAAGAGAAATTCCAAGAGGCCTTCCGTGAACAACTTAGAACAATGTCTGTAGTTCTGAAAAACACAAAGAATAAAATTCATACAGAGAAGGGTGTAAATAACTTTGTCAGGCATGTTGGTGTGAGGAGGAAGAGGTCAGGAAAGTTTTCACAAGGAAAATGATACTTGAACAGGACTATATAGGGCAAGTAGGAGTTTTCCAGGCAAATAAGGGAGACAGAAGTAAGGGAGACAAAAGTAAGTCAAAAAGAACAACATAAGAGGCTAGAAGCTCTAGGCATGTTCAGAGAACTTCAGGCTATGTCTTTTTACACTAGGTTGGGGAATGCTGTGTAGCATTTTCACTCAATATGAAACTTTGAAATATAGTCATGGGGTTGTGGAAGGGTGGCCTCTGTAATTCTCCCTGATGTAAACCACTAGTTCTCCACTTTAGTGTGCACCAGAATCACCCCCAGGGCTTGTTAAACCACAGACTGTGGGTCCTACCTCCACAGTTTCTGGCATAATAGGTGGACAGGTAAGAGACTAAATTGGGTAAATCTGGGTGGGGCCTGATAATTGGAATTTCTAATGATATCCCAAATGATACCACTACTGGGGCCCACACTTTGAGAACCACTGAGGACACTGGGAAGAAGGGGTACTGTGCAATGCCCAGAATCAGCTTCTCAGGGCAGGCCTTTCTTACCAGAAGGTGCTAGCTATACTGTGGATAAGGCACAGTTCCCACCATAGAGTTTATATCCTCTCACTTCCTTGGTAGACAGATCAACTTACAGAAATCTTAGAGAATTTTGAAGGCTGAGGTCTTTTCAATAAAATAGGTTCATCCTCATGTTGCCTCTCAAGGACTTCTCTGTTCACACACCCTGGTGACGTATAGAAAACAAGTACTCTGCAATTCTCTGCATCCTTGGCAGTCTCATGGGGACTGATAGCTGGATGAGATGACTAGATTGAGGGTACCCAATATAATAGTTGTTAAACGTTTTCTACATTTTAAAGTTCCTTTACATCAATTCAGCATTTTAATTTCCTTATAAGCCAGCACTACTATTACTGACCAATAAAATAAACAAGCAAAAGGAGATGATGATGTGTGGTGATCCCAGTGACACCCTTGCATCTCCTAGAAAATGGGTAACAGGATTCTATCACTTTATGAGAAGGAGCTGCTTTTTATTATCCTCTTTTTCCCCAAATCTTGGTATCGTGGGGGGTTTTGGGGGTGTTTTCCATACCACCATGTTATGGGAAAAGTATAATTAACATGTCTGCAAGGTGAATGCCAACTGAGTGCCCTGAATCTCTCTGAAACTGGTGTAGCAGGGAGCTGGGCTTTCCCTGTGTACACAAGAGGAACACAGAAGGGATGAATGAGGATTAAACTAGCCCACAGTGAGGAGGACAGAGTACGAACTGTGGGGTCTCACCACAAAGGCCATGTAAGGAGATTACTGCATTTGCTGATGGCAGATCATAATGCAGAGAGGTGTTTACACTGGCTAAGAAAGTTTAAATAGGGAGACCTACAAGCAATGGTAGAGACAGGACCAAACTAAAATTTACTTGCAAGATCCTCAGAGTTGTAGACGGCATTTATTCAACTCAAACTGAGCCAACAGAGAGCTGAAGTTATCTAGTTTCAGGAAATACAGAGACGTAATCACTAAAATATGACACTCCTATAGTCTATCCCATTCCTCTGTCAAACTAGGTTCAGTTTATGATAAATACATTTACAAAGTGGGTAGAGTAACTCAGAGAACCAAAGGGCCCAATCTCATGCCATCTGTGATCGGATAAGAAAAAACGATGATACTGAACCATTAGAAGAGGGAATTCAGGGTGATATCATATTCATCATTGAATATTTAAGGGTTTGTCATGTGAAAGAGAATTATACTTGTATGGATGTAGGATCTATGGGTGGATGTTACAAGAAATAGATTTCAGAGCAAGTAATATAAGAAGGAATTTTCCAGAAAGTAAAACAACATGAGGAATAAGAGCATAGGCTTTAAAATAAGGCTACTTGGGTTTGAATCCCAGTCCTGTTTGACCTTAGACGAATTACTTACCTTCTTGGTGCCTCGGTTTTCTAATTACAAAAATGGCATTAATAGTAGTATCTTCTGGGCCAGGCGCGGTGGCTCACGCTTTTAATCCCAGCACTTTGGGAGGCCGAGGCGGGTGGATCACGAGGTCAAGAGATCGAGACCATCCTGGTCAACATGGTGAAACCCCGTCTCTACTAAAAATACAAAATATTAGCTGGGCATGGTGGCACGTGCCTATAGTCCCAGCTACTCAGGAGGCTGAGGCAGGAGAATTGCCTGAACCCAGGAGGCGGAGGTTGCGGTGAGCTGAGATCGCACCATTGCACTCCAGCCTGGGTAACAAGAGTGAAACTCCGTCTCAAAAAAAAAAAAAAAGTAGTATCTTCCAATAGTATTATAAGATTAAATGAATTAGACATTCTAAAAAGGTTAGAACATCATCTGGCATATTCTAAGCACCCTATAAATCCCAGCAGCCATAGTTGTTGTTATTATTGTTATTGACAGAGCTGGTGATGGAAGGACAGCCTTGAGGGATGGTCTGTACCCTCTGGGGAGCTGTCCCAATAGACGTCTGGAGACACTAGGCTGGAAGTCCTGGTGAGAAGAAGCAGGGTCAGCTTGCTGATGGCACTAGACTGATGGTTTTCAGTGGGTAGGCTGCATGCCACCCATGGGCTGGAGGAGTAGTACAGGTAGACACAGATTTCAGAAAAATTATAAATTTATTCTCTGCAATCTCTATTTCTAATTGCAATAGTATCATGACTTTTATGTTCTAGAGATATTTTTGTATTAGCAAAAATACTAAAACTCACTCCAAAAAGTACTTCTGTAATTTTAATATCTTTAAGCCTGTCCATAGATGATACATACTTTATGTAAACTAATAAAAGTCAGAGTCAGCCTTGAGAAAAAACAAGCATTCTGAATCATGGTGAGGTCCAGGGATGCTCAATCTTCTTTGATCCAATACTTACTGAGTACTTCATACATGTCAGACACTGTGCTAGACGCTGGGGATGTTTAGATTAATTTTAATAAGCCTTAGCCCCTGCCTTCCATATATTTACAATTTAGTCACATTGGTTGGACACAAAATACAAAAGGTTAAGCACTACTAAATTAGATGAACCTTAGCAAAGCCATTCAACGCTGAGTGAGAGTCTACAGTTTTATCATTCTCCACATGGTGAGCAGCAGCAGCAACACAGTGGACAAACTTCATATGGAGGAGAGACAAACAAAATCAAAAAGCCCCAGCAGCCTAGAATCCGCCTTGAGGTTGTATAAGCCTGTGAGTTAAAGGCACTGAAGGTCACTACACTTTTGAAAAGTAAATACAAGGGCAAGAAAGAGCAATCCCTGTGTGATAAAGCAGAGAAATGACTTCTTCAGAGAGAAAACAGAAATTCTTGTAGAATAAAATATCGTGTAGCAAGTGAAAATCTACCCGGACATAATTATAGTCACTGAACTACCAAATGTGTGTATTAAATTCAGATAGGATGAGGTAGATAAACAGAGGGTACACAAAATAAATTGTTGCGAACCTTTATGAAAACTACATATGGTAGTTCAGAAGCTGGATGAAAAACTCTGTTGCTAAAGATAGATTTCACAAAGAATTTGACACCAAGCCGAGAATTTAAGAGATGCAGTTTCAACAAAAGAACTTTAAAGTAAAACAAAGATTTCTCCTGCAATCATTTTTAGTACAACGTTGATGGATAATAAAGTCTGCTAGGAAGTCGTTACATAGCACTGAAGATGTAAGTGTTTCAAATCTCCAAAGCCAGATGGTACGCATTGTAAGATCCCAGAAGGACTCACACGTGAATGGCCATTGTACTGGTCAGGACATGAAATACAGTCTCACTGCCACGTTCTTAAGATCCGGCTCCACTGGGAGTTTTTCCTTAAATAAAGGTTTGAGAATTGGGTCCCATCATCTATTAGTCCAGACAAATTATTTTGGGAAATTAGAAAGGTGTTTTGTCCTCAGGAGATACAAGAAATTAAAAACCTCTGAGCCTCTTGAATTCTAAAATACTTGCTTCAAAGACTAATAGAATCAATATGAAGTTATAATTTGATATATAATGAATTAAGAAATAAAATCAATAGTCAATTTAAATTGTTTTGGGGGAAGGCCAATAAAATCGGACTTTCTGAAAGTAACATATTTTTCTTTTTTTTTTTTTTTTTTTTTTTTTTCTAAATTTCCTATCATGTATATATATTGTGTCTACAGTCAGGAAAGTTGGTTGAAATAAATAACTGCAAGATACCAATATTAAAATGTTTCCTAGAATATTTACCTAAAAGAGTATAATTAATTGTGGTGACTTTACTCAAAAAGATCTAGCACAACTATGCATAGTAAGAATTAAGGCAACCACTCTTGGCTGGGACTCCAAACAGGGACTGTAAGATGGAAGATCCGAAAAACAGCATGAAATTGAACAGTCTCAGATTATGTTATTCTGAAAAAGGGAAAAATTATCAGAGCTTTGATTGAGCTATTCAGACCCTCAATGAAATCTGAGTAACTAGACGTTTTTACCTAATTGTCCTAAGGAGAAAAAGGGGACACTGTGTGAAATTAAGTAGGAAAATCAGCAAAAGATATGAATTAATATTTTATCCTGTATAGAGCTAATGTATGAATATTGGGTCAAAGATTAATTATATTTGTCCCATAAATATAAGAAACTATTCTATCAATCTCTTATGGGTAATCTGAAGCTATCGAAAGCAATAGAATATTAATGGATCTATCTACAAGAGATCATTTCCCTTACTCAATAATGTCACCTTGGAATGCATACCCATTGCTTATTGTATTATACAGAGCCCATGGCCAATTTATTTTGGAATTATCAGCTATTGGCAACTAATTAAAAAGATACCTGGTAAGGGAGACCAAATATTTGCCCATGCATGGGAGATCTCTGTCTTGTAAGATTTTTCTTTAAGAGAGGCTTCTGGCCCTCAGTCGGGTAGACCAGCATATTTCCCAGGGAACTGAAAGCTGTGTGTAAAATAACCTCTACTCAGCATGAGATAACATCTATCTCCAGGCCAAAGAGAAGATATACTGTGTTGCAGGACACTGGTTCCTTTTGTTCCCGTTGGATTAAGATAAGGTCAGACACTTGGCTTCAAGCAACTGCTGCACCAGTTACATACCCCAGAGTTTATCCATGGCCTAGTGTCAGTCAGGAGACTGGAGGGCAAAAACTCTTCCCACGTAACAATGATGCTTCATTTTTAACTCATAGCTGACATTCTCTTTAAAGGCTACTATTATCACATCAAAAACTCTCAACATTTAACCATAGAGGATGGAGTAAACATAATCAGCGTCATTACCAGGGGAAAGGACTACTAGGACTATCATTTTATAGTGCTCATAACCTTAGTATTTTCTATTAATTTTCTGATCATGTAGGGGCTTTAGGCTCAGTGTATATAATTAAAATTTGTAGAAATTGATTCTATAAAGACACAATATCCTGTGACTGCTTTAATAGAATTAAAATGGCTAAGCAGCCCTGCCCATACATTCTTCCTTTGTGTATCTGACTTCTGAAAAACACACTTTCTCTTTGTAGAGTTCAAGCAGTATCCTTGAGCTGGAAGCAAGAGTGAAGGTTAAATAAGACAGGAAATCTTAAATAAATCAGATACATTTCATTTTGCACCAAGAGTTTTTCTATCATACTTACCTCTATCAAAAATCTGCCTATCTTTATAGTTTACTTTTTACTTGGAGTAAAAATTAGAGTTTGCAAATTGTAAATAGAGGGGGCAAGATAATTTAGCACACTATTTTATCACTGTCGACCCAGTGGTTTTCATAACCAAATTCCTCATATTTCGAGAATGTCATTATTGCCTGGCAGTGTTTATAGAGCAGAATGGAGCAAGCCTGCCTCCACCAGAGGTCAGAGAAAGAAACAGAATGACCCAGGGAAGGACTCTCACAAACAGAGAGTGACCTGTTTGTGATTAAACCCCGAAAAAGATAAATTGAGTTAGGATAGTGGCCAGAGTGGGATGGAAATAAGGTGCACACTTAGAGTTCGGTATTATTTCCTGAATCTTTTAATCCCCCGCACCTACCCAGAAGACGCCATGGTTGACAGCTGCTCTTTTACATCAGGGCATAAATGATTTTTCTTCAATGCAGTCATTAAAGCTGAAAGAAGGTGAGGATCCTGTTTAGTGAGGCCAGCATGTGCTTCTGTTTCTTTCTTAATACTTAGGGACAGAAAAAGGCAAGGGGAGTTTACTCTGAATTTCAACATACGTCAAAATCAAGGCAAAAATTTTCAGCAGCTGAAGTCAATCAGTTTCTGGAAAGTGCTAAGCAACCATACCAAGTGCTCCCAACTAACATTACCTCTGAATGTGCATGACCAGGCATATTTCAATATGCTCTGCCAGGCGGTGTTAGTAATGCGAGCAATATGCAGCTCACTTTACTTGCTGACTGGCTTAAAAAGAGAAAATTAAATACATTTCTCATAAGGATATTTTGTGGAATTTTTCCACATCATTAACTAAAATGTAGCCCTGGTTTAAAGGCATTTCCTGAGAGAAAACATTTCTTAACCTAAACTAACTGAACTATGTGAAACAGTCTGCCTGTATACACCATAATATTTTTTTCCTGATTACATGTAATGGGTCTCCTATCATCCTGCAAGCTTACCCATATCATTGAACTGTTTCACAGCCAGTCGAAAAAATTGACTGCAAACTTTTTAGAGCAGTTCTCGGGAAATGGGTAGTTATTCAATTTTCTCCTCACAGTTACAAAAGACTGGATGGTATCGAAGGTGACATTTCTGAAATAATTAAGAAAAATAATGACATGCTTTCTTCAGCTAGGTACATACTTCCTTCACAACTTTCACATAACAAGCTATAACATTGCTTCCTTATTGCTGGAGAAAGGAAGATAAACTCAAATATGACAGACAGAAAGTAGCAAATGCTATAAAGAAGTACAGAATCAAATTGAAAGCTTTCTTGTTTGCCGTTGCAATGCATGTTTTCACCTTCTTCCCAAAGAAGGGACGGCACATCCCCAGTGACAGCTTAAATCCATTCAGAGTTAGGTTTTTCAACGCCCATTTAATTGTTTTAGAACTCCAGTGAGGTGAATTACCACTCCTGACTTCGTAAGTTCATGGTTCCTGCCTAGGGACTGAGGTGCTGTATAAGGTTTATGTTTCTATTTTGTTTTCCATTGCAATAGCCACATGAGATGTTCTGATTTTTCAACACACTCTCTTGGTCTCTTTGTCTCAGTCAGAAATTTTCTATTAAAAAGAAAGGGGGAAATGCTCCTAACAAGAAGATACCAAATATCTTCTTTTCAATCCCAGGAGCCCTCTAGCCAATTTGAAAGTCAACATCAGACAGAGAGGTAATGCTTTTTTGTTTTGTTTCAATCTGAACTCTCACAGTTGTTCAAATTGAATCAAGAAGGGAGAATTTCAAACTAAGTGGTGAGCTAAAATAAAACTGGGAGACATCCGTTTTACAAGGTTGCATGGGAGAACTGCTGAGTACATCCTGAGAGAAAAATAAGGGACAGATAACATTTCTACAAGAGGTTATGGTTACACAATGATCCACAAAGCTACGTGTAGGAAGAGAATGTACACACCTCCTACACAGCATAATCCACATTGTTGTAATATGGCTTGATGAAATATTTTAGCACTGGGGTTTTTGAAAGAACTCTGTGAGGTGCCCTCTGAAATAAAAACAGAGTCAGGTTCCAAGAATCTTAGTGATTCTTGTTCCCATCTGGCAACACTGACACACGTGCATGAGTGCATACGTGCACACACATACACAGTAGATGTGCCATGGAGACAAGGGTGCTGTGTCTAATGAGAAACATAGGACAATTTTCTCTTTGGGATGCTGGATCAAATTCCCATTCTCCTAACTAGGTTAGGACGTTGTCCCTGCTCTGGGCATTGCCTTGTGGTAGAGAATAACCTCCTGCTCCGTTCCTATTCCTGCAAAAATAAAACCTTCAAGAAGAAAGAATGTCCTATTGTTGGAGCAGAAATATTCCCCCAGCTTCTCAAAGAGGAGGTATTTTTTGCATCTGCGAAGAGATTGTGTCCAGAGGGGCTTCTTAGTTTTACAGCTGGGTTCACTCAAACCAGTCCAACAAGCCAGCATTACATAGAGGAGACCAGCCAAACACAGGCACTTCAATCACGCTCAATTCACTTGGGTTCTGATAAATGAAATGAAACCCTAAAGCTTGGCTTTTTATTTTTCTTAGGGCAAAGTCCATTTAGAATTGATATAATCACTTGCTATGGTTACATATGCCACATTTATTTTTAAATAGCTCT
This sequence comes from Callithrix jacchus, assembly GCF_049354715.1. Taxonomy (NCBI): domain Eukaryota; kingdom Metazoa; phylum Chordata; class Mammalia; order Primates; family Cebidae; genus Callithrix; species Callithrix jacchus. Next base: position 102,377,791 of record NC_133503.1, on the reverse strand, counting down.
ACATCCCAAGGGCTCCTGATTTCCATCCACACAACAGGTAGGAAGACTGCAGAAAATAATTTGCAACACAGTTTACATTTTACTAGGCTCAAAAAAGCACATCTGGAGATGTATAGCTTCGTTGGGAAGGAGGTGGGCAGCTTGGTAAATGTGACTAGCATTTTATGTCCTGCAAAAGGCGGCCCAGCTGAGGGCATAGCTGGGGGATGAAATCCATGCCACAGTCTTCTGGCCAACCCATGCATCCTGCCATGGGGTTTGCAAGTGCCTAGAGGAAGAGGTATTTTTCCCTATTCTGTTTAATATGTTATCCACCTGCAACACTTGTGTATGTAGAGCTGCATCCACAAGTCACCTGATATAATGGTGACTCTGATTAAGAGGTCTTCCATCTGCTCTTGAATCCCAGGTGGAGGTGGATCTGTTGAAGAATGTTTATCTGTTAAGACACAGCTCAGGTGCCAGACTCTCCCAAAACCTAGCTAAGTGGCTGAGAAACGTTAAAACACAGCTCTCAACTCTGTTTGTTCTTCTTCCTAGCTAAATAGTATTTTTGCTTCTTCAAAGGCAGTTTCCCTTTTTTTTTTTTTTTTTGCCTAATGTTACCTAACTCTGGTATTTTCCTTTTCTCCCCTATCCATCCCTTGCAGCCAAGGACTGGGTCCCACTCATCTTTGAATGCTAAACCGAGTCCAACTGAGTCTTGCTAGTTAATGTTTTATCTAATTCAGAGATTGCAAACGGTGGCCTGCAAACTGATCTGGCTGGTTGCATATCATCTGTCCCAAAGAGAGTTTAACAAATTGTGAATGGGGTTTTTGTTTTGTATACATACTCATGTTTACAAATGAAGAGATTCCACATGAAAAATCTGCATTTCTACTTTCTCTGGAAAAACTGGAAGTGCTGGCAATACTGGGCTTGCCTTCTCTCAGGATAACAATCAATCAGAGGAGGGTAGCTGCTGGGTGTGTGCTTTGGGTCACAGAATGAACATTGTGCCCTATTCCTTCTTATAATCATCTACCTTGCTCCTCTAGGTATATGGTTTAATTGAATAGGAATCCATTGGCATATGTGATCCAATAATTTCCCTAACATTCAATTACTAGATCCCATGCTATAGCAGAATTTGTCAACATTTTTTCTGCCTTATCATCCATGGTAGATGGCTTTCACATGTGCAACACACTCCCAAGGGTGCTGTCAGGGTTATTCTAGCTATAACGAGACTGTGAGATGGTTGCTATAGCCAGGAAACCTCTCTTCTTAGAAAAAGAAAAGCAAATACTTTTCAGGCTTCGGAGAAACTATTACCGGCAACAAATTTCTTGTGACATCTCACAACTGATCATGACACATATGCGGAGTGAGTGCAGTTGAGAACAGCTCTTGTAGCTGAAAAAGGAAAAGCATAAATAAGTTTAGAGAATTGTGTTTATAAAGCATGACAGAAAAGAAGCATCAATAAGACCTCCAAGTGAATAATTTTAGGTCCGGGTAAATGCTAGGTTTACTAACTTCAATTCGATTTTCTGCGCACATACAGGCATACCTCAGAGATACCACCAGTTCAGTTCCAGACCACCACAATAAAATGAATATCGCAATAGAGTCACACAAATGTTTTGGTTTCTCAGTGCATATGAAAGTTATATTTATACTGTGCTGTAGTCTATTAAGTGTGCAATAGCATTACGTCTTTTAAAAATGTACATACTTTAATTAAAAATACTGCTAAAAATACTAGTGATTATCTGAGCCTTCGGCAAGTTGTAATCTTTTCATTAGTGGGGGATCTTGCCTCAATATTGATGGCTGCTGATTGATCAGGGAGGTGGTTCCTGAAGGTTGGGGTGGCTGTGGCAATTTCTTAAAATAAGACAGCGATGAAGTTTGCCACATTGATTGACTCTTCTGTTCATGAGAGATTTCTCTGCAGCATGTGATGCCTATTGATAGTATTTTACCCACAGTAAAACTTCTTTCAAAATTGGAGTCAATTCTCTCAAACACCACCACAGCTTTACCAACTGTTTGTGTAATATTCCAAATCCTTAGTTGGCCTTTCAACAATGTTCACAGCATCTTCTCCAGGAGTAGATTCCATCTCAAGAACCCATTCTCTTTACTCATAGAAGTTACTTCTTATAGAAGAAGCAACTTCTCGTTTGTTGAGAGTTTTCCATGAGATTGCATCAATTCAGTTCCCTCTTCAGGCTCTGCTTCTAATTTTAGTTCTCTTGCTATTTCTACCACATGTGCAGTTACTTCCTCCACTGAAGTCTTGAACCCCTCGAAGTCATCCATGAGGGATGGAATCAACTTCTAAATATTAATGTTAATCTTTAAACTTTTCCCCTTAAACCATAAATATGCTTAATGGCATCTAGAACAGTTAATCCTTTCCACAGGTTTTCAATTTACTTTTCCCAGATTAAAGAAATCACCATCTATGGCAGCGATAGCCTTACCAAATGTGTTTCTTAAATAATAAGACTCAAAAGTTGAAACTACTCCTTGATCCGTGGTACAGAATGAATGTTGTGTTAGCAGGCATGAAAACAACATTAATCTCTTTATATATCTTCATCAAAGCTCTTGGGCGACTAGGTATATTTTTGATGAGCCATAATATTTTGAAAGGAATCTTTTTTTCTGAGGAGTAGGTCTTAATAACCGGCTTAAAATATTCAGTAAATGGCTATAAACAGGTATGCTGTCATCCAGGCTTCATTATTCCATTTATAGAAAACGGGCAGAGTGGATTTAGCATTATTCTTAAGGGCCCTAGGATTTTTGTCTCTAAGAGAATTTTAAAGACCAATAGGTTCTCTCAGGCATTCTTCTTGAATTTGCACTAGGATTCACATCTTAGATTAATAATCTGTGCCAAGAACCTCGCCTGAGGTATTCTCAGGACTCCTGGGCATGTTTCAAGAGAGGTGGGAGAGTTGAGAGCTCAGCAGCAATAGAGAGGGAGAAGTAGTAGGACTGGAGCAAAGGGTTATAAAACCAGATGAAGAATTACCAGGGAATCTCGGGGTGCTGAGTCTGGGTGCTTGGTGCTGTCTTAGAGAAAAAGACACAGGAGACGAGCTTTTGAAAAAGAAAAATGGAGTAGGGGTGAAATCTACAGGGATTGATTACTTTATAGGTTCTCCCAAAAGTTGGCTTTGTTATTGATTTTGAAATTAACCAGTATTATACCAGTTCACTTAAAGCATAGTTGATAGATTGCATGAGAAGCTAGCCTTCACCTGTGGGGCAAGTGCAACATCAGATGCTAGTCCTTGCTGTAGAACGTGGCTTTTGTCTTAATCACCAATCTGTTTCTCAGCATTTTGAATACAATGACTGGTATTTGCTTGAGAGGAATAGATTCATCTTAGGGAAAATATTGAACATCTAATGTTTTTAAGAATTACATTTTTAACAGGCAACGTAAATGGATCAAGTAAATGGTTCCTCTTTCTTTGTAGGCTGGATTATTTACAGGTCGTGCTGAGAAAATTAAGGTATCAAGAATTAAGTACTTATTCCTCTGCCCAGGTTCTGGTTTCTTCAAAGCCAAAGTAGAATTTTGAAGGAAAAAGGGATTTCAGGGGCTTCTAAAAATTTCGGTATAGGCTAATGGTTTTAGTCATAGCTCTTTAAAATGTCTTTACCACCTCTCAGAGGGACTTAAATTTCAGCTGTCTGAGCTTGACTAATTATTGAGGTAGAGTTAAAAGTTGTTCTGTGCTCAGAGAGGACAGGGGAAATAAAAGCAGTGAACCACAAAACTATGTCAGGAAAGTTTACTTTTCATGGTCATTGAATTAACGAAGGAACAAGCCAGCTCTGGTCCATCTCTGTCTGTCTTTGTGTCACCCTGGACCTCCCTGCCACAAAGGAAGAGATATTTGTCAGACCCAGACACCTTTGAACAGCAGAATGCTCCTTTATTAGAATAAAAAGTTTAGAAATTTCTAATTCTCACTTTCTATCCACTTGCTTGAAATGTGACAATTATGCTTCTGGGGTGTCCTTCAATAGATATAAGGATAAGAAGCCATGGGGCAGAGAACACAATGCCTGTCTTTTTTCCCTCTGTGGAAATGGAGGGTAAGCAGAGTGACTTGCAGGTGGCCCTCTCTGCAGCTGAAAGGAATGCAAGAATTTTTTTTAAAAGAGCACTACTTTTTTTTAATTGCAAAACAGAATGAGAAAAAAATGCTAATAGTTGCAGTTAGAAAATATGCCTGGGAGAATGGCCTTTATCATCTGCTTCTGAAGTAGGAGTTGAGAAAAAGATAAAGTTGGGGTTGGGGTCGGGGGGGTGGCGGGGAACCTAAAGGGCCAATCAGGCACTATGGGCACCAAGACACGATTGATGCCTGAGGGAGAAACTTTTCTATGAAGTCATTTCAAACTTCCTTAGTGATTTGGTAAGAGTAATATACATGGTATTCTAAATGGTATATTCCTGTTTCATCTCCAGACGAGAATTCAAGTGATGTTTATAAAGATCCCAACCTCTGTTTAGGGATGTCTAAATACATTCTGGTAATTAGCTTAACTTTGATCCAATGCAGTTCTTTCTCTTAGTAACATAAATAAATCAGGGAAAAGTTCTGGAACACTCTCCCTTTTGAGATCTCTGCCTGTTAATATAAAACTTGGTTATTTCTATGAATATGGTTAGAGTTTGATGTTCACATTTTTTTTTAAATCTGATGTCTGGTTATCCTGTTAATAAATAATATTTAACATCTATGAATAAGAGTTCCACATGAAAAACTGTGTGATTAATGCAATGCCTATTTTTCCTCATAACACAAAACATGGAAAATGTTCCATATGAGAATATCCACACTTTGACAATGTTCTCATCAGAATCTGCATCCCAGTTCTCACTTTATTGTCAGAAATATTTGATCACATGACAAAAGCAGTAGAAGGGACAGTGTTCACCTTCCTTATCAGTGAATGAGTTATGTTCAACACTTTTTTGTGTGTCATTTTTATGCATTCCTCTGCCCTAAAATCCAGAAAGGAAAGAGTGAGATAGAATTACTATTTAGCTGAAAAGTATCCGAGGCTAATAAATATCAGACATACTGTCTCCCTGCTTGGTTCCTGTTTCCTGGCATTTCCTCAGTTGTGTTGTCTGAGAAATTGGCTGGCCTCAGATCAGACTTGGAGACAAAAAAATAAGTATGATTCCTTTTATTATATATGGAGAAATTAATGGACTTTTGATCTGAACATATAATATTAATGTACAACATGGTCTCATCGTAACAACAACTGATATCTTTTTGTAAAAAGATTTCAGAATGCTATTACAATCTGTATAATTATGAGTAAGAGGTTCCAGAACAGCATTCTCCCATAAAATAGCATGACCCAAAGATAATAAACCTATTGTACTTTAAGAGGACTGGAGATTACAGAGCAGCCAATGAGAGGAAGGCTCAAGCCAATCTATCCTCATTCTGAAATTAGACATTTTAACGTAATTTTAAAATATAACTGTTTCTGAATTTTAAAACATATAAATATATAAAGAAAAAAATTTACTTGTATCTCACCACTTAGAGATTATCACAAACAATATTGCAAATGATTTCAGACTTTTAATATGCACATAAAATACCACTTTCTGCAAAACTGGGATCCTATGTGTACATAATATGGTACCCTGGCTTTTTTTTAAAGTTAAATTCATTCTCCCATGTCATCTTATGTTATTTAAAAATAAATATTAGCTTTTTGTAAATGAAACTTACATGTTGATTTGTTGGGAAAAAAATCAATACACTGTGAAATGTAATGCGATGGAAAGGAATTCTCTCTTTTCTCATTGTAGACCTCAGTTTTATTTCCTGGGATTGAATAACTATGGCCAACAGTTTCTTTATAGACGCCAGTTTTTATTAAAATCGTATCATACTATTGCAGTGAGCAAAATATCCCACAGAATTTTTGTGAATGAAAAAGGGAAAGTTCCCATGCTGTTCTTTTAAGAAAATGTGAAGTCAAATCTATTGTTAATGTGAACTGTATTGTTTATGTGATTGTGCAGGTGAACAGCCAAGGATCTGTACCGGTAAATGCAAACAGCTCTGCAGAGTGTCACTGTCAAAGGAGTTAGAAGAGCCAATGACACTGGCCCCTAATAAAAACTGTAGCATCCATGAGAAAGGCAAGGTCTTGTCATGTTTAATAGAGGATATTGAACTCCACAATTTTTCCCAGATATGCTCTTACATCTTAAACGTTGCAAGTTCAGGTGCCTACTTGGCCAGGGGAAACAAGTGACTGAAGTGAGAAGGTGTGAGAAATGAATAGGGGACAGTGGGAACCATGGTAAACAGGAAAGAATGTGTAACAGGGTGAGGAGGAAGTTGCTACTCAGACTGGTACATTATGGAAATGCAGTCCAGTATTATCCTTCTGATTTGTTCAAAAGAGAAATAAAAGACCTAAATTTTTCTGTGAATTTGGCCAATTTTTAGAGATTAGCAATTTATTTAAAAATTTAACAACCTTGAAATGAAAAAAAGAGTTGTCTGGAGGCTGCCTTAGAGTATAACCTAATTTTCCTACCAAAACGTCCACTTGTCAAGGACAACCATTTTCTTAACTTCTACTGCAAGCCCTGTCCTCGCTGAGCTCCGGAACATACCTCTACTTATCTCCTCCCCCACAGGAAGCCTGTGTGACAGAGCTGGCTGGCACAGATGCTGACATTACATCACATCACAAGTTTCAGCATATCCATGGCAAAGATGAGCAGGGGCTGTAGCAGGGATAGAATGAGTACAATCCCACTATTGCCACAGGCAGAAAGTGGTGCTCTGACCTCCTCATCTTGTCGCTGTGATAACGTTGCAGGTACCCCAGGACTGCCGGGGTGGACAGGACCCATTGCTGCAGCCCCTACCCAGGAGATTTTCAGTGGAATGCTTGTGTCTATAACAGGAGAGCACTTAGGATAGAAGTTATGGGTAAGAGATCTGAATATGGTACCATTGTCCTTTCTTAAAAATCCACTTAATGTGGTCTAAAACATTTTTCCCCACTCTAAGATATTATATTCTTTCTGTAATCCAGTCTGACTCCCTTTATTTGTGTTAGCAGATTTGCCCTTGAGTGTCCCTGGGTGAGTTTATTTAGTTTCCTAAGAGGCAAAAAGAAAGCGGATTCAATTTTACATAAGTAGTGAAAGGCAAATACCATCCAGAAGCTCCAGGGGGGCAATTGTAGATGTTTTTCACAAGGGGAATTTGAGACTGTGCTATGTAAAAATGACAAAAGGTTGCTAGAAACAGTCAACAAACCAGCTTGGAAGCTGATATACTGTAAAAATGATGGCCACTTGGCATGGTATGGGTGGCATTAAAGGGCTCTGGACCCCAGTGAGGACTGCAGGTCCTGTGTTTATGATGGAGCAGACATCAGTTTACTCAAAAGGCTTACAACTCATGTCTTTATTATCCTCCTACCTAAAGGGGTGCCTTATTATTTAAATAGTAAAATATGGACTCAAACAAAGCTATCAATCTACTTTTCCTAGTTATTTGCATTTCAAATGAGTGAGATCTTTTTAAATATTAATATGCTTCGACTTGGTAACACCATTTACAGGAATTTATTCCAAGAAAACAATTCTAAACAATAGCATAAAATGGAAAACAAGTTAAATATTCAATAATAGTGAAATGGTTAAGTAAAGCACAGTTTATGATCTCAGTGAAATGTTATACAACCATTGCAATGATTATAAAGATTATACAATAACAGAGAAAATACTTATGCTAAAATGTTGTCAGAAAAGCAAGACACAAATTTCTAAATAAGCATAATTATACATTATGCAAGTCAGCCAGCCAGCAAGTAAAAAATCTTTTGTATAGGAAATATAAAATTAGGGGAAAATTCACTGAAAAGTTAATAGTAGCTCTGTGTCTGGGTGATATCAGCTTTTTCCTTTTTTCCTTAATTTTCTGCATTTTCTTAAATGAGCATGTTTTACTTTTATAATGAAAAAAGTATAAATTCTTAAAATGAGACTTAAACATAATGTTTTAGAAAATGACAGCTAACACTAAAATGAAGCAGTCTCTTCAACAAAGTGCATTTCAGGTTGTCATGAACAAGCTTTTCTAAAGCAAAAAGGTTCATTTAGCTCCATAATGATCCAAAACAGTGCTTCTGAGGAAGGAAAACAAATCCAACTCTTCCCTCAAATAACTCTGCCCACACTCTGCACAGAATCAAGTTAATCATTCCAGGGATGGTTTACAACCCAAAGATGAGATTTTATTATTTTTATCATAATCTCAGCTAAACCTTGTTACATACACACACAAACTTGTGTAAGTGGTACAATCAGTCAGAAAATTAACTGTATTAAAATCTGACTACATTATTAAAGCAGGGATTTCCATGGAAGCAGATTTAGAGGGTTGAATGAATGTAATGTGAAGTGGAATTTCCTTTCATTTTGTACCCCTTCCCCTCATAAATCTTTGTCCTTCAATTTTATCAAGCGATCCTTTGTTCTAACATTCTAGGCAGGAAGTATGGTGAGAACTGATCAACTTTTCTAACACCTCACATGATTTTTGAATATGCACATGTTTGAATACATCAAACACATCTGCTTCAAGATAGTCCATGCTAAATATTCTCAACATGTGTAATTCATATATAACACAGCTCCCTTCCTCTCTTCTCCCCTTTATGTAATAGCAGCTCACGATATACACACACTGTAGCATTACCAGCCTGATTTTTTAAATGAAGGAAAATAAATTTGCAACAAGAATATGCAAGGCAGTATGCTGCTATGTCCAAATAACCATCAAAAGTGAATTAAATCAAAATGAGGGAAGAAATTTAAACCTGAGACATCATTGGGTGATTTTCAAAGGCTTTTCTAAGCTTTCTTTTCTCTATTATCACCTTACAAATAGCCTAACATACGCCCATTGAGAAGAAGTGGATACAAATGTTTGTTTATGTAGGTTTACTTCTGGACTTAATGGAGGAAGTTTTTAAAGAAGATATTTTATTATTCTCAAACAGCTTTTGCTTATGTCTCTTTGTAGTAGCAAAAAGACAAAGTGATCACACAAAAATAACCATTACTATTGATGCCACATTTATTTTCTTTCTTTTTTTTTTTTTTTACTTTTTTAAATTATACTTTAAGTTCTGGGATACATGTGCAGAATATGCAGGTTTGTTACATAGGTATACATATGCCATGGTGATTTGCTGCATCCATCCCCCCGTCATTTACATTAGGTATTTCTCCTAATGCTATCTGACTTACTTTTTCACATTGTTTTCTTGGTGTCTGTGGTTCATGTTGCTAGAAAAAGGTACTGATTGGTTGACAACTGTTTCCAAGACCCTTCAACAGGGATGTGTGTGAATTAAGTTTGTGTGTATATGTAACAAGATTGAAGCAGGCAAACTTCATATTGCCTTTCCCCAGTCATTAGCATCTTTCCTTTCATTTGCCCAAATTAAATACTACATGCTTTCCAACTGGCCTCTTTTCCAATTTGCTTGGTTGTATCTAAAAAGTCTTCAAATTTGCCATTGCTTGTCCTTGAAGAAAGACAATTACTGGCATTGAACATCCATAACTAGGCTTCAAATCTGGTTCAGAAAGTAATCTGGTAGAAATTATTATCTGTATTTGGGCTTCAGGTTACTTATATGAGGATGTTCAAAAAATAAGGATACTCATACAGGGTTTAATCAAACAGAATTCCTAGGAAGTTAAACATCATTTGTGGAAAAGCACACTCAGTTCCTACTCCCATAAGCAGCACTCAACAAGGGTTGGGGTAGATATTCTACTACGAAATGCTGCCTCACAAGTCCACAAGTCATTTCTTTTCCTACCTGGTTTTCAATTCATGAAGAGAGGTGACCTGCACCCAATGGTTACTTATTTCCTTTAAAAGTCAGGAAAGCTTATGAAAGCCTTTATTAAAATGTCTTATAAAAATGGCATATTCCTCAAAAGCTGGCTCCTGCCTCTCAGCTTCTCTCTTCCTCCATTTTCACTGGGATTTTAAACATTACCCTGGTTACCCAAGTCATGGTAACATTTTCTCTTCATTTCTCACATATATCTCTGACCAGACTGACATCTTATTTTATTTTATCTTATTTTTGAGACAGGGTCTCTCCTTGTTGCCTAGGATGGAGTGCAGTAGCTCAATCATGGCTCACTGCTGCCTCGATCTGCATGGGTTCAGGTGATCCTTCCACCTCAGCCTCCCAAGTAGCTGGGACCACAGGTGTGAGCCACCACAGGTAACTAATTTGTGTCTTTCGTAGAGACAGGGTTTTGCCATGTTGCCCAGGCTGGTGTTGAATATCTGGGCTCAAGCGATCCTCCCACCTCGGCCTCCCAAAGTGTTGGGATTACAGGTGTGAACCACTGTGCCTGGCCTCCAGAAATTTTAAAATAGCAAGAGCTTGCAAATTGGAATAAACAATTCAATAGGTGTTCCAAGTACCCACTAAGACTTCAGGCTATTAAGAGAGATGTATGTGGAAATAGCCTATAAAGGCTGGTAGACTGGCGTATAGGTCTTAAAATTCACCCAATATAAGTATTTTTTCAATGAGTTATTTCTCAATTTAAAAAAAAACTAAAATTGGCTTCCATAGTTATATATGTCATGTTAAGAATATTGCACATTACTTATTCCAACCTGAAAGATTTCCCGGCCTCTGTGAACCCTTAGTTTTCCTCCCAGGCCTCTGCTCTACAAGAGGGATCTTGCTATGTGTGGCCCTAGCAGCCACCCCAAAATTTGATTGGTCTTAGCTCTTCAAAAACCATGACAATTCTGTTTATAGTGACACTGAACAGACCATCTCTTTGTGACTGTCCTAATGAAAATGGACCGCAGTGAGAACATGCAAATGCACATACCCTTTCCCCACCCCCCACCACACATACACAAATTCTCTTGCTTCCAAACCCAAAAGCCTTTCCTTTCCTTTGATTTTCCACGTGCCTTTTTGAGAGTAAAAAGCTACATTGTTTTAGGCCAGTTTCAGTGAATGGGTCATTTCTCCACCTTACTTCTGCATTATGAACACACTAGTGATAACAATTAATGAGAGGAAGGGCTTTTATGGTAGTGCCCAGCATCCTGTTTTCAGCTCTTAAATTCTCCCTACATGTGCACAGATCCTATTACCCCTGGGCGAGCTCTTATTAATCTCAGTGTCGGAGCTGTTTCAACAAATCTACTGTAATAATGAAAAGTCATCTTATCACACTTTGCTCTCAGTAAATTTACCATTCTTTGATAAGGTTGCAAACAACTGGGAAGTAATTGATCTGTAATTAGTGTGGCAACTGCTGAAGAGAGGCTGTGCTGAGGTTTCATCATTTATCTGCCCAGCACAGTGCATCCTGCTCGTGCACACTAAATTATTTAGCATTCCTTTCAAATACAAATGGTCTCAATGGGTCCTCCATTATTTTAAGAACTTTCTGAAGAGGAGGCTAACATTTAAATTTCTGATTATCTGTCACCAGTGCAGTGCTTAAAGGAGCTGGAAGTGGAAAGGGATCATTTTTCACACATGACTTGCCTGCTGAAGCTGGCCTGTGCTATGAATGGAGAAGGACAGGGGCTCTTTGATCTGAGCCAAACTTGCACAATTTATCTTTTAAATGCACTAAGGCTTTTGATAAATGTCAATTTGACAATTAAATTCTTCAAGGGCCACAATATATCACCATCACAGTGTCTATTTTTGAGGGTCGGTCAGCCATAACATCTTTCAGCAGACTGCAGCAAGCAGAAGTCAGAAGGGAAATGACAGCTCTCAGGCCTAGCTCTTCTACACATGGTAGTTTTATCTCTTGGTAAGTAAAATAGCTGTGATCTTTCCTTTAAGACATTGACAACTCCAATGGCAGAGTTCATGGTTGGCCTGGCAACCTAAAGGGATTGTGTTCAAGATGTGTTGTCTATCATTTCTCTGATAGTCTGGGGAGAAAGGAACAAACCCCTTTCTGTTACATGGCCTTTTAAATCTATTTCTCTCTCTCTCTTTCTACACACACACACACACACACACACACACACACACACACACACACGTTTTCTCCCTTCTCAAAGACATTTTCCTTTGTATTTCACAAGAGATGAGCTAAGGCAAGCCTTTCATTCACGGAGGTTTCAGAGTCAGTAAGAGGAACAGAAGTAGAACCACTGAGTTGTGACTTTCGTTTTATGGAAGACCCAATTTATCCTTTGATTATAAAGGTCACTGATTAAGTCAGAGACTATGGATGCAGTTGCAGGTTGGAGGGAATGGGGAAAATAAACAGCAGGCATTTGGGGTAAAATTTCATCTTCGAGGCCATTCCAGTTTTTTAGGAACTTCGAAGTTATTTCTTGCCTAAACTCAGATCTTTCTACATGTCTTTGAGAACTAAAATTGCTATCAGATCATGAAGAAGGATTACTCCCTGCCTTCTCAGGGTTTACATTCAAAATCACTGCTCTTTTTGCACCATGAAAACTCAACGCTAGCTGGAAAAATAATTGTAACGTGACATTTTGAAGTGTTTCACGTGAAAGATTATTTTGAACTCCATGGTTACGAAGGAGTTTCTGAAGAGCTGACAAGGGAGGACCCTTTGGACTTCACAACAATGCCTCTGTGATCACCTTTCAAGCTCTTCCATCATCACAGATAGTGTTGCCATGGCCCCATGCAGCCCCACCACCCAGATAGATATTCAGCATGGATGTGATACTATCTTCTGACAAACTGACATTTCAGTATGATTTTGAAGAAGACTAATGCTCCTTGATGGCCGACCTGCTGAAAATACACACTTAAGATGTGGCACGGATCTTTACCTTTCCTCAAGGACAGAAGAATTGCTATATTCCTTGCTATCTCTACGAAAAAGTGAAAAAGACCCAACTGTCTTTAGGGTGTTTCACTGCTTTCAACACAGATTAATTTTTTGCTTGGGCTATCATGCAGCATTGTCAGTCAAACCCTCCTAGAATTGTCGTGTGACATCAGCTCTCAGAACAGCTAGAGTCCTAAGTGCTGAAGGTTAGCTCTGAAAGCAATGCAGATCACTTTCCTGACCTTCATAATGTCGAAGTCTTTAACTTTTTGTAAAGGACTGAGAATAAAAATTATTTTATAGATGGGGCGATCAGAGGATGTTTGTCATGTGCTTAAGATTATATAATCTTATGTAATGACTACAGAAGAAAAAATGTCATTTTGGCCAAGGCTATTTCTAGATGGAGTTCTACACAACATCAGCTGCTCTAGATGAAATTTACTCAGTGATCATTCAGCTTTTCCCTGGCAGCTGTATAGCATGTAGGTCTTTGTTGTGCCATATTTATTAATTTAAGGTACATACATGCCTTCTAAATAATCTCCTATTTGGTGATTTCCTTGTGTTTTCTCCAACTATACTTTATTGGATATAACTAAGAAGTCAGTGGGTAGGTAAATCTTTACAAACCTTTGATGGATAAACAATCATCTATTTTAAGTACTGATATTCAGATCAGTGCTTTTTATAATATATATGTTAATGTACATTTTTAAGAGATTGGCAAAGTCCTTTAGAATGATATTGCTAATGTAATAAACGTCTCCTTTCCTCTGTGAACTGTCTTTTCAAATATCACTAAATGAATCATACAGATTAAACATATGTAAATCAGATTGAAAACTTAATTCCTAATGAGAATTTCATCGTTTACCCTGAAATAGAACTTAGTAAGTATCTCCTGTTATTTAACATTCTCCACGCATTACTGGATGAATGGATGCAAGAACTACCCAGAGCTTTATCCTTTCACTGTCTTTTGCTATATCATACACTGTAGGACAGGCTCATCCTTAACACTGGTGGGGCATGAAGCAGGAGCACAGATGTAGGTCAATAAATCATGTCTTAATATGTAAAAGAGAGACAATATATCTAAAAGTATACAAGTTATACATTGAAGCTAGCACTGAATAAAATATACTTTCTTCATCTCCCTTGATAAATATAGGTTCCTAACAACAAAATAGAATAATATATATATAAAGGTATGGTGTTTATATGACTGAAGGTCAGCAAAATACAAAAGATGACAGAATTTAATTATTTCTGATGTTTTGTTGATGTGCTGCTGATGTTTGGATAAATAACAAAATAATACACATATAATTCATAAATTATTGTATATTTATCCCTTAAAATTGTGTCTTGCCTCCCTTTCAGCATTTTTTATTTAGGTGAAATCCACATAACATAAAATTTATCATTTTAAACTGAACAATTCAGTGGCATTTGAGATATTCAGCACTGTGCAATTACTATCCCTATCTACTTATAAAACATTTCATACCTCAACCCATTAAGCACTTACTTTCCATTTCTCCCTGTCCCCAAACCTTCACAATCACAAGAAAATTCTAGTTAATAAGTAAGAGTTTCACATAATTTTTGTTCTATTGCCAAAAATAAAGTGTTAAATATAAAAGGGAGTAACAAAGTGTATGACATATGAATATTAGTTTAAATCAAAATTTAAATAAAACAAAAATTAATATTAGATTTATATATTTTTCAAGTTATTTTTATTCTAAAATATCAAAAGTTACATATTAAAATGAAAAGGCAAAATAGACAGACCATTAGCCAGATTAATAAAAAAGAAAAGAGAGAATAACCAAATAGATGCAATAAAAAATGATAAAGGGGAAATTACCACAGATCCCACAGAAATTCAAACCATCATCAGAGAATATTACAAACAACTCTATGCACATAAACTAGTAAATCTGGAAGAAATGGATAAATTCCTGGACACTTGCATCCTCCCAAACCTAAACCAGGAAGAAGTCGAAACCATGAATAGACCAGTAACAAGATCTGAAGTTGAGGCAGCAATTAAGAGCCTACCACACAAAAAAAGCCCAGGTCCAGATGGGTTCACAGCCGAATTCTACCAGACACACAAAGAGGAACTGTTACCATCCCTTCTGAAACTATTCCAAATAATCCAAAAAGAGGGAATCCTTCTGAAATTTTTTATGAGACCAACATCATCCTGATACCAAAACCAGGCAGAGACTCAACAAGAAAAGAAAACTTCAGGCCAATATCCATGATGAACATAGAGGCAAAAATCTCTGGGCACAGTGGCTCAAGCCTGTAATCCCAGCACTTTGGGAGGCCGAGGTGGGTGGAACACAAGGTCAAGAGATCGAGACTATCCAGGTGAACATGGTGAAACCCCTTCTCTACTAAAGATACAAAAAATTAGCTGGGCATGGTGGCGTGTGCCTGTAATCCCAGCTACTCAGGAGGCTGAAGCAGGAGAATTGCCTGAACCCAGGAGGCCGAGGTTGTGGTGAGCCGATATTGTGCCATTGCACTCCAGCCTGGGTAACAAGAGCGAATCTCCATCTAAAAAAAAAAAAGGGGGCAAGCCGATTGCAACAGCACACCAAAAAGCTTATCCACTATGATCAAGTAGGATTCATCCCAGGGATGCAAGGCTGGTTCAACATACACAAGTCCATAAACGTAATTTACCACATAAACAGAACCAAAGCAAAAACCACATGATTATCTCAATTAATGCAGAGAAGGCCTTTGACAAAATTCAACAGTGCTTTATGCTAAAAACCCCCAATAAACTTGGTATTGACTGAACATATCTTAAAATAATAAAACCTATTTATGACAAACCAACAGCCAATATCATACTGAATGGGCAAAAACTGAAAGCATTCCCTTTGAAATCTGGCACTAGACAAGGATGCCCTCTCTCACCACTCCTATTCAATATAGTACTGGAAGTTCTAGCCAGAGCAATCAGGCAAGAAAAAGAAATAAAGGGTATTCAAATAGGAAAGGAGGAAGCCAAATTCTATTTGCAGATGACATGATAGAAGACCCCATCATCTCAGCCCAAAATCTCCTGAAACTGATAAGCAACTTCAGCAAAGTCTCAGGATACAAACTCAATGTGCAAAAATCACAAGCATTCCTATACACCAATAACAGACTTAAAGAGAGCCAAATCAAGAATGAACTGCCATTCACAATTGCTACAAAGAGAATAAAATACCTAGGAATACAACTAACAAGGAATGTAAAGGACCTCTTCAAGAACTACAAACCACTGCTCAACAAAATAAGAGAGGACACAAACAGATGGAGAAACATTCCATGTTCATGGTTAGGAAGAATTAATATCGTGAAAATGGCCATACTGCCCAAAGTAATTTACAGAATCAATGCTATCCCCATCAAGCTGCCAATGACCTTCTTCACAGAACTGGAGAAAAACACCTTAAACTTTATATGGAACCAAAAGAGAGCTGCATAGCCAAGTCAATTCTAGGTAAAAAGAACACAGTGGGAGGCATCACACTACCGGACTTCAAACTATACTACAAGGCTACAGTAATCAAAACAGCATGGTACTGGTACCAAAACAGAGATATAGACCAATGGAACAGAACAGAGGCATCAGAGGCAACACAACATATCTACAACCATACAATCTTCGATAAACCTGACAAAAACAAGCAATGGGAAAAGGATTCTGTGTTTAATAAATGGTGTTGGAAAAACTGGCTAGCTATGTGCAGAAAGCAGAAACTGGACCCCTTCCTGACACCTTACACTACAATTAACTCCAGATGGATTAAAGGCTTAAACAAAAGACCTAACACCATAAAAACCCTAGAAGAAAATTTAGGCAAAACCATTCAGGACATAGGAGTAGGCAAGGACTTTATGACCAAAACACCAAAAGCATTGGCAACAAAAGCCAAAATAGACAAATGGGACCTAATCAAACTCCATAGCTTCTGCATGGCAAAAGAAAAAGTCATTAGAGTGAATCGGCAACCAACAGAATGGGAAAAAATTTTTGCATTTTGCATATCTGACAAAGGGCTGATATCCAGAATTTACAAAGAACTCAAACAGATTTACAAGAAAAAAACAAACAAGCTCATTCATAAGTGGGCAAAGGATATGAACAGACACTTTACAAAAGAAGACATACATGAGGCAAACAAACATATGAAAAAATGCTCATCATCACTAGTCATTAGAGAAATGCAAATCAAAACTACATTGAGATACCATCTTATGCCAGTTAGAATGGCGATCATTAAAAAATCTGGAGACAACAGATTCTGGAGAGGATGTGGAGAAATAGGAACACTTTTACACTGCTGGTGAGAGTGTAAATTAGTTCAACCATTGTGGAAGACAGTGTGGCGATTCCTCAAGGATCTGGAAATAGAAATTCCATTTGACCCAGCAATCCCATTACTGGGTATATATCCAAAGGATTATAAATCATTCTACTGTAAGGACACATGCACATGAATGTTCATTGCAGCACTGTTTACAGTAGCAAAGACCTGGCTGGAATCAACCCAAATGCCCATCGATGATAGACTGGACTGGGAAAATGTGGCACATATACACCATGGAATATTATGCAGCAATCAAAAACGATGAGTTCGTGTCCTTTGCAGGGACATGGATGAACCTGGAGAACATCATTCTCAGCAAACTGACACAAGAACAGAAAATGAAATACCACAAGTTCTCACTCATAGGCAGGTGTTGAACAATGAGAACACATGGACACAGCTAGGGGAGCACTACACACTGGGGTCTGTTGGGGGGGATAGGAGAGGGACAGTGAGGGGTGGGGAGTTGGGGAGAGATAGTATGGGGAGAAATGCCAGATATAGGTGAAGGGGAGGAAGGCAGCAAATCACACTGCCATGTGTGTACCTATGCAACTATCTTGCATGTTCTTCACACGTACCCCAAAACCTAAAATGCAATTTTAAAAAATTAAATAAATAAAATGAAAAGGTAAATTATAATAAATGACAATTATTAGAACATCAAAATTCTAAGAAAACATTAAAAAAATAAAGTTTACTTTATAATTTACTTTTAAAAAATAAAAAGTTCAGTTATTTTTATAACAATAAAAATAGACACAGTATTAACATTCAATATCTGTATAGAAAAAAAAAAAGCAAGTTAGAGGGAACTCCTGCTTGCCTGCCTACCTGCCTTTAAGTTGGAACATTGTTTGTTTTTTTTCTGGGTCATGAGCCTTCTGGTCTTCAGATTGGAACTACACTATCAGCTTTCATGGGTCTCCAGCTTGCTGAATTTGGACTTGGGACTTGTCAGTCCCCATAATTTATTGAGCCAATTTGGTATAACAAATCTCTCTCTCTCTGTCTCTTGGTATATATATTATTGGTTCTGCCTCTGTCTCTCAATATATATATTATTGGTTCTATGTAGAACTCAAGTACATTCCTTTCTCAGGGTGGTTGTTGTGGCTATTTGTTTATTTAATGACTTTCTTGAAGGAATTCTTATAGTCGTATTCTGTGTTGTGTGCTGCCCATGTAGTCTCTACTTGGTTAGTTTAGTGGTCAGCTAATGATCAATCATTTCCTTAAATTCCAGAACCAATAAATCTTTCTCCCACCCTTTACTGAAGGGCTGTATGTGCATATATGTGTGTACATGTTGGAACACACCTTCAATTCTAGGGAAGTTCACAACTCTGCCTTAGTCTTCATTTTCTGCTGGTACAAAACTAACTCTCAGCTAGAGTTGAGAGATTAAGTCCTCTTTAGGTCTTTCCTAATCATACACACAGCCCTGCACATGTACATGGCTTTCTAGATTCCTAGGAGAATGTCAAAACTTTTCAAAATCTCCTACAGTTCTCTCACTACCCACACTTACCTTTTAATTATTTTGACTAACTTCTTGTTTGCCTCAACTTATAGTACTGCATCATGCAGCTGCAATAGTGAACAGTTGCCCCTGACTGTTTTCAACAAATGGTTTGGGGATTGAGTGAACACTGAGTCAAGTCAAATAAGGGAAATGTCTCTCATGTCTTTTAAGGGAGCTTACAGATCAAACAGTGGCAATTCTCTCAGTGTAGGGCTTTTGGAGGAGATCCAAACCCAGCCCTGTTCAGTGGCTGCCAGGCTTTTGGTTTTCACAGCTACCATGGTTGTGAGGCTCCCAGATTTCAAAGCTACCATGTAGTTGGAGAGATGGAGACAGGAATGGACCAAGTTAAAACACCACAAGGCCGGGCGTGGTGGCTCACGCCTGTAATCCCAGCACTTTGGGAGGCCAGGGTGGGTGGATCACAAGGTCAAGAGATCGAGACCATCCTGGTCAACATGGTGAAACCCCGTCTCTACTAAAAATATAAAATATTAGCTGGGCACGGTGGCGCATGCCTGTAATCCCAGCTACTCAGGAGGCTGAGGCAGGAGAATTGCCTGAACCCAGGAGGCGGAGGTTGCGGTGAGCGGAGATCGCGCCATTGCACTCCAGCCTGGGTAACAAGAGCGAAACTCCATCTCAAATAAATAAATAAATAAATAAATAATTTAAAAAAACACCACGAAATGTACTATTGTCATCAAAGTTTAGCTATTTTTAAAATAAATGCTTCTTTAATTGTTGCAAGCCTTTGGTTAATTTCCAGAGTTCTAAAAAGGTTACCTTTGACCATTTTGGGCCAGTTTTTAAATTGCTTTTATATAGAACAGATTTTGTCATGTTCTTACTCTGCGTTTAGAAGTGCTTCCTCTATTCCCCAGTTTTACATGTCCAAAACTTTTGTCTGTGATGTTTACACTTGCTGGAAATAAAAGTTTGGCTGAATATAAAATGATTGGCTTACACGTTTCTTTCCTTAAGCATGTTAAATTGTTGAGGTGCTGAAAACTTCTTTGGACAGATTTGAAGACAGCCTAATTTTTCCCTTTCTAGGAGACTTGACCCATTAGCCTTGCTGTGCTTCCTGGGTTGACAAGACCTCATGTGTATTGTCACACATTGACTTTGAGAGGGTAATGTGTCCTGAGGGCAATGGAAGCTTCATGTTGAGAACTTGACCAGATTCTGTCTTGAGTATCTCTTCTTCTGGCTGATTTTTTGTATTTTTTCTCTATAATTAACCATATTATGAGAATAATAGTTTTAAGTGAGTTCTGTGAGTACTTCCAATCAATTATCAAAACTAATGGTGATTTGGGGCTTCCTCAAACTTGAAGTTGGTGTCACATGTAGAAGACTATGCCCTCAGACCTTGCAATTTGGCTAACTCTGGGAATGCCTATTTTAAAAGAGATTTTTGTCTTTCTAAAATTAAATAATTGATTTTTTTTACACATTCTGAATACAGGCATTTTGCCAGATATATATAAGACAAATGTTTTCTCCCTGTGTGGTTTGCCCATTTATTTTTTAAGTACCTTCTGATAAGCAGAAGTTTCAAATCTAATTCATTTTTTCTCTTTTGTGGATAGTGCTTTCTGTGTCCTGCCTAAAAAATCTTTTCTTGTCCTGGTGTCATAAAAATATTTTGACATGTTTTCCCTGGAAGCTTTATGGCCTTTGTATATACTTTAGAATTTGTTGATTATATCTGTCTCCTATCTTCTCACTGAGAATAATGTTTACAGAAGTTTTCTTTATTTACTTTGTGCTTTTATATAGAGGAAAGGGGAGAAAATGCTGACATATGATATCCTGTTCTTACAGGAATCTATGGCAATATAATTTTAATTTATAAAACCAATCCCAATATCCCATCAACTTCATATATTTGGAATCTGTTCTATTACTAAGAAGCATTCGTTTTTTTTCTCCTTTATAGTTCATTTGAAAGTAAACTTTACTCAAGGAGATTATAGCATCAGCCCCAGATAAGATGAGTATGTAATACTGAAAGAAACACTTCACTTCTTCCTCTGACAAGGAGATTAATGACATATGCTTTTGACAAGGGAAGTCTGGAGATAAGGACCCAATGGCCCATGCTCAAATATTGACAGATGACATTTGGGTAAGGAGGAACAATGGAAGACATAGGACAAAAAAGGCCATAATAAGGTTTTCAATGTAAGTACTTCCTTTTTTCTTAAAAACAATTGGAAAACTTATAGTTTCCACATTTGTAATAATCTCAGAGCTTCCTGCCATGGACCTAGTGACTTAGAAATGCTGGTCTGGGCCGGGCGCGGTGGCTCACGCCTGTAATCCCAGCACTTTGGGAGGCCGAGGCGGGTAGATCACAAGGTCAAGAGATCGAGACCATCCTGGTCAACATGGTAAAAACCCGTCTCTACTAAAAATACAAAAAATTAGCTGGGCGTGGTGACACATGCCTGTAATCCCAGCTACTCAGGAGGCTGAGGCAGGAGAATTGCCTGAACCCAGGAGGCAGAGGTTGCAGTGAGCCAAGATCACACCATTGCACTCCAGCCTGGGTAACAAGAGAGAAACTCCGTCTCAAAAAAAAAAAAAAAAAAAGAAATGCTGGTCTGGTCCAATTGGAGGAAGGAGAACTGAATGCATTTTGTATAGAAAAGAGATATTTGGTAAACATGATCTAGAAAAAGATTGGTAAATTGAAGTCATAAATATAATTATGCTGCAGCCTAGCCCAACTTACCACTAATAGAAATATGAGTGGGTTCAGAACTTGTATTCAAAGAGATTAGGCATTGAGTTAGTAAGAATAACAGAAGGAATGTGTGTTACAGTGGATTTAACTATTACTGAGTCTTCCAGACAGAGTTGAGATCATGACTGAGCATTTACTGCTGTGAGAAGGAATGGGAAAGTACTGCTGGGAAAATCTTTTGTACAAACCCTTTTGCTGAGGTATCAACCAAACCAGTGCATATATGCATGTATATAAATATAAATGTGTTATTTGTAAAACATGTACATATACAGTTTTCCTGTTCATTATTTCCTAACAATCTAAGTTAAGTACAAGTATATGAGTTAAGATTAAGTAATTCTCTAATTTTATTTATTTTTCCTTTCTTTATGATAAAGACAACTAGTTTTTAAAATAGGGATATTTTATGAGCTTTTTGGTCCCCACTTATAAGGCAGATGATACCTAATTCAGACTGTATAAGGTCTCCCTTATTCTCTTATTATCACAGTCTGAAAGTTGTTTAAATAGGATATAGTCTGGAGTTAAGGTATTTTATATGGCCTTCATGTACTTAGACATGCAAACTTAATTTCTGTCTTTGGCTACAAAATACTGATTTCCTTTTACAGATAGCTGCTGACATCACCGTGCCCAACAAAAGAATATTCAACTGATTTTTTTCTCATGTAAGTTCATGGAAAAAAAAAAGCAGAATTCTTTGGAAAATAGAAAATGTTCATTTCCTTTTCTCTGTTTCCACAGAACGACAACAGTATCAATGAACTGACAAATGCACAGAATGCCAATTTCATCAGAGGATTCTACTATTTCAGAAATGCAGGTGTAGATTAATATATCTTTAGATTTATATTTCAAGATGAAATTTTAACACTGCAATACTTTTGATATATAATAAAATATAAATAATATTCAGCAGTTATATTCCATTCTGAAATTATCCTACCTCTTCTCATCATTTATCATTCCTTTCTAACTATAGAAATCTATAACTCTTAACTGAATGAGTACTAACTCTTTCATCTTCTTTGAAACTGCAATTGTAGCGTGATTAATAAATTAGTTTCTTGCCTCAGTTTAGTGGTCATCTACAATCTTTATTTGACATACTCTTGATCTCCTCCCTTATTTCAATGAAAAGATTCTTTAGAAATAATAAAAATAACTAGGTTTCTATAAGAATTACAAATACTATATTTACAGTCATTGATTATATTCCTGAAGTCTTACCCATTAAAGCCACCAAGTTACCTGTACTTCTAACAGAACTACACTCTCCTGACACTGCTTTGGTTCCAAGATTCAAATTGCAATGGGAAAACCCAATAGCAACTTTTGTCCAGCTAGGTTCCTTGGAGTATTAGAATGCTGCAGAAAGAATATAACAGGTCTTCAGCCAAAATAAAGAGAAGAGGTAGAATTTCACGAGCAAGTGTATTTGGGAAATATTCTGTTAAAACAAGGTCTTTATTCTTTACTCCAGAATTCTCATGACTTTTGATATGCTAATATGTTTTGTGACTTTCTGAAAAGGCCATAAATTCTAAAACTATCCCCAAATATTGGAGAACAAGAAATCATTCAAAAAATATGTTTTGTAAAAAATGAAAACAGATCTTAAAAGGTTAATTTCCAAGTTCCCTTTCTAGCTAGGTATTGGAATCAATCTTAAACATATCAGTGAGGGACTAACTAAATAAATTGCACCATAGCTACACAGTAGAAGATTATACAGCCATCAAATGTAGTTTTTACAATGATTTTTAATGGTGTAGGGACATGCTAATGATATAATAATATTGAGTAACAATAATATATAACTCTAGAGAATTTGTCACCATGAACATAGAAAATTACTGAAAGGAACATACACAGAAGAAAAGGTGGCCATGATTTTCTCTAGGTTGAGGAGTATGGTCAATTTTTCTCTTCCTTGCATTTTTTCCTATGAATTTCACTTCTTAACAAATAACATATATTAATTTTATAATATGAAGAAAGTTAAAATTGTTTTTATTCATTTTCTCTATTATAATCAGCCCACCATTATTTATCATCTCTACTATTTTAGTTGCCTCTTTTCCTTTTCCTCAAATCAATCCTTTCTATAAGAGATCAGCAAACTGTAGCCACAGGCCCTATTGGGACACTGTCTGTCTTCATAAATAAAGTTTTGTTGAAATACAAACATGTCTACTTATTTACGTATTTTTCTAACATTGCTTCTTTCTTACAATGACAGAGTTGAGTAGTTTGATTGTGACAGAGACTAAATAGCCCACAAAGCCTGAAATGCTTACTACGTCACAAGACTGGGATTAGGAATACAAGTGAAGCTCCCAGAGTGCAAAATTTAAGGAGAAATTTCCTTTCAGTGTGATCGTACTAAAACATGTGAAGCACTGAACTGTACAGGAGATGGTGGTGTCAGTTTGGGCCTCTGAGGAGCAGATACAATGAAAAAGTTAGTTGGACTACAGATTTATTGGAGGAAAGGCCTATAAAAATAAGGTAGAGACAGAGCAGGAGGAGTTGCATATGGAGGATGTCAAGGGGCATCAGACCAATAGACAGGTTCAACCCTTGTGAATGGAGTGAGTGACAAAGATAGGTTAGGAGCAGCTTCAGAGCACAGTGCTGTTTGGGAAAGACTCAGTCAAGCCAATGGGAAGCCTGAGAGCAAGACTGGAAGGAGAGGAATACTGCAGTAAGCAGGAATGGCCTATATCTAATACCCTTGGCTTGGCATGAGCACCACGGTGGGTCCACAGGTATCACTGCTGGAGGCTGTCAGCTGAATACACATACAACAGAAAGCTCTTTTAAAGAGACATCCACGCAGTACACCTCCATGGCCACCACAGCACTTATTAATATTTGTCTTTGTGATTTAAGGTGCGTAGTGGTTATTTCCTCCCAAACCATCTTCAATGGATTGAATGTTTGCATGTTTGCATCTCCCAAAATTTATAAATTGAAATCCAAACCCTAAAGTGATAGTATAAGGAAATGGGGCCTTTGGGAGGTGATTAGGTCATAAGGGTGAAGCCCTCATCATTGGAATTAGTGCCCTTATAAAAGGAACCAAGGAGCTCTCTTGCCCTCTTTCTGCCATGTAAGCATACAATGAGAAGAAAACAGTCTGCAACTAGAAGCGAGCGCTCATCAGGACCCAACCACAGTGGCAACTGATCTCTGATTTTCAGCCTCCAGAATGGTGAAAAATTAATTTCTGTTGTTTATGTGCTGCCCAGTCTATGTGCTTTGGAACAGCATCCCAAAATGACTAAGGCACCATCCTGCATTGCCTTTTTGATTTGAAAGAGATTGGCTCTGTTTCAGACTAAGGCCATCAGAGTTAGGTCATCCCTAGTGCCATAGTGATTGTTGCAGGGATGGTTGAAGCAGAGTGAACTTTAGGACTTTCAGTCAGGGGTTACTGTTAGTGGTAGCTTCTATCTCCTTGGGTATAAATGAGGAAGCATGTAACCCTGGCTGCTGCTGGTATTCTGTATTAGTCGAGAATGTTTTAGCCAAAAGAAACAAACAGATAAAAAAAAAAAACAACCCTGCTTAATGTGGTTTGTTATTGTGAAAGAACAAGAAGGCAGAGAATGAGAGTTTACTGACATTGATTCCGTGGTTTTCAGGCAATGTCTCCATGATTTGCTTGGTCCTATGGTTGTGACAGCTCCATCCTCACATGTGTATTCAGTGGAAATAGGTAGAAGTGACAAAAGGCACAGAGCACCATTTCTCCTCGCATACATTCCTCCAATTAGCAATGGAAAAATGTCATTCATAGACATTCCGAAAGCCATTTGCTTGTCCCAGACTGATTTGCACACTTACCTTTAAACCAGACCAAGGGCCCACCTTCTATGAGATTGGGGCATCTCTGTTAAACACTTCTATGGACTGAATATTTGTGTCTGTATCCCTCCAGGTTCATACGTTGAAATCCTAACTCCCAGGATAATGGTATTAAAAGGTGGGGTCTTAGAGAGGTGATTATAAGGGTGGAGCCCTCATGAATTGAATTAATGCCCTTATAAAAAAATGCCTCAGAGAGACCCCTTACCTCTTTCACCATGTAAAGATGCAGCAAGAAGACTTTGTCTATGAAGCAAAAAGTGAGCCCTCACCAGACATCAAATTTGCTACTGTCTTGATCTTGGACTTTTCAGTCTCTAGAACTGTGAGAAGTAAATTGCTGTTGTTTATAAGCTACCTTGCTTATGATATTTTGTTGAAGCAGCCCAAATAAACTAAGACAGAAAATTGGTCAAAGAAGTAGGGGTGCCCCTGTAATAAATATCTCGAAATGTGCAAGTGGTTTTAGAACTGGATAATGGGTAGAGGCTGAAAGAATTTCAAGGTGTATGCTAGGAAAGGTCTCATTGTTATAAATGGTTCTTTAAGGGTAAGTATGGTGAGAGCCCAGAAAGAAAAGAGAGCTATGAAAAAGCCTCAATCCTCTTAGAGAAAACCCAAGGAATCTTGAAGAGAAACTTGGTAGGAATCTAGATGGTAAAGGCCATTCTGATGAGGGCTCCAGTGGAAATGAGGAACACATCACTGAAAACTGGAGAAAAGGTGATTTGTTATAAAGTAGTGGAGCACTTGGCTGAATTTTGCTCATGTTCTAACTTTTTGTGGAAAGTGGAACTTGTGAGTGGCAAAACTGAAGAAATTTCTAAGCAAAGGGTTAAAGGCTGCCCTTGGCTTCTTTGACTGCTTGTAGTAAAATAGAAGAAGAGAAAAATGACTTAAAGATGGAGTTGTTCATCAAAAGAGAAGCAGACTGCATTAGTTTGTAACATTCTCAGCCTATCCATATTGAAAAGAAAGCATGTTCAGGAGAGTATTCTGAGGATGTAGCAAAAAAAAAAAAAAAAACAACTATTGATAACATTAGTCAACCATCTCAAGAAAAGGCAGAAGCTATTGTCTAAGAGGGGCCACCTGCAAAGGAGAGGCCCCTTGAACCCATAGGATCTCTATGAGTGCTGTCCAGGCTGCCTCACATCACACACTGTTCCACACACTCCAGCATCATGCTCCTTGGCTGCCTCAGGTGCAGAACCAGTGGCCTCTATGCAGCGCAGTCAGCATCCAGCATAGCCTTGGAGTCAGGGCTGCCTGGAGCTTGCAAGGGCCCAGTTCATGCCCAGCAAAGCTTTAGGGTACAGAACTATCATCCCAGTGAGTTCAGAAGGTGGGACCTCTGTCACAGTTGGCCTGGAGGGCCCAGTATTGAGCCAAAGAGGATTATTCTTAAGCCTTAAGATCTAAAGGATTAGCCCTTGGGTTTCAGACTTGCTCAAGACCCATGACTCCCTTCGATATTTCTATTTCTTCCTTTTGTAATAGGAATGTTAATCCTATACTCATCTCACCATTGTATTTTGGAAGTATATTTCATGTTTGATGTCACAGGTTCATAGCTGGAGAACAATTCGCCTCAGAATGAATCAGACCTTAAGTCTCACTCATTTCTGATTTAGATGGCATTTAGATGAGACACTGGACTTGACACTTCAGGTTGATACTGGAATGAGTTAAGACTTTGGGGGCTCTTAGGATGGAATGAATGTGTTTTGCATTTAAGAATGACAGCAGTTTTAGGGGCCCCGGGCAGAATGCTATGGAGTAAATATTTGTGCCAACCCCTTCCTAATTCATATGTTGAAATCCTAATGCCCAAGGTGATAGGGGTGGGATCTTTGGGAGTTGATGATGTTATAGAGGAAGAGTCCTCCTGAGTGGCATTAGTACCTTTATGAAGGAGTTGCTAGAGACCTCCCTTGTCCCTTCCACCATGTGAGGGTGCAGCAAGAGGATGCTGGCTATGAACAGGCAGCAGGCCCTCAATAGATATGAATCTGCCATACCTTGATCTTGAACTTCTCAGCCTCCAGAACTCTGAGAAATAAATTTCTGTTGTTTATAAGCCACCCCATCTATGGCATTTTGTTATTATAGACCAAAAAGACTAAGGTACACACTAAACAAAAGTAGGCCTCAACCTAGCATGGAGTTACCAGCAGGTGGGAAATAATTTCTGGAAGAAAAACAGAGAGAAAATGCCTCTTAGTTATCTTACAAGGACAGCCTAAGGAATCTGGCACAGGCAGAAAGATAGAGCTGTAAAAACATAGAGACATGGAGCTAGAGCCTCAATCAAATCACACCTAAAGCTCACCTGAAGGTCAGGAATTTCCTCTTATGTGAATAAATATAGCCCCTTTTCTGATCAAGTCAGTTTGAGTTGGTTTTCTCTTTTCTGTAACTGAAGAACTCCAACTGATAGAAGGGAAGAAGAGTTTCCTTGCCTGTAGACTTTCCAAGACAGAGTAGCAAAGCGAAAAAATCAACTAAGCATCAGTGTGTATCAGTTAAAACATATTTGGTTGCAAATTAAAAAACATACTCTAACTTAAAGTGACTTAACAGTAATCAAACATATTAACTCTTTTTTTTTGAGACGGAGTTTTTGCTCTTGTTACCCAGGCTGGAGTGCAATGACACGATCTCGGCTCACCACAACCTCCGCCTTCTGGATTCAAGCAATTCTCCCGCCTCAGCCTCCTGAGTAGCTGGGATTACAGGCACGCACCACCATGCCCAGCTAATTTTTTGTATTTTTAGTAGGGACAGGGTTTCACCACTTTGACCAGGATGGTCTCGATCTCTTGACCTCGTGATCCACCTGCCTCGGCCTCCCAAAGTGCTGGGAGCCACCGCGCCTGGCCATATTAACTCTTATAACTGGAAGTGCAAAGAAAAGCAAACTCCAAGACTTGAACAGCTGAAAAATGTCATCAAGCACTGAAGTTTTTTATTGCTGTCTACTCCATCATCAGCATCAGCTTTAGCCTAAAGCAAATATGCATGACATTGACAATGAGCTATATCCAACAGAAGGAAGAAGGAGCACAGAGTCCAGGCCTTTCTCATCAGTATGACATGGTCCATCTGAGCCAACAGAACATGAAGTAATTGGCTGTGTGGAGGGGAAGCAGAGATGAGCTTTGGGAATAGCTGATATGTGTATGTATGTGTGTGTGCATACATATACATACGCACACAGTAATATAGCTAGTCTTCTGTTTCTTCAAGTTTAGAATAAATCTAGTCTTAAGTACTGCCTTCATCATTGTAATTACACAAACTAATAATTGCTAAGTGTTTGCCGTATGCCAGGCATTCTTCTAAGTATCTTTACATGCACTATCTCATTAAATCCTCATAACTGCAACAGTCCTTTGAGGCTGTTTTTTATCATCTCTGCTTTACAGAGGAAGCAACTACTTTATCATCCCTGCTTTACAAAGGAAGCAACTCAAGACACAGAAATGTTAAATAATTTGGACAAGGTCATGCAGCTAGTAAGTGAAAGAGCCAATAGTTGATTTCAGAAAATCTGAGTACAAGTTTTAGCATCCAACAGACCTAGTTTGGATGCTTGGCTCTGTTGTTTTCCAGTTCTGCAATCTCGAGCAACTCACTTCACCTCTCTGAGCTTCATATCCCATGCAATAGGATCGATCATCTGATAGGGTCTGATCTACATCACAGATATACCCATCACTGCTGGAGTTCCCTAAGACTACCCTCAGGTTTGATGATTCACTAAAAGGACTCAGTACTCAGAAAAGCTGTTTTCCTTGTGGTATGATTGAATACCATGAATGGATACACATTAAAAGCAGTGAAAAGGAGCATAGAGTGGAGTCCAGGAAAGACCAGGCACAAGCTTCTAGTTATCCTGTCTCCATGGAGTTTATGAACAATGCTTCATTTTCCCAGCAACAACGTGAGACAATATGTACAGAATATTGCCAACTGAGGAAACTCACCTGAGCCTTGGCGATCCCTTACTCCTTGGTGTTAAGGGGTTTTATTGGGGATTTGTCATGTAGGCATAGAGTACCCACATGGCTGACTGTAGTTGTTTAGTCTCTAGTCCCTCCAAGGATCAAACTAATGCACCCAGGCCCGAGATCCCAGCTATACAAAGGTAGTCTTATTGGGTAGGATTTTTCCAGAACTTATCTTCTGGGATCCAGTCAAGGACCAATCCTTTCTTTAAAATATAAATGGCATTGTGGTTAACTCTTTACTGTACAATCAGATTTTATGATATTGGTACCATCTCTAAAATCCATCCATTGGGCCTGTCTCATCTAGGTACTTCTCTCTTCTTCACTGCTACCCTCACAGACACAAAGCTACACTTAGCAATTAAGGACTTGAGAGGATCCATCTAGCTTCAACTCATTGAATACCTTTATCTAACACCTAATACTCACTATCCCTGGTCCCACAATTAGTGAATATCAATAAACTGCTCATTTTTATTTTGGAATCTGAGAACCAAACACTTTTAAAAGGGAAGATTCCTTAAAAGTCATAGGATTTATCCATAACAAAAAAAAAATGCCAGTGGTTTGGGGTTATACTCTTTGTTATAAATGTATCAGACTGTTTCCTCTAAAAATCAGATGATCACTTTTCATTTTATTCATGCATATGTAGGCAGATAAAGATGTTTACTTTCTGTTTGGAAGTCTATTCCAATAATCTCAAAGCTTTATAAATTGCATCCTCCATCTCTGAAATAATTTTGACTTAGCCTCTTCAGTATAGTCAAGCGTCATTTAAAACATTTCTGAGAAATGCATCGTTAAGCAATTGCATCGTCGTGTGAACATCATAGAATGTGCTTACACAGACCTAGATGATATAGCCCCCTATACAGCAAGGTTACATGGTAAAGCCTGTTATTCCTGGGCTACAAACCTATACAACATATTACTATACTGAATACTGTAGGCAATCATAACACAATGATATTTGTGCCTCTAAACATAGAAAAGGTACAGTAAAGATACAGAATGAAAGACTTAAAACAGTATATCTACATAGTGCACTTACCATGAATGGAGCTTTCAGGACTAGAAGTTGCTCTGGGTGAATCAGTGAGTGAGTGGTGAGTGAATGTGAAAGCCTAGGACATTACTGTGCACTACTGTCGATTGTATAAACACTGTACATTAATGCTAAATTTATAAAAAATAAAGTAATTACACTATGATGTTATAATGGCCATGACATCACTAGGTGATAGGAATTTTTCAGCTCCATTATAATCTTATGGGGATGCTGTCATATATGTTGTCTGTTGTTGAAGGAAACTTCATTATACAATGCATGACTGCATGTATACATACATATATAAATTTACAAAATGTGCAGGTGTATACTGCTGTACTAATATAATGTATATATAACAAATCACATTCTCATAGAAACCTTCAGAGAGTAAAATTCAAAAAAAGTAAATGTAAATAGGAATTCTAACACTATCTTCTCTTAATTGAGAGGATCATCTTATGAACCCCTTGGGGTACACAATTCCAGTGTGGATATAATTATTCTTCACATTGAAACCACATCCCAAATCCTTAATGTCATACTATCCTGCTGACCTAGAATTCAAGCCATCTCCCCTGAGGCCCTCAATGGTATAACATTATTGTAACAGCACTGTGTTCCAGAGGATATGATTCGATAAACTACTAAAATAAAAGAATCAATATGTCTGAAATAACTCAAAGCAATGGAATGTAAGCTGTGTGGTAGAGGGAACTGGGGATTCAAGGTACTCTCCAGATGCTGGATTTACTGGATGAGGGTCATTAGGAAGGGTCCACAAAACAGAGCTGTATTTGACCCAGCAATAGCTTGATCTATATGTGGTTGGCCTTTAAGATGAATGGGACTGGGTTGGGAGGTAAAAGTATAAGGTGAGCCAAGGCCTGAAGGGAAGATTAAATGTGACCCAAACTGGGGAGAGTGCAGACCGGCCCAACTAAAATGCCCAACCCAGGTCAACCTCAAAGCTCTGGACTTTTTCTACCAGTGGTCTACTAAAGTAATTCAATCTGGTTCCTTTCCTAACATTTAGGAGCTCCAGAGGCTGACAGCTGTCCTCTCAGGCCTCATCTGTCAAGGTAACTAAGGAATGTGCATAGTTCTCACAGGACAGCTCTCTCTGCAAACTCCTTCCCCTGGATTTGTAGCCTCTGGCTGGTTTTCAGGCCCTTCCCCAGATAGTCATAATACTAAGTTTTCTCTAGGTGGGATGAGATTGGGCAGATGATGGGTGGGGGGCTTTATTCAGGATTAGAACCTTTTTGCTATGGTCAGCAATTTATGCACTCCACCTCAAAGTTTTGCCTGTATAGTCATGTACTAAGTGCAGTTTTCCTTTAAATAGTGTGCAATGTAGCAAAAGACAATTCTGTTGAACTATCAGCAGAGTAAAGAGACAACCTACAGAATGGGGGAACATTTTTGCAAACTATATGTCTGACAAAGGTCTAACATCCAGCATCTATAAAGAACTTTTAAACAAATTTACAAAAAAAAAAAAACGAATAACTCCATTAAAAAGTGAGTAAAGAACACAAACAAAAACTTTTCAAAGAAAATATACATGAGGTTGACAAGCATCATATGAAAAAAAGCTGAACATCACTGATCACTGGAGAAATGCAAATCAAAACCACTATATGATATCATCTTACACCAGTTAGTATGGCTATTACTAAAAAGGCAAAAAATAACAGGACCTGGTGAAGTTGTGGAGAAAAAGGAACACTTGGGCTGGACATGGTGGTTCATACCTGTAATCCCAGGTGTGAGGAGGCCGAGGCGGATGGATCACCTGAGGTCAGGAGAAAAATCTGTACAACAAACCCCCATAAAATAAATTCACCTATGTAACAAACCTGCACATGTACTCATGAATTTAAAATAAAAGTTAAAAAAAAAACCCTGAGCTTCAGTTTCTGTTTTCCAGTAATGGTAGTCTAGGTTATTTTAACGAACCCTCCTGCTGAAAACATGTAATATTGTTGAATAAAATATTTAAAAATATATTTGTAAAGCATTTAAGGGAAAAAAAAAAGTATGCAATGGGCCAAAGTTCACATATGATCACACCCTGGGAATGTCTCCTCTGCTGAGAGTAGGTCTGCAAAAAGCTCACTGAGAAGGGGTGAAGATGGTGGGTGCTGTGGTAGGAAATCTGCATTAATAGAGTTGAAAATCAATTGGCGTGTGTGTGGTTACAGGAAAAATGAAGGAACAGATGTTGAGCCGAGGCCAATTGCCAACACGCGGGGATGGATTGCCTGTCTTTCTGCCAGGGCTCACTCGAGCCCCTAGGAGAAACTGTTTCACTACCTCAAGGTCTTAATGGAATATTAGTCAGGGCTATGGGGACTAAGCTTTTGCCAAAGAGATGTCATTCTAGACCAGATTTCAAAAAGGCAGTGGAATCCAGACGCTCAGCTCCTTGTGTGCTGTGTCAGACCCACCCCTTCCACGCTCATGAGCTCCTATACCACCTTCAGAGGCAAAACTGAAGGAGCCCATCGTTTTCTATTGCACACACTGTGTGCAGTCCCTGAGATGTTAAGTCGCCACTCCACCTCCAGATTCCATCCAGCCACACTACAGGCCACAAGCTGCAGGCCTTGTCCTTCATAGCATTAGGAACTGTTAGCATGGGGCTTCTGCAGACATGGGTTTCCATGCATAATACCATGCGTTCATTCACTACAAAGACGTGATGAGCACTCCCATTGTTTGCGTAAGCACTAGTCTAAGGATCGACATAGGTCAGTAAACAACACAGACAAATGTTCTCAACCTCACGGAGCGTACATTGCAGTGGGAGCAGAAATCCGTAAACAAGACCTATGATGAATACATTACATTTTTTGTTGAAGGGGATATGTTGTACTATGGATGACAGGAAAAAGTAAATCAGGATAAAGGGGATAGGATAGTTCAATTCAACCAATGACAACGTTGAATAGGACACTAGGTGTATTAGGCCATTCTTGCATTGCTATAAAGAAATACCTGAGACTGAGTAATTTATAAAGTAAATATAAGAAAAGAGGTGCCAGCACCTTCTCGGTTTCTGGGGAGGCCTCAGAAAGCTTTCACTTATGTCAGAAGGCAGAGCAAGAACAGGGACTTCATATGGCAAATACAGGAACAAGAGAGAGAGTGGGGTGGGGGAAGGTGCCACACATTTTTAAATGACCAAGTTTTTTTGGGAGGCTGAGGTGGGTGGATCACGAGGTCAAGAGATGAAGACCATCCTGGTCAACAAGGTGAAACCCTGTCTCTACTAAAAATACAAAAATTAGCTGGGCATGGTGGCGTGAGCCTGTAGTCCAGCTACTCGGGAGGCTGAGGCAGGAGAATTGCTTGAACCCAGAAGGCAGAGGTTGCGGTGAGCCAAGATCATGCCATTACACTCCAGTCTGGGTAACAACAGCGAAACTCCGTCTCAAAAAAAAAAAAAAATGACCAAGTTTTGTGAACTCAGACCAAAAGCTCACTTACCACCAAGGAGATGACCCAAAGCCATTCATGAAGGATCCACTCCCATGATTCAAAACAAATATCTCCCATCAGGCCCCACCTCCAACAGTGGGGACTACATCTCAACATGAGATTTGGAGAGGACATCCAAACTACATGCTAGAGTGGCTTGTTTATTCAAGTGAGTCAAGCACACATTGCTCTCTGTGGGGAAGAGTAGTCCAGGCCGTGGGAACAGCCAGTACAGAAGCCCAAAGCTGGAAGGGCATGAGTGGAGTGACCAAGGGAGAAATGAGTAGGAAATGAGATCAAAGAGGAACAGGGCCAAGGCAGGGAGGGCCTTAAAGGCCACTATAAGGGCCTGGTCTTTGCCTCTGAGTAAAATGGGAGTCATTGTGGGATTTTGAGCAGAGGTGAGCCATGATGTGACATGTTTCAAAAGGATCCCTCCAGCTGCAGTATTGAGAATAAACTGTAAGGGAAAATTATAGACACAGTAAGATGATTTAGGAGGTCATTACAGTAACCTAAGCAAGAGATGATGGTGCCTTGGATCAGGGCATAAGCAAGGAAAGCGGGAAGAAGCAGTTGAATTCTCTATATATTCTTTAGAGAATCTTCTTTATTTATATTTGAGTTTCCCAAAGTATAAGTTACTATGTATTAGTTACTCATCCTATCTTGAATTTCCCAAACATATGTTTTTACTTAACACTCATGAAGATAAACCTTGGCGGCCAGGAGCAGTGGCTCATGCCTGTAATCCCAGCACTTTGGGAAACCAAGATGGGTGGATCACCTAAGGTCGGTAGCTTGAGACCAGCCAGGCCAACATGGTGAAACCTTGTCCCTACTATAAATATAAAAATTAGCTGGGCATGGTGGGGCATGCCTGTAATCCCAGCTACATGGAAGGCTGAAGCAGAAGAATCCCTTGAACTCAGGAGGTGAAGGTTGCAGTGAGCCAAGATCACACCATTGTACTCCAGCCTGGTGACAGAGCAAGACTCCGTCTCAAAAAAAAAAAAAAAAAAAGGAGAAACCTTGGAAAATGTTTCAATGTCTAAGCCTTAAGGCAAAAATTGGTAACCGGGGCCGGGCGCAGTGGCTCAAGCCTGTAATCCCAGCATTTTGGGAGGCCGAGGCGGGTGGATCACGAGGTCAAGAAATCGAGACCATCCTGGTCAACATGGTGAAACCCCGTCTCTACTAAAAATACAAAAAAAGAATTAGCTGGGCACGGTGGCGTGTGCCTGTAATCCTAGCTACTCAGGAGGCTGAGGCAGGAGAATTGCCTGAACCCAGGAGGCGGAGGTTGCGGTGAGCCGAGATCGCGCCATTGCACTCCAACCTGGGTAACAAGAGCGAAACTCCGTCTCGAAAAAAAAAAATTGGTAACCGGCCATCCACAGGCTATATCTGGTATAAAGCAGGGTTTGGTTTGGTTTGGTTTTAACTGAGCCAGCATTCTAAGAACAAGAGATTCACACAAAATCTGAATTCCTAGCTTCACTTGAAAAAAAAATGAAATATCTGACGATGCATTTTCTCATGGCAACCATCAGCTGGATTTGAGTAGCTTTTCCCATTGTGCTCTCCAGTTCCCCACTATCCCTACTTGGCCCCCTTCACACACTGAGGTTACTCCCCTGGACCACAGAGGTGTTAGGGTTTATAAAACTGCCCAAGTCCAGAAGGAGCTTTGAGGAGGAAGAAGACAAGTAGCAATGTTGATTGAGATCACAGCTACTGGTAGTCCCTTAGGTCCCAAGTACCACTGGGACACAAACAATGAAGTTCAAAGCTCATCTGTCTATACAAATAGCCCCTTTGGATTTTCTCTGTAGGCTCCTGTCTTTCTCCCTCAGTCCCTCTTGTCCCCTCTCACAAAACTGGTGTGATGAGAGGAGCCAGACCTCTTCCAATGTGAGAAGATAACTGCTTCCCTCCCATTCTCTCTATAGAGAGCCCAGTGGGTCCAACACGGAGTCCAGGTATCAGGACACAGGGAGTGAGTGACAGACCCCACATGCTCTAGACTTTAGGGAGAATTTCACTCTCGCTTGCTCTTGTGTTTGCTATTTTCTGCCATTTATTGCCTTCTGATTGGCACAGCCTGCAGGGCCAACACTAGTATAAGCTTACCAGTAACAGACTTAAACCATAGACTTTGAGCCTGAGGGACAAAAGTCACTTGAGATCCAGTTCAGCTCTCCAAAACCAGAGGACTCTAATGAGGCCTCTGGTACCAAATTCCTCTACTCAGAAAATGTGCATTTGTTTAGAATTTCCTTTGTGAACCTGTAGTATCTATAAACAAACAGTCAAAGAGATGGTGACTGAGGGTCATTTCTCTACATAAAAGCCTCATGGACTTCAACTAAGAGTGCTTAGTAACTGAGACATATTCTGAAAGATGTAATACCTGAACTAAAGACTCACTGTGCCCTCCTGCTCTCCTGAATGTTGAGAATGCAGCGACAAGGTCTATCTCACGCACATGCACAGTTCAACCTCAAGCATATGCTCTTTTCCTTGACCCTTACCAAAAGCATCCACACACATGATGAGATTTGAAATTCCCACTCTTCCATCCCAAAATTAGAAAGAAGACTTAAAATGCCAACTGTAGAGGAGAAAGCCCTCTAGCAGCACTGCTCCTTTGAAGGTCCCAGGACAGCAGAGAAGGCAGAAACAATGAGAAAAGTCTCCATGTGAGTTTGAGACTCTGTCTCAGCAATATCTTGGTCCAGGCTGGATACATAGGAGAAATGTCCACAAAAGTTTTATAACATATCTTTATCTCTTCCTACTTCCCATCCTTCTATCACCATGGCAACCCACATTTTATAAAGGCAGGAGATGAGAATTGTGAATCTTATCTTAGCTCCTTGACTTTCAGGCCTCTTTAACATTAAGTTTTTCTCAGTGCTTTTCAAGAATATAAGTTACCTAACTTGCATATTGCAGGGGAGAGGATTTCTAGGGAGGAATGTGGGAAATATCAGAGAACTTCTAAATGGTTATCCAGCAGGAGAACCATCATGCTAATGGCTAATCATTTAAATCTATTTCACCAAGGGAAGAAGATGTCAGGCTCCCAACTAAGACCGGATGGGGAAATGTTTATGACATGTCTGAGGTCACTCCCACCATGTTTGAATGTTAGAACTTCTTATCATTAAAATCTTTCCCAAAGTGCTTATTGTTACAGATAAATAGATTCATCTGGGAGAAACAACATATATGCTCCAGTTCTCACTAAAGTAGAAATGACTGACTCCAGGTCACTCCTGAGAACAGTTTTAAGTAAAGGAAGGGGAAACACCAAATCTAAGAGCACAGACAAATGCCATAGAGAAAAGAAAATCAACTAGAAAAGTTAGTAAGTAACCAGTAAGTACAGAAAATGCCAGAGAATGGTATTTAAATAGTTTGCTTTTGGACATATAAATCAAACTTGAACTGGAGATTTTAAAGATGGTCTTTGCCTTCACAAAGGGGCTTACACAGTGAGTTGATAGAGATTTATTTATTTATTATAGATTTTACTTATTTTAGTTTTCATTCATTTATTTGTTTATTGATTTATATTAGAGACAGGGTCTTTTTGTGTTGCTCAGGCTGGTCTCGAACTTCTGGTCTTAAGTGATTCTCCCTCCTTGGCCTCTCAAAAAGCTGGGATTATAGGAGTGACCCACTGCACCAGCTGATGAGCTTTAAAATTTAATGTATATCCTGATTCTGGGTGAAATAACAAGCTCAAATGGGTCTCAGCATTAAATCTTCTTTGGTATGAGGTGAGTCCAGTCAATATGGTTCCCAGATGCCCATTAACAAGCTCTAATTTGAGCCAGGTGCTTGGGCGTGATCAACTCACTGTCCTTGACATAGTCTGAGCTGTTGCCCCAGTGGGAAGTCCACTGTTCTAAGCCTAAAGAGGAAGCAGTCAATGCATTACCGTCAACAACAATAGCAGCCCTGCAGAGGTCTGGCCATGTATGGGTCTGGTGCTACTTCTTCGCTCTTGCCCGGAGTCACATTTGGGGCAGCCCACAGCCAAAAAAAAACCTGGTCTTTTCTTTGACTTTTTGGAAATCTGAGGAGGGTTAAAGACTTCAGGGTGCAAATGATAAAATACTCTCTTTACCCATGTAAATGTCTTGAGGCTCCAATCATTGACACAAAGGCACAATATCTCAACAAGGAGGGATATTCTACATCTATCGATTAATGGGAGCCTTCCACCAGCACAGAGCGATTTCTGCGGACCTCCTACCATTCTCAGATAATAACAGTCAAAACAGAGAAACAGGAAGACAAGATCAGTCATTTTAGAAATCAAAAAGGCACTGAGTGGGGGTGGGGTGGGGTAACACAGCAAACATATGGAAGAGTTTTCAGTTACGGAGGAAGGAAGCCAAACACAGGGGCCATTATTTCAATTTTCTTTCGTTTTCAGCCTTAAGAGATGCCCAGGAAATACTTTATGCTAATTCTCATTTTTTTAAAAAGCTGGAAAACATTTCAAAACTAGAGGAAAGTAAATGTGGCTTAGAACTGTGTTTTTCTTCTGTTCTTCAAAGTAAACTGCATTTTTATTCTATACAGAATTTAACTAGTTGAAATCAGTTACATGAGTAACAATTTCACTAAAATGAACCAAATATATTTGCTGTGTAGAAAGCTCCATGAAGCGAAATACTGAATGAGAACATTTTATAGAACACTAGGTACATTCACTTGTGAACATTCTGGAAACATGGAAGATAACGTCTATTAACAAGAGCACTCTGGGCTTTTGTGAATTTTCATGGTGTTCCTTGGCCTATTTTTACCCCTTTTTTTCAGTAGCATTCTCTGTAGAGAAGTAATTTTGCTGAAAAAGAGACAGACTGGAATTTAAAGCAACTCGTATTTTCATAAGCCTTATGTGGTTTTTTACTGATATTTCCATAAATATAATCTAAAATTGTATAGGAATAAACATCCTCATGTAACATTTTTTAAACAAAAAATTTCATACACCTTTGCAAAGATAGCAATTTATATTCACAGCTACCAATGTGAAAATTGTCCTATTTCTTATGAGGTGATCTTAATCACTTAAGATACATGAGGTAGTGAGTGCTTTCTTTGATCTCAAGGAAAGCCAGAGTAGCAGAGAGCAGAAAATAATCTCAAGCAAACAGAACTCATGATTTCCTCGTACACAAGTGCAAGTTTACAACTGTGTGTATATTTGTGCACACATATATGGTGAGAGCAGGGTATATTTTAGAGCAAGTTTTAATTGCCTCAAAATGTCACTTTAAAAACAAAACGTAATTAAAGGTGAAATTTTGATTAATTTTATCTTAGGAATACCTCTACCTTTGAATTTAGTAATAGGACCACTTTTTCTTTTTCTGTTTTTTTGAGATGGAGTCTCACACTGTCACCCAGGCTGGAGGGCAGTGGCACGATCTCGGCTCACTGTAACCTCTGCCGCCCTCCCGGGTTCAAGCAGTTCTCAGGCCTCAGTCTCCCAAGTAGCTATGATTACAGGTGCCCACCAACACACCCAGCTAATCTTTTGTATTTTTAGTAGAGATGGGGTTTCACTACGTTGGCCAGACTGCTCTTGAACTCCCGACCTCATGATCTGTCCATCTCAGCCTCCCAAAGTGCTGGGATTACAGGCATGAGCCACCATGCCTGGCCAATAGCATCACTTTCTCATACAGTGTTTCTTGCTACAACATTCTTCTAACATGGCCTTCTTCTTAAAATGTATGTTATCAAAATTAAGCTACCTGTTACTTGTAGATTTATCAGGGACACAATAAATATCATATAATTAGTTATAATCAAGAAAAATTATATTCTTATCATCAGTGATAATTACACTACTCATAGCCTCTTGGCTCTAAAATCTGTTATACTTTCCCAAATCCTTGTAGCAAAAGAGTAAATCCTCTCGAGGCTCACAAATAACTACATCAATTTCTATAAAGAGCCTCAGTGGAGTGGGTGCTGGAGCAATGGGGTCCTGACTGCTGGTGGTGTAAGATCCCATTAAGCACTGGCCTGAAAAGACCAATGGAAAGTTAAGAGACAGCTCATCAACTGAGCCCATATTTGGGATCTGCAATTATTTAAAAAGGTGAATAAGGGATCCTCATTTTAAAATCTGTAGATATTTACCTAAAAATTGGAAGTTCTGGCTCCCTTTACAAAATTGGACAACCTGATCACACAGGGCATGTATTCTTGCCTGGAAATGCTAGGCTACAACAGAGGAGCCCTGCCCCCTTTAGAGGGGAGCAGTACAAGATCTTTAGTCTACAGTGTATGTCCCTCACATCTTTCCTGTCTCACTCAATTGTGTTACCTTCCTGGCACCAGTAGATATTTGAGTGGTCTCCATCCTCAGAGAATGCATGGCCCAAACCACTAATTTGGGCATAAACAGATGAAATAGCCCAATGAACTACCTGATGATAGAAACTAGAATGTACCCCAGTGTCCTTCAGCTGGCAAAACTCTACCCAGTCTTAGGTGTCCTCATCCCCCAGAAGGCTTCCCTGCCCCTCTGAAGATGAGTCTGGTGTCTTCATAACCCTAGGACTCTGTATGCTTCTCTATCATCATGCTTGTCATGTCACAATAGAATTTTCTCTGAATGTGCTTGTCACCCACAGGTTTGTATATATCTCTTACTCTGTGCCAGGTCCTGCAAGGATGCTAGGATACATACAATATATTCCCATAAGACATGAAAAATACAATAGATGAAAAATGCAAAGAGCCATTTTCAAGTTTAATTAAGGAGATTAAGAAGGACTTCTTGGAGATACTGACATCTGAAATATTTTGTGAAGATTTTCACGGGAAAAATGAACATGGGATATGTTCCAGGAGGAAGAGAGAGACATTGGAAGAGCATGTAGGGATCAGTGAGTTTATAGGTTGTGTCTAAAGCACAGGTGAAGACCATCAATACAGGGCTGAGAAGTGACACTTGGTTGAATAAATGGTGAGAGACCTGCTGAGGTCTTTGAACTGCAGAGTGACTTGATCAGTGCTGGCTATGGTGGCATATGCAGCAGGAGGAATTGGAGAGGTGAGACGTAATGTGAAAAGGAACAAGCATTTCTTGGGTGTGTCAGGGCTGTGGTAAGGCTTTTAATCTATGATTTCATCTTATCCTCACAGCTCTATGAAGAGGGTGCTAGGATTCTCATTTAAATTACAGAGGGGAAAGCTCAGACACAGTTGGTTAAGTAAATTGCTAAGCTCTCTGTATCTGTCACATTTTGCCTAATAAGGTTTGTTGTATGGTATAGACAAAAATGAACAAATAGATGAATGAATGAATGAATGAATGAGTGAATGAATGAATGGATGGATGCATGGATGAATGGAAGCACTATTAAATCAGCTCTGCCTAATGCTAAACTCATACTGTTTGCCTTCTGCTGGTTGGAAGATGTTTCAATAGGTCAGATCAGGCTCAGTAAGGGCCTGAACTAGGGTTGTGGTGCTAAGAGTAGACAGAGGGGTCAGCAATAAAGATATTAGAGAGAGAAAGAGACCACAGACTAAATATCCTGCATTGCTCATCTCGAAAGGAGGAAGGGCTCTTGTGTTCCAGCCTAGCATTTCCACATGGGAATGTGTGCCCTATGTGACCAGAATGCCCAATTTTGTAAGAGGAGCCAGGACTTATGATTTTTAGGTTAAATCTACTGATTTTTTAAATGCTGATTCCCTAATTACATTTTTAAAAATTGCAGATCACAAATATGGGCTCAGTTGGACCCATGGCATCAGTTGGTGAGCTCTCTCTTAATGAATGAAATCCTATCTCGAGTGACCAACTATATAAATTTGCCTCAGACTAAGGAGTTTTTGGGATCACAGCCTCTCACTGATAATACTGAGATTGTTTGTCCCCTTAACTAGGAGCCCAGAAGAAAGTGTCATACATCCAAGTTAGGGAAGGAGAAATGCTGGGAAACCCTTCAGGAGAGGAATAATGCTATAACTGGATAGCAGTGGTCCTAAAACTAGCATCCACCAGAATCCCCTAGAGGGCTTATTGAAGCAGAATGCTGGGACCACAACCTGAGTCTCTGACTCAGTAGGTATGAGGTGGGAGCCAATAATTTACTTTTTAACAGGTGATGCTGCCACTGCCACGTCCAGAATCAAACTTTGAGAGCACTGCTTTCCAGTTTGCAAAGCACTTCTGCTGGCCTCAACCCATTTGCTGCTTATGGGGTGGGCTGGGACTGCGAAGGACTGAGAGTGACTGCTGGCCCATGGAGCTGTATGCTCTCAGACCAGGGAAGAAGTAGGAATGGCTG
Source organism: Callithrix jacchus (assembly GCF_049354715.1). Taxonomy (NCBI): domain Eukaryota; kingdom Metazoa; phylum Chordata; class Mammalia; order Primates; family Cebidae; genus Callithrix; species Callithrix jacchus. The sequence goes on along the minus strand of NC_133503.1, from coordinate 102,335,448 downwards.
TCAGACGAGACACTGCTTGGGGATCCAGTCCCTGGGAATTTATCTGTACTTCTTTGTCAGTCACCCCAAGGCTCTAATCCTCCATATATCCTTGTACCCCCAGAAAGCTTTTATGCAGAGTGAATCCTACCCTGATGCCCCAACATTTGAAATCAATCCTTTCTATCTAGACAGAATCATGAAAGAATTATGAAAGACCTGCCATTTCCTGCCACCTTGCTTATCCTATGATCCAAAGCAAAAGTTTCTACTTCCTAGAATTGGTTTTCTAGAAGCTGCTCTGTGCTGGTGCTTATAAAGATGCCTGCCTATACAAGAAGAGTTGTCTGCTTATAATTAACAATTTCCCAAAAGCACCCTGGTTTTTATCTGGCAGTCTCTGGATTAAGCCAGAGGTTGCTTGCATCAGCTTTTATGCTTAAGTATTGAGGATGCCAGTTGGATATAGACTATCAACTTTTACAAAAGAGATTAGGGGAGAAAAGCTTATTTTTATGTATTCTTTATAGTCTACAAAGTACTTTCATAGGTCATGTCTCACTTAATCCTTATAAAAATCCTCTGAGTCCTTTCCACATTTTACTGATGAAAAAGATACAGTGATGTGTCCTAGGGTTGCCATCTAAGAAGCAATTGAGTTAGGACACATCCTGACTTCTGCACTATTGTCTATCTTAACCAGTCAGGAAGGCAGAAAGTCTGACTGGCTGCATCCTTCCATGCACACATGATGCACATACATCATTCTTTTCTTTTTTTTTTTGAGACTAAGTCTCGCACTGTCCTCTGGGCTGGAGTGCAATGGTACAATCTCGGCTCACTGAGAGCGACACGATGCTCCTGCCTCAGCCTCCCAAGTAGCTGGGATTATAGGCCCACACCACCACACCCAGCTAATTGTTTGTATTTTAGTAGAGACGGGGTTTCACTATGTTGGCCAGACGGGTCTCGAACTCCTTACCTCGTGATCTGCCCGCCTCAGCCTCCCAAAGTGCTGGGATTAGAGGCGTGAGCCACCATGCCTGGTCACATAATTCTTTCATATGAGTGCCAAGCCTGTGAATATCCAGATCCTAACTATCCCTTCAAAGTCACAACTCCACAGTGAACGCCCCTTCTTAAACTACTTTGTGTCCTAGATTCCATATGTACCTATTTTCTCCGATTAGATGGTAAGTCCCCACCGGCAGTCTTACATTCCTTCCACTCTCCCCAAAAACCTTAGAACAACAATTCATAAATAGCAGGAACACAGTGAGCATGTGCTCAACATTAAATGACTGTTAAATAAGAACTTTGCCTTCTTGCAGATCTATGCATACCAAATGGAGTGAGATATATTTTAGTTTCCTATTGCTGCTGTAACAAATGACCTCAAAATTACTGGGTTAAAACAACACAAATTTATTCTACAGTTCTGGAGGTCAGAGTCTGAAAGGGTTTTGTGAGACTAAAATCAAGGAGTTGCTTGCATTGCATTCCTTATGGAGGCTCTAGGGAATAATCCTTTTCCTTTCCTTTTCTAGATTCCAGAGGCCACCACATCCCCTGCTTTGCAGCCTCCTTCCTCCATCTTCAAAGCTAGTAACAGAGGGGAAGACTTCACATTGCATTACTCTGACCTTCTCTTCTGCCTCTTTCTTTTGCTTTTAATGACCCTATGATGACATTGGGCCCACCTGCATAATCCATGATATATTACATCTTCTTCTTCTTTGTTTTTTTTGAGATGGAGTCTCACTCTGTCTCCCAGGCTGGAGTGCAGTGGTGCGGTCTCAGCTCACTGCAACCTCCACCTCCCTCAATCGTAATTTCATCTGCAGCATTCGCTCCACTTTGCTATGTAACGTAACAGATCCCCAGGTGTCTTAGTTCACTTGCATTTCTAGAAGGGAATGCCTGACACTAGTTCATTTATAAAGAAAAGAGGTTCATTTGGCTCACAGTTCTGTGGGCTGTACAAGAAGCTTTGTGTCAACGTCTGCTTTCAGCAAAGACTTCAGGTAGCTTACAATTATGCAGAATGGGAAGGAGGTGTTGGCATATCACATGGAAAGAGTGGGACCAGGAGAAAGCGAGAGGTCCCCAGCTCTTTTTAACAATCAGTTCTTGTGTGAACTAACAGAGCAAGAACTCATTACCTCGGGGAGGACACCACGCCATTCATGAGTATCCTCCCCCATGACCCAAATGCATCCCACTAGGCCTACCTCAAACATTGGGGGTCACATTTCAACATGAGAATTGAAGGGGACTAAAATCCAAATTATATGAACAGGTTTCAGGGATTAGTATGTGGGCACCTTGGGGGAGGGGCTTATTTTGTTTTCCACAGTGAAGCAGAGAGTAAAAGTGAAGAAAGAGACACAGAAATTTGTAAAATTCACATAAACATTACTCACCGAAAGCACCTGCTCCCACTGCCTACTATTTGAGCACCATGAGGTATCTGAGTCTGTGCTAAGGACCTTATATACATTTTGAGAATATAATCCTTACATCAATCTAGTAGCATTGGTATTTGCCCTATTTTCAGATTAGGAAACAGGCAAAGAGAAGTTATGTAACTTGCTTACAATTCAGAGAAGTGCTAAGTAACAGCTCCAGGACAGTGCCATCCTCTTCACACTGCCCGGCCCCACCTCCTGGAGCCCATCTCAGCTGTGCTCTGCTGGCCGCCATGGTGCATTTTCATACGTCCCCTTTTCTGTAACTCCCAGCCCCTGCTTAACTATACAAAGAGAGTTAGGGTAAAATGAGACCTGGTAAAACCCTGCAGCAGGTAACTCTTAGGGGATTTGTTTTTCCTTTTATTCTTGTTGTTCAAGGAGACAGATGATAATTAAAATGTCAGAGCCCTTCATGCTTCCCTGATCAAGATAACTACTTTACCACAGGTGATAGAAAGAAAAGGAGGAAAATGTCTGCTGTCGGGGGAGGTAGGTAATGATTCTGATAAGGGGCAAAGCTGGGGAAACTGAGCCCCCTCAGCTCATAAGAGAGCTGATTGCAGCTCCACCTGCACCAGGGCAAGTGCTCACCCACAGAGTCCTCAGGGAGCTTCCTACCTCATCCCTCCTCACCAAACCTTCATCCCTACCAGCTCTCCGGGAACCCATTCCCAGAGGATCCATCCAACAGCTTGCTAATTCCATCCAACCTCTCCAATTCAGTTAATTCCCAGTTTCAGTAACAGAAGCAGCAGCTGTCACAATCAGCAGCTGTGTTCTTTGTCTCTATAGCTCTACCTCTCCCCCTTCCCTCACCAAGTTAACAGAGTGGATAGCATACAACTTTCTAGGGGAAAAAGAATAAAGGTCTTCGATAAATTGAGAGGAAAAAAAGGGGGAATGAATTTGTATGAGCATGAAAGTGTCAGGTGGACTTGAGACAATGGAGTAAATTCTTCCCCAATCTCCAAGTTCCAATTTAACATTGAGCAACCTCCTCAACAGCCATATGCTCCCTAGAAGTTAATTCCTCTCAAACTCATGATGGCAAGGAACTATTTTTTTTTAATTCCAATCTGTTGCAGACTTAGTTTACAGTTCTACTCCGGATGACTAGTGTGTAAACTCATATCACATATGCCTCACCCCCAAGTGCAACAATACCTGGATTGGCCTACCCCTTGCTCCAGAGCCACGTGCCTGGATGTCAGAGCAATGTTAAGTTGCTGGAAAAGTTCTACACATTTTTATTTTTGTATTTATCTCAGTTGGCTAAGTAGCACTGTCCCAGAGGTTCATTGGGAAAGTGTGATCTGTATAAAGATTTAAGTCCTGGGAACCTTGTGAATTTTTGGAGGAAAAGTATTTTAGGCAGAGGAAATAGCTAGACCAAAGGTGAGACCCAGGGTGGCTGGATCTCAGGGGGTGAGGTGACAATTAAAGATGAAATCTCACCTGTAAGAGAGGGCAGTAGGGCTGGGCACGGTGGCTCATGCCTTGTAATCCCAGCACTTTGGGAGGCTGAGGTGGGTGGATCTCAAGGTCAGGAGTTTGAGACCAGCCTGACCAACATGGTGAAACCCCGTCTCTACTAAAAATACAAAAATTAGCTGTTCGTGGTGACACATGCCTATAATCTCAGCTACTTGGGATGCAGAGGCAGGAGAATTGCCTGAACCTGTGAGGCAGAGGTTGCAGTGAGCCAAGATAGTGCCATTGCACTCCAGCCTGGGTGACAGGGCAGTAGGTCATGTTGGGCCCTGTAGACTGTTAAAAACTTTGTTTTTTTCCCTTTGAGTGAAATGGGGTGCATTGTAGGGTTTTGAGCAAGGAGTGGCAGGATCTAGTTGCAGCATTAAGGGACCAAGGATAGAGGCAGGGAGACCCATCAGCTGCTGCAGTTATTCAGGCAAGAGATAAGAGATTCGGGCCAGGATGTACAAGATGCTGCATGTACATCCTCCAGGATGCTGAAGGTCGAGATCCCAAACTGGATCTATTTTGAAGATAGAGGATGGATAGACTTTAAGAGAAAAAGAGCAGTCAGGGATAGTGCCATGGTTTTGGCCTGAGCAACAAGAAGGGTGGGGTTGTCATTGCTGAGCTGGGGAATGCGGCACGTGCAGGAATATCAGGAGTTTAATTTTTGACACAGTGAGATTGAAATATCCAATAGACCTCCAAACAGAGATGATAGATGCAGAGCGGCAGTTGGATATACAAGTCTGGAGTGTGGGAGAGACGTCTGGGCTGGCAATATAAATGAGAGAGTTGTCAGTATTTAAAGCCATAGGATTCAATGAGATCACCAAGGAAGTAAATTTAGAGAAGAGGGCACACTAAAATGAAGAGATCAGGGAGAAAAGGAAGAACCAGCAAGGATAAGATGGAAACCACGAGAGTGTAGTGCCCTGATAGCCAAGGGAAGAATGTGTGAAGCAGGGACTCAGGTGAATTGCCTAACTTCACTTTCTGCATCAGCTAAATGGGAATATTAATTCTTCATGTGAGGTTACTGTGAGAATTACAAATGAGTTAAGCCATTTAATAAATACATACTAAGTGTAGTCATTGTACTAGGTACTTGAATTTGAGTCACATATAATTACAAATTTGCAGAACATCTAGCCCAGTGCCTGACCCCAGAAGAGGCTCAATTTGATACTCTTTCTCTAGAATTACAATTGCCTCTGTGTGGCCTATATGGATCCACACTCTCCTCTGTTTCTTGAGACCAATTAAAATATTTAGTGCTCATTAGTTGGAACATATAAGCAGGGGAATCTTTCCTTTCCCCACCACTCCAACCATTTCAGTCTAATGCTCTGTTGCTGCATAGAATGTGTGGATTTCTTCCTTGGTTACAGAATATGAAGGGTCCACTTGGGGACTTAGTAACAAGGCTTACCTGGGATAACCTGGGAGTCTTCAGGGCCTGAGGCCACCCTGGGGAAACCAGCAGCCCAATCACACCACATACACAACTCAGTCCCAGCTCTCCCAGAGTTGAGGTGAAATAAGGCAAAGGGCAGTTTCCAGAAGGGGAAAGAAATCAAAAAAGGGCAAGCAGCCTCAAGTATGCAGCCTAGAGGCAGGGCCCACTGCTTTCTCTGTGGCCGATGGACAGAGAGCTCTTAGAACACACATTGCATATGTGTTCCCAGAGTGTGCACATGGGTTTATGTAAGTAGGTAAGACTTACTGTCTTATTTTCCCACAAGCCAAGCAGACACCTCCTTCACCTGGTTCACGTCAAGTCTTCCAGCTGCCCAGCGCTTGGAACAGTGCCTCCACCTCCCTTCCCCACTTTTTCTCCAATCCTCCAGTCCACAGGCTAGATCTCACACCAGGGCTCCGGGAGCCAGGTAACCAAGGTAACCAAAAGCCCCTGGAGCCCAGGCAGCCTCCCTAAGGACCGCCCAAAGGCCACAGGCTCCGTGCAGTCAGTGGAGCCACTCTCCCTGCTGTGCTCTCTCTCCTTGGACATTGTCCTGCCCATCTGGGCCACTGCTGAGGGAGGCTCCTTGGGGCCTGCTGCTTTCTTCATGACTATGGGTGACATTGCACAGGCAGTCCAGTTTTTCTCACAGTGCCTTTGCTTTGATCTTCAGAAATCTGCTGAGTTTCTTTTGGGCCTTGTCATGTTAACAAAAACAAATGTAATAATATGCACTTGAAAAGGCTCGCATGTCTTGATATTTTAATAAGCTTTTGATTCTACAGGGACCTCTGAGGCTTTAAAAGTTTAAAGTTAATAAAGAGAGTAAAAGAAAAAAATATGAATTGTTTTTAATTATTATTATGCAGGATTAACCAAGCCAGTTGTGTATAATTAGACAGTAGCTACCTTGCAACATAGAGGCAGTAAATAGGCCCACAGGGGGGGCTGCCAGAAGGCTGAGGTGTTTACAAGGCACTAGAGATGTTTTCACCAAGTGCATAATCCCCGTTGCAGTTACTATTGCTTTTATAATGGATGTGTTCATTACAACCAGAGACTAATATATGCATCCATCATCTTTCTAGCACGGATGACTCCGAAGTGGGGGATGGCAGTGGAGACTGTACCATACACTTTGGTGGTAAAATTATTAAGAGAGCCCATTTGTATGCAGCTTTTTTTGTGTGTGTATGGTTTTATTTTTGTTGCCATTGCTGGGAGGAATTTTAAGAAGTTAAATAAACAATTGCCAAAGGAGTGATGATTAAGATATCGCTAAGAAAGTTTTGTTTCTTTTAATACCTCCAGCAGTGAAAACAATGAGCCAGGAGTTCTAGGGCTTTGTTATGAACCAGCCTGTGATCCCAGGGAATTCATTCATTAATTCAGCATTTATTGAGTGCTGCCATATGCCAGGCATTGTCGTAGCTTCTGGGGACAAAATGATGTGCAAGAAAGACTAGGCACTTCTTCCCAGATGTTCTCAAACCAGGACATTCCTCATGATCACCTGGGGAGCTTTTCAAACTGCTCTTACTGAGACCCCAGCCCAGCCTTAGTAGAGCTGCATAGCATCTTCAGGGTACCCACTTGAGCATGTGAATTTTGAGAAAGTGTTTTAGTGATTCTGGTGGTTTCTCACTGGAGTGGAAAAACGTTATAATTAAACAATAAAATATGATAAGTGCTATGAAAGGGAAGATGTGACTGCTCTGAGCTTCCATTTCTCTATTTTTGTAAAGAAGGTGATAATTCCTGTCCTATATATCTATCTTAGGTCACAGACTCTGAAAAGGAGAGTATAGAAAATTTACTAGGGAGTGCTCTCAGATAAGACATTGTTGGGGGTGAAATGGGCCAGTCATTGGCTGCCCCCAGGAGAAAATGTGACTTGGGTAAGTAGCCATTACCAACCTTAGGCCCATTCCTGGAGAGTGGGTCAGATGATAGCTGCAGGTCACCACCTCCACCCAACTTTCAGAAGCTGGGAATGAGGACAGAAATGAGGGCCTCCGTCCTGAAGGAGGAGGGTGTGGGTGGCATGTCGCAGCGCTACTAGGGCATCCTGCAGAAATAGATAGAAGAATTCACATTGGGAAGTACCATAAAAAATTAGTCACTCATTTTCTATTATTAACCTATAAATAAATTTGCTCATGACAATGGTTTTTGCATAAATGGCTTTATTCATATTTCATGTAAGAATAATCTGGCTACAACATCTGTCACTCCATGCTTACCAGTATTGATTGGGCTCAGCTTGCTGGCTGGGCTAGAATCCTATTTTTGCCCCGAAGCTCCTTCTATGTCACCTCCCAAACCTGCACATTTGAGCTGAGAGGGCACATTTCCAGGGAGAAAATATCTGACTTTTGATAAGAGACATAAGGAGGCTAGCACTCCTACTATACACTTGAAACAAGTCGGCAGGTTCCGCTTGTCATCGACCTGCGACTACTAAGAATGTAGTCATTCTTTTGTTTACATTTATTCGTATTTTTTTGACTATCCTACTCAAGGTTGAGTTGCAGGAGCTATGCCATCTCTTCCTCCTCTGAACTCTGTGGAGTAGGGAAGAAATAGGTGGTTTTTACACAGTGGCAAAAGGAGTGCAAGTGAGAAGATACTACCGGGGGGAAGGAAAACATAATTGAAAATGGGTAAAACATCGGGGTCCTCCTCCATTGTCTTGGCTGTATACAGATTACACTTCATCCTCAAATCATGTTTATCCATGTTCCTGATTTTGTTAAACAATCGAGATGAGAAGAACCAATTAGGTTTTTCATTTTACGTTTATGGAAAGAGCCCTCTCTCATCAAGCTGCTCCATCTCTCGGCATGTTCAAGAATATTTTAAACAAGAAATGCTCCATACAGCTTCACTGGAGGTTGCAACTTTCTGTTCTGGAAATCGAAAGCAGCAAACCAGTTTTTGGGGGGGATAGTAAGCTGAAACACAAATAGAGCCAGGAAACTCAAGAATGCTGGTAATGAGCCCGGATGGCAAGTTAGATAGGGTTTTCTTTTTTTTTTTTTTTTTGAGACGGAGTTTTACTCTTGTTACCCAGGCTGGAGTGCAATGGCGCGATCTCGGCTCACCACAACCTCCACCTCCTGGGTTCAGGCAATTCTCCTGCCTCAGCCTCCTGAGTAGCTGGGCGCCACCACGCCCAGCTAATTTTTTGTGTTTTTAGTAGAGACGGGGTTTCACCATGTTGACCAGGATGGTCTCGATCTCTTGACCTCGTGATCCACCCGCCTCGGCCTCCCAAAGTGCTGGGATTACAGGCGTGAGCCACTGCACCCGGCCGGAAATGGGTTTTCAATATAATCACCTGACAAACATAAATTTTAGGAGTTTGAGCTTCAACCACAGGCCGTAGTATTAGACAGACATGTGAATAGGTAAATGTCTAACTACTATTTGTATATTTCTATAATATTCTCCCCTGTGGGGCCAACAGGATGATCTACCAGGCCTGGGAATTGAACTACTTTTGGAACCTGAAAAGGGGCTTATGGCAGCTACCAGGATTTGGGAAGTAGGAAGAATGAATAATGACAAAACAGTTTAAGAAAAGATGAAAGAACTATTTTGGACCAGAATTGGCTGGAAGAAATGTTAACGGCCTACCTTCATGGGGTTGTACAGAAAATGAATCTGAGAAGCCACAAAGAAAGCTCATCCCCCTGATATAACTGTGAGGCATAACAGGAGGAATTTATAAAGAAAAACTTGAGACAGGCATTAGGGAACAGACTTCCATATTCCCAGAAGAAGGTGAGCACATTGAAGGCATTTAAAAACTGAGGTTGAATTAAACTCAAGGAAATATTTTCTATTGTCGGCAACAATTCTATGCCAGCCCAGTGGGACAGAGTGCATCATCTAACAAGACATTTTCATTTCTAATTTCTTTAACTCCACGGAAAATCCTTCCTGAATTGTCCGCAACTCTCTGTGGTGTTTACTAAGTAAAATAACTTAGTGCCCTCCACAGCCTTCACTAACTTAGTATCCACTCGCTCTTCCAAATCAATAATAAACACATTAAATACCACTGGTCCCCAAACAGACCCCAAATGCACCACATTATTAACCTCTCTCCACTCCAGGAGACCAGCAGTCACTCTGTCTCCCTTGGCTCAGCTGGCTTTATAACAATCTCCAGCCTTTGCCTGCTCCTGCCCAGCTGAAAGAAGAGTCTAACTCTGCTTCTGCTCTTTCCTGGTCAATGCTGCAGGGCTCTCTGGAGGGGGCCTGCACCCTTGGGGCAGCAGCTGCAGGTAACACCAGTCCATTTGATGGGAGGCCTAAGAGTTTCAGCAAGGAAGGAAAGCAAGGTGGAAAGAAGTTTATTATTCTTGCTGAAAACCCAATTGCACTGCCATTTTTCAATTCCATTGAGAAATGTCAATGTTCTTTCCCACCGTCTGTCGGAGGCAGATTTGACCAGGTGTCTTCATACAGAGTGGGTTCTCACAGTTGGGCTGCGTGTGTGTCATAAAGCTAAATAAGGAGCCAGTTCACTCCGCCACCCCCCTTTGCTTCTGCCGGCCAGACACACTTCCCCATATGACAGTCTTATAAATAGCTGCTAAGCAGCTGGTCCTCCTCTCACCTCCTGACTCTGTCAGAATCCCCCACCAGAAGCCCCTGACAGTCATGCAGCTGGGAGCTCCCCTTTCTCTTATTCTCTCCTCTCCACTCTCTACCTCTGACATGTGGCCACCATCTCAACAATGTCCACTGAAACCAGCCAAGGACTGACTTCCACGGGAGAAGGGTCAAGCAGACTGAGGGCTGGATCTGACCACTGAAGCAAGCTGTCACCCAAGTAAGCAGGGGGATGGAAGGTTGGGAGACACCGCAGTGATACGCCAGGCAGCCCACGGTACAGCGGCCAGATGGCTGACCCAGCAAAAATCCCAGGAATCTTTCTGGAGTGAGTCAAACATTATAAATATCTGTGGGACTCTGCGATGCTACTATCTATATATGTACATATTTAAAAATAGTTTTAGACAAATAAATATAGTATAAAATGTATTATTATTAACTTTTACAAAGTTCCAACAATGTGTTCAGAGTTCAAATGAGGGTAAGATTCAGGATGAAAAAAATACAAGAAAGGATTAAAGATTTGGAAGCCAATACGTGATAAGGAGGTAATAAAACAGAGATGGTGCTTTCTTTCTAAATATTGTTGCTTTTTATGAAAGAGGAGGCTCCAGCTGACGGGGTATTAGAGCTGATCAGAGTCGAGTCAATTTCACAGGAACTTATTGAGTGCCCGCTATGTGCTAGGCACAGGGAATATAGAGTTATCCCCAGCCTTGATCAGCCTAGACAAATAGAAGGCCAGCAGATGTTGTAGAAGGTGGACAGGTCAGTTTTGCTTTTAGCGTAGAGTCATGGAAGTCTGCAGAGAGGACAAAGGACAATGTAGGCTGTAGGAATAGCAGGAGTTCAGGCCACAGGTCTAGGAAGCAGTGAATGGGTCCACTGAGGCATAGCAGGCATAGTGTGGGAGGCGGGGGCCTGCTCAAGTGTGCTGGAGGGGCATGCAGTTGGGGGAAGAGGACTTAGACATGAGAAAATGAAGCCATTGAACAAAGTGCAGTAACCACAAGCTAATGCTAAAATATCAGATCTTGATTGTCACCTGAAGAACTTACCGCCTTCCTGGTTCTCCTTAAGCAGGCTAATCTGAATGTTTATTTTTATTTTATTTTATTTCTTTATTTATTGAGACAGAGTCTCACTCTGTCACCCAGGCTGGAATGCAGTGGTGCTATCTCGGCTTACTGCAGCCTCTGCCTCCCGGGTTCAAGCCATTCTTGCGCCTCAGCCTTCCAAGTAGCTGAGACTACAGGCACCTGCCACCAGGCCTGGCTAATTTTTGTATTTTTAGTAGAAATGGGGATTCACCATGTTAGTCAGGCTGGTCTCGAACTCCTGGCCTCAAGGGATCCACCCACCTCAGCCTTCCAAAGTGTTGGAATTACAAGTGTAAATGTTTAAATTGATCACAGTTTAAATCTTATATCAAAGAGTCATCCTTGAACCATGGACCCCTCAAGCATTTCCCAATGTGCCCACACGTTTCACAGGAAATGCATAGTTGTGGCTGCCACTTAGGGACCCTTCACAAAGTCTTCCAAAGTTCTGCCCTGGTAGTGCTGGACGAGGACCCCCACCTGAGTTAATACCACCACCTGGCTATTTCATAGGCAGGGAGCCAGAGGGCAGGGAGGACACAGACCAGTACAGACAGGGAGTAGTTTCCTTTGGGCAAAGATCAGTGCTTGAGTCCTGAGGCAGGGGAGGGGCGGCTTCGGTCCTTGAGGATTTAGTGGGGCCCAGCAGGGACTAGGTAGACAGGGATGGACAGAAGCTGAGTATGCTTTCTTCTGAGGTCAGCCAAGTTGTCACACTCTCAGGGACACCTTTCCTGGCCCTTTATTATATATTCTCATAGCACTGTGAACCTTTTCTGCACACCACCATTGTCATTGTATGGTTGTTAATTGACATCTGTTTTCTTCTCCTAGAGCACAATGGCTTTGCTCTCTGTTGAATCCCCTGTTTCTAGCACCCTGCCAGGCACACACTAAACCCTCAGGAAATAACTATTTCTTGAAGGATTATAAGAGCTAATATTTATTGGGAATTTTGTATTCTACCATTTAATCCTCAACAACCACTTGTGAAATTAATATTAATTAATCTCATTTTACAGATGAGTAAATGGAGACTAAAAGGATTAAGTGACTTGCCAAATGCTGATGAGTGGTGGAGTGGGGCTTGAACTCTGGTAATCTGACTCTTGAGTCTGGGAGAGGCCACGTGGCAGGTCTGGTAGCAGAAGAGGAACCAGAGGGGCCCAGAACAAGGGAGGCAGAGAAAGTGGTGGCTCTGGGGGCAGGGATGTGGGGAGATCCTTTCTCTCATTTAGGCTTACGGAACCCAGATTTCTGGCATTGCCATGAGATCGCCCCCACTTCAGCTGTTCAGGGAGTATTTTAGCGAGTGAATGAGGCTGGACATCCTTAACAGATGCTGCCCACCCACTTGGACTGGTTTCCAGCCACTCACTGCTGAGCTGAAGCTGTTGAAAATTTCCTCAGGCATCCCCTCCACAGCAGGGCCTTCCAGCAACCCTGCAGTCTTCCTGGCCGCTGCCTTGACCTAGGCCCTGTTCTCAGGAGCTTCTCCACAACAGGCAAGAGGTCAGGTGCTGGGAGTTCAAAGTAACCTAGTTCCTAGGAAATCAAGGTGATGAGAGTAACTAAGACTGTCTCCACACACTTAAGTTGGAAGTGTCCCCAAACCCTTCAGGGCCTTGGGGATTCAAATGGTCCTCAGCAAGTCTGATTCTTTCTCCATAGCAAAGCTATTCTGCTACTCTTAAGTCTTAATTTGATGCCAGATGGACAGTAATTTGTAATGTTCCGAAAATGGTGCTGGCTTCCTCGGTGTGGCTTTCTAAAATGAACTGAACTTCGACCTGCGCTAAGCACTCTACATGCACTTATTTCATCCTCACGGTTTTACAGACAAATCGACCAAGGCTCAGAGGGGTGAATGGCAAAGCTGGAATGACAGCCCAGGTCTTTCTTAACATAGAGTCAAAGATCCTGGCAACCAGGCTATCCTGGGCTAATAGGCCATTATGGCTGTCAGGATACTATATGTCTAATTTTTGTACTTTTGGCCTTGAGAATAAGATTTTTGAACAGTCAAAGCTATCACCTGAAATATCGTGAGGAGTTAATTTGAAGATTTCTTTCTTAATTGACAATTTGATTGTTTAATGGCCTTATTATTTTTTTTAGAAAATGAGACTCAGACGGCAAATCCCATCTTGGTCTGCAACACTAATTCTAGGAGTCCTCATCGTTACTTCCTAGAGTAAAATGCAAGGGCAAAAGTGGGAAGTAACACTGTCTGAATGGTATCATTTGGGAATTTTTTTTTTTTTTTTTTTTTTGGTGCTTATAACTGAACAACAGCTTTTGTCTAAAAAATTAAATGTGACAAGAAATTAATCCACATTGTGATCTAATTATTTTTAGAATTATGAGAAAAATGTAATATGTCTCAACTATTTAATTTTGAAAAGTGTCTATGGCAATTAACTTTCACTACCTTTCATAAGGATTTTAGTTTTCTTGCCATCCTTAAATAGCATTTGCAACAATTACCAATATTGCTATTGCTGTCACGTAAGGTCACTGGCCTATGAGGTAGAGTTTTTGCAAAGCCTGACTTGAAAGAACATGTGACATGTCATGGTCTACACTACTCTAAAGTGTATATCAAATTTATGAATTAGAATACAGGGGCCAAACAAAGAACAAACCAGTTTCTTAATTTCCTTTACATCTCTGAAGAATCAACTGTTAAGCAGGAAGGAACACCAAACACAGTGAGATTTCTTGTGATACATTAAAACCAAATATCACTCTGACCCTTGGAAATGAGATTAGAATAAGACCAGAAATAATGGCAAAGGGGTTAACATTAGTGGAATTAGTTAACTGAATGAAAAATATTTGAATGGGGAAAAATGAGTTCACAATTGTGACATTTTTATAATAAAGGTTTTGGCTATGCCAAGGTCCACCCACCAGTCCCCCATGTTCAGGCTATAGTGACCTGAATTTTGAGTATTGAAGTTGATCTTCTGGGAAAAGGCGTTGGATCCAAAAGGCACTGATCAAACTCAAGAATATCATCTGGAAAGGAACCTGCTTGAGTCTTCTACTCTTAGGAAAGGGATATTTATTATGGAGAGAGCAAGATGTAGGTGAACTGCAAACGTGGCACTAAAAGTAGTAGAAATTCTGCTGTGGGGTAAGAATGAGGGGAAAGTAAAGGGAAAGGAAGAAAGCATGTGGCCTTAACAAGAGGGGGTGCCACCGTGAGTTGTCAGTGGAATGCTTTGGATTCCCAGTGCTGTGAAAGGAAAGGAAGGAGCTCCAGAAATGGAGGTGGGGAAAGCCAGGAGTTGCTCAGTTTTCTTTACCTGGCAATTCTGTGGACCCCCAATCACTCTAGATCCTAAGTTCAATGAGAGCACATGGCTATTTGTAATTTTAAACATCCATTCTCCTGAACAACACCCTTAAGCCCTAGGGAAACACTTGTTCACATCCCTTGCCTTAAGTGCTCAAACAAATGGTGACTACATCCAAATGGCATGAAACTGTGTGGGGTGTCATCTGCTAAGGTGGAAGATGGAAGGGATGGACTCTGCCTTATAATTCAGGGAGGATTTCATCAGCAGAAGTGCTTAGGTAAGAGCAAGGACAAATTAATTAACTTGTCATATTCTTCCTCTCACAAAGCATGAATGCTATGGATTCCTGAGTAACAAAGCACCGTTTCCCTGTGGTGCTAAATGTCCATTTACTTGCTTCTCTTCTGTCTCCAATTGGAGATCCCAAAGGTACACAACATATTAACATGACAGTCACAACAGTTACACATAGCTGCTAATGGAAATCACTCTGAAGTGTGTATCTATACATAGGTCTGTGTGCAACATGAGTGAAGCATGATACTGATTCTCTAACAGACAGCAAGATAGACATTTACAGCTCGAGCTGCAGGGATTTTTTAAATAAAAATGTACATAGTTACCAAATGAAATATCTGGCCTTTATTTGAATGTTCTTTATTTTAAAATTTGACATTTATTAATTATAACATATTTTGCCTTTTAAGCGATCATTTTGAACATTTCAAAAGAAAATTGTTCTCATTGTGGTAAAAAACACATAGCATAAAATTTACCATCTTAATCATTTTTAAGCATGCAGTACTTTTTAAGGTCTAGTGGTAACTATACGCACTTGCTATGCAACAGATCTCTAGAACTTTTTCATTTTGTAAAACTGAAACTCTACACCCTTGAACAACAACTCTCTCCCTCCCCCATGCTCCTGGCAACCACATTCCACTTCCTGTTAAAAGAAAATTGGTTTTGAAAACATAAGACACTTTTAATTTATTTTTAAGTCTTAATTTACATTTTGATGAAAATAAATTCAAATTTTGTATATATGTATTTGAATATAATTGTATCTTAATATTTTAATTCTTTAGACATTAGTCTCAATGGAACACCAATTGTATGAAAAGTGTTGAATATAATATCTCAACTAGTGATTTTGTTGAAATGAAGGAAAAAATAAATTTTATGAAATGAATCTATAATAGTTCATGAATTATGTATGTCTTTATTTTATTACTCATTCAAACATCTCCAGCTCTTCAACAAAACACCCAGACATATGCAATAACAATTGATTTAGTCATTTTTGACATTTTGCTAACTTTAACTCATAGAAAGGCCATACTTTCACTATACTTTTCAATTTGTCTCAATGAAATATAATTGTCAAGGAAGGAAAATAGAACATATTTTGTTTAACAGTTTATTAGCTTTAAACATTTAGGCATATGGTATGTGGGCTTCTGTTTGTACTCTTGTCCTGGTCCCAGAAATATAAGCATGGCTGACTGCAATTGCATGTTAATTGTCGGTCTTTACCATGTTATTTACCATAAATTTTGAAGGGACAATATTTATTTTGTTTATCACTGTATCTCCAGTGTGTGGTATAATTGATCCTAAAGAAAAGTTTGAATGTCATTGAAGTCACCTTCATTGAAGAAAATTAACTGAGCTGTGAAGTGTGGGCCACTATTCTACCTAGGCTCTGGAGATTCAAAGATGAAAAAGACAGGGTTCCCACTCGTAAAAAGCTTGGCACTTAATTGAGGAAGCAGATCAGGCCTATAGCAGGGGCTTTTAAATAGGACTTTTATTCATATAGGTACAAAGTAAGTGCGACAGGCAGTAAGTCTTGCTAAATTCCAGACTCCATTTGTAACATGGTAATAATAGTAGGACCTACCTCGCAGGGTTGTTGTAAAGATTATAAAAGATAATTCGTGTGAAGCACTTAGCACTGGGCTGGCACAGACTATTCACTCAATCAGTGGTAGATGGTGGTGATATTACAAGTAGTAGGAGTTGTAATAATAGCAGTGGTTGTGGAAGTGATATTAATGGTAGTCATAATGGTAGTGATGGTAACTGGTGTAAAGCATAACAGTAAATTGCATTTATGGGCTCAGAGATCAGGAAAGATATCATGAAGGATAATACAGAGGTATTAGAGAGTTACAGGTCCTTGAATGAATGTATTTTTGAAAAGATGTTTAATGGAGTCTCTACTCAATACAAAAACAGTGGAAGAAGGTAGAGCAGAGGAACCCATAGGTCACTGGATGGATCAGTTGGAAACGAAGCAGGGTGATATAGCCGAATGGTCTAGTTCATGATGGAACTAACTCATAGGGAAAGGAAGTGGGGCTGTTATGGTCAAGTAGAAGCAGAAGCAAAGAGGATCCAACCCTTCCTGGTAGCCTTGAAGCATAGTTGATGGGATGGAGTAAGAGCCAGACATGCAAGGGCTGCAGCCTTGGGGAAGATCCAGGTGTCAATTTTAAAAAACTGCTAACAAGAGCACCCTGAGAAAAGAGTACAGATCTGGTTTGCTGGAATATGGCAATTCCAAGCAGCCAGATAAAGGCACTGATGGTGCTGGGTTGAAATCAGGAAGCTGAATCAGAAGCAAGGAAGAAAACAACCTCACCGGGAGTGATAGAGAAGTTAGAGAGGATGTGAAGGTCTAAGTTTGTTGAGAATCCATGCACAACAGGGTTTCTGCTTGCTGCACCAACTGATAACAACAGGGAGGAGACGTATTAAGATTTTATTTTCACCAGTTTCCTTGGGAAGAATAATATATCATCCCAATCCTGTCATCAAACATGTGTGAACTTCGATAAGTGACTCAACTTTCTGTATCTGTTTCTTCATTGAAAATATAAACTTGAAAGTACTTGCCTTGCATGTCAGTAAAAATAAAATTACAAAGATTTGGAGGCTTGGAAAGGCACAAAATGCTTTGCAAATATGAGGGATGATTATGATATTCATATTCCAAGTCAGGGTGGGTTCCCGGTTCAAATATTCCAAATATACTAGTGTTGTAAATATGTAGGGGTGCATAGGGCAGCTTCAACTGCTTGCTGGGCTTTTGTGAGACACGAAGCATTGGTCCTAACAATAACCTTAACCATGGGCATGATGCAAATCAAGCTGGAGAAGGATAGACATGAAGAAAGAAGAGAATGAGAGAGGAGAAAGAAGCAAGGCCAGACACTTGGAAGTTCTGTGAAGTCAAAGAGCCAGTGTGGTGATGGGTGCTCCGTAGAGAGAGGATTTTCCCTTCCCTAGGCAGTCACAGCTCCATTACATGCCACACGACTCAGCAGTCTGGAGTGGGGAAACAAAGAATAACTCAACAGGATAGAAATTAAATTAGCAGCATGGAAGAACTTGAGTCATATTTGAGTAGAACAGTGATATTATTTCCCTAGCTCTGGTGATATTTTTTCCCCAAAGCTTGGCTGTGGACAGCTTTAGTCATATATCTCTCCTGAAAGTTGTAATTCACTGTAGTTTCTCACGTGTTCATGTATCACATTGAGTGTTGACAGGCTGGGCATTTAATTATCTGAGAACTGCTGTACTTTCTTTGCTTCTTGAATAATGAAGTGGATTCTGTACCAAAGTGTGAGGTACTTACAGCTTCTTTCAGACACCTGGGATTCTGCCTTGGGTTGCACAGGGATTCAGTTATTCACATGTACCCCAAGAGGGCAAGTGAAGCAATTATCTGGAGATTTCAAGAAAACCACTGACTCATCTTAATTATCTGGATGTAGGTAAAATCCCATTTCAACAAACTTTAACATGCTGTCCTAATTACTTGGAATATTGAATATTGTTTGTAAGAAGCGAGTCATCATTTGGGTATTAGATCTCTATAGGCTGTTATCATTGTAATGGTGCCTGTTATAATCAGATTTAACCTGCTAAATTACCTTAAAAAATGGTCTGAAATGATTACTTCATTTAAAAAAAAAAAAACTATACAATCCACCTTGAGTAGAGATAAGCAGAAAATGCCCCTATCAATAATGTATTTGAGTTTGCAGAACATGAACTCCGCCACAGTCAAATTATGGTTCTAGAAAAACAAATTTTTTCCAAGTTTGCCTGAATGAAGGCAGCAGTGGGCTTGGGCTCCCGTGCTAGTCAGTTTTGCATTCCAGCCAGCTTGTCTAGATCAGCTTGCACACAGTATAGTTCAACCATATCTGAGCACTGCCTTTCCTTAGCCTGGCCTTTCACATGGGGTGATTATCTATAGCTGCTTCATTTGCCGAGGTCATCACTCTGCCTAGCCTTTCCTCTGGTCATGTTAGGCCCTACCACAAGGATCTGAGGGCTTGTGACTTTACATTTTCACACCATTATAATGGCCTTACTTACTACAAGGCCACAAGAGGTGGAGCCCCCATTAAGAAACAGAAGAGCAACATACCAAAGTACTACCTGAAGGCCTAATATTGTGTCTCATGCACAGAGGGTGCTTGGATATTTACTAAGTAAATGAGAGTGTATCAAGGCCATGCCCCATTCTCAAACACAGCTGCCATAGAGCTTTCCGGAAAATAAAATTGCTTCACACAGAAGTGTAGTTTGACCCAACTTACGTTTTCACTTCAAATCTTTATTTTAAGTGACCCAACTGCCATCAGCATCTTGAGGCCACATAGGCAGCTCAAACAAGATTACAAAAGGCCAGTGTGTTAGGTGGTCCCCACAATGGCTGCTAATGACCCAGCCTCTTCGTATTCATGCCCTTGAGAAGGCTGGACCTAGAGACTTGCTTCTAACAAAGTGTGACAAAAACTTAAGGAATATGAATTCTGAGGCTAGATGCCCAAAGACTCTAGCATCTGTCTTACTTGTTCTCTCTTGCTCCTTAACCCTCTCTACCTCTCCCTAGTTTTTTCTTTCTCCCTCATTCTCTCTCTTTGTCTCAGAGCCCTTGCTCTGGGGGAAGCCAGCTGCCATGTTGTGAGTAGTTCTATGAAGAGGCCCATGTGACAACACACTCATGTCTTGGCCAACAACCAATGAGAACCTGAGGCTTGCCAGTAGCCATGCAACTGAGCTTGGAGGTGGGTCTTCTGAGGACTCCCAACAGCCTGGTGAGTCAGCTTAGGAGTGGACCCTCCCCCGGTCGAGCCTGGAGATAACGCAGCCCTGATTGATACCTTGACTGCAACTCTTTGAGAGATTCTGAGTCAGATATACCCAGCTAGGCCATGCCCAGACTCCTGATCCACAAAAAGGGAGATAGGAAATATATGTTGTTTTCAGTTACTAAGTTCAGGGATGATTTGTTACACAGCATACATAGCTAAGATAGTCAGTCTCATGTTTTTTAGGGTATTGTAACGATCTGATGAATGGTATTCTTGTTTCCATACACTACTTTTCCTTGCCAAAACTTCAATCATACTCACCTCACTGAAAAATATCTTATGGTCCCTTATTACTCCAAAAGAAAAATTCTGACATCAAGCACAGAACATTCTAGGTCTTTGGTCATCTGACACTTACCTGCAGCTTTTCAAATTATTTTCTGTCTGTGCTCCCACTTTTTCTTTTCTTTTCTTTCTTTTTAATAGGGTCTCACTCTGTCACCTAAGCTGCAGTACACTGGCACCATCATGGCCTACTGTAGCCTCAACCTTCTGGGCTCAAGCAATCCTCCCACCACAGCCTCTCTAGTAACTGGATTGCAGGCAGGCACCAATATGCCCAGCTAATTCTTTTTTAAAATTGTTTTGTGGAGATAGGGTTTTGCCATGTTGCCCAGTCTGGACTCAAACTCCTGGACTTAAGCCAACTGTTTGTCTCAGTCTCCCAAAGTGCTAGGATTACAGACAAGAGCCACCACACCTGGTGAATGCTCAGACTTCTAAATGTCTCTGTTCCAACCACATCAAACTACTTGCAATTGACCAGCACACCACAATTTTTGTGTTCCTCTGTCTTGTCCTGGCTGTTTCCTCTCCCTGGAATGCCCTTTCCACATCAGCCTTAGTGGTGACATCCTGGAAAACTGCTACCCATTCTTCTAGATCCAGGCTCCAACTTCCTTTCTGTAAAGCCTTCTCTGCTATAGATAAAGTGAGACACTTTCTCCTCCATGTTCCCATAGTTCTCTGCACCTACTCTACCATTCTCTCCCTAACTAGACCATGGATTTCTCACAGGTAGAAAAAAATAATTCCTAGAGCATGATTATTAAAAGCAAAGGTTTAGGAGCCCACCCAACTAGATTCAAAATCCTTTCCTTATCTCTTTACTTAGCTATGAGCCTTGGACAAGTTATTTAACCACTGATATGGTTTAGCTCTGTGTCCCCACCCAAATCTCATCTCAAAGTGTAATCTCCACAAGTCAAGGGAGGGCCCTGGTAGGAGGTGACTGGATGATGGGGGTGGTTTTTCTTCTGCCATTCTCATGATAGTGAGGGAGTTCTCATGAGAGCTGATGGTTTTAAAGTGCAGCACTTCCTTGCTCTCTCTCTCTCCTGCTGCCACATAAGACATGCTTTGCTTCCCCTTCTCCTTCTGCCATGATTGCAAGTTTCCTGAGGCCTCCCCAGCCATGTAGAGCTGTGAGTCAATTAAAAATATTTTCTTTATAAATTACCCAGTCTCAGGTAGTATCTTTATAACACTGTGAGAACAGACTAACATAAACACTGAAGACTTAACTTTCCAAGCTGCAAAATGAGAAGAATAATAGGACCTATGTACAGGGTTGTTTTATAGTTAAGTGAGATAATATGTGGAAAATGCTTATCACAGGGCCTGGCAATAAGAGTTAAACGTATATTAATTATTATTTATAATTATAATCACAGAGATAAGCACAAAATAAAATTTCAATGACTGTTTCATGATTCTCTGAGAATTATTTGCATTTTCACTGGGGACAAAGGCATGTGAAGAAAGAAGGGTGACCATGGAAGAATTTCAGAAATCACGGACACCTGTTTTGCCTCCTTCTAAGCTTGGCCCTGGGTATTAATATTAAAAGAGATAATAAATTAGCAGGTAGGAAAGAGAGCAGGGTTCATTTATTCAGTGGACTCTTTGTCAAGAGTCTGGAAATGAGAAATTTCCCCCAAATGAAAGATTAATATTAATGTGATGAAGTGATTGTAGTCTTGAGGATGAGAAACCTATTTCCATTTTTTTTTTTTTTTTTTGGAAAGGAAAAATTGCCAGGGAATCTGTTCAAGGGATTCACAGTCTTTGACAAGCTTTCAAGTAGCAGGATGCAGTGGAAGGGGCAGAGACTGAGGAGTCCAATGACCTGAGTTCTATCTAGATCCAACGCTGCCACGACTAGTGTGTGCCTTAAGGTAGAACACACTCACGCCATCTGTAAATGGGGAATAGTAACATCCATTCTTTCTTATTCACAGCACCATGGTGGGGAGCAACTGAGATCACGAATGTGAAGACAATGTGTGAAAGTTTAAGAAAACAGAAATGCACGATGTACATATTTTCATGATTTCCTATTTAAATAAGAAATAGCCAAGTATGTGTAAGGACAGCAATGGAAGATATAATTGATTCTGCTTACGTAAATGTGGTGTTTTTCTTATAAGCTTTCCAAAAAACTCAACAGGAAGTCATAAGACTAAAAGTCGTTTAAAGTAATTTTTTTGGGAGTAAAGCAATTTTTCTTTTTTGGAACTAACAGAACACAATGAAAAGAAAAACAACCTGAGGGATCCAATATTTAACATGAAGAAACTAAGGATTACAAGCCAGGAGCTGACTTCTTTATGCAGTGTTTGAGTCCTTGCTGATGTCCTTGGAGCAGTAGATCAACTCCTAACATTAGTAAGTATGTGTATTTCCCAGGAGTCTATTTAGAATCTGCTCATAGTTACACTTCACAACTTGTCTTAGAAGGAATAACCCATCTGATCTTCAGAACCCTCTGTTATAAGCAGATATTTTTTAAAAAATCAATTGTGGGAGAGAACTCTAGATAAACTAGGTAAACATGATTGTCCTAAAAGGTACTTCATTTCAAAAGAGAAAAACAATGAAAAACGATAGGTGACCAATATAGTCTACATATTAAACAATGTCTTCCAATTCCAGTGGTTTCTTCTTTAATAATCTCTCAGAGATAAAAATCACTCTTCCCAATTTGAAACAAAAGTAAATGGATGTTTGCAATGCTAAGAACCCCTGTGGAAATGAGGCGAAATGAGACAAGGCCTTCAGACCTGTGAGAAAAATCAATCTGATGGAAAATTGACAAACTTGTTTAACATGGGGCACAAGAGCCAAGGGCTGACCCCAGAGGCCTCCTCTGAGACACCCAGTGAAGTTCCCGTCAGTTCCCTTAATCCGTTCAATTACACAACAGCATCGTGAAGGGAACCTTTTTTTCTTTAGCCAAACATCACTTTAAATTAACTTTTTTGCCATTGTGTTTTAAATTCCAATTTTCTTCTCTTCATTCTTTCTCTACACTAAATTATTAAAATCACCAACTGCTCTACAATCAAAAATATTTCAGAAAGCAGTGATGCCAAATTTGAATTGACTAAAGTGAAATCAGACAGAAGGAAAGATATTTTGAACATTTCTACGCTTGGTGCATTGTTTAAAGATATGGCAACAAGTAATTAAAATGGACTACTTGGCTTTTCCCCACAAAACCAACCCAGTGTTTGGCCCCATTACAGCCTAATTCAGACCAGAGAGACATCTGAGTGAAGTGAAACACACCAATATATTTACAAATAGACTGACTTTTGTTCTTCATCTATAACTTGTTCCTTTTTTATTAAAAAAAAGTTAAGCTACACTAAAATGATAAAATAACTAAAATAAGTCTTTTATTTGGAAATTCAGATTGAAAAGGCAAAGCAGACTAACTTTTAGAACTAGAGAGAGAAAGGACTGGATTTTTTTTTTTTAAGAGCAGATTTTACTCAAAATGTCACATCAACGGACTCGCACATAAAGCTGGTCATCTAAATTCTGACTATTTTCTTTTCACTTACCATCATCTATCTACACATGACAGAAATTAAAAGGTATACACAGCCTCACAGAGGAAGCAGAATTACACTCCACCTCTCCACCTTTACACACAAACACACCTCAGCCATGGGCCTTGTTTTCGGATGGGTGATGTGCCCTGAGCAGGGCATCTAGACCAGCGTTGATACTCAACACCTGTCAACTCATGGCTGCTTCTCCTCCTTATTACACTGCATTCAGTTCAATGGCCAAATTCAAACAATTGTCACAGCACCTAGTGCTAAAGATGCAAAGATAGTCCCTGCTCTTTAAAAGCTTATGGAATAGTGAATCCCTTAACATTCTTTCACAGCAGGACCCTGAATTCCAGGCAGCAGTAAGGAGAATATTTGTTGGATAGGTGCATCCTCAACCAACAAATTGGCTTTATTTTAAAAAGAAAATAAAGAGATGGGTTAGGTGCTAATTGTTTGATTGGAAATCAGTTCACACTTTTCCCTCCCATGAAAGAAAATGTGCCAGGCATGGTGGCTCATGCCTGTAATCCCAACACTTTGGGAGGCAAAGGCAGGAGGATTGCTTGAAGCCAGGAGTTTGAGGCCAGGCTGGGCAACAAAACAAGACCCCATCTCTACAAAAAATTGTAAAAATTAGTCAGGCATGGTGGCACGCACCTGTAGTCCCAGCTACTTGGGAGGCTGCAGGAGGATTGCTTGAGCCCAGGAGGTCAAGGCTGCAGTGAGCCATAATTATGCCACTGCACACCAGCCTGAGTGACAGAACAAGACCCTGTCTAAAAAAGGGAAGGAAGGAAGGAAGGGAAGGAGGGAGGGAGGGAGGGAGGGAGGGGAGAGAGAGAAAGAAAGACAGAGAGAGAGAGAGAGATAGAGAGAGAGAGAGAGAGAGGGAGGGAAGGAAGGAAAGAAAGAAAGAGAATAGAAAAGAAATAAAAAAAGAAGAGAGGAAAAGAGAAAAGAAAAAAAAAAAAAGATTCCCCTGGTGGTGGTGGTGGTTACAAGCCTGGCCATATGAAAGCCTATTTAACTCCTAATGTGGTCACAATTCCCTGCAACGGTAAAAAAGAGTGCAAAGGTAATTGCACTGTTGTTGTAAATACGTACCATTTCAAATATGAGTTTCATATTTTAAAAAAGTCTGTACCAACTCTCAGAGTATAAAAAATACTTTCAAATATTACCTTGTTTGACCCTGTGAGAAAATTGACTTACTGATCTTGGTTTTTGTAAGTTCGGGAACCAGACTTCGCGGGGGCCAAGCAACTCCCTAAGCATCAGCTGGTTAAGAAGCAGTGGTTCGGGGACTGGAACTCTTCTGGCACAAGAGCCCATGTTAGTCTTTCTATGTAAGACTGTCTCAGAAAGTCTCTGGGGTAATTCAAGTGATATAACAAAGCAGTGAGTTTTATTTAAAATTAGAAAAATATGTTCACCTTGAATTTTCCAATGTTCCTGGGATATTTGATGTCTTCCTTGTGACTTTGAGAATAAGTCTACCTCAGAGAAGAATGAATTTATCCTGAAGCAGTTTTTCTGGCAGTGGATGAGAAGCTCATTAACCTTATATTCACTAGGCTTTCTAGTTCTTGGTTCCATTTCTATGTAATAATCATCTTAAAAAATTTTCCTCTCTAAGTGGCCAGTTTTGAAACCAACATAATAATTAATCAGAAAAGAGAGAGGAACTGCTGCTCAAATATAAAGATACACTTGTCAAGATTGGTGCTGCTTAGTTTGGACATAGGTCATCTAAGAGACTTGTTTGGTTGATTGGCTGGTTGGTTGGTTGGTCTAAATGAAAGAGTAGAAACATCTCAGGGCATTCATTAAGGCATTATACAGAGTTTACATATTTTACCAAGAATTTTATTTAAAAGATTAGGTCTTCAAGAAAATTAGACTGAAGTCAATTGTATTTTTTTCCTGAGGGACTAAAGAGTCTAAAGGGACCAAAAGCATTATCAGAAACACGGCCCTTGCAAGAACCAATTTTAAAATTAAAATGCCTGAATTTTAGTCCCATGCTGAAGGTAAAGAGACAAAGGCATTTATACTCCAAGTTGTTAGACTGAGTGTCAGAAGTGAATGTGTTTGTGTCTGGCTGCATAAATGCATTATCTCCAGCTATTTCTAAATTCACAATATGTCTTCTGTATGAAGACTTACCCTTGCCCTCTCTGCCCAACTCCACATCACTTATAATACATAGGTAGTTTATTACTGTACCATGCAATGGTGACATATTACTTTTACTTTGTGAGTTGAATATTGCACTTTGCCACATGTTAGCAAGCTGTAAGCTTTTGTTAGCTCTCGTAGGAAATTTGTGATGGTGTGAAGTGAACTCCTGTCACCACTCAGTGGATTGCAAAACTGGCATAGCTCTTGCTAAAGACCTGGATCATATCTTGAAATATTGCCTGATCAAATCAATATCTTCAACAAGACTGGTTGTAGCCAACCTTTTTTCAATGTGTGAAATGGATATAGTATGTTTACGAATGTATGGTTGGCTATCTTCTTCCATTGTATTCCTTCTAGCTAATCTTTTGGCATGGATTTTTCTGAGTATAAAAAACACAAGGTAAGTATACCCAGGCACCTTTCTTTGCACCTTGCAGATACTGAATTGACCGCAACTAAGTATTATTGCCAAAAGAGGATGTTATGTTGTCCCACTGACTTAAATTCAAGGCCAACCTCTGTTGCTAAGTAGACATGTAACTTTGAGCAAGTTACCTAGCCCTCCTGAGTCTCAGTTTCCTTCTATGCAAAACAGAGGTTATAATGTCTGCATCACAGTTTTGAGAAGTCTCAGGCATGTATCAGAAACCTTCTAAATGTTAATTTATTTTATTTTATTCCCTTCTAGGCACCATTCTCTTTCCTGCTCCATAGTTTACCAACTCTTTATCGCTGTATCATTCCCTTCTTAAAATATATCTTTACATTTATAGGTGTTCTTGCATATGTGTGGATTTATGTCTTTATTTGCACAATGTTGAATATTGAGGTCTACATTGATATTTGCAGTCATTACCTTTAAGAATCTCAAAATAAACTTCCTTTTCATATAGCTATTTTTATTTCCAGTTGGTATAATCAATAAAAAGAAATTTTTTTTGCAGTGGGATTGTTGACTCCAAAATGTGTAAAAGAAACTTATAATTAAAAAGAAAGTTTAAATGAGTAACAACATGCTGAAAAATTAAGCATATGAAAAAATAGTGTTTTTCAGGCATTCATTCACATATTAAGGAAAATTGAATTCTAAATGGGAAAAATAAAACACAACCTTTAGAGGATATGTTAGAGAAAAGAAAGATAACAAAATCATACTGAAGATTACACTTCATTTTTGTATAAATTTTGCCCTCAGAATATATCAAGAGGGACAAGGGCAGCGGAGAAAAAGGGCAGCCTCCAGTGGAAACATCAGGACCAAGGGCACATGTGAGGTACTTAGCAGCAGAAAGGCTCCATCAATTCTGTGGTGCCACTGACCACTGAACTCATCTTCACAGTTGCTTACAGGCCATGCACACCAAGTGCATGCACACACAAGTTAGGAAGAGACCTGGAATTCACCACCGTATTGGTAATATGGTCTTAGTGCTTGAAGTCATTTGTTTAAGCTAAGACCTTAGAATACAACCACTTCAGAAAGAAGAAACAAACATCTTGGTGTGCTTAAAAGTAGCCATATTTGAAAAACTAATGCCAAATTTCACAGCGTTTCCTCGAGTTCTTCATTGTGATATATTGCTTCACTTCACCCTTAGCAAGCAGGCATTAGGAGCTGTAACGGGGGGACTTTTCAATAAGAGATTTTTGCTTACTATGCTATTTTATCTTTGTGGCAGAATAATATCTTTGAAATATTAATCAATGTGTTTTATACTCACTCAAGTAGCTGGGCCACTTTAGGGTCATTCTACAGGGAAAGAGTGCTACATAGGGTTGAAAGCAAAATTGTGTTCCTGGATTTTTTCTTCCAAAAGCCTTGGCTCTTGGAAGATAAAAAGACAAAAATTTTGAGAGCTGTAGATTGAATGGGAAAATGTAGAAATTTATTCCTTTATACTCTTAACTCGTCAGACTAGAAAAAATTCCCTGGGCTGGGGAAGATGAAAGAGAGACAAGAAGAATTCATGAGCTCATAGAGAGTTAGAAAATGTCTTCTGAATAGAAGCATCTCTAACCCTGCCTTCTGTGCCAAGCCTGGCGAAAGCAGGAAAACTCAAGGTGCTTTCCAAAATCTGAGACCAGAAGGCCCCTGAGTCTTTCCCAAAGGGATGAAATGGCTGTGCAGTGAATCTAGGTAGACAGGGGAGGACCCTTGACCATCTTCCGGAGATTTTCATGGCTCAGCAGGGCACACAGCATGAAAGGAGCAAAATGATGACTCGTCAAGCATGGCCCTGGGAAGCTGAGAGAGATGTTTGGCCTCAGGGGTCCAGGTGAATAGAAGCAAAGGACTGAGGATAGAGGCAGAAGGGCTGGTAGACTACTAAGCAGAAACCTGAGAGGCAGATACTCCACTATCAAAAGCACCCCCTCCCACATCCTCTTCCACACTCCTCTCCCTTCTGTAAGTGCCTGCACAGCAAATGCCATTCCAGAGGGAAAGGTGAGGTGGAACCCTGATTCAACAGAGGGTACTACCTCAGCAGAGTCAGGGCTGAATATAAATTAACCAGAGGTAGAGAAAAATAAACTGTTATGGTTATTGCACAGCTGATTTGTGATGTGCATTCTTATGAAAGCCTAATCAAAAGTCCAAAGATTAAAAACCAGACAGCCTGCCTGAGAGAGAGAGAGAGAGTGGCCGGAACAAGGACAGGGCAACACAGTCTCCTGCAGTCAGAATTGTATCCTCCTGTCTGTCATCCCAAGTCTCACTTCCAGTTCTGTTTAAGTTTTGAAGCTGAGAGAAAAGAAGCAATGTCAGAGGGAATTGGGTCTTTAATATTGTGCACCGCAGTTAGCTCTTGAAGCAGAGTCACTCTGCTGCGGTGTTTAAAAACGAAGTGCAGTTCTCAACTCTCAGCGCCTCACATTGAGGAACTTCAGTAACAAATTCCTTTCACATTTGTTCCAAAGACTCCCCTTATACCTGAGGGTGAAGCTGTGGGTTTTTCAAGTGTTCAAATGCAGTGTTTAGAGACGGGACAAAGTTTTCATTCCAAAGCAGTAGCAATGGAGAATGACGCCTGAGGCACATCAAGGTTTTCTTAGCAGATCCCAAGAAGCCTTGGGCACGGGGACCCTAGAAGGTAACCTGCAAAGAGTAGGGGACTGAGACTCTCTGACTCTCTGCTCTTTAAAACTTTCAACCATTTAACCTAAAAAACTCCATGACACTAAATCACGGTCGGGCAGGCTTTGTTTTACAATATGGTGTGGGTATCTTTCACTAATGCCGAAAGAAGCTGACAGATGAGCCATCTATATCCCAGGAAGGAAATAGAACTGGGTGGATTTTAAGCAAAAACCTTGTGGTGACAAAAACAAATACGTTAAGGGCTGGTCAAGGGCAAGTCAATAAATAAAGAGGGAAAGACAGCCTCCCTGGTGTGGCTGCCAGAGGTGAAGATTGATTGCTTTGCGTGTGTTGTGAGAGAAGTTGCATGTAATGCACTTCATATTTGTGCTTCTAATCACACCACTTCTGGCTTACGGAGGGAGGACTCTGATCCCGGACGTCTGCTGCCAAGCCTAGCACGGAAGGGAAATGTCTTCCTTCTGGATGGCCTCCTTTTAATTTGTGGTCACAATGAAATCACTTGTCTTCTTTTGTGATTCCTCTCAGAGTAGGGGAAGGAAGATGATAAGAGCCTCTCCTGGGGTCTGCAGGGTCCTCTTCAGCCTGGAGGAAGGGGCATAGAAGGTGCAGATCCACCTGGTAATATTTCAGGGAGGAAGCTGGAAGGTTCCTTGCCTGCTTCCTCCAATTGCTCCCAGGTGCTCAAAAGTCTTTTAAATAAATACAATCTTTTTTTTCACCGTCAGATGGAAAGAATCTCCTGGTAATGTGTAAATGACTGATATCAGATTCTTTCCCAGGGATAGGTTTTGATAAAAGGAAAACAGCATGGAGTTATTATTGACAGCTTTAGACAAGGGAGGGAAATGCCATTTTGGGGGAATAATAAAACAATGGGAAGGGTGAGGTTTCCAAAATTGGTCACTTTACAATTTCCGCATAGGGCCAGACTTATTCCTCGGTAATGAAATGGCTTTGCTGAGCTATGTGGAGATGTCATTTAGAATAACCTGCTGGTTGAGAATTCTTATATATGCCATATTATTAACAATGATGCAGACAGAACTCCCACCAAAACACTTAAAAACATTTGACCTTTTTCAGCTCTGGCTTTCTGGGTGATTCAGCCTTCAAGTAAAACAGAATCCTAATATTGGTTCAGTAGCATTCACTGCTGAGTCTGGAGGTCAGTGGGCAGACACCATCAGAATCTCCTTGAGGCTTTTACAGATGAAGAGTTCCAAAATGTTCTTCGTCAATAAGTCTTTTCATCATTAGCATATCAATCTCTCTAAATTATGGATTTAACATAATTTCAATAAAAGTATAAATAGTCCTAGTCTGGACTTAAACAAGTTGATTTTCAAGTTCATATGGAAAAATAAACAAGCAAATAACCTGGAAATGCCTAAAGAACAATCGGCAAGGACAGGGGTTTTAGAGATCAGCCCTAGGAGGATATCAGAACACACTGACAAAACTTCCGTATTTAAAGACTGTGTTGTTGCCGTATCAGTACACCATTGAAACAAAAGAGAAGAATAAAATATGCATAGAATTCAGCATGTGGTAGAGATGGACTTTTTTATACAGGGAATTGAGACAACTGAGTATCATGTGCTAAAGAATAAAATTGAATCCATACTTTTCACTATACAACAAGATCCATGTTTTAAATGTGGAAAGTAAAATCATAAAAGTACAAAGGAAACTTTCACATGAGAATTCTTTCATAATTTTGGTTTCAGGAAGGCCTAACTGTGACTAAAACTTCAGGATCCATAAAAAAAAGAGAGTAATACATTTAATTACATTTCAAAAACCTCCTCAATGCAGAAAGAGAAGTCAAAAGAGAAAAGTAACTGCAGCTCATATATAGGCGGAGCACTAAGTTCTCTGTGGAAAGTACTCTTAGAAAAGAAAAAAGACTAACAACTAACAACCTAAATATAAAAATGAACCAATGACAAGAGCAAACAGTTAGTAGAAAAAGAAACACAAATACCAGGCATACATCAAGATTACAGTGCCACTCATTGCAAGAAAAAAGCACACTAAAACTACATAGAATGCTCTTTCTCTCTAGGAGACTGACAAAATCCAAATGCTGGATAACAATTCCATTGGTGGGCCAGGAAAAGAGGGGCTGGCGGAGTGCAAAATGGCAAACTCCTGAGACAAGTATTGATGGTGACCTTCAAAATAACAACACACCTACCAGATCTCCACTTTCAGCTGTGATGGAGGAAGAGAAACTGAATTTACTGTCTCTCGAGTCTTCACCTAAAGACTTTCCTGATCCATGAGTTTGTATCAGTTCTGGGTGCCTCTCCTGGTAGAAGCATCTTTACAGATTGTGGTTATTTTAAAAGACTCATTTTCCATACAGCAGGACCCCAAAACTCCAACCCACTACTTCATTTGGTGTACAACTTAAGAAATGATGATTGCATTGACTCTGAAATCAAACTTGGCAGCATTGGACTCAATGACAGATGTGTTCATCGCCAGCATGGTGACTTCCTAAGAGATTTTCAGAGACTTTGTTGACCCTCTGCTATTTTCACCTGCTGTAGACTTCAGCTCTGTGCAAAATATAGATCAAATGAAATGGCAAGAGTACTCGATGTTGAGTCAGGAGACTTACTGTAGGCTTTGGTCCGTCACATAGTCTCTTTGGGTTTGTTCTCGTATTTATAAAATGGAGTTGCCCGACTATGTGATCTCTAAAACTCCCTTAGTTCTAGAATCTTATAAAAATTTCTGATAAGAATACATCACAGTCACAAAGAATTAACAATGCACCAAGATAAGGCATCATTACACTGGTTCTAAAATATATAGTTATGCTACTTAATTTTACAGTGAGATTTAATTAACTCTCCTTTCCTACTGCCAGAGCCACAGTGGAACAATTGTCTCTCCAAGTCACACAGAGCATTGGCGCCTTGGCTGGGTACTCTGGATCCCAATTTATTCTCATAGCAGCAGGCAAGCACCTTGGAAAGCAGCAATGTTTGTTTCACTGGTGAAGGGGGCAGGCAGTGGCACAGGAAATCTACTTCCACTCTCCCCTAACAGCCCCAGAAACCCTCCCAGAAGAGCTATGGCACCAGGTGCCAGCTAAGGACCACGAGAAGGTTTTAGCCCAATGGATAAAGTGTGTTCCTCCGGCTGCCTCAGACAGGTGGGTCCATCTGAAGCAAATGTTATGAACTGGACTTTTTCATATAGCCTTGTTGACATACCCAGTGCCCCTAGGCCCCTGTAGCCAACAGGGAACTGTCTGACTTTTACCCACGATTTTACTCATCTTTCAGCTGGAGCAGACCTTCAAACATAAACCCAAGTCATCCAGGGCACAGAGTGAATTTGTGGAGGCTCCCTGGAGGCTGTTGGCTCCAAATCCCAGGAATGTGTTATATGAAAAAATAAATGCCTTTTTTTGCCATCTGTGAATGAAAAAGTTCTTCATATGTTTAACTGTTTCAAATTGCCATATGTGACATACACGCGCACACACGCACAGACACACACATACATACATACATACATACACACACACACATGCCTGTTTGGGGGCTGAGATCAAGTTGGTAATACAGACTGGGTTCCCTCTTTCACCCTCTGCTTTTTCTTTCAAGGGGGCTAGAGGCAACAAGCTTCCAGGTTTGTACCCCCAGAAATAGTACAGTTTTAATCTTCATGGGGTGGGAGGTGTGCTGAGGCTGACTTAGCTTGGGCATTTTTCTGGAATTTCAACCATCTGCTGCAATCCTCCCCTCCTATGCCAATTGTTCATCTAAATGGCCCCTACACTGCCACAAAATCATAAACATCTGATGACCAACACTGTGGCAGAATAGGGCACAGGCCCCTTATATTGTCTTATGAGAGGCTGAGGGGTGGAAAGAGAGGGGAGAGGGAAGAAACTAACAGGATCTGCTGAGTTCAACTCTCCTGCATTAACTCTCAATAAGAGAATGAATGGACTTCTTTCAAAGACTTTTTATTTGGTCATTTGCTTGAATTGATTTCGGAATGGGGAAAGCCTGACAAACCAGAGCTTTGCTTATTGTTTACATTTCACTATTCGTCCCTCAACGCTGTTAGAGAATGAAGATAAAATCCTTAATAGTACCCATGGCAGGATCTATTTTTATCTGACTCTACTGTGCTGATTAAGGGACTGTCAGTGAGTAAGATGCTAACCCATCAAAGCCATTATCTTCTAAATCTAAAGGAAACCCTTTTGTGAAGGACCTTTTCAATGCACTCACAGGTATTGCTAAATACATCTTCTTATAGCAGGCAGTGGATACTGTTGTCTGCCTACCAAGATCAATCCACAAATGTTTCTTTGGCCCACAGGGTTGATACTGATTCCATACATCCAGATAGGGGTTTTTTTTTTCATTATGATCATGTGACCCGATTTTGACCAGAGAGCTATGAGAGGCTTGGGATTTCTATAAACGGCTGTTTCGGAAATGTTCACTGGTAATCTGATTCTTGTCTACTTCTGTGTATCGGCAAATTGTACCTGCCCATCTCACCGAAGTTAAGCACAGCCTTGAGAGCATTCTAGTCAACAAAATCTAAGATGCAGTTACATGTATCACTTCAGACCAGAGGATTTAACAACAGAAGCTAGACCATCCAGCCTTCTCTTCCCTAGCCACCACAAAATCTGAAGTTCTTTTTAATATGAGAGCCTCAATTAGCCTGGGTCCATTACGGTGAGCTGCAAGGCTCAAGACATGGAGCTGGAACAAGCAATACGCTTGTATTGTTTTAAGACACTAAGAGTTGGAGGTTATTTGTCACTATGGCATAAATTTGTCTGTTGTGATCCATACAGCTTTTCTTGCTCTTAACAATAGACATGAAATGCAAGAAGGAACAGCCTGTTTTCCTACCCTAAATATGACTTTGGGGCTGATGCTGCTGTCTTGCAACCACGAGGGGACAGATTGTGGATCAACTCAAGTCAGAGGAGGAAGGAAACCACCAGAGCAAACTGTGAGGAGAGAGGGCCCTTGATAACATTATTGAACCAGGGAATTCAACGTAGAAGACTCTGTCACCAACCTTCTGTGAGATGACAATCATCTCATTGTTATGATGCTTTTAGTCAGATTTTCTGTTACTGTCACCCCAAGGCACTCTAACTGATACATTCCAGAAGTGATCTGCCTCTTTCCTACTCTCTGTCTCCATCCACCCATCCATCCACCCATTCATCCATCCATCCACCCACCCATCCACCCATCCATCCATCCATCTACTCATCCACCCATCCATTCATCCATATGTCCATCCATCCACCCATCCATCCATATATCCATGTGACAAGTATAACACATGCTTTTTAGGCCATGCCAGCCATCAAAAACAACACAAAACAAAAAACTCCCAGAGTTTTAACTAGAGCCATATGCAGATTCCCTTTAACTCTGGCTCCAC
Organism: Callithrix jacchus; assembly: GCF_049354715.1. NCBI lineage: Eukaryota > Metazoa > Chordata > Mammalia > Primates > Cebidae > Callithrix > Callithrix jacchus. The sequence goes on along the minus strand of NC_133503.1, from coordinate 102,301,275 downwards.
CAGATCTCCCCAGAGGTCGTCAGTGCTGTTCTGACTACTGATCACCTCCAGGAGTCCACAATGACTCTTCTAAGGCAGTGCTAGAAAGCCGGAGGTTTTCTGAGGTATGAGGCCTCCTTTCTCAAGTATTTTCAGTTCATCTAGAAATATGTTTCTTGTGGATAGGCTCTATACTTGGCACTGCAGGGACCACAGAAAATAGCACAGTAACTGCCATCAAAATAGATAGGAGGGCATTAGGCAGGGAAGCAAGACAGACAAATCAACAGGTCACCTGAACAAGAGGCTGCCACTGTGACCAGCTGACACCCTGCAGCTTCTCCCTACCTTCTCTCTGGATACGTCTGTGGTAGATGGGAGTTGTAATGTCATGTCACGTCAAGTCAGCCGGCCATGCTGGTCCTACATGCTCCAAACCTTCATAGCCAAGGATCCTTCAGCCCTGGGAGTGGCTTTTCTTTTATAGGTCTAGACCGATGCCCTGAGATGCCTTAGAAGCTTTTCTTTAAAGCTCTACTTTGCCACATGATAGCACTGCTTTCATCATCTCTAACCAGTGATTGCTCCAAGACAGACCCAGGCCTGCAAGGTGACTTCCTAAGCATCCATCACAAGGATGGGGAGGTAATCTTTCTTTATCTCCTGCCCTTAATGCCTCGCTCTGGAGCCAAAGATTCTTTCATAGATAGCAATGGAATGCATTCTCCAGAAGCAGAAGCTTAGATGGCATCTGGGGTGAAAAATGTCTTTTAGGAAATAGTAGTTGTGAGTGGAAGGCAGACTATGCAGAATTAGGCAGAGGGAAAAGTAAAATTATGCTGCAGGAGTGACCAACCCCAGCCAAGCTAGTGGATGCTTTGGAGAGAGTACTGCCCATCCGAGTGCCCCGAGTTTGGCTGAACCGGCCGGGCGTCGCGTTACTCTGCCTGATGCAGTCATCAATGAGAGCTGTCGTGGGAGCATGTGACTTCAAGCAAGCGGCACTCTGCAGCTTGGCTAGATGGTAACAAAACCGACAGGGGAGCCATCTGTCTGCTGCGTTGCCCACAGCTGGGTTGCAAGTCCTTCCCTGAAGGGGGATCTGGGAGGTATATCTTTTCTTCCACTCAAAGGGATCTGGGAGTCAAATCTCTGTCCACCGCAGCCCACCCTTTGGACCACTCAAATTCATTTCTCCATGTATGTTCAGGAAACAACTCTTCCAGGATTTCCATGGACCTCTGTTCCCGAGGAAACTTAGAAAGGGGAAATTCATGGTCTAGTACAATGGCTCCCACCTGTAATCCCAGCACTTTGGGAGGCTGAGGAGGGAGGATTGCTTGAGCCTAGTAGTCTGAGATGAGCCTAGGCAACATGGCGAAACCCTGTCTCTACAAAAAAAAGAAAATATTATTTCAAAAAGCACCCAGGTGTGCTGGCAAGCACCTGCAGTCCCAGCTACTTAAGAAGCTGAGACAGGAGGATCCCTGAAACCCCAGAAACTTGAGGTTGGAGAGAGCTGTGATCTCAGCACTGCACTTGGCCCAGGTGACAAAGGAGACTTGTTTCCAAAGAAGAAAAGGAAAGGAAAATTCATGAGTAAATATAGCGCCCATGTGAGTGTCTGGGAAGGGCAGGTGTTTGGGGACCCACAGGTGACCACCATTGTCTCCTCCTCCACTATTCAGTTCAGACTCCACTTACTCTCAGGTCCCACCTCTGTGCACATTTGTGGCTGGGTCCAGATCATTGTCTCCAGGGGGCCAGGCCTCTGGTCACCATGTCCTTCTCTGATTAGGGTTGCTGACCCTGTCCACTGACAGTTACAATTGGGCAAGGCAGCAGAAAAGCACCCAGTGGGTTCCTCACATATTCCTCCTGCTCCCACGGTGTAACAGTGGCCCATCCTCTGTTGATGATCAGGTTCAGTCACCTCTACCACTGCTCATGCCCACTGGTCCCTGGATACAAGGATCTTGAAATGCCTGACCAGAGAGCAGGGACATCACTATAGCCCACAATTCTGTGTCTATTCCAATCATGGCTCATTTCTTTTTCTATACAAGTTAATGCCAGGTATGGCCCTTGCAACTGCCCTGTGGGAGGATGGTCCCTTGATGCTGTCATTTAAGGCCACTGCTGATGAGGGTATATTGAAGCTACCATCTGTTTTGGCTTATACCTACACACTGAGCCACCCATCTGTAAAGAAAACTCAGGCTTTCCCTCCATTTTCAGCTGTTCACATACTATGCCCCACACCCTCATGAGCAGGAACCACGGCAGGGCCTGTGCAGCGGTGGTGGTGCATGGACCTGGGCCACCTGTTCATGCAGCTTGCTTGAGTATTTGATCCTACCTGTGTTAGATCCCAGATGTGTCATTCCCATCTCACTGATGGTGTTGCCCTACCTTTTGATGTGGTGGGCCTACAGAGCCCAAACCAGACGGGCAGTTCAGGCCGCATGGTCATTTAGTGTCCTGTGCTTAGTGTGACCAACAGTCTCAGTTTGCACAGAGCTGGGGAGTTCTCTGTGACATAGGACTTTGAGTGCTAAAAACAGAAAAGCTGGGAAGATCTTGGGCAAACCAGGATGCATTGGTCAGATACTCTGTCTCTAATAGGGCCTAGTTAGTATGCCAGGAGTTCTATTTCAAAAGGTGTGTGATTCTCCACTGAGGATAACATGGTTTCACTGCAGAGCATCAGAAACCTGTGTTGTTATTCTCCCACTGGGGTTTGCTATACATTCTTTGGAGTCATTTAGCCAGATGTCCTTATTCCCCTGGTCAAGGTCCCAGCTTTTCTCCACCAGAGCCTTGACCTTTGGTTATCAGACCTGTCTTGGTTGCATCAGCCACTCTGACTTGAAGTCCTGGGTATGGTCCTTGGCTTTCTGCATCCTCCAGCTGAAGGAGATGAGAGCTTCACTGCGTGTGACCAAAGTCCCTGGGGCTTGCATTCCTGGCTGTCAGTTGCTTATTGCTCATCTTCAACTGTGCATTATCTTTTTGGAGAGGATCAGTGATGCTTAGCAATAGCCAATCCCACTCTTTTTATGTCTGCTTATTCTTAAGTGCCAGGCGCCCTGTAGATTGCTCTCACTAGTTCTTTCCCAGTACACATTCCCAATTCACAACTGATGAAAGTTTTAACAACAGAACCACCACCTGGTGCAGGGCTGTCAGTATTCCTACTATCACCAGAAAAACAGGCCCCAATTGCCAGCAGGTGGTGAATGATTCAGCTTCAAACTCTGTCTTACCTCCACCAGCTTTCTCACCCCTTTTTCTCTCAGTGCCATCTGTTGCAAGGCTGGCTCTCTAGAAGCAGTCACCGACACAGAGTTCAGGGAGCACAATATTCATTAGAAAGTAATACCAGTAAAGGGAAGGGAGAAGAGCCAGTATTGGTCAGAGGAAGAAGGTGATCAGCAATGCAAACCCACAAAGCTTTGGGCATTCTGGAATGAATATTCCCTATCAGAGTCTCTTGCAGGCTGCCCTGAAAGAGTAAGACCAGCGAAGCGGCTTCTGCAGCTGAGGCTGATGCTGGAGCTGATACTGGTTGCTAACTTCACTCACTCTCTGCAGCTGGCCCTACGTTCCTCTGGGAAGAGGGGTCTGCATAGCACATTTCCAAGCTGTACACCTTCCCTCTCCTCAAACAACTCAGGAGACCTCATGAAACAGGTCAATGGTGTTGCACAGGACCCGATGTGGACATCCCTCCACCTAGCAGGACAAATTGAGCCCTCTGTGTTCCCACCATGTGGTGAGGGCAAAGATGGCAGGGAGGACCCAAAGAATAATTGTGTGTAAATTAGAGGGTAAAAGATAAAGGCACCACAACAATCTAAGAAGAAAAATGACAGCTTGCCCCTCTCCAGATATTTCTTTCATTATCTTTTCCTCCCATCTTTTCCAGTCCAAGCTCCACAATAAGAACACAAGGGCTCAGTTTCCCTCAAATTTCTTGGAAAAGACCCAGGTCTATCTGTATCAGTCTTTCTTCCAGATTTCTGCCAGAAATGTTCAATCAAATCATGATTGATCTTCCCTGTATTTGAAATCAAAGCTGGAAAGGAGAAATCTATGTATCTCAGGCTCCATTTTCTGCCTACTCCCCTGACCATCTGGTGCCTGTCTCCCATGGACCATCCTACAGGGAACTGACCGATCATGTCATCCCTTTAGTGTGACCAGCCATGCAAATATACCAAGACTGCTTTCTACAGGTCTACAACGTTGCATGCTTAAAAAGTTAAGAGCATTTAAAGTGCAAGTATTACTCTGAAAATGTTCTCTAATTAATAAATGTTCTACATTTTAATGTGAGAATGTTTAATATTTAATTTTTCAATAATTTTATCATTTATAATTTATTAAATTTATTTTGTGGCTTGTATTTATTAAAAATTGATATACTTCCTATTTCTGTTACTCCAATGTTATTTTTATGCAAAATGAAAAAAAATGGTGCTTTTAAGTCACAGGATTTTTTTTCTTAAGCCTCAATCGCGACACATTAAGACTCTAGTATTCTAGGCCTCCCTTATATTATCTCTCCCAACCTTTTCCCAACAGCTATTGCATTTTCGTAGGTCAGGGGATCAGTGACCCTTCAGAAGCAGGGTAAGATGTTCAGGTTTTTCCCAGTGAGCTGGGAGTAGAGATTATTGCAGTGCTATGTTTCATGGCATGGGAATGGTATGGACTTAGAGCAGCCATCGTCCACATGCCACTGAAAATTCAGACTCTGCATTAAAATGCATTGAGTCAGGGATTGCTGGCCCTCGGACTTGACAGCTCAAATGTCTTCAGTTTCCAGTCAGGTAATATAAAAGAAAGAGATGCTAGAAGTGGCGTTGGTGGTAAATGCCTCAACCTTTCGAAACTAAATGTTTTCAAAGAAACAAAACATGATTGATGCTTTTGATCTGCATTCTGTCACTTTGTGCTCTCTGCAAGAGAAGCCTTGAGATTTTAACTGAAGTCTGAATATACGGCTTCCCTTGCAGAATTTGTCCTCCTAGGTGGAGGGGATGCTTTTATTAAACTTCTTTCCACAGTGTGGGTTATAGGCAACTCAAGTTATTAAGGTCAAGGGACCGCAATATGAACTAAATGGAGGGGCATACTAGCATAACATTCAGCAAGCACACAGCAGGTCCAATTCATTCCACACACAAATGTTTATTGAGCATTTACTATGGGAAGTCCCTATGAGGTCAGCTGAAGAGAGAGGTTCAAGGGGTGAGAAGCACTTGTCAGTGGAGTTGGCAGCATGAACGACAGAGGGGAAGCATGACCTTTGCAACTCTGTAAGTCACGAAAACTCTGTGAACAAAAGCCTGTCAAACAGGGCTGTGAAGTGCTATGAAATGCTGTGTTCAAAATATGATATAAATTCATTAATGTCAAAATCTACCATTCATATTTAACATTATCTCAGGATGACTCATGAACATGCCTTCTCACCACTACTGAACTAAGGGCATGGTCCACATCTGTTTTGTTTCTTAACATCCTGCACAGTCCCTTGCTCATAGTAACTTCCGTAAAGACAGGCCAAGTGAATTAATGTTTATACCCAGATCATCGCTAGCTTGTAGGCCACTGGAAGATAGATTGGATGTCTTTTTCATTAATGTGTCTTCCAAGGAATGAACAACAATGATTTTCATTGATGGTGCTGAGCAAATGCTGGTTTCATTGAAGGGAACCATCTGACACTCAATCCTTTTTCTGATCCTCGCTCCCGCAGGGCCCTTCTCCCAACCTGGCAGTGCTGAGTGGGGTCTCCTTCGGTGCCAAACAGAGCTGTCTCCTGTAATCTGCTGAGAGTCTGTAGCATTTTGATATAATGCATTAAAACATTTCCTCAGCCAAGTGTTTTACACAACATAAAATATTTTTCTATGCTAATGTTTCTTTTATTGAGTTTTTTCTTTTTACAAAAAATTATCACACATTCTACAGATATTCAGCAACACTTACTCAACTGAAACACAAAATAAGATTACAGAAACACCAAATACAGACATTCTCTCAAATTAACCAGGAAAAAACATTGTTAGTGAGGAACAAACTCCACGACATCCATGGCAGCGCAGACCTGCCGAGGGTCCCTCCGTCAGATGTCATGTCGGTGGGCACTCTTCAGGTGGCGGCACTGCTGTCACTTTACCTCCTGACCAGCAATCGAGACAGAGGCTGAGCATTCCCTGTCTCTGTTCTTAGAAGAGGGCTTATACTGCAGCTCTCAGAGTCTAAAAAGGAGACAGAAACTAAAACAAATGAGAGCAAGGAGGACATGAATGTCTTATGTAAATTCTGCAAGAGCTACTGCATTGAGAAGAACACTCTCCAACAGAAGAAATTGGAGCGGGCCTTCACCCTGGGAAAGGGCCAGGATCTGAGCAAAAGTTGGTGAGGAGCTGTCAGAAGAGAGGGGATATTAAAGTCCTGGTCATGGGGAGGAGAGTGTGAGCAGGAGGAGTGAGGGAGGATGTTCAGGTAGGACATCAGTGAGGGTCCATGGTGAAGAAAGTTGGGGGGTACGGGTTGAATACTGGGAAGTGAGGCCATGAGTTGGATATGGTGCTCAAGGAAGGCTTAGATTAAGTACACAAAGCTCAACTCTTTATACTTCAATTTGCAACTTCACATTACACCAATTTGGTCCCCCTGTGAGTTACAGGCAACAGGCCAAGGAGTGTATAGCCTTGCAGACAAAGTTAACAGCACTCGTTCATATCTCCATTATATCTGATCCTCACAGATCAGCCATGAGTTCTCCATCATTGGTATTATTATTCCTAGTGGACCACTAAGGAGTTAAGTGCAAAATGTTGCAATACCTGGGGAGAGGGTCTAGAATTCGGGTCTTCTGACCACTCACTCACTGGGTTGCTCTCTTATTTCCTTTATATCTCTGTTCAAATTTCACCCTCTTGGCGAAGGTTTCCCTGCCTATCATGTATAAGTAGTAACCCTCACTCCACATTTAGACTTCCTTTCCCTCTTTCCCTGCCTTAGCACTATGGCCTTCAGAAACACAAATACTTTCCTGTCTGCTTGTTTATGCTTTTTCTCCCTTCTTTCATTAAAATGTAAGTGCAACACAAGCAGAACTTCTCCATTCTATTCCCTACTGTATCTTCCAAACCTAGAAGTGTGCCTGGCTGATCCACTCTGGAATGAAGATCAGCCCATTTGAATCAACTGCAGATCTTGTTCCAGTGCAGATTCTGATGCCTGGGATAGAGCCTGTGAGGCTGAAGTTGCTGGTCTGCAGACCATTCCCTATGACACTGGTCTGTTTGGTCTTCTTTGAGCTCTGGGGTGGGTGAAAATGGCCATTGAGGAGGGCAAGCAGGTCCAAAGTGCAGGGCAGTGGCTACAGCAAATCTTCCATAGGTCCATTCTCTCTATCTTCAGTAATTCCCCTATGATGTCCTGTGCATCTTGCATGTGTGATGTTCCTAAACTCCAAATAGGAACTAGCGTTTATCTCACTTCTATCCCACAGCACTTTGACAAAACAGCAGTCTCAGAGTCACCAAGCCTTCTTCATGAACACTTAGGGAGCTGCTCTGTAATTGAAAACCTGGTTTAATTCCTAAGCATACCTTAAAAACAGAAAGGTCTCAAAGGTTGCAGATAAAGGAACCAACTCTCTCAAACAGGGGTTTTCTTTAGGGTCTGTTTGGCAAACACGTATGCTTCTTACTTTGAGGCAGGCCATGTCAGCAGTTTAATTTAAGACATCAAATGAGAAACAATCTGTCTGGTATAACCTTTTGCCGGTGAAATGAACAGCTTCTGAGCCATCTCCCAGAGAACACTCTCATTATCCTGGTCTCCGTGACATGGGACATATTGTCTCTTTTCTTGACTTGACCTTAACACATCACTGATGCAAAACATATTTCTAGTTTGAAAAATAGTCATCTAGAAAATAAGACCATTTTATCATCTCAGCCACAGTTCTGAGCCTCAACACTGTTGAAAATGTGTTTTATTTGTACCAGTGACTGCTTCTAGCCTCTTAAAAAATTAGGAAAATCTTTGTGAGCAGAGAGGTACCTTGAAAAAATTGATGTCTTTCCATTAGAAACATAAGGTCAACAAACAAAGATCAATGGAATCATAGACTCTGACTGTGGTCACAAAAGTTCCTTTAAAATGAGGGGTAAAAGGGGCTTTGTTTGCAAGCAAAGATTCATGATTAAAACATTTTAAAAATTATATATATAAAGCTCTGTAAATTCTTAAGGAGGAGAGGAAAATGAGAGACTAATTTAATGCAACATTTTCACAGATGAGAAGATGGTCACCCCAGAGAGGGGGATTTACCCAAAATATGTAGCCTTGTTGGAAGAAGCAGGACTAGAATGCAGATCCTTTGGTTTTCAGGCTAATGGCCTCTCTACTTTACCACTTTCTTCCTTGAAAAAAGTCCTACATGATGGTTTTACCTGTATTACTTATATGAGAGTCTCCTTGCACTTAAATTAGGATTAGTTTCAACTACTATTAATAGTGGCTAGAACAAGATAAAAATCTACCTATTGTCATAGGCAGACTGGGAAATGTGCATTGTGACTCAGATGCGGGTTTTTTTCACTGAAGAAGAAAAAGAATATGGGTATAGGGAGGCAAGGAGCTACCTACTTCTGCTAGTGTAGACAGTGTGTATATAGTACTAAAAACACCAGTGTATCTAAATTTGGCATCTTTAAAACCAATACATAAGGGATATGGTTCTGGAAGCTTACACTAGACTAACCTTCCATGGATAACATTTCAACACTTTGCTGGCAGGGGATGGTGCGGGGGTGGGGATGGCCTTCTTGAAGTCACTGGAGAACAACAAAAAGCTATTGAAAAGGATTCGACCATTTAAAGAAAGGGGCCACACTCATTGGGTGAGATCCACTTTTATATGGCTTTTCCCTTGAGTGTACTTACCAGTCTACAAGGTACAGGGAAGGTTAGAACCTGAGCAGAATGCTGCTATCTTACAGACTTGAAAGGTACTGGAAATTGGGTGGGGAAAATCCTGGAAATTAAAGGGACTAATCAGAATCTGCATATAAGCTTTCCACAAATCTTTTGCTGCCTCCTGTTCTGTGCTTGCATGAGGAGGCTATAGAGAGCCTAGTAGAAGCAGCAATTGGAAGGCTGAAAAGATTTAAAATGTAGTTCAGCTCTGCAGATGCTGCCAAGCAAGAGTTGGGGGTTTAAGTTCCTCCAAGTAAAAGGGGCTTGGCTACTATTTTTTCAAACATTTTTCTGCCCTATTCTTCCTCTTTGTCTGGGATTCCAATTGCACATATATTAGACTGCTTGATATGGTACCACAGGCTACTGAAGCTTTGTTCTTTCCCCCACCCACCAGCTTTTTAAGAAAAATCTTCATTCTTCAGATTGGATCATTTCTATTGCTATATATTCACATTCACTGACACTTTTTTCTGCCAACTTGCATTTGCTCTTAAGCCCATATTCAATGAATTTTCTATTTCAGATATTGTACTTTTCAGTTCTAGAATTTCCTTTTTTAAAAAAAAATATAGCTTCAATTTCTATGCTGAGATTCCCCATCTGTTCACTTGTTATGACCATTTCTCCCCCTCAAAGTACTTGTACATATTTATAATAGTTTCTTTAAAGTCTTTGTCTGTTAATTCCAACATCTAGATCATAACAGGTTTATTTCAATTGGCTGTTTTTTTTTTTCTTGAAAATGGGTCAGATTTTTCTTTTCCTCCATGTACCTAGTAGATTTTTACTGTACAAAGGACACTGTAAATTCTGTTTGGTAGAGATTCTGGTTTCTGTTATCTTCCTTTGTAGACTGTTGACTTTTTTGCATCAGGTAATTAAATTATTGGCTGATGATCTTAAACTTTTGAAGACTTGGTTCATTGTGTTGTTAGAGAGAAACCACAAATAACCAAAGAAGGATGGAAAAGTGACATTACTAGAGATTCTACAAATATTAAAAAGATAATAAGGGATTGCATACAACTTTATGCCAATAAATTTTACAACTCAGATGCAATGAAAAACTGACAAGAGAAAGCAAACAATAACAAACTTTCCTCCAGAGAAATCCCAGGCCCATGTAATTTCACTGAGGAATTCTTTCCAACATTTAAGAGATAAATCACCAATTTTACATAAACATTTTTCAGAAAAAAGAGGAATATTATGAGATCATACTATAACAAAAGAAAATAAGTGAGAGAATCTCTATGATCATGTCAATCCATTTTCAAGAAATACTAAGAAGAAACTTTTCAGGACTAAAAAAATATTAGAAGAGTCTTATATAAACATGAAGTAACAAAGAATACAAGAAGTGGTAAATAAGCTAGATATCAAAGGACTAAGAAAACATGTGACAAAATCCAACACCCATTTGTAACAAAAACCATCAACAAACTTAAAAAAAAGTGAACATTTTTAGTTTTATGAAGGAAATCTTTAGGACCCTACAGGTAAGCTCATACTTAATTGTGAAAGATTAAATGCATTCCTCCTCAGACCAGAAATAAAGAAGTTAGGTCTCACTATTTCTGTTCAATGTTGTACTTAAGGTCATAGCTAGTACAATAAAGCAAGTTTAAAAATGGGTATAGATATTAGAAATAAATAAGCACTGTCTTCATATGTGACATGTTTTTTGATTAAAAAATTCTAGAAATTTTCAAATCACTACTTAGAACTAATAAGTGAATTTAGCAAGGTCACTGGATGCAAAGACAATATGCAAAAACAAGTTGCACTTCTATATATTAGTAATGAACAACTTAAAAATAAAAAATTTGTAAGTTACATTTATAGCAGCATCAAAGAGCATAAAATAAATAAGAATACATTTAATGAAAGCAGTGTGAGACCTGTATTGTGAATAAAACATTGCTGAGAGTAAAGAAGATTTTAATAAATAAAGAAATGGATTTTGTTCATGGACTAGAAGACAATATTATTAAGATGTCAATTATCTCTAAATTAATTTAGACGTTGAAGCACATCTCAATCAGAATTGTAATGGGCCTTTTTATTTTTAAAAAAGAGATTGTTTCTAAAATTTATAGAGAAATTCAGAGGACATAGATTAGTAAAAATCACTTGAAAATGAATAATACTGGAGGACTCATGCTACTGATTTAAAGGTTTGCTAGAAAGCTATAGGAATCAGGACAATGTGGTATTGGCATAGGATAGACAAATAAATGATTATACCATGGTGGAAAGTCCAGAAATATATCCACATATATATGGTCAACTGATTTACAAAAAAATTGCCAACATGATTGATTTTGGAAATATTAAACATTTAGGTTGTTACAAATTTTTATTATTATAAATAAAGCAGCCATACATATTTTTGAATAATTTTTGTGGGACATGTTTTCTTTTCTCTTGAGTAAATACCTAGGACTGGAATTCCTGAGTCACAGATATGCGTATAAACTTACTTTCATTAACATTAATGACAAAAACCACAATTACTTTTGTACCAACCTAATACATGGTGCTTTTAGTAATGCAAACATTACTTTAGAATAGATCAAAGACATTAACATAAGCTTCCCAGAAAAAGATGTAGGGATGGATAATTAGCATATGAAAAAGGGCTTAACATCATTAGTCATCAGGGAAAGGCAATTAAAATTATATTGGGATATAACCGTGTATTTTTTAAATGGCTAAATTTAAAAGACCAACAACACCAAATGTTGGTGAAGATGTAGAGGAATTGAAACTCTGTCACTCATGGTACAGATAGTAGTGGAAAATGGAACAAACACTTTAAAAACAAGTTTGATATTTTTTAAATAAAGGTCTATATTTATATGCATATCCATGACTCAGGAATTCCACTCCTAGGTTTTACCCAAGAGAAAGGAAAACTTATATCCCACAAAAAGGGTTATGCAAAAATACATATAGCTGCTTTATTTATAACAGTAAAAACATTGGTAACAACCCAAATGTCTATAAACAGGAGAATGATAGATAAATTCTTGTACATTCATACTTCTCAGCATCAATTGATACAACAAAAGTTTAATCTCATGAGAGAAGGAAGTCTCACAGAAAGAAGACATATTATTTCATTTCATTTAGAAGATGTTCAATGAAAGGTGAAAGAAACATGTGATGGAAATCAGAACAATGATTTCCCGTGGTGGCATGAGGAAATGAGAGAAATTTCTGGGGTGGTGTATACACACACACGTACAAATACATTGTATTCTTTGTTTTATTTATGTTGCATGGCTTGTTTGGGGTGTTTACCACACAAGTCTCTACGTTCATCAAAATGCAGAGAATTGTACTATGTGTGTATTTTACTATAGGTAAATTATACCTCAATTGAAAAAATATGTTACTTTTTAAGCGATTGTTTTTCTACTATGTGTGTGTATGTTTTGGCCTAAGTAGATGCAGTGAAAATTCTCTTATCAGCATGATTAGAACAGCTAGTTGGTTATTTAATTTTAAAAGCTACTAAAATTCATTAAAACGGTATATATTTACACACATATTTTAAATATTTTATCTTTCATACAAAAACAAAAGCATATGTGTGTGTGTGTGTGTGTGTGTGTGTGTGCATTCATTGCTAATCTTTTTATATATGGCCAAGGCCTTTGCTCTTTGTGTTCCACATTGTCATTCTTGTATAAACCATCTCTGTAACTAGTATCTACAATTTCTAGTCTTAATTTCTTTAAAAAGGAGTAAAAATTTAAAGCATTTTTGAAGCAATATAAAAGCAAAATCTTTCTAGGTTTTTATATATGTTTTTCACATTCTATGTCTTGTGTGCCTTACAATTAATTTGACAGACTTTTTTGTGTCTTCCTTTCATCTAGATTTCCAAAGTATTCAACTTTGTTTTCACAGCAGAGGAATGACAACTCTTTTTTTTTTTTTGGCAGTGGTGGGGTGAGACAGGGTCTCACTCTGTCGCCCAGGCTGGAGTGCAGTGGCACAATCTCAGCTCACTGCAACCTCCACCTCCCAGGTTCAAGCAATTCTCCTGCCTCAGCCTCCCAAGTAGCTGGAACTACAGGCGTATGCCACCACGCCAGGCTAACTTTTTGTCTTTTAGTAGAGATGGGGTTTCACTGTTTTGCCCAGGCTGGTCTCAAACTCCTGAGCTCAGGCCGTCCTCTCGCCTCGGCCTCCCAAAGTGCTAGGATTACAGGTGTGAGCCACTGTGTCTGGCCAACTCTCCTTTTGTCATTCTTATTTCAGTGGGTTACATGATATTCAATTAAATTGAATGAAGACATATTATTTCACAATAACCATACAATCTTGCACTGAGGCTTGGCTCAGATTCCTGTAGCTTCTCATTTAAACTCAAGATAATGACTTCCTTCCACACATCAAGATGTAATAAAGTCAGAAGATGGTGAAGGGGGAAGAAAGCTTTGTCTTTTAAACCTGCAAATCTCTGAAAGAGTCCTTTGCTTTCCTTGCCCTCTTAAAATAGTTTTTGCTCCAATAGCTATAATCCACAGTGAAATTACGGCAATCCTTAAAAGGATTTTTTTTTCCTGTCTATATTATTTCTTTCTCTACTATGTAAAGGCAATTGTTAGTTTAAAGGAATTTAGAAACATTATTTCTAAGTGGCCAATAAACATACAAAATGATACCCAGTTTTTAAATACTAAGCAGAACACAGACTAAAATCATGATACCACTACATGGCAATCAGAAGCAAATTGGCAATCAATGGGATCTTTCATACACTCCAGGTTAAAATGTGAATTCTTTCAACCTCTTTGAAATTTTATTAGGTTATGGTATGGCATCACCTAATAAAATTGAAAATGCGGAAATACTAGCAATTCATTTTTTTAGGTATGTCCCCTGGAGATATATGTGCGTGGGTGCACTAGGACACCTGTTCAAGAATTTTCTTCATAGCAGGGTTTATAATTGTCCCATCTTGGAAACAAACCAAATGCTTTTCAGTAGTAAAATGAATTAATAGTAGCATATCCACACAATGGAATATTGTTGCTATGGTCTGAATGTTTGTGTCCCCCAAAATTCATACGTTGAAATCCCGACCCCCAAGGTGATGGCATTAGGAGGTGGGGCCTTTGGAAGATGATTAGGTGGGATTAGTGCCCTCATTGAAGAAGCCCCAGAGAGCTGCCTTGCCTCTCCCACCAAGTGAGGATCAGTGAGAAGGCTTTATGAAGAGGTGTGCCCTCCCTAGACAACCCATCTGCTGACGACTTGATCTTGAACTTTCCAGCATCCAGAACTATGAAAAACAAATTTCTGTTGTGTATAAAGTACCCAGTTTATGGCGGTTTTTATAGCAGCCTGAATGGACTAAGACAATTACATAGCAATGAAACTGTAGAGACTAGAGTTACACACAACAAAATAGATGGATCCTATAAACACTACTGAGTAAAAAAAGAAAGTCACAAAACAATACACACAGCATGATGCTTTCTTATAAAGTTCAAAACCAGGGAAAATCAACCTACATTTTAAAGGATGCATACTATATTGATATGACAAAAATAAAAACAACGAAATTATTTTCACAGAGGCCAGGAGAGTGGTTTCATGTGGAGGAAGGAAGTTTCTGGGAGGGGGTGTATGAGGAAAGAACTTCCAGGTGCTAGTGACGTTCCCTTTCTGACCTGAATAGTGCTTGCATGGTGTTGATTCTTAATCATTTTACAACTGTGTGCATAGGTGTTACATATTTTCTCTACGTTTCACAATCTAGTGTTTTAAAACATCCTGAGTGTTCTACATAATTCATTTAATTCTCCCTGCCACCATCATCTCTTTCTCTCCCCAATTCTTTGTTTGAAGATCACGCCCAGGGGCATTGTTTTCACTCTAAGAAGCATGAAGATTCTAATCACTAATTTTCTTAGTCTCTTTGGTTAATTTTAAGAATGAAGTAGGACTGGGAAGAAATGGGAACAGTAACACTCAACAGCAGCTACAGAGTAAGGAAGTGGACTAAACATCCATTAGTATAAATTTATGCTAAGAAAAATATGTTTCCTATTTTATAGCTTACTTTAGAGCAAATTCACTCATCTAAATTATCTAATAATCAGAGTGCCAGTAGATTAATTTTCACATTAAGCATAATTATTTAAGTTATGTACAAGTGTTCTTCCTAGTATTTGCCTTTCTACATCCGTGAATTCTATATTGTAATCCAATTTTGATTTGAAATTGAAAAAACACTTTAATAAAAGCTTTAAGACCAATTATCAAGATTTCTTTTTTTTCACTTAGTAAATGATTCAGCTGCAAGATGTTGCTTAAGAACCCACTAGAATCAACAAAATCAAACTTGCTAAGCTTTCTTCATTCATTTTGGCATTGCTTATAAAGCTCATCATTGTCAATAGCTACTAGGCCCATCAAGGCAGTATCTATTTGTGAGACTTTTTTTAAAAAAAATCTTGTATGTAATGACTAATTTTTCATTTTCCATTGTGTTAACCACAGAGGGCTGAATAGACTGCATTCGGTAGGCTGTATTCATGGTTAGATAGTGCATGGACATGGGAGCGCACGCGCGTGCACACACACACACACACACGTGCACATGCACATCCCAAGCTGCACCACTGGAAGATTTCAGTCCACAGAAATAAACTCAGTGAGTGTCCACTGGTCTGGTATTCTAGCCAAATATCCTCAGGCCACTTGACGATGATGCCCCTCATCACCAGATCTTTCAAGTAATGCCAAACTGTAGGGAAAACATTCGAGAAAAGTATGACTGTCTCTTCAGTCATGTGGTGAATAAAAGAGCCGAATCAAATAATGCCTGCCCTTTCAAATGTTTCTGTTTTCTGTTGGGTTGTTGGCATCCACACATGGTTCTATTAGTCAAGGAAAATCATAGGAAAGGGGATGCTTTGAAGGGCTAGTTTTTAGATATTTTTAGTTTTCTGAAGTTTATTTCCTGGATATGGTTGCATTTCAGGGACTGAGGAAGCGTCTCTAACTGCATTTGTGTCTACTAGATATCTCATGAAAATGGAATTAATTTTAATTAGCATAATGCCCCAATGATGTCCACCAGTGCTGGTATGGGAAAATAAATTGTGGCATACTTACATAATAAAAGGGATAAGCTTGGCCCTAACTAAATTTCCATTTCAACTCTAGATTATCACATTATCAGATGAGTCTCTGTATTATTCTAAGAGGTTTTGATACCAGATTTACTGGCGTAATTAAAAATGAAGTGATAATGAAAGAGCCCCCCTCTACTTTACAAAACCTGTGTAGTGGTCCTTTGATTTCTATGGTAATGACACAACAGATATGCCACATGAATTCTCACAGCTGTCTCGGCACAACAAGAACAGCTGTTCCGCTTAGAATTCCAATGAGGGTCAGCTAAAAGCCAGGCACTTACACAGTGCTATGCTCCCAGCACAGGAGAAGAAGGGTGAGCCTACTGGGTTCTCCCATCTCTGCCACCTGCTTAAATACAGAAATCTGTAAGTTCTGCCTCATGCAGAGATAACCTCCATAACCAAATAGATGGGCAAAGTTGTGTCTAGGTTTAGAAATTCTTGATAGGCAGTCCATTGACTTAAATAAGACATAAAACATTTTTAATTTTGAATGATAATATTGGATGCAAAATATTGGTACATATTTTAAATATGTTTGATGTAATGTAATGTTACAGACATTTAGCTTAAAATATGTTTAATATTAATAAAACAAATTCTGGAAAAGCCGCCCTTCAATTTATAAAATAGAACCTACACATTTGGTTGAAGGCCTTTTTGTGGTCCTATCCCAGTCCACTGCCTGTCCTCCCACAGATAACAACTACTCTGAAATTTTGGAAATTGTTTCTTCTTTTTCCTTTTTTTTTTCTAAATTCACTTGAATACCTAAATAATGGATATTTAATTTTGTTGGTTTTTGAATTTTATAAAATGATGTACAGCTTTCTGCATTCTTCTAGGACTCGCCCTTTTTATTCAACTGTCTCTAAGATTCACTTGTATTGAGATACGTTGCTACAATTCACTCATTTTTGCTACTTGGTTTTATTGAATTAAATATGTAAAAGTTCCTTGCTTTGCTGTGATAAACAATGCTGCTATGCATATTTTGGTAGATGTCTCTCGGTTCACATGTGTTAATGTTTCTCTGGGGTATATACCTACAAAGGAAATTGCTGTATGTGCGTGTTAAGTTTTTTAAGATAATGCCAAACTCTTTTCCAACTTCCACAGCAATGCGTAAGCATTCTTATTGTTCTACATCTTTGCCAAAACTTAATCATTCAAGACTTAATTTTTGCCAGCTTTTTGGGCATAAACTCTGTATCTTTTAATTTGCATTTGTCTAAATACAAATGAGTTTGGGTTTGTTCTTCGATACGAATTTAAGTATAAGCTTGTTGAGTATGATTTTTAAAAACCTTATTAGAATTTTGTTTGGAATTGCATGTTATTAATAGATCAATTAGGGGAGAATTATCAGGTTAAGAACTGTGATGGGGGCCGGGCGCGGTGCCTCAAGCCTGTAATCCCAGCACTTTGGGAGGTCGAGGCGGGTGGATCACGAGGTCAAGAGATCGAGACCATCCAGGTCAACATGGTGAAACTCCGTCTCTACTAAAAATACAAAAAATTAGCTGGGCATAGTGGCACGTGCCTGTAATCCCAACTACTCAGGAGGCTGAGGCAGGAGAATTGCCTGAACCCAGGAGGCGGAGGTTGGGGTGAGCCGAGATAGCGCCATTGCACTCCAGCCTGGGTAACAAGAGCGAAAATCCGTCTCAAAAAAAAGAAAAAAAAAACAAAACTGTGAGGGGTTTGAGATTTTACTCTACTTGCAAGTTCACGTCAGTCCAATAGTTTCAGGGATCCTGGCAGAAGATGCTAGACTCTTGAATCAGAGACAAAGAACTTTATTACCCACAGCAATGGCAGTAGCCAGAGTATCAGCATTTTCCTGAAGTGCTGATCCTGAAGATTCTGAAGCTGTAATTCCCACAGGACATGTGAAGAGGGTGGGTGACACCTGTGTCTGTATTGGGCTGTGGTACAGGAGAGGAACACTGAGCATAGGAAACAAGTATTTTATATGGAACATCAAATATGCTTACCCTCTGCTCTAGAGGGAGACACTCTCCCTGTCTTTGAAGGCTATTCACCATAAGAACATCTTTGAAAAGATAATCCAGAGCAAAGGCAGCAAGTAAGTAAGCAACCTCTGTTTGAAAGAGATGCAGAAATGCAAGAGGCCTATGGAGACGTGTCTCTCAACATGACATCTGTAGAATACTAAGACTTCCTTTCTGTGAAGATGTTTGCTCTGCTCTCTACATTTTTTTCTGTCTTTTAATATAGCTTTGTAATTGACTCATAAAGGAATGCTACTTTGTGTTGCTTTTGTAAAAAGTATTTTTTGAAATTATATTTTTCTACTTCATGATTGGTATATAGAAATGTAAATGAGTATCATATTTGAACATTACATCCAAGTAACTTTTAAATCTTCTTAATTCTATTTTCTAATTCTTTTGAGGTTTTGCTCATCTTTGCCTGTTATGTCTATATTCTTGTTGGCTGTACATAATTCAGTTTGTCTTTTCCATTATGGCCCCTACCCTTTTATTTTGATAGTTCTGTGCTGGCTTAGCTCTCTGATTAGCATGTTAAATAGAAGTTATAATAATAGTAACCAGTCTTTAATAGAAGGTCTCACTCTACTGCCCAGGCTGGAGTGCAATGGTGTGATCATAGCTCAGTGTAGCCATGAATTCCTGGGTCCAAGCAATCCTCCTGCTTCAGCCTCCTGAGTACCTAAGGCAAGAAGTGCCATGCCTAGCCACTTTAAAAATTTTTAGGGACAGGTCTCACTATGCTGCCCAGGCTGGTCTTGAACTCCTGGTCTCAAGTGGTCCTTCCACCTTGGCCTCTCAAAATGTTGAGATTATGTGTGTGAACCACTGTGCCTGGACTTTTCACAATTTTATACTGTTTGGTTTTTGATTTGTCTGTTCATTTTGGTAGTTTCTTTTTCCTTATACACGTCAAACAACTTCTTAATACAACATGTTTATTTTGTAGTAGTATGTGTCTGAAAATGTAATATCGAAGTCTTTGAGGATGTGGATCTATTTGTTGTTTCTACGGATTTGCACCACTAATCCTGGGTTATGTCCTTTTTTTCTCTGTGATTTTAGACTGTGGGTTCATAGTTGCTGGCACTCTATCTCTGGATAGAATGCATATCTTTGGAAGCCTGCATTGAGGATACTTTTCTCCATGGATGATTTTTGTTTGCTTTTGTCAGACACTGAGCACCACTGACATGAATCCTCTTAAAAATACAATTATCAGCAACATAAACTAAGCGGACAGTGTAGATTCAGTTACTAACGTCATCTGTTGTGTGTGTGTGTGTGTCTGTGTGTGTGTTTGAGACAGGGTCTTGCTCTGTGAAACACACTGGAGTGCAGTGTAATCATGGCTTACAGTAGCCTTGACTTCCCAGGCTCAAGTGATCCTCCCACTTCAGTCTCCCAAGTAGCTGGGACTACTGGCATGCGTGTACCACCATGGCTGGCTTTTTTTTTTTTTTTTAAGTTTTTTGAGATTTTATAGAGATAGAGTCTTCCCATGTTGGCCACGCTGTTCTCAAACTCCTGGGCTCAAGCAATCCTCTTGCCTTGGCTTCCCAAAGTGCTGGGATTACAGGCATGGGCCACCACACTTGGTTTAAACCCATGTGAATGTTGTTAGCCAGTAGCTGTTAATTTGCAGAGGAGTCCTTAAAAAGAAAAATCCATGAGTAACGCAGGCTGAGAATGGTTACTTTGCCCACTATCTGCCTCTTCGATTTTTTGGTTTATCGTAGTTCACCATTTTTTGGAGGGGGCGGGAAACGGAGTCTTGCTCTGTTGCTAGGCTGGAGTGCAGTGGCGGAACTCAACTCACAGCAACCTCCGCCTCCTGGGTTCAAGTGATTCTCCTGCCTCAGCTTCCTGAGTATCTGGAACTGTAGGCGCACACCACCATGCCCAGCTAATTTTTATATTTTCAGTAGAGATGGGGTTTCACCATGTTGGCCAGGATGGTCTCAATCTCTTAACCTCATGATCTGCCCGCCTCAACCTCCCAAAGTGCTGGGATTACAGGCGTGAGCCACTGTGCCTGCACAGTTCACTGTTTTTAAAAGGGTAGAGCCTTTCAGGGATCCAGGCTTTCTGTGAGGTAGACTCTGATCTGACTCTCAGTTATTCACTGGCCCTAAAGTTTCCACAAGTTCTCTAGGCTATCGTGATCAATATAATCCCATATTCTGGTTGTTTCCAGGCTTGTCTCTATAGCGATAAAAGTTTAGCACATGCATCAGAGTCACCTGGAGGATTTGCACACAGATTTGGGGCCTTACTGTCTGAGTTTCTGATTTAGTAGGTCTCATGTGGGGCCCAAGAATTTGTAGGTGTAAGTTCCCAGGCAGTGCTGATGTGATTGATCTGGGGTCTGCACTTGAGAAACACCTCTCTGGACCAGGTTGGTTGGCAAATTTTCTCTGTGAAATGCCAGAGTAAATCTTTCTGACTTTGTAGATCACATGGCCTTTGTGGCAACCACTCAACTCTACTGTTGCAGCATGAGATCAGCCACAGAGAATGTAACAACAAATGGGTATGTTTGTGTCCCTAGAAAACTTTAGTACAAAAATATGTGTCTGGCCATGCTTGACCCAGGAGCCACTCTTTGCTGATCCCTATTCTAGACTCCTATTCACACTTTGTCCCAGGCCACAGGAGTTTCTTTTGCTTTCTTACAGGTATATTGGTCACTTTAAAAGGTTTTCAAAAATATTTTAATGAACATTTCTAGATGTTATGTAGCAGAAAATCTTTCAGGATGTCCTTTCCACTATATTATTGTAAGTAGACCCCCTGCATTTTACATTTTTACTTGTTTGAATAATTTAGGCCAAGGCTTTTCTAGATCTTATTTTTCCTACAAGTCTAATCTCTTCAGTAGGCCATAAAACATTTATGATTTGCCCTTGCTTTCTTCCTGGAACCTTTTCCACCTGCTGCCTCAGTATAGCACACCTTCCTATTAAACTCGGTTACCTCAAGGGCCCTGCTCTTTCCATGCTATCTCATTCCCTCATGCCTTTCCACAGGTTTTTCCATTTTCCAGGTTGCCTTCTATTCCTTCCCCCAAGCAGGTCTGGTAAATTCCCACTATTTCTCTAGCCTTCAGGAAAAGCTCCTCCTCTGCGAAGCGCTACCTTCCCAAAGTTGCTGCTTGGTCCTAGGTACACTCCCCATAATTTTGCCCATCATCATATCTATTGTACTACCCTGCTATTACTAGTGCCCCAGAATGTCCCCTTGTTAGGCTGAGAGCAGATTGAGAGTGGGAATGAGTTTCATTTATGTTTAAATCTCCAGCGCCTATATTTGTCAGTCAATAAATGTTTTATACTTTGGAGAAATCGAATATATGGCTATATAAATAATGATTATTTAGGAATGGGATTTTAAACAACTCACTTGACATGGTTTGGCTGTGTCCCCACCCAAATCTCATTTTGAATTGTGGTTCCAATAATCCCCTTGTGTCATGGGAAAGACCCAGTGGGAGGCAATTAAATCATGAAGGTGGTTCCCCCATGCCATTCTTGTGATAATGAACAAGTTCTCAGGAGATCTCACGGTTTTATAAGGAGCTTCTCCCTTCACTTGGTTCTCATTATTTACTCTCCTGCCGCCTTGTGAAGGACTTGTTTACTTCCCCTTCTGCCACATTTTTTTTTTTTTTGAGATGGGGTCTCCCTCTGTTGCCCAGGCAGGAGTACAGTGGCAGAATCCAGCTCACTGCAACCTCCACCTCCCAGGTTCAAGTGATTCTCGTGTCTCAGCCTCCCATGTAGCTGGGACTACAGCGCCTGCCACTATGCCTGGCTAATTTTTGAATGTTTAGTAGAGACCAGTTTTTGCCATGTTGCCCAGGCTGGTATTGAACTCCTGAGTGAGGTGATCCACCTGCCTCAGCCTCCCAAAGTGCTGGGATTACAGTGAGCCACCGTACCTGGCCCCTCCATGATTTTTAAGTTTCCTGAGGGTTCCCCAGCTCTGCTGAACTGTGAGTCAATTAAACCTCTTTCTCAGTCTCAGGTATGTCCTTATAGCAGTGTGAGAACAGACTAATACACGCTTATTTAAATCCTTGAGGTTTTAATCTTCTCTGTATAGTCACCACCCCAATTAGAAACTCGAAAACTCAAGTCTCATTTATTATTTCTGGGTTAGTCAAACCTACAAAATTCTATAATGAAACATACAAAAACACAGACCACTGCATGCATCATACCCCACCAGCATTAGGGAGGTCATTTACTGTCTCCGAAATAAAACAAAAGACACAGTGTTCTGTTTCTCTTTTATTGCAACCCATTGCAAGGTCAAAGATTCACAGAAATATAGAAACTACAAACTGGGTGAATTTTCTTTATTCACTCAAAAAGACATTAAAGACAAAGGACCAGAATTTTCCATTACAGCAATATATTTCATAGTCTTTATTCTGAAAATACTGTTGACATTTTGGAGAGAATAAAAAGCCCTGCATTAAACGTGTTCACATGTATTTACGACATTCTAAGCAAAAAAAAGAAACTCTATATTGCCCAGAAAAATTATTTTAAGCCTCATTTCAAAGCATCTAATGAGAACACATTCAACAACCATCACAGGATCACTCAAGGTGATGCTTTTTTTCTGGCTGTTTTTTTTGAGATTAATGTTTTGAGGCTGGATATGGTATTTCTATGGATTTCTACAAATGTACCAAAGCAGTTTCCCAGATTATGTTGCATCAGGCTTTCTGGATTAGTCAACATTTTAGAGAATAAGTGCAAGTCCCCACCCCACCCCCACCCCCCAAGCTAAAGCATGTTATAGTGCTGTACTTCAGATTCAAACAATGCAACATTTTAAAAAATCAATTATACACTCTGAAACCATTTGACAATCAAACTGTAACACTCCAAAGATTATTACAACTTTGAACTGAAATGGTACCATCTATATCATAGATGGCTCTCCCTTCTTTTGTCTTTTTAACTATTTAAAATATAGTAAGACATATATAAAAATTAAACTTTTGCATATTCACTCAAGCTACTATTACTATACATACTGTCTTATAAATTAGTTTTGGATTAAAAATCAGTTAAAATACTGTGAAATAAGAGATTTCAGTGGTGGGGAAGTGAATATGAAAATGATATAGTTCAACGTGTAAGAAGAAATATAGTTTATTCATGTTAAACAGTTTTGTTCTTACACAGATTTTATTTCCTTCAAATTAAATTAGAAACCCATTTAGTTGTGGGAAAAATACTCATGGTGCTTACTGACTAGATTTTTCTAACTGATTGGGATTAAAACAAAAATGCCACATCAGAAACATGTTGACATAATCAAAGGAAACAGTTGATTACAAAAAAAAAGAGAATCATTGGAAATCAGTAAATGGCATTCAAATATAAAGCTATCTTTTGTTTTTTTTTAACAGCTAATGTCATGTTAGCAATGTGGGACTTAAAGAAAGTGAAACTCAAACCTCAGTATATCTGTTAAAGACCAAATAACAGTTACATTCACTCAGGGAAGAATAAATAGCAAATTCACAAGTCAGGGTTTAGTTTCTACTTCTACTGTGAAAGATAATCACTCTTTAGCTTAAAAAGGCTCCCTGATGTCCTCATTATAAATCTACACACAGGAACAGTTATTTGAGCCTGAGTCCCTATTATGAATTAATTGTAAAGATGTGTTAAATCAAAACACATATTCATTTACTGATAGGTCTCGTCTTAACTGAAGCTGGCAATCTTTAATTAAACAAAGAAATGCTTATTTCTGACAACTGTAAACAGAATTTCAATGAACAGATTTTCTAATTTTCCTTCTTAACTCATATATTAGCTAGCAATAAATCTCTGTAGTAGCATGAGAACTAGTCAAAAATGACAACATGCATATATCCAAAAATCCTGTCCCAAAACCCAAAGCAAAGCAAAAAAAGCGACAACAGTAGAAAGATTGTCTACTTATACCTCACTCATGAATCTTCTATTAATGTGACTACCCTCTCACATCTCAGAAATAGACTTTAATAATTACCAAAATTAGGAAAATAATGAAATGATGTGTAGTTTTTAAAGTAACTGCACACCATTAATTACACTGGTGGTTACAATGCTAAGATTAGCTTCAAATGTCATTAAAATATATCCTGACCAGTTACCATCCAGGAAATAAAAGCTAACGCAATGGTAACATAAAAGCAACTAAAATTTTTAGTGCTCAACAGAATGCATTTGTAGAATAATGAATAATTAACTTTTGTGAGCTGGCCAGGGGAATTCAGATTGTTGCCTCCATATAAAACATTTACAATAGGCTTTATTCTTTCTAGTCCCTAAGTCACCCAACAGATAGCAAGTTGGCCACCCGTGGATACATGAAGTTAGGCAGTGCCACAGTGGATAACATGCTCCCTTAGTGGCCTGGGGGAAGCCTTCTCTGTTAGGAAATGATCTAGAAAGACACCGCCCTGGTGCAGATGTACACACATATGTGAGTATGTGAGAGAGTGTAAGTGCCTGCATGTGTAACATCACTTCTGTTGTAGTCATCATCAGTAGAAGTGCACAATTCATCCCACATAAAAAAAGGCCTTCTTATTTGGACAGCTCCAAGTGGCAGCAATTAGAAGCTCAAAATAATACATCCATTTTTTTGACTCTATTAAAAACCTTTTTTTTTAAGAGAAAGAAGCCTTTGAAGTTAAAACTAAAAGGTTTGTGGCTTTCATAATCTTTAATTTCTAAGAAAAAAAAAGCCAGCTCACTTGGGAACAAATGACAACTGCACTTTTGGTATGCAGCAAGACACAAATACACATACTTGAACGCACACAGACAGGTGACAGTTAAAACCCTTCTGAGAGATCGGCCCCACAAATGTACAATTCTCCTTTGCTCTGCTGAATGATCCCAGTGGACTAGGTGGGGCAGGAGCATTAGGAGGAGGCGGCAGACATGTTGGGGGTCCAGCCCATCTGATAGGCTCTCTCCAAGGTCCTCTTGCAGTCTTGCAGGACAGTGCTGAAGGTGATGTGGGGATACTGTTGCACCAGCTGTTCCACTGTCACTTCATTGACCTGCAAACAAAGAAGAGCCATATCACACACAGGGACTACCAACACCACCCGCTGCCCACGCTCACTGGTGTGCTGCAGCCAGCTCACTGTGGCATGAGGAGCCCTCGCCTTGTTCCTCCTAGTGATGTGAAGGAGGGTTTTGTGAGAAGGTACGTGTCTCCTTTCATCTGACCTCTCTGATCTTCCGGTAAAACACTTGCCCTTAGGGATTTTTAAAATACATAATACCAAGATATCAAAAGTGTTCTCTAGAGGCATAAATGACTGATTTGTCAAGATCTTAACAATGTCAATTGAAAATCTAGTGCTTGGGAGGGAAAGAAGCAGTAAGACAGCTTTCTGCTTTGCATTGGATTTCATCATCAACCCAACAGACTTTTGAGGACAAAAGCTGTGGAATGTAGGAGAGGATACACAGGATTCTAGACAGAGTGTTGGGGAAGATGTTATTTTTCTTCCCTTTAAATGTTAAGGTACGGCAAACTTCAAGTTCCTTTGTGAAAAGGGCTGAAATGTGAGGAATCAATAATTAAAACATACATGGCTGGCAGGTCAGAGATGGCCCCAACAGACCTTAACCATCAAAGATACCACCTTGATTCTTGATTAGACAAGGCAATCAGACAGACCTAATTAAAACTAACACCTTTACAATTGCTGTGCTGTGAAGGGATTAATTTGTCAATTATTTTTAAGCTGATTGCAGTTCATAACACAGAAGTAGACAGTTTTCTTCATCGTTTAGATAAATAAATGATTAACCTAAGAACCACAACTTTTAGGTAGCTTTATTTAAAATCTTTATTGAACACTTGAGCATTTTCAAATACATCAATATTTCATTTATACCGAGTAAGCCAGTCTGAAAGAAGGTACTTGCGATACACATTTTTGAGCATACCTCTTGATGTCCATTATTGGAAAAGATCAGGACCACTAGGAAAAACCTAAAACAACATCAAACCCTTGCTGTTTGCTTTGAAAGCCTGCTTAGAAGTTTGAAGATCATGAAATTCAGCTATCTGCACTATTCTGAAATAGCATGTTTTCTAAGTGATCTAGAATAGTATGTTATGTATTAATCTTTTTACATTATTGAGAGTTGGCATTTCAACATTGTGCTGATGATACTTAATCTTTGCCAGAGCATTTCTCTATTTACGACTTGCTTGTGTTTAAGTCAACTTTTATTCCTAATTCAACCAAGCCATATAGCTAATTCTTTTTGTGATAAAGCTATGATTTTTAACATTTTATTTTCAAAAGTTAAAATAATTTTGAATAAAAAATGAAAAACTGATAGACAAATTGGAGTTGAAATAGGAAGTGATTAATTTAATCGAATTTTTAAGAAATAGAATTTTTTAAAAATGTGTGCTGTAAGTCTAGAGTTCAGAGAGCTTATAATAGAACATTTAAGAATCATGTATCATCTGGCCTTGCCTATTCCTCTTGCATATTTTTAATACTACCCAGCTACTTGGCCTAGTTTCAGTTTATCAAGTTGTTCAAGTTCCTTCTGGCCTTGGGATCTTTACACATCCCTGGAGTACTTTTTACCTCACTTCTCCATTACGACCCCTTTCTCATGACTACTTTCTACTCATCTTTGAATTCTTAGCTTCAATGTCATTTTCCCAGCAAATTTTGATCACTGCCGTATCTCTGCTCCCCTCCCTAAGTGATATAAGTATTCCAGATCATTCACTGTTTCAACACTGCCTATTTTTCTTCAGAGTACTTATTATTGTACTAAGTTAGTTTATGATTGCTTAGTTTAATGTCTATTTTTCTTGCTCCAATGTAAGATCTGTAATAACTATGATGAGCCAGGAATAGTTACTAGTGAGTGAATGCTAAAAAAAACACAAACTACAAATGAAAAATAGAAATCCAAGAATAAGGCAAAGCCAGAAACTAACATACTAATCAAGATGACCAAGTGTTTCTTGAGGAACTCATACTCAGCTCAAGACTCTCCTCCTTCAGGGAAGCCCTCCCTAAGCAACCCAACCCACAAGGGTGGGTTAGGCACCCCTTCCCAGTACACCACGGCAGGCACCCTGAAAGATGTGTCCTCTCGTTGAGCACTCTCATACTGTACTACAGTTATCTGTCCACCTGTCCATCTCTTCCACCTGAATAAAAGCCTCTGAAGATTAAAGATTGCCTTTTATCTTTCCATCTGTTGGGCTGTTCAAAATAGAAAAGAACCATAGCAACTGTGGTTCATATCATGGACTTTGGAAGCCCTCAGAAACAGGTTTGAATCCTGCTTTCATGTTACTTTTTTTTAAATTAATCTACCAGGTTTTATTCTGATATGATTAAGGAATCTAACTTTACTTTTCAAAAATTATATTTTGACTTCTGAGATACACGTGCAGAATGTGCAGGTTTGTTACACAGGTATACACATGCCATGGTGGTTTGCACCCATCAACCCGTCATCTACATTAAGTATTTCTCCTAATGCTACCTCTCCCCTAGTCCCCCACTCCTGACAGGCCCTCATGGGTGATGTTCCCCTCTTTATGTCCATGTGTTCTCAATGTTCAATTCCCACTTACGAGCAAGAACATGTGGTGTTTGGTTTTCTGTTCCTGTGTTAGTTTGCCGAGAATGATGGTTTTCATCTTCATCCATGTCCCTGCAAAGGACATGAACTCATCCTTTTTTATGGTTGCTTCATATTCCATGGTTTATATGTGCCACATTTTCTTTATCCAGTCTATCACTGATGGGCATTTGGGTTGGTTCCAAGTCTTCACTATTGTGAACAGTGCCACAATAAACATACATGTGCATGTGTTTTTATAGTAAAGTGATTTATAATCTTTGGGTATATTCCTAGTAATGGGCTTGGTGGGCCAAATGGCATTTCTAGTTTCAGATTCTTGAGGAATCAACACATTGTATCATATTACTCCTTTAAGATTTAGTTTTTCTCAACAGTAAAGACAGGATAAGGCGGGGTGTGGTGGCTCATGCTTGTAATCTTAGCACGTTGTCAGGCCCAGGCAGGTGGATCATCTGAGGCAGTTCCAGGCCGGCCTGACCAACATGGAGAAAGCCTTTCTCTACTAAAAATACAAAAAATTAGCTGGACATGTTGGCACATGCCTGTAATCCTAGCTACTTGGGAGGAGGAGGCAGGAGAATCGCTTGAACCTGGGAGGCAGAGGTTGCGGTGAGCCGAGGTAGTGCCACTGCATGCCAGCCTGGGCAATAAGAGTGAAACTCCATCTCAAAAAAGAAAAAAATGCCTCGCACTGTGACTGACATAAAAGGCCCACCATACAGCTCTCACTATTGCAGGAGGTACTCAATAAATGGTCATTGAATGCAAGAGTTAATTCATGGTCTCTTACAGCCACCAATTCTCTATAGTGTTAATATTGTTCTGAGCAAGAAATGATTTTTAGAATGTTCTCCATGTACAGGAAGAATCTATTTTATCCTAATGCTTTC
Organism: Callithrix jacchus; assembly: GCF_049354715.1. Classification (NCBI taxonomy): domain Eukaryota; kingdom Metazoa; phylum Chordata; class Mammalia; order Primates; family Cebidae; genus Callithrix; species Callithrix jacchus. Next base: position 102,272,554 of record NC_133503.1, on the reverse strand, counting down.
TTGATCAGATTCCAGAACTCTCCTTAATAACACAGACCAAGTTTTAAGTAACTACTTTGGCATGGTTTGGATATTTGTCCCCTACCTATCTCATGTTGAGAAGTGATCCCCAGTGTTGGAGGTAAGTCCTGGAGGGAGGTGTTTGGTTCATGGGGGTCTGCCCATCATGGCTTGGTACTGTCTTTGAGATAGTGGAGGAGTTCTCTCAAGATCTGGTTGTTTACAAGTGTGTATGACACCTCCCCAAACTCTCTCTCTTGCCCTCAGCCTCGCCATGTGATATGCTTGCTCGCCTTCACCTTCCACCATGACTGTAAGTTTCCTGAGGCCCTCACCAGAAGCAGATGCCAGCATCGCACTTCCTGTACACCTGTAGAACCATGAGTCATTTAGAACCCTTTTCTTTGTAAATTACCCATTTTCAGCTATTCCTTTATAGTAATACAAACAGACTAATACACCACTGTCAGGAAGTTATTCCTTTTGTTTAACAGATGTTCCCCATGCTGCAGTTAGAAGATTTAACTCCCTCCTGCCATAAACGAATAAAAGGATGCAGGTTTCACTAAGAGAGAGCTGAAGTCATTTGGTCAAAGAGGAACCTTGGAAAATCTGCATCACATTGCAAAGAAGTAAATGCAGTCCAAGCCACTTGGCATTCAAGGAAGTACTAACTAAAAATAAATGAGAAAAGAATGGATCAGAGAAAACATTCAAACCCACCATTAATGATATGAACTGTTTTCTATGGTACATCTTTTCCAATTTATACACAGGCTTGTACAGAGTTTTGTATGTATGGTTGACAGGCAATTTGTTTTGGAGGGCCAATTAATTTAAAAATATCTCTATGTGATAACTGTTTTCCAGGAAAAGGCATATAATTCACCTTAAGCAAACTTGATACATGAAGATATGGATTTATGAAGTGTACAAATTAGAGGATAATTGTTCACTTTAGTAAATAATTTCATGGTAGGGTTAATTTATTTTGCCAGCTCCCCCAGTGTATTTTATATATCCTTTGATTTCCCCAAATGCAATTTACTTATTTCAGCTGCAGAAAGTAAAACACATCTGTGGTTGAGAATATAGATGATGATGTGTTTGTTCTCTGGCTTTCACAGGTTTTGGGTAAGAATAGACAATAATTTGACTTCATGTAACTATATGAAAAATGGCACCAGTAATCCTCTGTGGATATAATGTATCTTCTAAGCAATCCTCTTGCTAGCTGTACTCTGTAAATTCTAGGAAACAAAGCAGTGGGGAAAATGCAAATATTTCATTTTAGAGCTCTGTTGGGTAGATATTATTCAGAGGAAATACATGGGCTCCTACTTAGGGAAGGTTCTATCTTTTACTTATAATCTCTCCTGGCAATATAGTGTGACAAATTTTATACTAAAATTCTGTTCATTTACTCCTCAAAAGTACAAATTATGCTCCCCTTTTCTTTTTCTGGACTCCATAAGTGCTTTGGTGCCATAGAGGATTCAGCCTAAGACACCAGCAGAGCCCAAATCCTCTTACATCATTATGCCCACACACACATTTCTGCAGACATTTTGTCAGGCACAACTCCACTTGCTAGAATAAAAAGAACCCCTCTCTGTTCCAACTCATAAAATATATGTAATATAAAAAAGGAACATTAAAGATGAAGGTTTTTTTTTAATTTCCCAATGATCCCTGGTTTTCTGTATTCAATTTCTTTTCCCCTTGCTGAAAACTATCAATGGCAACTCCTATATGACACATGAGATTTACAAAATGCAATGTATCTTCCTAAAAAAAAAAATGCTGCATTGTCATTTGAAGAAATTACTGTGATTAAAGGGAAAGAAACCATGTGCCACAAGTTTTGTTTTTAATATAAGAAAGACTGGGTTTTATACTTCTCTCCAAATGCTGCATAATCATAATTTACATTTCAAAATTATTATAACTCTTTTTAAGGTAGTAGCAATTTGTCTGGTATTTTAATCTATTCTGAGTTAACATCTATTAGCACTTTTTGAAAATGTGAGGCAAATTGCTATGCTAATGAAGGTAAATCACACCACAGTTTCACGATATGGCTGCTGCTGTTACGGAAGGGTGAGGAGAGAACCTTCAGAGTTACAGAGAGTCAGTATAACCAATTTATCTAGGCCATTACAGTCTCTTTACTTTATTAATACCTTCCCCAGAAAATTCCAAAATTAAGTGTAAACCTAGGCCTGACTTATTTCCTCAATGACATCCACTGTTCAAAAAATGTAATTTCTGATAAAATTTGCAGAAGAAACTATTTACATTAGGTGATTGTTATTTCCCTTTTGACTCAGGTTTTAAAAGAAGACATATTTATGATAGGGCAAAATATTTGACATCTGAGTATATTAAAATCACACTTAAGATTAAACAACAAGGAGAATTTTAGTCATCTCTTTGTTTTTAGTCCTACAGGCATTGTCTGGTACATTCTTGCCCATTAGAATACAGGCTCTATGAGACAGGAGTTCTTGTTGGTTTTGCTCACTGTCAAATCCCTAGCACATAGTATATACTCAATAAATATGTGTTGGATAAATTCATATAAGAGTTGTTCAATGAATATGTATTGAGTACATTTTTAAAAGCACTAGATAGTACTATACCATCAATTGTAGAGATAAGCCCATGTTGTTCCCAGACTGTTCCAGCTAGAGTGGTAGCAGTGTTTAAAGTCCTGATATTATGGTAGCCCCAAACTCCTTTCATCCTCTGAAGTTCATACCCATAGTGACTCTTTGGGCTATTGTCTTTTCCATCTGACATAACCAGGTACCTCATGATGGTGGTTTATCAAATTGTGCTGGGTTGTGTGGCCGTCAGGTAGTAAGTACTAAGCTACTCTTTGGATTAGCTGATGGCAACCCTCCATACTGGAGATCGATGACAGAGTAAACCAGGTATGTAGACTAAAAGGCATGCTAATGATCTTGGACTTGAGTCAGTTTCCAAAACTTGGCCAAACCCCACACAGTTCAGAGGATTTGACACTGGTGTTTACAGCATCAGCAGCCTGCTCCGGATGGCAGCCCAGGAGGGCAGAGGATTTGGAAATGTTGTGATGTTTACGCTCCCTTTTAATGTCATAGTTATCTGACAGCAAAGGATAAATTGTGGACAGGTCTCCTGACTCACAGCAATGCTATTTCATCGTCTGATTTCGTGGGCTTTAGGAGTTGGTATGCCTTTACATGGATGTGAAGGCACTCTTTTTTCAGTCGGTTCTGTTGACATGGTAGTGTTTAGTCTCTGATGCCTCAGGAGCATGCAATGAATGGCAATCTCAGATAAGGAGAAATTCTGTCACCAAAACTGCCCCATAAGCCCACTGCTAAACACGTAGTATTAGGCTTTCATGTGGTAAGAGACAATCAGATGCTTCTCTTTAGCATGATTTACTTTGGCAAAATATTTGAAAACAATTTGTTAATTTTTTACTCAAATAACCAATAAGGCAAAACAAAAGTATGTCTCTAACTCTGTTCAGGTAAGGAGTGCGAAGACAGGAAGGGAATAACACTCAGTGAGTATCTATTATTTCCCAGACATTTAAGCATGAATACCCCTACTCAGATGGAATTCGTATTTCACACAGCTAGTAAATGGCAGCTAGAGTTTGAATTCAAGACCCCAACACATGGCGCTCTCTGCACTGCACCACACTGCCTGGCCCCTAGGTAAGATGGTATGGTATGGAAAGTGCCAGTCTGGGGCCTAGCTGATCGTCTGCCCTAGAAAATGTTTACTGACATCCTTTTTTTTTTATTGAACATAAAAGAGATTGCAGTTTGCATATAAATACATTTCAAAGTCCTTGACAATGTTTTCAAAATGGCTGCTCTAAATGTAAATTATGGTTCTCACTTGGCCTGCAGAATGGTTTACTGTGGAGCTGTGGGTTACATGAGACTTCTTTGAAGTATGATGGAAATCTGATGAAGCTGCAGGACTGACAAGGGGCCTTTGGATAGGCCATCCATGACTACGTCGGAAACAGGCATTGCTTTCTTTCCAGTCTCTCGCCCATAAAAACACTTTCCCTTGTTCTAGAGGTAGAATGGCCATCAAGCCAGATATGGCCCCTGCTCTCTTGTAGCTTATAACCCAGCAGGGGAGGAACCATGACACCAGCAACACCAAAGTCCAAGAAGTGCTTTCTAGGGAAGTGCAGGAAGCCCGCAGTAGGCACCTGGCCTGCTCCTTGAGGGTTGGAAAGGGCTTTCCAAAGGAAGTTGTATTTCTGTGGATTTCTGAAGGACAAGGAGGTGTCAGCCTGTGCACCACATGCACAAAATATGTACATATTACTCAGAGAAGAAAGGAAACTAGCTTATGAGCTAGAATAAAACAACTCATCAGTCGTTACTTTGTAAGCTATGCAATGTTTCTCCTGCTCCATTCAACAGTAAGTTCCTGCATGAAATAGCTCTGCTCTGAGGAAGGGAGGGACGAAGAAGGTGGACCCCTTTGTCTGCAGGTGGGAAAAGTAAAGTGCCCACAGTATGTCTGTGAAGGCATCACAAATAGCACACTCAGCACCTGCCTCCTCATTCAGGGCTTAGGCCCTCACACTGGTCTGTCACTCTTCACAGACTCCCTGGGCAATGTCACTCACTCCTAACAGCCCCAGAGGCTGACTCCTGGCGGCCCAGAGGCAGAGTGTTGTCTCTGAGGCAATACGCCTCCGGAACCTGCTTCTCTGGGAAACTATAGTGGGTATCCGTGGAACCTGGTATTCACTGGGTGCCAGCAAAAGTCACTGTGCACGATGCATATTCAAACAGACCTTAATGCGCTTTTCAGCTGGTGCCCACAGGCTCAAAGATGGGCACATATTAAAAAGGATAAAATCAGAGTAATGTGAATTTTAGTAACACCCCAAATTTGCATGTAAATGAGGTGAGTCATCTAAGTGCAGTTTAAAATATTTTAAATAGGACACTAAGAAAAGCAAGAAAGAGTAGACGATACATTGATTTTTCCAGGATCCTGCACAGCCGACAACATGTGCCTGCTCTCTGCTGGTCTGAGTAGACTTTCATAATTCTCTCTCTCTCCCTTTACAGCAGGACTTCTCACATCCCTGTTTGGATGACAGGCCACATTGTGCTGAGGTTTCCTATGGTGAGAGCAGAGAACTAGGAATCTGGTGCTGCTTTGCAATCTCTCACCTCTTTCTCTTCAGTGGCGAGGCTAGGCTTCCTACCTTAGCACTTGGCTCCTTTATTCTCTTCTGTAATCAGCTTCACGTTCCCTTCCTTCCCTCTTCCTTTCTCAGACAAACCAAGGCCTTCTGCCATAAACCCTACAGTGACTCATATATAACAAACTTATGATAAATGTTTACTGACAGGGGATGAATGAAACTGTGTCTACAACTGCAAGCAAGATACAAACAAGAATAAAGTGGTTGTCAACCCAACTGCTCATTAGAATTAGCTGAAGATCTTTTAAAAATCCCGATGCCCAGGCCATATCCCAGACCAGTTATATTGGAGTCTTGGTTGAGAGAGAGAGCCAGGCGTCAGTATTTTTAAACTTCCCGGGAGACTCCAAAGTGCAGATCAGGAGACCTACTGGTTTAAAGCCACTGATTGAAAAGCTCCTAAAATGCACAGGTGATTTCTGTACTTGGGGATCTGAAGGTAAGGCCTGAAATAAGCACCTGCCCACTTCCCACTGGCGTCCTCCCTGAGCTAGAGGTTCTGGGGAAAAGGAACTATTGCTACTATGGCTTATTAGCCCTTCCTTTTTTCAAACATTCATCACTGTTTGAAACAAAATGCGTATTCTTGGAATGTGGTAAAAATAGACTGGCTTCCTCTCCTTCAGCATCAAGTCTTACATCTCTAGTTAGGCAAAGCCAAATGAGGCCTCCATCTGACCTTCCCAACAGCTAAGGGGAAGGAAAGAAAAATTCTCCTAACCCCGGTTCTCACATGAATGTAGTGCTTCCTCAACGGAAAATCCACAATATAGAAGGAGAGGCTACTCATGACTAGGTATTTAATACAAAATTTTTTTTTTGAGCAGAGTCTCACTCTGTCGCCCAGGCTGGAGAGTAGTGGCACGATCTTGGCTCACTGCAACCTCTGCCTTCCAGGTTCAAGTGACTATCCTGCCTCAGCCTCCCGAGTAGATGGGACTACAGGTGCTGACCACCATGCCTGGCTAATTTTTCTGTATGTTTTAGTAGGGACAGGGTTTCACCATGTTAGCCAGGATGGTTTTGTTCTCCTGACCTTGTGATCCCCCACCTCAGCCTCACAAAGTGCTGGGTTAATACAATTTTAATAAAAGAAATTTTAAGAAGAAAACTTGACTATCTCATTGGAGCCTAAAAGCGACCTGCTAAATACGGGAGTCAGCTGACCACAAAACATCCATAATGTACGATGCTTCATGCATGAACCTCATACCGGTAGCCTGGGGTCTTTAAGGATGTGTTTTTTATATAGAGGTAAGAAATATTACTCTTGGGTGGCAAAAAACACCTCATCTAAAAATCCCAAAGTATACAATAAGACAGATACTGAGAATGCAATGAACCTGACAGAGGCAGGCTCATAAATTCAGTCAACTTTGTCAAATGCAGTCATTCCATTTCAGAATCTGCAATGATTGGAAGTGCTATGCTCTGTCAATATCACAACAGGCCTGGCTTCATGCTGTCTCTTTTTTATGAAATGTGTGTTGCCTGTTAACACTAGCACTGCTTCTATTCACTTGAATTAGCACAGTGAGAATGCAGCAAAGAGCTTGGGAGGATGGGGATCACAGAAATGCCTGCAGTGTTAAGTGAGAATTGGGGCTTGCTAACCTGAAGCCTCTAATTAGAGATTAGTGTGACAGAAGTCCAACAAGCAGACTGTCAGAGAGAAAAATTAGTGACATTTTCATTCCCTGTATCACCAAGCGATCCTCCACTGAGAAAGATGTTTCCATCCAATTGCATGCAAGCTCCAGGTACATAACCTTCTGTTGGCTGTTCTAAGGCCACAATCCACTGGCCATGGTCTTGACCATGCTGAAATCTATGCATATGCACGTGTGGTGCAGATGAACACTAGAATGTATGTATGTGAGACACCAGGATTGAGAAAGTTGCTTAGGGGAGTCATCTGCAGTGCTCCAAATGGTTCAGCAAAAGATCAACAATCTGAAAAAAAAAAACCTAGGCCCTAATAAGAAAATTAATATAGTCACTGAGTGAGTGGTAAGTGCAATGTATTTATGCAACACATCTGGGTATTTCTGAATTAAACTCATGAATTTAAGCTGAAAAACATAATCGAGGGGGAAAGCTCTCTGAACTAAAAAAGGTGTTTTCTTTTGTGCTTAATGGCTTTCTTGATTTCAGTTTTTATTTTCCTACATAAAGGAAAAGGTAGTGGTTATCAGTCAGTGCACACTTGATGAAAAAAATCTTTCTAAAATTGCCATTTCCATCATGTAGAATTTATGAATTTGACCTGTTTCCTAAGACAAATTTATGATCAGCAAAAATTTATTCTGCATTAATGTGATCGGTAAATCTGTAGATTCAAAAACCTGAAAATAAGTGACGTTCTTGGTTTTTGGAAGACGAACTGTGCGTAAATCAGAGCATTGCAGGGCTAGGCTCTGAAGGATGCCAAGTCCAACCACACAGCAGATGCCAAGTTCACCTGACTGCTGGAATCCCCAGGGGCTTGCAGCTGCCCCAGAACTCCACAGCTATATGGCATTCATATGACATCGAAGGGGGACCTTTCTTATTTGTTTATTTATTTTCCTCTGTCTAGATACTTTTTACAATCTATAAATTATTAAGAGGCAGTGGGATCTAATGCTTTTCAAACTTACTTTCAGCTGTATAATACTTTCACAAAGCAACATAAAGCAATAAAAGTGGGGCTGCTCTGGTTGAAGACAATGCAGATGAGAAACACAATCTAATCTATCCATCTATCCATCCATCCAGCATGCAATACATATTTGTCTAGCAACTAGTATGTTACTGTGGTAGGTCCTGGTAATATAACATAGAAGGAGAAACCCACAGATCTTATATTCTAATAAGGAGAAGGAAAGAGATGGAGGTAGGAAGGGTAAAAATTAACCACTACAACAAGTAAGAGCTAATATTTATTGCTTGCTTCATATGAGGAATACTATGCAGATTAATTCACTCGACTCTCTCAATGTGAGATAAATGCTATTATTTTCATTTTACAGATGAGGGAATGGCGGCACAGGGAGGCAGTAGGGAACACATAGTTATAAGCAAAGCTGGCAGTCTGGTGAAGTGGAAGAGACAAGCATTCTCAGGCAGGACACAGTGGTTACCGTATGAATGCCATTGTCAAGAGATGGAGGAAGTGGGGACAGAAAAATGGCCACTGCATTTGGTGGCATAGAGGCCACTGCTGACCTTGAAAACAGCAGCATCAGTGCATGGCAGGAATGGAAATGGATCATAACAGGTGACAAGAAAGTAAGGAAAACTGTTCCCAGACAATCCTTTTCAGAAATTAGAATGGCAAGAAAAGAGGCTTAGAGGACCACGGTTGAAAGCTGATGTAGGCTCAAAGTGAGGTCCTTTGTTCAAAAGAAACATAACCTTGGGTGTCATTTAAAAAAATAATTAGCAATTTTGCAGTACTGTAGTTGCCCATTTGCTTGTCCTCTCCCAAGAGGCTACAGGCCCATGGGGCAGGGAATATATCTTGTTCACTGTTTTTTCTGACATCGCCTATCACAGTGACTGGACTATAGTAAGCCACTCAATAGGCATTTCTTGAAAAAATAAACTATTAATAAAATATATGATAAAAGTTGGAGGCAGGGGAGGCTTAGTTTTTCTCCAAAATACTGCTTGCAAACAGGAATAGGATTTATCCAGGAACAGCATGGAAGGTTCTGAAGACCTGCTGCTGGATGGCCAGGCCTGGCACGTGGGCTGAGCAATTCCTTCTCCACCTGCAGTAGTCCCTTAGTCACCTGGTCACGGCAGACTGGCCTTGTTGCTACTTGGTGAAGTCAGGTGATTAGGAGTTCTGGGATCCCATCTGAGCTCCGTTGAGGAATTGCTGCTACCTTTTCTATTTTTAAATTAGAAAAAAAAATGTGATCCTACAATCTAATTCTTTCATATAATTACTGAAACCAAATCAAAGCTCCAAGGAGATTATTTACTGCAAAGCAATGACACTCCAGGGTGCCTTCAGGCAAACTCCAACATAGCAATCTATTCACCCTACAGTATTTGGGGAACAGGAGGCTCTCTCCTTCCCCCTTTTAAAAGCAAACAAACAATTTCACTATCCATCACTCCCATAACAGAAGCCAGAAAAACATAAGCAGCTGCTTGCAGCACATTCCCTTAAAAGGTTCTACACAGATGTTGATTTTCCTGAAAAAACAAACCAAACAAATCTCAGCCTGGACACTACTGGCTGTTTGACTTGGCAGCTCTTCACTTTCTGCTCAAAAGAAAGGACTGATTCCTACCGATTCCAGGTTTCTTCTTTCTCTGTAAGTTTGGCTGTAATTTAGTGAGTCCTAATGATTAAAAAAAATTCGAGCATTTTCAAGAATTACTGCCTTAGTCTCAGGAGGCTAGTGTTTCTATGAAGATCTGAGCTTGTGAAGCATTAATGGCTAGAATATTATGAACCTGTTGGACAGGTGATTAATATATCAGATACAAGATTCCAGAGCAGGTATGCATATGTGAATAAACATAATGCTAATGCTAACAGTAGTTAACATTTATTGAGTGCTTACAGCGTGCCTGACTGGGCTACATGTTTTATCACAATATTTCATTTAATCTTGTAACAACCCTATCATCCCCTATCATTTTTCAGTTGGTGAATTTGAGGCTTTTAGAGATTAAGTTGCCCCAGGTCCCACAGAGAGTAAAATGATGGAGGTTTCACACTAGTGCTCAACCACTTAACCTCTTTCATAAAGTTCCACGTCAGTGTTTCTTGGTTTCATATTTAAATACCGCATTGGACTTTCAGTTACCACTTCTTAGAAGTTCAGGTGAACAGGGTTGGAAGAAGAAGAGATGAAACACTTAACGAAAATGAGGTTGAAAGGTAACTTCTGAATTTCAGCTGATGTGTTCTTCCCTGTTTCAATTACCAGGAATAATCAGGAGAGGGTTGTAAAATGTGTTTTAAAGTGCTCCTGTGTGAAAATGTGTTTTAAAGTGCTCCTGTGTGAAAATCACCTGGAGAAACTGTTCCATCAGCAAAAGGAACAAGATGCTGATGCTTCCAGTGAAGGACTTAAGTTCAGATTTTAGAGCCCCAGCTGCACTCTCTCACCATTTCTCATCCCCCCTTTCTTTTGGGGCACATGGCATTGTGGGCTGAGTAAAGGTTATGTCACCCACAACAGAGGACTGCACAGTCCAATACAGTTAGACCACTCCTGCCTTACTCGGATAGAATGTTTTCTTTTTTTACTTTATTTTCTTTGATATGGCATCAAATTTAAATCTTACATTTTGGCTATGGGCAACCTGGAAACAGATGCCCAGACATGGCAGGGAAGAGGAGAGTCCCTGCAGGTACCTGCTTTATTTCATGGCTGAATTGCTACCAAAACAGTCCTGGACACAGTGCCCCTCAAATTATTTTTCTCTGAAACTGATTTTTCCAGTTAGTTCTGTACATTAGTTACAGAGTCCCATATTATTTTCCCCATAGGGCTTTCCTGCTCATGATTCCTAAACAAGCTGATAAAAACTCCATTTTCTCCACAGAAATATTTAGGTTGTTGAGGCTTTCTCTTACCATAATTACTTCCTGAAATATACAGTGGTCAATTTTTCCTGAATATTTTTACATTAAATTGGGCACCATAAAACTTGGCCCTAGATGTTTTCAGGTTGTAAAGCGGACTCCTGGCTCAAAAGAGCTGACTGGTTTCTATTATTTGCTTTCTGTATTGACTTCTTATTGATTTGATTTAAAAAAAAAAATCTCTCTACCATTTAAAAATGTGGAACTCCATGTGAAAACCAGGATTTCTTATGTCCTGAAGAATATAGCAACATTTATTAAAAGAAATCACTATTTCTCTCCTTAACTAAGAACTTCAGGAATTGGGGCAGGTAAAGAGAAAGGTCTTGGCAATGGCAGTTTGATGAGAAATGAATTAATTCGATTATTTTCCTGGTGTGGATCAATAGTAGTCAGCCTCCACAGAAGCCCCTGGCCTGAAGGCAGCCGGATAATCAATAGACTCACACAGAGGCGTCTCTCCTCCCCAGCAGCCTCTCTCATCTTTACTGGGCGGGCTCTTCACGCCTGTGTAATTCTAATTTATGTCAACTAGAAATCAAAGAAATTCCAAGAGGCTTTGGTCATAGGACTTTGGGGTGGACCTTTCACAATCTATTTATGTCTGTTCCTTAAGTAACGTGGCCCTCACAGCCCTCCAGGCGCCTCTACTGGCCAAGGAGAAAAATCCCAGCAGAAGGGTAGCTACCTGCTCCGGGCCAAGGCGGAGGCAGGATTCGGTAAACCAAGGCACACTTTCTCCTTCCCATCTATAACTATGCAGGGACATAAAGAACCAAGCATTTTAAGCAAAATGCTTTGCCAAGAGTGGCTCCCTCAATAACGCTCTTTAATGATACCCCAGACGCTGGCATTTTCAAATCAAATGAACAGTGTATAAAATTAGTTCTGCATGAAGTTAAAAAAAATAGAAAGTGAAAGGGAGCTTTTAAAAGCTCCAGCATTTCTCCATCCAACTGCTTTTCACAAGGGTTTGGCATTTGAGAATTGCTACATTTATGATGTTATTCACTGCTCATAATTTAGGCCTGCGTCTCCAAACTTCTGTATTAACACACACTGCAGAGGTTTCCACCACGACATTTTATCACCGAGGTCTCGCAAACTAGCCAGGCTGCCTCTGGTGAGGGCTGGTTTCTCCACCAGTGCCAGGCCACGGTGCCTCCTCCCTTCTCATCAACCTTGTCACCCCAAACATTTTTCATTAACCTTGAACACTGCATTTCCATTTGCCCTACAGCTTTCCCATGATTTTCTTGGTCCTTTTTAGTTTTGTTCTCCATCCAAACTGCCTTGTAAGAAATGAAGAAAATATGGTACAGTAATAAGAACAGATCTATAAAGAATCTAGAATTCACTGAACTCACAAAAACAATTTCTATGACCAAAGCAACTGTCTATAATTGTGGAAAATAGAGTAAACATACTGCTCTTATTAGAGACTCTTGTTGATTACACATGTATTTTTAACTAAATCACCAAATAAATGTGAGTTAAGTTGATAGGTGATTTCGGGTCAACTCTAATTCCCAAGGTCAAGTAAGCCTTTGAACAGTGTTTAAGAATATAAGCTCACCCCAATTCATCAAAGCCGTCTCACACAGCGTTTTCTTTTCTTGGTTCTTTACAATGCACTGAAGTTTAGGAGATTAAGTGGCGTCAGCTTCAAAACCCTCTAACATGCTTATCCATCCAGCAATCAGAAAAGCTACTCAAACAGGGGCTTCTTAATGCACTTCCTGACTTTGCAACTGCATGGGGAATGCTGCATTGTTGAAGGACTGGAGGACTCCTCCCTAGGAATCACCAATATTGTAGCCAAACATTTACTACAGTTTAGCTTAGCCCTTGTTTAACAATCCGAGCGCATGTTGCTTTCATCTGCAATGAATATGTTTAACATTTCTTATTTGTTCTCTGCTAACCTACCAAGAGAGACGGGTTGGGGGTGGTGAGGGAAACACTGTTTTCCTACAACAAATACAATGCGTTTTGTTATTCTTGCAATTCCTCAAAAGCTGAAATGAGGGAAAAAGCTTCAGTTTGGTAAAGTATAGCCTCCAAATTAAAAATAAGTTGCCCTCAGTAAAAGTGATTGAATGTGAAAGGACATGCAACTAGAATGTTCTTTCTCAGAACCACAGGATCACGGAATGCCAGCGCAAGGACGCACAGACTTCACAAACTCCATCTCTCTCCAGTGCAGAGATCTTACTGACACCATTCCTAACCAAGGGGTTTACTGAGTAGATACTGAGGTTCCCTCCCTCCTCCATTGGCTCCAATTGATGTGCAGAAACACAGAGGAGAACTCTAATGGGTTTTATTAGTGGTTAGCAGATGTGGTTAAGGTAGGGAGCAAAGTGATAGCCCCAAATTAATTTTGTTCTTTATTGCTTTGCTGGCACAGATGATCGCAGACTGCAAGAGACAGTGTATCTTCTTCTCCATTCCCTAATCATAGTTTTTCTGTTTCCTGTTTCTATTCTTATTTGTCACCTTTATTTTTCTTGTTACTTTCTGTTTCCCTAGCTACTTGAACTGTCTTATCTTCAACTCACCCTTTTCTCCCACTGCAAACCTTTCTGCATCCCTCTGTTGGAGTAGATGGTTAATAAATTGATTCCAAATATGGAGCGTCCTAGGCAGGCATTAGTTTTCCATTGCAAAGTGTATGGAAAGTGTAATTACTAACATCTTTGTATAAAAAATAATCTTAATTTTAAATTTAGGTGAGGAAAAAGCATAAAGGCAAAACATTCTCTGAGTTTATTTTTTTCCCTTTCTTTTTAATTTTCTTTCAAAATGGGATAGCAGGTAATATAATTTTTTCTCATTGGGAAATTCCAGTATCAGAATAGGTTAATATAATAATATTGATGATGTCAGAATAATCAGTAGCAGAGCATTATATAAATAATAGACATTATTCTAAGTGCTTTACATACGTTAACTCATTTAAATGTTCGTATTTCTACAAGATAGGTACTAATATCAACTTCATTTTGCAAACAAGGAGACAGGCACTGAGAGGTTAGTAACTGCCCAAGACGACATAACTAGTAAGTGCAGACCCCAGATCTGAACCTGAACTCAGGCTCTGCAGACCTCACCCTTGCTATGAATTTCTTTTCTTTGCTACTCAAATCTTCCTTTGAATCTTGATGGTAACTTAAAATCTGGAGATGGATGGCATGCTACAAAATCTGAAAACTGAATAGCTACTTTAGATTTCCATCCAACTAAACCAACAAGCATGCTTTTCTGTGCAGGGCTTCACTTGTGCTTTGTGTGTGGTTTGGAACTGTCTTCCATACTCACAGAGCTTCTCATGTTTGGCTCTGAGCTGCCTTAAGTCTGAGGAAGCCAGACAGCAAGGCTGGGTCCAGCATCTCCCTGGGCTGCACTGCACAGGCTCTGACCAGACGGCATCGTGCTGGAGCCAATGGGCCCTCAGAGTGGCTCTCTGGTTAGAGAAAGGATTCAGAGGTGACCCAGGGAAAGGGCTAAAGCCCTCAGGGATACAGCGAATAGGAACAGTATCTTTATTTAATTTTGGACTAATTTGCATTTGGGTAGAAAACAACCCATTTCTTAACTTACAATCAGCAAAATGCTGGTCAGGAAATATGTCTGGAATAATATTCTCCTGTAGTAACTGTAACATACAACTTCTACAGTGTATCTCTGAAGATGGAGCTGATCTTAACAAATCTAAAGATGACAGATTAGAAATATGGTAATTTCTGAGAATGGTTGTGGACACATACGCATGAGTGCTTACATTTCGGTAGCTTTAGTTAGACAGCACTCATGGCAGTTCCTTCTGCTGGAAACTGAGAAGCTCTGCTGTCGTTGTTTCCTGCTTCTAGAGCACTCTGCCTATGGTGGACCCTTTAAGTTGTCTTAACAAAAGTCATTTTAAAGTGGCAATGTTAGCAGCAGCATTGGGTTGGATTTGTGGGAGACGTTCAACCCCAGAGTCTCAGTGCTGTTGCTTAGTTACAAAGTAAGTCGATTCCGGGCTGGGCTGAGAATATGTAATAACATTCCTCTAAACATAACTAACTGGCAAAGGTCTAGTAAAATTTGGGATTCTAAAGTGTTTGGATAAAAGAATTAGTCAATTAACAAAAAATGACAAAAGACACAAGGGCTTTGGGCCATACTTCATTTGCCCCCAGATTTGCTACATTTAGAAAATGCATGCCCTTTGAATGACATGTCTATTTAGTTTCACATTATTTTGCTAGATTTGTCCCTAATCACCATTTACAAAAGTAGCACACATGTGTAAATTAGTACCAGATGATGGCACATTCTGAGCCAGTATCTGGACCTTTTCTAAGGAAGCAGTCCCCATGGCCAGAGACCGCCCCAGGGCTGTGCGGTAGCACTGGACACATACTCCAAAGGCCTGGTGTGAAGTCTTGCCAGAGTATCCCTGGGCCACTGACTGTTCTTTCTGAGCCTCTGTTTTCTCCCTTTCACAATGCAAATAACTATTTCTTAGACTTGTTATAGGGAAAGCATGGAACAAACAAAGAAGAAAGCACCTGTTGAGTGCCTGATGTCCAGGATCGTTTTTTGTTTTGTTTTGTTTTGAGACAGGGTCTGGCTGTATCACCAGGGTGGAGTGGCACAATTATGGCTCACTGTAACCTCGGCCTACTGAGGTCAGGTGAGCTCTGATATGGAATAATCTTATTTATTATGTCAGAAATATTCTTCTTTGCCGATTTCTTCTGGGTATTCTACCACTCCAGCCTAGCCCCAACTCAAGCATTAGGGGGACATTGACGCCCAACAGGCATTTTCCCCCTCAACCCCTTAGAAGTGCCTCTCCTAAATACATCTGTACTACTTGCATCAGGAGTTTCAACTACTTGGGCTCACCACAGACTGACAGAAGGTCACTGAAAGCAAATAAATATAACTGAAAGCTACTTCCCGAGTAGCTAAGACTACAAGCATGTGCCACTATGCCTGGCTAATTTTTTTTTTCTTTTTTTTTTGGTAGAGACAAGATTTTGTTATGTTGCTCAAGCTAGTCTCCAAAACTTGGGCTCAAGTGATCCTTCTGCCTTTGCCTCCCAAAGTGCTAGGATTACAGGTGTCAGTAATAGATTTTAGATTTTTATTATCTCTTGTCTCAGTCTTCAAAAGGTCCCATGATAAATGCTGCACCACTTCCTAAACTCATGCTTACATCCCTGGCTGGCTCCACAAGCCTTCTGCCAAGATCTCTGGAACCATTTTTTTAATCACGTGCTAGGAGTGGCATCTGATGTATGGGGAGATGCAGGTTCCCACATACCCCCTCACTGGCCCTTTCTTGGTCCCAAATGGCCAGAATACATAAATGTTGAGTACTGAAGTTATATACCTGTGAAAAAACAATTTGGTACTGTTCTTTCCACCTTTACTATTACTGGAAACTTGGAATCCAGGGTTAGATCCTGCAAATTGCAGTTTGTCAGGTAACCTTTTATATTTTGGTCTATGGACTTGTAAATAGGATGCCAAACTCTAAGCAGACTGTGTAGTATATGATTATTTTTTCTTTCTGCTTAAGTACAAAATTCATTATTAAGTGGGGGAAATGCAAAGATAATCTCAGATTAGTTTACAAAAGCAGGCAAACAATGCATAGCTATAATTATTTATATATATATAAAAGTTATATATAATATATGATATATAGGGGGTAGGGATAGAGAAGAAGAGAGGATATTACATCAAGCTCTTAATTATACTGATATGTAGAAAGCAAACAACTTGATAGACAACTCTTACTTTGTCACATCTCATCAGCCCCAAATATCTCAGAGACTTGCTGCTCTGTGCAATCAGGGTGGCTCCTTGATCTGTAATTTCTTTACACCATCCAACATCCACAGTCTCTATTGTCATGCTGTATCGCCCAATGGCTATCAGTGCTGCAAGAAGGAGCAGAGAGAAAGCATGAACGTTAGCATTGTACAGGACCTCTATCTTATTATGGCCATTTATCTCATTTCCTCACTAAATTTGTTCCTGAAATTTTGTGTGTAAATGAATGTTTTATAAACCAAATTAAATTTGAAATGCTTTAGGAAAGCATCCCTATGACAAACCCTTTTGCAAAGTGAATAATCATTCCGTAATTTCCCTTTCATTGGACATAACCTTTTATCAGTTTTATTCATTACGAGGTTACATGCACTTTCATTCAGCTCTGCAGAAGGAATACATTAAAATGGATTACATATATAACATTAAAAAAAACCCAAGTACTAACTAATTTTACACAAGATAACTTTAATTTTTTTTAAAGCAAAACCCATGTAAACACCGTTTTGAGGTGTGTTATACTGCATGTGAATGTCTTTAACAATTGGCATAATTTTTTCCATCTGCTTATTCCCTGTAAAATGTAAGAGTATGTAATATTTTTCACATTAGTCCTTCTTGGGACTACTAGGAATTAAGAGTACATCATACGTATGGCTGAATTTAATTGGTGCCATGCTAGAGTACAGTAAAGAGAATGCATTTGTTATGGTGAATTTCCTCATCCTATCAGAAGTCTTCCTTCTATTAACATATAAAATACAGCCGGTTGTCTGTAAACTATGAGAGTATCTGGAGTCGTCTCAGCTGCTTAGCATTGTACCACCATCAAAGTGCAGACACTTATCCCATAATTTATGATGTGCACTACTAATCACTGCAAAGCCCCATAACCTATCACCCATCAAAGTGACCAATTGGTGAATGTCGCTCTTTTCTACCGACTTTGATAAACATACCCACCTCTATATTTATGGAGCAGAAAAACAGATTTCAGTACCTCCAGCACCAGTTTATGGTGCATTAGTTTGTGAATCAAAACCCTGAAAACGATGCCACAAATCTCAAAAACAAAAGAGAAATGGCTTTCTGATAATTTGCTCATTCTAAGATAGCATAAGTTGATTTCTGTTACAATAAAGGTGAATGTTTGTTCCCAAAATGTGTTGGCTAGACGGATAATTTAGAGTGAAGTACTCATGCTAACAAATGTTTACTCCTACAGCTCACAGAAGAGAGTACTTGGCAAAAATCTCTCTTTGCTAATTAGAAAACCCATGTCCGTACATTCCAGTATCATAGTGCTCTTGAGTAGCCACATATTTAATGTTTATAAAAACAGCAATCATGATCTCAGTGTTTTCCAGTAAAAATACAATAGAGAGAAATAGAAAGATAATTTTTAAAAATTCTTTATGTACCAGTTTTTTAATGTTTTCATCTTTGTGCATGCTGTTTTGATATTTAAAGTTTTCCAGGGGGTTTGGGGATTTGACAACTACTCAAGGCTTGCAGAAATGATCTGAATACTATTTTTGTGTAGCAGGAGCAACATCCCAGGTTAATACCATTGGTGTCTCTGACCTAAGAAAATTGTTCTTTCTGGTATCATCATAACTTTCATTATGATATCCTGAGATCTGCTATGAAAAGTGAAGTAGGGGATGCATAAAATAAATCCCTTTTAATACCAAGTGCTCAAACTGTCATCTCCAAAGATGACAAAGCACCAGTTGCAGGATGGCCTGAGGTTGGTAGATTTTGTGCAGTTGTTTTATTGAGGTCTGAGGCTAGAACACAAAGGGCTTATACTATCCAGAAAAGCCCTAGACTATCACAGCCTGCTTTATAAGCAGATGAAGAGTCAATAGCTATCAACTCTGGGTGGTAAAATCACTGATGTTTGATGTTTTCTTCTTTCTTTCTTTTTATACCAACTAAAATACACAATAAAGAAGGCAACTGAAGATAAGTTAGGGTACTCAGCTTTTCTTTGGTCCTAGTATTAGTTACTGAAGTAAGAATGGAACTGTATTATTTCTTAGCTCATTCATTTACTTAATAAACACCTTGTGAGCTCTGGAGCATTTCTGCCAACATTTATTAACTACATTCCATGTGCCAGGCTCTTGGCTAAGAATTTCAGGTGGATTATCTGATTTATTACTAACTGCAACCCTATTAAGTCTTATTGTTATATTCACTTTAATAATCAGGAAACAGATTTGTATAAAGATATTGAATAACTTTCCTAGTGTCACAAGACAGTAAGTGGGGGAGTAGATTTTAACTTGGAATCCAGCTCCCAGCAGAATCACGCGGCAAGGCGCCTGGCAGTTCTCATAGTCTATGCCACCAGTGGTGGAACTGCAGTATGACATACCGGGCCTGCGCCGGCTACTTGGAGTACAAGATTCATGGAGTTCAGAGGCCAGTTGAATCGAGGTGCGGGGTGGGTGGGAGGTAGGGTCAGTCACAATCCAAGGCTCACCCCCCATCTATTCCCTTTCCCAACTCCTTACCTTTCCAATCTCAGGTCAAAGGTCAACTTCTCAGAACTGATCACCCTATCATTTATTGCTACTGGGAATGTTGTTATTTGTTTACTTCTTTGTGGCCCATTCCCTTATTAGAGCGACAGCTCCTGTTCGCTGCGGTATACCCACCACCTAGCACATGCCTGGTACAGAGCGGGCTCTTAAAAATATTCATTGAATACAGCAACGACTATAACAGAGGCAAGTTAAGGGGGTGTAAAATCTCCCTCATGCTTCAGGGAAATGGGGATACATCAGAAACCCTCAGCTGAGTTAGGTCTTGAAGGATGAGTAAGGATTTTCCAGATAAACAAAGAAGCAAGGATACGTATGCTGGGCAAAGGAAACAGTTTGTGTGAAAGTAAGAGAGGAGAAAGGACAAGTAGGCTGTAGGTATTCTATGTGGTTGAAGTAAAAACAAGTACAAGAAAGTGGAAAGACTCATTTCAGAGATATATTTAGTGACTAATGGCACTGGGGTAGGTACAAGAGACACAGAGTGACAAAAGCAAGCGGAGTCCTTGATGTCATGATGTTTATAGTCGAGCAGAAGAGACAGATATGAAACAAATAAACATAAAAGTAAACGTAGCTCTAAATTGTGACAAGTGGTCTGAAGGAAATGGACTGACCACTGTAGGAGAGAACAACATTTAGCTGGGGGTATCAGGGAGGGTCTCTCTGATGAAGTTGCTCTTAATTCTTCCAACAGCTCTGCAGAACAATACCCATTTTAGAGGGAGGAAAACAGTTTCAATAGTTCACCAAGGCCCAAAAATTAAATAAAGTGGCAGAACCAGGGTACAAACAGGTTGTCTGGCTCCAAGGCCAGTGCTTATTCTGTTATAGCAGCAGCACCTAGGGTGGGAGTAAAGCCTGCACATGGTGAGAACAGATTTCTCTTTACCACTTTTGATTCCAAAATAGTGATTTGCTTCTCTTTGACTGTATCATGTCCTTGGACAGTTTTTCATTGTTGTTTCATAAGCTAGCTATAAAACCTGTAGTGTGTTCTAGTCTCAAGTCTGGTTCTAGGCTTACTACCTAGCAGATGTTTGACATTGAGATCACATTTAACTTTTCTGAGTCTCAGCTTCCTTACCTGAACACTAGATGATTTGTCCTGTCTAATTCATGAGGTTGTTTTGTGGTTCAAGTGAGATAATAGATGTAAAGAACTTTGTACTACATAAATGTCATGATTTATTTGTTATTTCCCTAACCCACCCTACAGTTGTGTAGTTGCTATAAAATGAAAAGTCTTGAAAGAATTTTAAAAAATAAACTCTGGGAAAATGATAGCATTATATAAATACTTAGTCATTATGTCACTGCTAGAGTTCTTGAACTGCCCACTCTCTATCAGTGATCATAAACTTCTAGTCTGCACCTGGGCTGATAGGGCTGTAAATGTAATGTATGATTACTACCTTCATTAGAGGCTGTTGACATATTACAATGGTATTTATTGAACCTTGAAAAGGAATAAATTATGCAAGACTAATTCCTAACTCCAATGCAATTTTAATATAGTTTTTAATGTGCTAAATGCAACTAACGAAGAAAGTTAAATTTTAAAAAAGGTATACAAATTAAAAGCTGTAGTTCAGTAACTTGTGTGTTGATGAAGTATATACATTAATCCCCTAACAGTCATTCCCATAGGCATACAGATGACAGAGTGATTAAAAGACTTAAGCACACATGCACTTAATTTTGACCAAGAAATTCCATTTCCAGGAATCTACTCTGACAATATACTTCTAATAGTACAAAATTACTTGAATATATACAAGTTTATTTATTGGAACACTAATTGTGGTTGCAAAATAATGGTAACAGCATAAATATCTATACATAGGAGAGTGATTGAATAAACTATGCTATATCCACACAACTGAATAATACTATGCAGCTCTAAAAATGTGAATAAGGAAGATCACTAGGAATTAATCTGGAATAATTTTCAAATCATTCAGTGAAATAAAAGCAAAGGGCAAATAGTTTATATGATGTGCTACCACCCTTCATGAAAAGCAAAAGAAAATACAATAAAATACGTATTAATCTGCTCATCTGTGCATAAGTAATAGGAGAAGCATAAACCAGACACCACAAAAGATTGTAACTTAAGTTGGTAAAAAATAACAAAGCAGGCATGAGATGTGGAGGTGGGGTTGTGAGGAAGAAGAGATAGAAGAAGAGAAATTCCTTATAATAGCTCTTTTTATACAGCTTTGCCTCTGAACCATAGTAATGCTTTACACACTTCCTAAAATTAAAAAAAAATTTAAGAATTCAAAGAGAAACACAAACAGTAGCAAATGAACCCAAATGAACAGCGTAACCCAGATGAACGATACAACTATGCCAAAGGTGAAAGGAATTAAAAATGAGTTTAAGTCACTTTGGAAACATGATCTTAACTGTATATTATAAGACAAAAACCAAAAAGAACTCTAAGCAAGCAAATACTGTACTATAGTAAGTAAATCTGTTTGTTACAGGGGTATGAGTTAGGAATTCAGTAACTACTCTGGGTAATCTAGGATTGTAAATAATGGCAGCTAGTGTTTTTATTGTTAGAGAAGAAGTTACAAATAAGAAAATAGGAGAAGAACACATATACACAGATACATAGATAGCTATAGAAGTAAGTAATAAGTACTGTATATGTGTATGCCTGGTTTAGAATACATGCATATATTTCCTAGCTCTTTTTGCTGAGAGGGACTGGGGGCAGTGGCACCCTAGCACCACTCACATCTTGGTTTCTAAATATCATTCTCCAGTGAAAGGAATCAGAGCTTCGTAGAGAAATGGCTGATTCCAGGACTAGAGCAGGGTAAATACAAGATGAGTCTGGAACATCTAGTGATGTCAGAAAAAGTAAGAGCTTTTTAAAGAATGGGGGCATTTCAAAAGGACACAGGATCCAATCAGAAGAAGCTGCCAGTGACCAAAGCTTGAACAACTTGAGCATCAAAATCAATGATAGCATAGATTATAGTTCATAAAATAAGTATTCACAAGTCCATACTAATACAAATAATCACATAAATATAAACATATTAATATCATATGTACTCTCTGATCACTTCTACAATATTCTTGCCAAGTGAATAACTTCAATGTACTTATAAGAAAATATCACACAAATCCAAAAATGAGAAACATTCTACAAATTAATTCACTAGTACTCATCAAAAGAGTCAAGGTAATAAAAAAAAAAAAAAAAAACAAGGAACTGTTACAAATTGGAGGAAATGAGGGTGACGTGACAACTAAATACAATGTGGGGTCCTGGGTTGAATCCTGGAACAGACAAATCATGGAAACATAGTTAAATTTGAATATGACTTGTAGTTCACCTAATTTTATTGTTTCAATGTTAATTTCCTGGTTTTAATAAGTGTATTCTGATTATATAGGTTGTTAAAGTTAGAAGTAGCTGAGTGAAGAATATATGTAAACTCTACTATTTTTGCAACTTTTCTGTAATTCTAAAATGATTTCAAAACAAGGAGTGAAAAAAGCATAGATAAGCTAATAATAGATAACAAGTGAATGAATTAAGTGAGGACTAAAATTTTCTAAGTGACAACATTTTCACAATGGAACATTGGATATAAAAATATGAGGGCTAAAAATACATTTCCTCCTCATAGAAAGAAGATTAGTCATACAAGTGCATTAACAAGCGACCTGCATGTGCCATTTTGTCCTTTCCAGTTCTAGCCTCTGCTATGGATCTATGTACCTGTAATAAAATCAGAGGAAAAACCCTAGTGCTTGAAAGAATTAGTGTTAAAATTTAACAGTAGGATTAACGTCTTTCATGTGATACTTCGATAAAAGCCATTTGCAAAGAAATTTCTTGGCATGGTTACAAAGAGATAAATATAAAATGTGCTCTTCTTTGTGGAAGCCACAGAGCTCCAAAAACAAAGAAATGACACTTTCAGAATAATTTGTTGTGTTGATGGTCCCTGCTAAGGCTCCTCTACCCCACAGGGACTACAGGGATGATTCCTAACTCAGGCTGTTCAGGAGAATCACAGGTGCCTATTCAAAGTACTGATACCTGAGTCCCACCCCTGGAGAGTCTGATTTGGGAGAAGCTATAAAAGCTTCTGTGGTCCTGATGTGCAGCTAGGGCTGAGAACTACTGGAACAGAATGACCTACAGCTTGGGCCAAGTCAGTCAACTAAAAACAAAAGAGTCTGCTTTAAGGATATAAATAGCTAATGTGTTCTGACATTTTAAAACAATTTGGCCTCTCAAACCGTAGTTACTTTTGTATATAATTCAATACTTTTATATCTCTTTACTTCTAATTTATGTTCTTTCCATCCATTTTTATACACTATTATGTTCTTCCTATTATATATAGTAAACCATACACTGACCACACTTTAAAACATTTTTCCAGATTGTTCTTTTGTCGCAATATTTTGTAAACATTTTCCTTTTCTTCATTGTACTTATTTTATATTTCTAATGTAGCAATTTCCAGAGTTTGTTTCATGTTAAAATTATTTAGCAACATGTTTGTCTTCCTCATTAGGTTGTAAAATCCTTGAAGCAGTGAATATGGAGTGTGTTTTATCTAAGACCTCTAAATGTCTGAAAATCAAGTGTCACTCATTTTTCATAGTTTTAATTAACTTTCTGGAAGCATACCTAATTGTAGAAAGTTGCACATGTCTGAAGGGTACACCTTGATGAATTTTAGCAAAGTTCACACAGCTGTGACAGTTTCCAGACTGAGAAACAGAGCAAGCCCAGCACGCCAGTAGTCTTTCATCCCTGCTTCAGTCACTTCTATTCCCCCAACCAGGATAATCATTATCTTGACTTCCAGTCACACACATTACCATTCCTATTTTTGAACTTTACATAAATAGAGTCAAACGCCAAAAATTCTTCTGGGTAATTAGCTGCCCATTATGCATGTGAGATCCATCTATGTTGTTATATATACTGGTAAGTGTTATGTGTTCATTTCTCAATGCTGTATAATACTTCATTCTGCTGATGGACATCTGGATGGTTTCTGCCTCGGGGCTATTACAGATATTACTGCTGTGAACATTAGCATACATGTTTTTGTGTGGATATATGTGTTCATTTCATTTGAGTAATTACCTATGAGTGGAATTTCTGGGTAACATGGTAAGTGTATGTTTAACTTTATAAAAAACTGCTAAAGTGTTTTCCCAAAGTGGCTGTATCATTTCATATTCCCACCAGTATGTATCCAAGGTTCCAGTTTCCCTTGCATACTTGGTACTTGATAATGTGTCTCTCTTTAATTACAGCCATTCCAGTGGGTATGTAGTAGTACCTTATTGTGGGTTTTAATTTCCATTCCCCTAAGGATTAATGGTATTATGTATCTTTTTCATTGTGTCACACTTAAAAAAAATTCTAGCAGAGTGCCTCTACCCTTATAATACTTGGTAGATATCTACTACATTAAATTGATGAAGGGAAGGCACATATTTTTTCTGTTATTAGACAACAGCAAAGAATAGCTTTCTAAACAACAGATAATTTCCCATGTAATCTAAAGACATGAAAATTAGGTAAATTCAGGAAGATATAAGGTTATAGAAAATGTTGCAAATGCTCAATTGTTTGTGAAAATTTTAAAGAGTATTTTTTATTTAGGAACTTTGAATCTCTGAAAATAAAGGGAAAAATACAAATAATAAAAATGATTGCCCATCAATGATGGATAACATTAGAGACTAAACATTTGAATTGTGCTAGCATTGTCAAGCAGCTGCAAGCAGGGATATTCATTTTATATAACTCTGCTTATTGAATTCAGAATAGCAACACACTGGTATTGTCTGACTCACAAAGGGAGCAAGCTGGCTGTGGCCCTTGACCTTTCTGGGCAGAGGCTCTCCTGCCCTGTAACTCCTGAAATGATAATTCAAGCCTTAGTTATAGGTTGCATCTGCTTTCCTTCCTATGATATGAACAAGTTGGTGGAAAAGTCAGTTCAAGTGAAGAATTTTTTAAACAAATATCTTTTAAGCATCAGCAGCAAGGACAAGAATTTACCCCTTGTCCCTTCTTATTTATTCTTTATTTTGAAGATAGAAAGACACAAATTTGATTGAGTATGTAGAAATGATTCCTATATGTGACTTTTAAAAATGTCATAAACGGGGCATATTTAGAACTAACCTATATTTAACAGGAAACTGCTCCACTGCTTTGGTTTTCAGTAGCGTTGTATTTGGTGGGAACCAACCCTTGGAGTAGAATGTTAGGTTTCCCCTGACAATCCCCCTATTAAATTTTAAAATTAAAGATGAAGAAGCAGAAGAACCTTACAACTCTAACATTAGCTGAGAACCTAAAGTCCCTGGTTCAGCGATTCTTTTTTATTCCAGCCCACATAAATACATATATTATTTATCAAAGAATTATGCATCCTTTTCAAAATCCTGACATTACATTAGATTTCCTCACTTTATGAGAAGTCAATTCTGGGTTTAAATATGTTAGTTTGTAGAGATGGAAAAGTACATTAGTGTCTCTGTCACATATCTGCCTTGTCCTGCTCTCTAAACTGAGTTTTTCAGACCACTGTAGACAGAGCATCAGTTTTAAGCAGGTCTCAGATTTAAAAAAAAAAAAATGTCAGAAGTTGGTCATGGTAGCTCATGCCTGTAATTCCTGCACTTTGGGAGGCCAAGACAGGCAGATTGCTTGAGGCCAGGAGTTTGAGACAAGCCTGGGCAACATGGCGAAACTCCATCTCTACGAAAAATTTAAAAAATAAGCCTGGGTGTGGTGGCATACACCCATGGTCCCAAGTACTGGGGAGGCTGAGGCAGGAGGATTGTTTGAGCCTACAAGGTGGAGGTTGCATTGAGCTGAGATCACACCACTATACTCCAACCTGGGATACAAACTGAGACCGTATCTTAAGAAAAAAAAAAAACTGTCTGACCCAGTGTGCAGTAGAGTAGGATGTGATTTCAGTGAACGCCACTTAAAAGACACCAAGGTTGGTGAAAATATACATGTTGTCAGGCTGACCAATAAACACTATCAAAGTATTTTGATAGTGAAGCCAATGAAACCAGAGGAAAAGGGAAGAATGCGTGGGGATAATGGCAGAGTGAATAGATAATCTTTTCTTTTATTTGACAAATATAAATTGAGTACCACTATGTGTCAGGCATGTTTCAGCAGCTGGGGATAAAAAGATCAAATTCCTGGTCCTGTGGAACCTGTATTCTGGATACAAATAAATAAGTAGAATATGTAATTTGTCAGATGGCATTAATTCTTTGGAGAAAATAAAACACGGACCAGGATGAGAGTGTTGCAGTTTTAATGAAGTGATAGGGAAGGCCTCACAAAGAAAGTGACATTTGACCAAAACCTGAAGCAATGGGGGAGTAAGCCATAATGATATCTAAGGGATAGGCTTTCCATGCAGAGAAAACCTACCGCCAAGGCCATGAGGTAGAAAGCTGCTGGTCTGTTCCAAAACGATGGAGTGCCATTGAGATGAGATCAGGGAGTTAATGGAAAAGAGGGTGGAAAAATAACCTTGCTGGCCATTTTTAACAATATTGGCTTTCACTCTAAATGAAATGGGAATTGACCAAAATATTTGGGGCACAGAAGTGATATGATTTAAGTTAAATTTTCAAAGAATTGCTCCAGCTTCTGGATTGGAACAGACTGTACGGAGGTAAGAACAGAAGCAGGAAGACCAATAAGGAGGCCATTGCAATTATCGAAGCAAGAAGTGATAATGGATTGGCCCAAGGCTGCATAACAGAGATGAGAGAAGGGGTTGAATTTTGAATAGATTTTAAAGATAGGACCAACAGCATATGCTCATAGATTGAACGTGGAGTGAGAAAAAGAGGACTCAAGGATGCAAAAAGAAAAAAGAAACTTTCTTGGCTCTTAGATTGGAAAGAAATTTCTTACATGGAATTTTACAAAGTTGCTCTTTGTGTCCTTGTGTGTCTAAGTGTCCTTGGATTGATGGCAATATGCTGATTTTTTCTACTGGATGTAAACTCCACTGAGGGGGCACAGACCACTCTTATTCATCTTTGCATCATCAGTGTCAAGCTGAGTCTTTGTTATTATTCATTATATATTTGTTTAAAGAGAGATACTCTTCAACTTACAATGGGGTTATGTCCCAATAAACTCATAAATTGAAATAATCATAAGCTGAAAGTGCATTTAATTTGCCCAACCTGTAGAACATCACAGCTTAGCCTAGCCCATCTTAAATGTGCTCAGACACCTACATTAGCCTAAAGTTCGGCAAAAACATCTAACAAAAAGCCCACTTTATAATAAAGTTATTGAATATCCCATATAATTTATTGAATACTATAGTTAAAAAAAAAACAAAATGGTTGTATGAGAACGCTAAGTACTGTCTCTACTGAATACGTATTGCTTTCACACCATCATCAAACTGAAAAATCCTAACTCAAACCAATGCAAGCTAGGGACTATCTATGTATACATATTAGTTATCAGAATTATAAGCACTTGGGAGAAAATCAGAAAGGGGTCTTGTTTATTTTCTAGAGTTCACACTCATTCTTTTATTCTAAAAATATTTACTGGGTAGCTACAAGTACATCAATCACCATGATGACTGTGTCACTGAGATGTCTTTGCTTGGGGGAGATTATATATAATACACATTTTTCCTTACATGCTTGTGTATTTAATGTTTTTCAATATTATACATATTTTATTTTTACAAAGTAAAAAGAAAAACATTTTTAAAAAGTTTCTACTGAATAGATCACTTCATTTTCCCAGAGTAAAACTAAGAACTTGACATTTCCTACAGTGAGTTTTCTCTCTAATCCAGTGCTCCTCAAGGCAAACAAACCTATTTACTGGTGCCAAAATCCAACACCTAAAATCATGTAAAATTATGTGGGGAAAAAAGCATAAAGCTATTTACAAACTAAAACTAAACACAGAAAATGTAGCACAATTGTTTCTCCCTAACTGCAACCAGAACAGTTGTAACTCAGAGGCGGTTATCTGGAGTGTGGATTAGTGTAGATTATTTGCAATAATTTTTGCTATAGGCATTTCTGCCATAAGAAAGGCAAAGGAAATAAAAACATTAAATTCAAAACATTTCAAGTTTTGATAGTTTAATAGAGAGCTAGATTAGAATATAGCAAACAATAAATTTTCTACGTTCTTTTTGTTTTCTATTTTTTCTATTATCTTCCTACAAATGGCCCCCCTTTCATTCCCAGTTTGCTATCTAATATACTTGTCTATCTCTCAGAAAGTCCAGCAATTATTTCAATCCAAAAATCCAGCAGTGGGACTTGTGGGTATCATTGTCAGGATCTGGAACCAATGAAAAAGTAGAGGACAAAATCAAAGGACTGGGAGGCAGAAAAAGAAAGCACAGCCGGGCGCGGTGGCTCACGCCTGTAATCCCAGCACTTTGGGAGGCTGAAGCGTGTGGATCACGAGGTCAAGAGATCGAGACAATCCTGCTTGAAATGGTGAAACCCCGTCTCTACTAAAGATACAAAAAATTAGCTGGGCATGGTGGCGCGTGCCTGTAGTCCCAGCTACTCGGGAGGCTGAGGCAAATTGCCTGAACCCAGGAGGCGGAAGTTGCCGTGAGCCGAGATCGTGCCATTGCACTCCAGCCTGGGTAACAAGAGCGAAACTCCGTCTCAAAAAAAAAAAAAAAAAAAAAAAAAAGAAAAGAAAAGGAAAGCACAAGAGGAAGTAACAAAGCAGGAAGGGAAAGAAAAGACATTGAAAGAAAGAAGTTGAGGTGCACAGAATAAGCAGAATGGATGCTACAGAGGGGAGAGGCCCGGTTCTGAAGCTGCTCATCTGGGAGCAAACAATGCACACAAGCACACTGTTCACATGTGCACATACACATACATATACACAAATACACAAACACACATTTATCCCTAGGTCCTAACCCACAGGTAGACTTAGCATGAAGCTAATGAAGGATGAGCTTCAGGATTTATCACTTACATGAACCTACGCATTAGAAGGGCCTAGAGGTGTGTTCACATGGTAATATGTTTTGGAAAGTCTGTAAAAACAAGACACTGTTACATTCTTTTTCTTAAAGAGAGATTCCATATTGTATAATCCTCAGGTACTACAAAATCCTGAATCTGTCCCTGACCAAACCAACAATATTCTGATTCCAGAGGGTCTGGGGATAAACGCTGTATTTTTTTTTTTTTTTTCTTAAATGTCGCCAAGTGATTTTGATACATAGCCAGGTTTGGAAATCACTGATGAAGGACTATAGACTGATATTTTAATGAGTCTCTGACACCTAGGTAGTATTTATTTCTGGAGATTTGCCACCATTGATTGTGACATAAACCATAACACTATGTAGTTTGGAAAAAGCTGACAATTGGCAACAGTCACTTCCACATTGCAGTGATGAATCACATAACCCTCTGTGCCGAGTAATTAACTATCCATTTGTATGTACTGGCTGAAGTGATATAGTTCTTTCCAAAGAGGAAGGAAGGGAATTTGGACATAACATTAACAGTTGTTAATACCAAGCAAATAGAGTAAATTGGATTTATTAAAAAGTATGTGTGTGGATTTTTCCCTAGGAGTTGATACAATTTGTCTAGCTTTCTAATTATAGCTTGGACAGAAAATGGCTGAACCCAAAGACCTCTCACAGTATCTAATAAACTTTTACTTACAGGGAGAACATTTCTTGGGTTGGAGAATGACAAATAATTTACTAAGCTTTTCCTGAAAGATAGCTAAAGGTGTTTCACCTATATCCAGCTGATGAATTAGCTTTAGCTAATAATCAGTGTCATGAGACAGGGAAGAAGCAGCCTGTAATTACTGTGAAAGGAATGAAGGAACTGATCTGATAAACTAAATCAGCTAATTCCTCTAGTGGCATACTGAGTGGAAGAGAAGCTTACTTTCCTGCAAGTTTTAAAGTGAGGCAAAGATGGAGGACATTGGTGGTTTTTACCTGCCTGGCATAAATTCTCATTTTCTCACAACAAACCCTCAGTTTTTCTTATAGGATGCAGTCTGGGGTGTATGATCCAAGATTCTCTGCCTTCTTCAGGCTAGGGGTAGGCATGTGTCCCAAACCTGACTAACCATTATCAGTTGCAAATAATCTGACTCCTGCCTGGAATGAGTTAAGAAGAAAACCAGCTGGAGGGACATTATATATAAATCTCATTCTTATATATAATTACACATGAGTGAGATTTATACATAACTCTCATTCATATATAATTACATGTGCTTTTAAAAATGTATTTGTTTTTACATAAATTTAATCAAAATAAAGACACTGAATTGCAACTATAAGAATCACAGAATTTCAGCTATTTCTTTACTATAAAATGTAATAATTGTTAGAAGAATCTACATCAATTAAGATCAATTTTATGAAACCTTTAATAATTTGGAGTCATTTGAAAAATTCTGCACTTTAAATTCAGACAGAACCTATTAGGAATCAGTTCTAGGAAAGATCAGAAAACTGGCAGGCAGTTCTCCCTTTTCCCTCTTCCTCGTCTTATTTTTATTAGCTATATTATTATTTTTACATTGTCAGGTTTTAATGTTTCCGTCTTCTTTTATAACCATTATTTTCATAGTTCTTTTGCTCTGGTTCTATACTTAGTATGCTTTCATCCATATATTTTTTTAAGTTTTTGAGATGTTTATTGTGATTAATGTCTGGTGGCTAGATACCACCTTTAAGCTTTTTTTTTTTTTTTAAAAGAAAAATTCATCAAACATAACCCTAACACCATAAAAACCCTAGAAGAAAACCTAGGCAAAACCATGCAGGACATAGAGGCTAGGATTTCATGACTAAAACATCAAAAGCAATGGCATCAAAAGCCAAAATAGACAAATTGGATCTAATTAAACTTAGGAGTTTCTGTACAACAAAAGAAATAATTATCAGAGTGAATCAGCAACCAACAAAATGGGAAAAAAATTTTGCAATCTACCCATCTGACAAAGGGCTAATATCCAGAATCTACAAAGAACTAAAGCAGATTTACAAGAAAAATACAAATAAACCCATCCAAAATAGGTAAAAGATATGAAGAGACACTTTTCAAAAGAAGACATTTATGAGGCCAACAAACATATGAAAAAATGTTCATCATCACTGGTCATTAGAGAAATGCAAACCAAAACCACATTGAGATGCCATCTAATGCCAGTTAGAATAGTAATCATTAAAAAATCTGGAGACGAGAGGACTCAAGATGGCGCTGTGAGAACAACCCAGGATTGGAGCTCTCGTTGTGTCCGCAGAGAGGTGAGTCTGAGCTGCATTTCCAGACTGATCTTTGTTGCCCACGGAACGGGGAAATTCCCAAGTGAAGAGGAGACGCGGGACGCCAGGCAGAACCTCTGCCTGGCAAAGCCGGCAGCCGGGGTGGCGGCGGCCAGCCCTACTCAGCGCTCCCCACAGGGCGCGCTTGTCCGGGTGCCCCGTTGAACTGGCAACTGGAGACGTGAGAGGGCTGGACTTGAGACTGAGCTAGACTTGGACAGTGGGCCAGCCCAGGGGATTGCAGGGACAGAGCGTTAGGGGTGGCCCAGTGGGATGAACAAAACTGCGATTTCAAACAAGCCCGGTGCAGACGGCCCGAGACGCTCTGAGGTTGCCGAGGCAACCTGTCCCTACTGAGATACACGCCCACTGCTGACGCAGCCTGCCATTGCCGAGGCAACACGCTACAGCAGAGAGACTCTGCCGCAGGGCGTGGCGGAGAACACAGCAGAACAGCAGAGCCAGGGCGAGCCTCACAACAGCAGGGCGGAGCCTTGGCAGGCAAACAGTGGCTAGTCTGCCTCCTAGCTGGGCAGGACCTCAACGGACATCCAAAAATAAAGCCCAAACCCCTCAACACAGAGCATTTGAGAAAAAAAAGGGTTTTTTTAATGAGCTCTGCTGCAGCAGAATCAAACATAGCAGCCTAACAGCCCTGAATGAACAACAGAGCTCACAGCTCAGCAATTAAGCTCCTATAAAGTACAAACTGTCTCCTCAAGCAGCTCCCTGACCCCTCTATATCCAAAAGACTGACATTAGGCAGGCATCATCCTGAGACAAAGATAGCAGAAAAAGAAACTGGTAGCATCCCTCGCTGTGCCACAGCTGCTAGAGGTGCACCCCAGACAAACAGGGTCTGGAGCGGACCTCAGCAGTCATAGAGCGAAGGGGCTAGACTGGTAGAAGGAAAACCAAGCAACAGAAATACTTCATCATCAACATTCTGGGTGTCCACTCGGAGACCCAATCGAAAACTCAGCAACTACGCAGATGACCAGCGGACAAATCAACAAAGATGGGAAGAAACCAGCGCAAAAAGGAGGAAAACACCCGAAACCAGAACACCTCGCCTCCTAGAAAGGACCAAAACTCCTCACCAGCAAGGGAACAAAGCTGGACGGAGAATGACTGTGACGAAATGATGGAATTAGACTTCAGAAGATGGATAATGAGAAACTTTTGTGAGCTAAAAGATCATGTATTAAATCAATGCAAAGAAACTAAGAACCTTGAAAAAAGATTTGAAAAAAGATTCGAGGAAATGATAACAAGAATGGATACCTTAGAGAGGAATATGAATGAATTAAAGGAGCTGAGAAACACAATACGAGAACTTCGCGAAGCAAACGCAAGTTTCAATAGCCGAATTGACCAAGCAGAAGAAAGAATATCTGAAGTCGAAGACCAACTCAATGAAATAAAACGAGAAACCAAGATTAGAGAAAAAAGCGCAAAAAGGAATGAACAAAGTCTCCAAGAAATGTGGGACTATGTGAAAAGACCTAACCTACGTTTGATAGGTGTACCAGAAGGGGACGAAGAGAATGAATCCAAGCTGGAAAATACTCTTCAGGACATCATCCAGGAAAATTTCCCCCACCTAGCAAGACAGGCCAACACTCAATTGCAGGAAATACAGAGAACACCACAAAGATATTCCGCAAGAAGAGCAACCCCAAGGCACATAATCATCAGATTCAACAGGGTTGAAATAAAGGAGAGAATACTAAGGGCAGTCAGAGAGAAAGGTCGGGTCACCCACAAAGGGAAGCCCATCAGACTCACAGCAGATCTCTTGGCAGAAACACTACAAGCCAAAAGAGAGTGGGGGCCAATATTCAACATTCTTAAAGAAAAGAACTTTCAACCCAGAATTTCATATCCAGCCAAACTGAGCTTCAGAAGTGAAGGAAAAATAAAATCCTTTGCGAACAAGCAAGTACTCAGAGATTTTGTCACCACCAGGCCTGCTTTACAAGAGCTCCTGAAAGAGGCACTACACATAGAATGGATCAACCAGTACCAGCCATTCCAAAATCACACTGAATGCTAAAGAGCATCAACATAATGAAGAATCTACAACAACTAACAGGCAAAACAGCGACTTAGCATCAAAATGGCAGTATCAAATTCACACATAACAATATTAACCCTAAATGTAAATGGACTAAATGCACCAATCAAAAGACACAGACTGGCAAATTGGGTAAAAATCCAAAACCCATCAGTGTGCTGTATACAGGAAACCCATCTCACATGCAAGGATACACAAAGGCTCAAAATAAAGGGATGGAGGAAGATTTACCAAGCAAATGGAAAGCAAAAAAAAGCAGGAGTTGCAATTCTCATCTCTGATAAAATAGACTTTAAAGCAACAAAGATCAAAAGAGACAAAGAATGCCATTACATAATGGTAAAAGGATCGATACAACAAGAAGAGCTAACGATCCTAAACATATATGGACCCAATGCAGGAGCACCCAGATACATAAGCCAAGTTCTTAATGACTTACAAAAGGACTTAGACTCCCACACAATAATAGTGGGAGACTTTAACACTCCACTGTCAATACTAGACAGATCAACCAGACAGAAAATCAACAAGGATATCCAGGGCTTGAACTCAGACCTGGAGCAAGCAAACCTGACAGACATTTACAGAACTCTCCACCCCAAATCCACAGAATACACATTCTTCTCAGCACCACATCACACCTACTCTAAAATTGACCACATAATTGGAAGTAAAGCACTGCTCAACAAATGCAAAACAACTGAAATCATAACAAACAGCCTCTCAGACCATAGTGCAATCAAGTTAGAACTCAGAATTCAGAAACCGACCCAGAACCTCACAGCTCCATGGAAACTGAACAACTGGCTCTTGAATGTTGACTGGGTAAACAATGAAATGAAGGCAGAAATAAAGAAGTTCTTCAAAACCAATGAGAACGAAGACACAACGTGCCAGAACCTCTGGGACACATTTAAAGCAGTCTCTAGAGGAAAGTATATAGCAATAAGTGCCCACATGAGGAAAATGGAGAGATCCAAAATTGACACCCTATCATCAAAATTGAAAGAGCTAGAGGAGCAAGATCAAAACAACTCAAAACCCAGCAGAAGACAAGAAATAACTAAGATCAGAGCTGAGCTGAAGGAGATTGAGACACGAAAAACCCTTCAAAAAATCAATAAATCCCAGAGCTGGTTTTTTGAAAAGATCAACAAAATAGACAGACCACTAGCCAGATTGATTAAAAAGAAAAGAGAGAACAACCAAATAGATGCAATAAAAAATGATAAAGGGGAAATCACCACAGATTCCACAGAAATTCAAGCCATCATCAGAGAATATTACAAACAACTCTATGCGCATAAACTAGTAAACCTGGAAGAAATGGATAAATTCCTGGACTCCTGTGTCCTCCCAAGCCTAAACCAGGAGGAAGCTGAAACTATGAATAGACCAATAACAAGGTCTGAAGTTGAGGCAGCAATTAAGAGCCTACCACACAAAAAAAGCCCAGGTCCAGACGGGTTCACACCCGAATTCTACCAGACACACAAGGAGGAGCTGGTACCATTCCTTCTAAAACTATTTCAAACAATCCAAAAAGAGGGAATCCTTCCCAAATCATTTTATGAGACCAACATCATTCTGATACCAAAACCTGGCAGAGACCCAAGGAGAAAAGAAAACTTCAGGCCAATATCCATGATGAACATAGATGCAAAAATCTTCAATAAAATATTGGCAAGCCGATTGCAACAGCAAATCAAAAAACTTATTCATCATGATCAAGTAGGATTCATCGATGCAAGGCTGGTTCAACATATGCAAGTCTATCAACGTAATTCACCACATAAACAGAACCAAAAACAAAAACCACATGATTATCTCAATTGACGCAGAGAAGGCATTTGACAAAATTCAACAGCCCTTTATGCTAAAAACCCTCAGTAAACTCGGTATCGATGGAATGTATCTCAAAGTAATAAAAGCTATTTATGACAAACCAACAGCCAATATCATACTGAATGGGCAAAAACTGGAAGTATTCCCTTTGAAATCTGGCACTAGACAAGGATGCCCTCTTTCACCACTCCTATTCAATATAGTACTGGAAGTTCTAGCCAGAGCAATCAGGCAAGAAAAAGAAATAAAGGGTATTCAAATAGGAAAGGTGGAAGCCAAATTGTCTCTATTTGCAGATGACATGATAGTATACCTAGAAGACCCCGTCGCCTCAGCCCAAAAACTCCTGAAACTGATAAGCAACTTCAGCAAAGTCTCAGGATATAAAATCAATGTGCAAAAATCACAAGCATTCGTCTACACCAATAACAGACTTAAAGAAAGCGAAATCAAGAACGAACTGCCATTCACAATTGCTACAAAAAGAATAAAATACCTTGGAATACAACTCACAAGGAACGTAAGGGACCTCTTCAAGGAGAACTACAAACCACTGCTCAATGAAATCAGAGAGGACACAAACAGATGGAGAAACATTCCATGTTCATGGTTAGGAAGAATTAATATCGTGAAAATGGCTATACTGCCCAAAGTAATTTACAGAATCAACGCCATCCCCATCAAGCTACCATTGACTTTCTTCACAGAACTGGAAAAAACCACCATGAACTTCATATGGAACCAAAAGAGAGCCCGCATAGCCAAGTCAATTCTAAGCAAAAAGAACACAGCGGGGGGCATCACACTACCGGATTTCAAACTATACTACAAGGCTGCAGTAATCAAAACAGCATGGTACTGGTACCAAAACAGAGATATAGACCAATGGAACAAAACAGAGGCACCGGAGGCAACATAACATACATACACCTATACAATCTTTGATAAACCTGACAAAAGCAAGCAATGGGGCAAGGATTCCATGTTTAACAAATGGTGTTGGGAAAACTGGCTAGCCATGTGCAGAAAGCAGAAACTGGACCCCTTCCTGACACCTTACACTAAAATTAACTCCAGATGGATTAAAGACTTAAACATAAGACCTGGCACCATAAAAACTCTAGAAGGAAATCTAGGCAAAACTATCCAGGACATAGGAGTAGGCAAGGACTTCATGAACAAAACACCAAAAGCATTGGCAACAAAAGCCAAAATAGACAAATGGGACCTAATGAAACTCCACAGCTTCTGCACGGCAAAAGAAACAGTCACTAGAGTGAATCGGCAACCAACAGAATGGGAAAAAATTTTTGCAGTTTACCCATCTGACAAAGGGCTGATATCCAGAATTTACAAAGAACTCAAACAGATTTACAGGAAAAAAACAAACAAGCCCATTCAAAAGTGGGCAAAGGATATGAACAGACACTTTATGAAAGAAGACATATATGAGGCCAACAATCATATGAAAAAATGCTCATCGTCACTGGTCATCAGAGAGATGCAAATCAAAACCACATTGAGATACCATCTCACACCAGTTAGAATGGCGATCATTAAAAAATCTGGAGACAACAGATGCTGGAGAGGATGTGGAGAAAAAGGAACACTTTTACACTGTTGGTGGGAGTGTAAATTAGTTCAACCATTGTGGAAGACAGTGTGGCGATTCCTCAAGGCCTTAGAAATAGAAATTCCATTTGACCCAGCAATCCCTTTACTGGGTATATATCCAAAAGACTATAAATTGTTCTACTATAAGGACACATGTACACGAATGTTCATTGCAGCACTGTTTACAATAGCAAAGACCTGGAATCAACCCAAATGCCCATTGATAATAGACTGGATTGGAAAAATGTGGCACATATACACCATGGAATATTATGCAGCAGTCAGAAATGATGAGTTTGTGTCGTTTGTAGGGACATGGATGAATCTGGAGAACATCATCCTCAGTAAACTGACACAAGAACAGAAAATGAAACACCGCATATTCTCACTCATAGGTGGGTGATGAAAAAGAGAACACATGGACGCAGAAAGGGGTGATGAAAAATGAGAACACATGGACACAGAAAGGGGAGTACTAAACACTAGGGTCTAGTGGGGGGAAAAGGGGAGGGCCAGTGGGAGGGGGAGGTGGGGAGGGATAGACTGGGGAGAAATGCCAAATGTGGGTGAAGGGGAGAAGAAAAGCAAAGCACACTGCCATGTGTGTACCTACGCAACTGTCTTGCATGCTCTGCTCATGTACCCCAAAACCTAAAATCCAATAAAAAATTAAAAAAAAAAAAATCTGGAGACAACAGATGCTGGAGAGGATGTGGAGAAATAGGAACACTTTTACACTGTTGGTGGGAGTGTAAGTTAGCTCAACTACTGTGGTAGACAGTATGGCGATTCCTCAAAGATCTAGAAATAGAAATTCCATTTGACCCAGTAATCCCATTACTGGGTATATACCCAAAGGATGATAAATCATTTTGTTACAAAGACACATGTACCCATATGTTCAATTCAGCACCATTTACAATAGCAAAGACCTGGAACCCACCCAAATGCCCATCAATGATAGACTAGGTAAAGAAAATGTGGCATGTATACAGTATGGAATACTATGCAGCCATAAAAAATGATGAGTTCATGTACGTTGTAGGGACATGGATGAATCTGGAAACCATCATTCTCAGCTAACTGACACAAGAACAGAAAACCAAACACCGCATGTTCTCACTCATAGGCGGGTGTTGAACAATGAGAACACATGGGCACAGGGAAGGGAACGTCACCCACTGGGGTCTGTTGGGGGGTGGGGGGGATAGGGGATGAACAGCGAGGGGTGGGGAGGTTGGGGAGGGATAACATTGGGAGAAATGCCTGATGTAGGTGACAGGGGGATGGAGACAGCAAACCACCATGGCATGTGTGTACCTATGCAACAATCCTGCAAGATCTGCACATGTATCCCAGAACTTAAAGTACAATTAAAAAAAAAAAAGAAAGATTCATCATATAATCCCTAAGTTGTTATATGCTTAAGGAAGACTGGTACCCTCATGCTTGGGAAGAAACAACATGGCTAAATAGTAAATGTTGGTATCATCCTTAATTTTACCTTCAAGTCTTTATAGATAGGTGCATCAGTTTGCTATGAAGAAGCCTAAGCCCAACATAATGTTTTACCCTTCATGTGTATCTAGCTTTTAATGTCTGAAGCTATATTGTTCTTCCTTTGTCTCTTAGGTCAATACCTTTATCAGGACATGTTTTCATTGTTTTGTAGTAATTTATTTAACTGGAAATTGACAAGCTCTTTAAACTTATAGAGATTCGAAACTATTTAGACACAAGAGACACAAGCTTCACTCCTGTTCTGTTGGTCTCACTTCACTCCCCATCCCCATTTTTCTGCAAATGATGCTCTCAAATAAAATGCAAGGTACTGTAAATAGGTACTGCAAATGATCCTATGTTTGTTCCTTTCAGATTGTTTCTTCTTGGATTGACTGGGGTTGGTTATCTGTGGGGAATATGGGGAGGTGATTAATGAGCTAGAGCTGTCTGTGTGCCTAGCGTCGTTACCAAAAATCTATTATTTCCTTTATGCAGGCACACTTGTCCTCTCAGGGTTCTATGTTAAAGGATTACGTGGTATTAATAAAAAGGATTTGGGTCATTTTCGTGTTGAATTCTGGCACTTGCTCTCTGTCATCCTCTTTTGCCCACTTCACTTCTGGCAATCTCCTCCATTTGGAGGCAAGATGACAGACAATGCAGATGGCTCATCAACATGGTCTGTCCATTGGATCCCTCTTCCCTGACATTTTTGGGATGTGAAACTGGGACTCTTCAAAGACATTCTCACCCTTCAGGTACTGGTATACTACTGAAGATTCATGACTCTAAACAAAGAATTGCTGGATCTGCCTTTCTTGATGGGGATACTCATTTTTACGTTAACCAGAAGTATCCTGTGCATCATTACTTTGTTTAAGAATTATGAAGTTAAAAAGAGTCAATAATGTTGATAAACAAATTATGCAAGAAATTCTTAAAATTGGGGTTAATTTCACTAATATCTGTTGTATGATTATTTCATGCAAAATAACAAAGAAGATTATTAAAAAGATGAGTAAAAGAAAGTCCTTGTCTTCACTTTCAGTGTAGCAAGAAAATAAATAAAATAGAAGATACTATTATGACAATGCAAATACTGTTCACTGCTGAGACAACTAGAAGAGGAGTATTGTAAGCAACCACTTAAAACACTGTGTGACACTAATCATCTCCATGTGATCCATACATCTCACATATCACAGTAAAAAAGTGATCTCTTGCAGTTCTTGCATTCTTGTATATTTTTGATCATGTTTAGTGCAATACTGTAAACCTGGAATAACATCATGGGACATATACAACATATAACTAGTGATGCTGGGAATGCTCCCAAGAATCAGAGAAAAGCCATGACATTACAAGAAAAAGCTGAATTGCTTAATACATACTATAGACTGAGGTCTGCAGCTGCAGTTGCTTGTCATATCAGAATAAACGAATCCAATGTAATTACCATTGAGAATAAGAAAAGAAAATTTGTGAAGCTGTCATTGCAGTTATGCCACCAGGCATGAAAATTTGGCATTTTTTGGTGAAATACTAGACCTTTTTAATCTTGTATGGAAAATACGGCTTTTATGTGGGTAGGGGATTACTATAAGAAAGGCACATCTATAGACTTAAGTAAAATTAAGAAAAAAAAAGAGGTAATTACAGTAAATGACAAATTAGACCAAAAGGAAGGCAAAGGATCTAAAGATGGAGAATTTAATGCCAGCAAAGGATGGTTTGATAATTTTAGGAAGTGGTTTAGCTTAAAAAAGATAACAAGATAATAGAACCAGCTTCTGTCAACCAAAAGGCAGCAGATTTCCGAGGTGTCATTAAGAAAATCATAGCAGAGAAAGGATATCTGTCTGAACAGATTTGCTATGTCGATGAAAGTGCCCTATTCTGGAAAAAATGACACAAAGAACATTAATAAGGAAAAGAAGCAAGCACTAAGATTTAAGGCAGGAAAGGAAAGGCTAACTCTACTGTTTTGTGCAAATGCAGTTGAATTCATGATCAAGACTGCCCTTACCTAGAAAGCTGCTAACCCTGAGCCTTGAAGGGAAAAGGTAAATACCAGCTGCCAGTCTTTGGGTATACACCAAGAAAGCCTGGATAATGACAACTCTTTTTCTAGATTGGATTTTTGGACGCTTTGTCCCTGCAGTCAGGAAGTACCATGCCAAGAATAAACTGCCTTTTAAAGTTCTTTTGATATTGGACAGTGCCCCTGGCCACCTAGAACTCCACGAGTTTAACATTAAAGGCATCAAAGTGTCTACTTGCCTCCAAATGCAATGTCTCTAATTCAACCTCTAGATCAGGAAGTTGCTAGGACCTTTAGGCTCACTACACATGGATGGTACTTTTTGGAAAGAATTATCAATGCTGTGAAAAAGAACCCAGATAGAAAGAATATATGAAAGTCTGGAAGCATGACACCATTGAAGATGCCATTCTTATCACAAAAAAAAAAAAAAAGCTGTGAAAACCATCACTGCTGGAGAAAATGTCCAGATGTGCATGAGTTCACAGGATTTATGACAGAGTCCATCAAGAAAATCATGAATGAGATTGTGGAAATATAAAAAAAAAAAGTGAGGGGTGGAGGATTTCAAGATAAGGATCTTGGAGAAATTTAAAAAATAACAGACACTACACCATAACAAATTAACAAAAGATAACTTGATGAAGATAAGTACTTTTGAACCAGTGCCAGATAATGAGGATGAAGATGAAGAAGAAGCTATGAAAGAAAACACATTGACAATCTGGCAGAAGGGTTCCCACTACTCAAGACTGTTTAAGATTTTTTTTTTAAAATAACATAAACCCTTTTATGAAGTGGGCACTGAAACTAAAGCAAATGGTGGAAGAAGAATTGGTACCATGGAGAAACACTTTTAGTGAAAAAGGAAAATAGACAAAAATTATGTTGTATTTCTGTAAAGTTACACTGAATGTAGCTGCCTCTCCTGTCCCCACTTACATGTACTCCACCTCTTCCTCCTCTGCCACCCCTGAGACGGAAAGACCAGCCCTTTCTTCTAAGCCTACTCAATGTGAAGAAGATGAGAATGATGACCTTTAGGATAATCCACTTGGACTTAATGAATAATAATTATATTTTCTCTTCTTCATTATTTTATTAACATTTTAAATTTATCATTATACTTTAAGATGTGGGATACACATGCAGGTTTGTATACACGTGCCATGGTGGTTTGCTGCACCCATCAACCTGTAATCTACATTAAGTATTTCTCCTAATGCCATCCCTCCCCTATCCCCCCACCCTTGACAGGCCCTGTGTGTGATGTTCCCCTCCCTATGTCCATGTGTTCTCATTATTCAATTCCAATTATAAGTGAGAACATGGAGTGTTTGGTTTTCTTTTCCACTGTTACTGTGCTAAGAATGATGGTTTCCAGCTTCATCCATGTCCCTGCAAAGGACATGAACTCATCCTTTTTTATGGCTGCATAGTATTCTATGGTGTACA
The DNA here is from genome assembly GCF_049354715.1 of Callithrix jacchus. Classification (NCBI taxonomy): domain Eukaryota; kingdom Metazoa; phylum Chordata; class Mammalia; order Primates; family Cebidae; genus Callithrix; species Callithrix jacchus. Next base: position 102,230,438 of record NC_133503.1, on the reverse strand, counting down.
TATGCCACAGTTTCCATATCCAGTATATCATTGATAGGCATTTGTGTTGGTTCCAAGTCTTTGCTATTGTGAACAGTGCTGCAATAAACATATGTGTGCACATGTCTTTACAGTAGAATGATTTATATTCCTTTGGGTAAATAACCAGTAATGTGATTGCTGGATCAAATGATATTTCTGTTTCTAGATCCCTGAAGAATTGCCACACTGCCTTCCACAATGGTTGAACTAATTTACACTCCCACCAACAGTGTAAAAGTATTCCTGTTTCTCCACATCCTCTTCAGCATCTGTTGTTTCCTGACTTTTTAATGATCACCATTCTAACTGGTGTGAGGTGGTATCCCATTGTGGTTTTGATTTGCATTTCTCTGATGACTTTTCTCTAGTTTACCTCATTGTAAGAACACAGCATGTAATACACACAACAGAGAAAATATGTTTTCACTGGCTGTTATGATATCGGTAAGCATTCTGATCAACAGTAGGCCCTCAGTAGTTAATTTTCAGGGGATCAAAAGTTATATGGGCTGGGCTCACACCTGTAATTACAGCACATTGGGAGGCTGAGACAAGAGGATAGTTTGAGGCCATGAGTTAGGGACCAGCCTGGGCAACATAGTGAGATCCTCCTTGTCTCCACAAAACTTTAAAAATTAGCCAGGTGTGGTGGCAGGCACCTGTAGTCCCAGCTACTTGGAAGGCTGAGGTGGGAGGATCACTGGAGCCCAGGAGTTCAAGACTGCAGTTGATTGCTGCATTGCACTCCAGCCCTCTTAAAGGAAAAAAGTTATACATGGAGTTTTGACTGCAGAGGGGGCTGGTGCCCCTAACCTACACATTGTTCAAAGGTCACTGTACTTAAATTTAGGTTAGTCCATATGAATGAATGGATGATTTTCTAAATGTAAGTTGTACATATCTAGACGTACTTTACCAGCTGGAGAACTGTATTTACCATTGAGTAAAATAATATCTAAAATTAAATCCTGAGAAGAGGGAGTGAGGGTTGAAAAATTACCTGTTGGGTATAATATTCATTATTCAGGTAATGGGTACACTAAAAGCCTATGCTTCATACAAAACATGTATTTTAAAAAAAAATCTGTACTTGTATCCCTAAATATTAAAAAAAAAATTCTGGATGCTTGAAACATCTCTAAATAGTCTCAAGAAACAGTTTCTATAATTTGAATCTTTCCTTCATAATATATTTGAAACACTTACTCTGATTTAACGAACACCTTATGTATACTAAATATTTTTATTTCAAGATATGTGAAAACAAACAAGGAAACACCTGATATGTTTTGTAAGAGTATTTTCAATAAGGATTTTTTTTGTTAAAATAAGTTTATTAAGAAGGCGGCTTGATTCAGGTTGTCTTTTAGCAAGGCTAATTCCACTTGGTTTAATTGAAGCAAATCTTGATAAAATAGTATTATGCTTCCATTTACTTCTTTCTATCATCTACCCACAATATATGTATACCCACATCATATTCAGCCAACTATTTTTCAGGTCAAGAGAGATGTCTTCAAGAAAAAAGACTATGATTGACAGTTCTCCCAAATCAGTAATATCATAAATATTTATATATACAGTTATAAACAAACGATTATTAGTTTAAGAAATGCAATTTATCCTTGGTGATAATGTCTTTGAAGGTTAAAAGGCAGAATTTAACATTTTAGCTCTTTAAAATTTTATGTTTTCAACAAAAACAAACTGTTCTAACTAAAGAATAACAGATAATGTAGTTCTCTACCTACTGATGACTACATTTCATTTTTTAGATATGCTTACAGTATATGTAACTACTATGTGTTTAAAATTATTTGTGTGCATTAAATACATTACTTGACAGAACTCTTGAGACATCAAGCAATGAAATATTTCAAATAAAATTCCATTCCCAAAAGCTTCTACTTAAGTACTTTGAATTTCTTGAAGCTTCTTATATAATAAAATCTACTGAATTTTAGATTAGAATCCTTTTTAAAGTGAACCCTATAAAAGCAGCAAGTTGCATCCACTGAGGAGAACTAACAAAGTTCAATGTACTTAATTTGTTGAACAGATTTTATTAGATGCTAAATAAAGTAAGCCTCTCCAGAGACAGTATTATATTTCAGGGGATTAGAGGATTTGTAAAGCTACTATCTGCTCATAATGGAGGGCTTATCAACTTAAAAATATTTTTAATGATTTTACTGAGTATATTATCACATCCATGAACATAAGCTGCATTTAAGACTGTAATGAAGCATGATCTACTGTTTTAATTGTTTTTATAACAGTTATATAATATTTGTAACCATTGTTCAGTATATCATAAATTTTCTTAACCTGGATAAAGCACATTTACTTGGTATTGAGGGAAAGAAGGAGTTCCATATAAGTGAGATAAACACGTAGCACGATCTTACTACTTTACAGTGGGTTATTTCATGTAAAATTGCCACTTTTGTGGGTCAAAAATAGTTAAATATGGACAATTTCAAATGGCTCATCTCATACACCAAAGGTTTCTTATTTTATTAATAACTATTTTGGATACAAATAGTTCTGGAAATTTTTCTTTCTTGATTATTTTTTTAAATAGCCTTTATTAGATCTAGGCAAACCTTTCCTTAATGATAATGATTTCAATCTGCTTTAGGAAGAAACTGTGCTCAGAACTACTGAAGAGATTTTACTAAACCCCAATGCCTAAAGGGCCCATCTAGGTAAAGGGAGCAGGCGAAGGTGCATTTATATATTACTTTGACTTGGGCACAATTTGTTTGCACATTACACACAGAAATATCCTTCTCCTCCATAAAGACATGCACTTGCTCCCTTTCTGCATCCGCCACTCACTCCTCTGGGCCTGCCTTCCTATTGCTTGCTTTTGATGGTGACTCAGATGTAACGAGTATATTGTTCAGTTTCTTTTTAGCCAGACTATTTTTAAAAACACACAAAGATAAATGGCAACCAACACTGGCCTCCGTGTTGGGGAGAAAATGGGGAAGGTTAGGAACAGGGGATATTGAAATGCCCTCCATAAAAGTGGGAGCTGTGATAAACTGGAACTACATACACTGCAGTCATTTAAAATTCCTAAGAACGAATACCTTTCAGGAATGCAGATGCAGCATTGCTAGATCTTCAATTCTTCAAGAGAGACTTGAAATAGATTCTCAAAAATGTGTATCATTTGCCATTTAACTGCTAGCAACCAAGAAAAAAAAAAAAAACCAAAACAAGATAAAACAAAAACACTGCATAGATGAACATCATGAGACCTAAACAAAACCTGTTTGTGAGCTGAATATGGCCCATGGAGTTTGGAATCTCTGCTCTAATAGTTTCCACATTATGCTGTGGTTTTTGAGTTTTCTATGTATCTCTCTCTCTTCCCTTGTTTTCACAGCTGTTTCTCAGTGGTTCCTAAGTTTGCTAGATCTTGGAGAAATCAGATTATCACACTTGTCACAACAGTATATAAAGTTGGAATTAATAGTTTTTGTGGGAGGAAAGGACAAGAGATTTCTCTGAAATGATTTAATTTATTGATACATTAAATCAATAAATTGATGTATCCAATACATCATCACAGCAGGTTTTCAAAGAAATATTTATTACTGGCAATCTACTAATGCAGCTAGCAGTGTCAGAGAGACAGGCAAGAAAGAGCAGTTGCCATGTGTTATTATCCTACAACAGCATTTCTTTATTAGAGTAGGAGTTGCAGTGATCAAAATCAGCACTGCAAAATTTCAAACAGCTAAGTTAGGCTTATCCCTCACACCTATGCAAAGAGTGAGTATCTCAGAGGCTGTTCTTCTCCTTCCATAAAGTAAAGCAGCTACCTGAAGATGATGCACTCTTGGAGACCATCTAAAAATGTCTTTTTCCATTTTCTTCTCATCTGCCATTATTTTTTTTTTAAGTTCTTATTATGGAAATTTAAAAACAAAAGTACAAGAGATTTTATGCATGCACCTTGTGTTATCTATTTTAATTGCACAAAGTGTTTTTTTAAATAACTTGCAGGCTTTTGGTTTGTGTTCTAGTTGAAGTTGGTTGATAATTGATCTCCAGACAATTGAAATTTTACTGCAGTTTGTATAATAAAAATCATCATTCACCACACTGACTGAATAAAAAGTGAAGAGAATAGAAATTTTGTGTTTTGTCTCAGTAATTTATAAAACTCAAAAACTTTCCTTGTGTATTTGATCGACCTTTATATGATCAAAATGAAAACTAATAAATCATTTAGATTTTGTCTTTGTAACTGTAACTTGATTTATAATCTAAGCTTACACAGAGAACAAAAAGACCTAGGCAACATAGTTCTGGAAAATATTTCACATTTTACAGACCTTACAATAAGACATGTCATTTTACATTATTTTTTCTTTTAATTTTCAGTTTCCATATTAGCTTTACTTGATATACCTTTAAAAGAAACTATCACTGAGAAGAATTAATGAGGTATATTTACAAAGGCAGTAGTAGTCAAACATAAAATAATTCATGAAAAATGCATTTATTGAACATTTTCAAAGACTTGAAACAGTATCTCATCCTTACAATAACACTGCAATGTATTAAGGCAAGCCACACAAAATTGGTATTTTTGTAGTCCAAACATCAGCAATTATAAGTGGTTCATATTAGTAAGTAATATTAGCATAGACCTTATTTTACAGAAGAGGAAACTGAGGAAACAGAGGTGGAATGATTTGTTTATAGTCATGCAGTTAGTCAGCAGCAAAGCTAGGATTCAAACCGAAGTCCACCTGGTCGCAAAGCCTATATTCTTATATCAAAAAACAGTGGTGGGGCATCAGCTGATAGGTGAAGACAGAATAAAAGGAAAAACGTAAAGATAGGTCTTTAACTATAAGGGATTTATAGCTTGCTTAGGGAGAAAATAATAATGCCAAAATTAACCAGGAAAAGTAGAAACCATCCTAACAAAAAATGCAAAATGATGGGACATTTGCTTTTACATCATGATTCGAGCTTTATTGGTGCAACTTCAAAATCAGTTTCCCTCTGCTGCTCTTCATTTCTCAAGTGCTTTTTTTCTTGAGGCCATTAGAGCACCATGTCACCAGTTGGCAAGAAAGAAGTATTGATCATATGATCCACGTACTACAAGGGCAGCTTTCTCTAAAATATCTATAGTTACATATTTATAAGAATTCTATTTTGACTTTGATATCTGTATAATTCATTATGAAACAAACAGACTTCTAAAATATTAATGACTCCAAGCCTGGATCCCCTTTCCAGAGCTCTCCACTGCATTTCTGACTCCAGGGCTTCACCTGGATGCTCCAGAGGTACTCAAAAGCAACATGGCCATTTATAAACTCACTATATTGTCTCCAAACCTATTCTTCCTCCTATTTCCCATCTCATGTTGGCACCATGGAGTTGTCCATATCGGAGCCAGAAGAGTCACCATCTACTCCCCCTGCCCCTGGGCTCCACATTCAATCTGTAACTCATTACTGATCGAATCTCCTAAATAGCTCTACCATCTCCCCTAGTGTCTCCAACCCCACCGACTCTGCTCTATTTGGATCCTCATCATCTCTCCCCAGTCAACGAGCCAGTCTAACTGGTTCCTTGACTCCAGTCTTGCCCCACTCCAATCTAGCTTTCCTAGAAAGGGAGCTTTCTGTTACATCATCTGATATAAAACTATATCTAGTTTCTAGTCATACCAAGCATATATAAAAGAGGAAAATCAACCTTCTCTCCTTAAATAAGCTGGTTTGGGGCTTGAACCAAAGACACAGACATCATAAACACTAGATAATTCAGGTTTTGGCAGGTAAGTAACATCCACTGACAAACAGATTGGCCCTATACACTGGACTCCTTAATGGAATATTTATTCATGCTAATAATCAAATATAATAACAAAATCCAAAAGTATATTTTGCTTAAATGAATTTGCTAAAGGACCAAATGTGTAAAATAACATCAGTGCTTATATATTATCATTCTAAGAAGATATGCTTAATTGCTATTAGATATTTTAACACCAGGAGTGACATTCCAACAGAATGCTGAAGAACCCCCAACTCTGCTGCAAAAACCTCTGGGTCTCTCATTTCCAAGGGTAAGGCAGAGGAGGAGGAGGGTAAAGGTGGGAAGCAGAGGGAGGAGGAGGGAAGAGGAAAGGAAGGTCCCAAATAAGTGAGATTCCTAGCTTCCTGCTTCCAACTCAAACAGGGCTGAACTTTTTTGCTATATATATACATACACACACACACACATACACCCTCTCTATATATGGTGGATTTATATATATATATTATATATATAGTATATATACATACTATCTATAGTGGATTTTCATAAAAAATAAAAGAATAATAATGTTTAAAATATTAATTAAATAATTACTACTCTATAGTCTAAGAGATGAGAAAAATGAGTAGATGAGAAAAATTTCAATTCAGTGTGTAGCAGCTCTTTGTATAATACATAAAAACAGTTTTCATCTAAATAATCATTAATGCAAAACTGATTCCTTTTTCATAAATATAAAACTATTCTGTGCCAGTTTAAACATTTTTTTAAAAATATCTGATATATTTCTATAAAGAACTTATCCTAAACTTAAGATTTTATCCAACATTGTACTGATTAATTCCTTTTGCTTTGATTTCTCATATAATCTTTTTGTTGTTAAGCAAGAATGACCTTAAAACAAGGTGTATGGAATACTTCCTCAGATATCCGTGTTAATATTTGCTTGCTATTTGTGAAATAATATATACTTTGTAGATATTGTGAAAATGACACTTTAAAATACATCAAATACACACAATTACAGACATGTATAGTTAAATACAGCCAGCAGCAGGTCAACCTGAGCATACAGACGATCACACTGTATGTTCATGTATGTATGTATATATCTTCTCTCTCTGGATATGTACATGAAGCTATAACTCACCCACACTAAAGATTATTTTCAATACTTTGTCCATCTGGAGTTATTCCCATATCAGAATTTCATATTACACTTTTGGGGTAGAGATTCCCTTTTAATAAATTCTATATGTTTCACATTTTCTCTGGGCCTCATCTGCCTCAGACTGCTGTGGCCTCCCGTGGTAATTTGTGTGTCTACCTTTGTGCATATGTGCCTCTGGGCAACATTTCTTGAGAATGAAGTATGGGACTGCAGTCAAACTCAGCAGGAATATAAGGGAATGACCACACTGGGAACCAATCTAATATTATGCCCAAAGGAACTGAAAAGGAAAAGAGGTAAACTACATGCCTAGAGAGAAGCTTTTTTTTTTTTTTTCTCAAGGAGTTTAGCAAATCTGATTAAATTCCCTGGATCCAAATGTATATTTTGACCTTTTCTTGGAAACTAGATGACAGGCCAGCAAGTAGTCGGAATAATTTCTACTAATAGGTATTTTTTAAAAAGGTATGTTCCTTAAACATTGTAGAGATTTAAGATGTTATATTTATATGTATATGCTAAATGTGAATAGAATATATCCAGTATTTATTACTTTTAGCTTCATATACTAACACACAATGGATATAAATAATTTTAAATATAAATAAAATAAGAGGGAAAGCAATATAACACCCACTGTTAGGAAAAGCGCTTTGAATGAACATAGCAACAAAATGAATGACAGTTTTTGAATTTTTACTTTGCGGTAACATCATGCTAAGTGCTTTCAGGTATATTTACCAATTAATCCTCAGTCCATTCTTGTGATGTAGATGCTATTTATATCATCTAAATGAGGCGGTTACACTACAGATGACTGAGCAACTTAAGGACCACAGTTAATAAGAAGTAGGAACAGGACTGGAGCCCTGGTCTGTCTGACCATGACTGACCCCAACGTCCCACCTCATACCAGTGGATAATCAGATAAAATTCATAAAAGAAGGTAAAAAGATTTGAGTGGGGAGAACATGTCTAGAAAGAGAGCTAATTCATAACTGGAAATTGTTATGAATAATAAACTAAAGTAATCAAAGAGATTTAAAAGCAACTAAGGAGTGGAATAACTTTTCATTTAAACAGTCTGAACAAAACAAAGAAACTCCACATTCCTAAACATCATGCAATATTTAGGTAGCTTATAATACTACTGTTACATTAAACTTAATTTTCTTTCAATTAGGTAATATCTCTAAAGCAGTTTCCATTCTGCATGGAAAGTAATGTGATACTGAAATGCAAGGGCAGACATTTTCTAGTCAGAGTTAGAAATACAGTCAAACTTTGAAATCACAATTAATATCTTTGTAAAATAGATAAAACTCCCATGACATGTACAGTAACTCATTGATGAATGGAGCAAAACATTAGTAGCTAATTTGCACCTTCCTACCTTGTTGTCCTCTACCTCTCCTTGACCATATCATCCATTTACACTTCACACACTGACCTTGTAAAGACCTCTGAAGTGTAACTACAGTGTAATGAATGAGTAGTCTCAAAAGACGATTAATTTGAAGGTGATAACAATGATCTAAATGGGGATGTTCTAGTTATGCTGGTTAAAGATCAGTCACATTGCTTTATAAGCATCCTTTGTGCTTTTAGAATGAAATTATTCAAAAACCACAAACACATACACACAAGCTCAGTACTAACCCCCTGTGAACTCTCAACACAGTGCCTGGCTCAGCACAGCTGCAAACCAGTATCTCTCCAAAATGAAACAAAATGAGACAAAGCAAACAAACAAAAAAAATGGAGCCAACTAAGCAAACCAATAACCGACGTGATCCTACTCGGCAGTAGGCTAAGAACTAATTCTGATGTACTTTGGTTACTTACTCATAGTTAGGTTATTTGCTACTTTCTTCAATATTCAAATACTGCCTCTCACATACAGAGAATCCATTCTTTAATTCAAAAAATGATTACAGGGATCTACTAGGTTAAGTTCCAGGCACAAATTCTTAGGCACAAAGAATGGGTTGAGTGGGAGACATTTAAAATAGATCAATTAAAGCCAAAAAATTCATATATTCAAATTTCAAGGAAATTTGAGCTCACTTGAGAAGATGACTTATATAAAAACTGAGATATGTGGCCAGAAACCTATACGCAATTAATTCTCCATAAAGAGCTATGGATTTATTTATATGTAGGGATAATCTTACATATGCTGGAGTAGTCAGAATACTTAGGAGAAGTGGGCTATGAGCAGGGCCACTGAAGCACAAGAGGGCTGAAAAGCGACAGGAGGACAGTGGGGCAAAGGCCCTTGGGTGGGAATGTTCATGGTAGAAAGGAGTTCATTGAGCATATCAGGGAGCATTTAAATCTCTGGAGAGAAACCTCGAGCATCAGGGTGGGAAATGCAGTTTGAGATCTTCCGAGGACAGTGTTAAATGTTAAATGCCAGTTTGGGAAGCTGAACTGCATTAACAGCTCCCAAAGCCTCAGGCTTGTGGATCTGGGACAGTGAACTCCTTCTGAAATGGTCCTCTCTGCTGTGCCAGTGCACACCTTTGCTAGCTGCAGCACGGCAAGTGACCGTCATGATAGATTGTGCCCCATCTTAACTATGATTAACTGAACCTGAGATAGTCTCATTTGTACACTTAAATGAACACAAATACATGTTTAGAGCAACTTATATTGAGATTCTGAGTAAAAAATGAACAAAATTAAATAGAATTCTATACTGTGAATCAATGTAGATTGAGTAAAAACACAGTGAAGGCAGTATTTCCAGTCAGACCATTTTGAAGACTCATTATTAACTCCTTTAAGTGGATCCTGAGTACTTCAGAAAGAACAATTGAGCCAAGTTTCCTTGGAAAGAGTCACAATTTGTGCACAGTGCTTCAAGACTGTCAAATTAGCTTCAAATAATGATACCTACTGTATGTGAACAATGTTTATTGCTCAGCGGCTACACATAACTTGCATATTCTTTAGACTAACAGAGCTTTAAACCGTAATTAGCTGCCTTGCCTAATGAGCACATGGAACTTTAGGAAGGTGGTTGAATGAAATTGTCTTTAAAATCCTTGAACAACAATGAGAATGATAGAAATACAAAGAACAGCTATTAGTTCTAGAGGCCTTTGAAACACTTTTCCCCTAAACTAAAATATTTCTTCAGCCTATCCTGCATCATAAGCTTAAGTAGCAAAATCTTACTTTTCTCACTAATTAAGGACTTTTTGCCCGAGGGATTTTTCAAGAAAACACAATGGCAGCATCTCCTTCACATCCTCTCCCAAAGAATTCTGAGACTCTAAATAAAACATAAAGCTCTAGTGCAGAGACAAGAGAGGTGAGCAGAAGGGCTGAGCACAAAGACTGAGCAAGGCCGTCAGAATGCATCAAGCCTCACTCTTGAAGAACTGGGACCAGACCAGAGCAGTCCTCTATTTCCAAGGAGATTTAAACATTTCAGGACTAAAAGTCAGTCTGGGGAAGGCAAACAAATTTATTTATATTTACCTTACTATTATTGCTGCTAAATGGCTGAATGTATATGATCCATTTTGGTTGCATTCTACAAATCTGGCTTCTTTAGAAAAGTCAAGTCACTAAATTATTCTTGGAGAGCTGCATACGCTGAACTAAAGTGACCTCACCACAAGCCACTCAAATGCAGCTCAGAATCTCCAATGTCATTTGCTTGCAGTGTGGAATGGGGGTTTAGGGAAGGGAGGTTATCCAGAGTGGGTAAAGGCCTGGCCATGGGGGATTAGGGGACAAACTATTCAAGCAATTCAAAAAAAGAACTTGTTAAAGGAAGAAAAGAAATAATACAATTGGGCCTGACTCTTTTGAAAACTACATATGAAGCAAATCAAGTGAATTTAAAATCTTACATATTTAGAAACTTAATGAGTGATAAACTGTAAATATATATACTAGGACCTCTAGAAGGCTGGCACATACTTTTAAGGCAATTGTTTTGGTCTTCAAAACAACAAAATGAGAAAGAACATGGTGTAGCAGAGATTCTCACTAAAAAGTGTCCATCTGAAACTGACAGCAAGCATCACATTGCGTGGTCCAGTAGTGTAAGTGTCCATTAAAGCCATAAACAAGTAAGAGATGCCTCGAGCATTCCCAGTCTTCAGTATATTCATGGTCCTAGATCATCACAATAAAAAAGCAGAAATATAAAGCCTAAAAATTGGAAACAGACAAAATGATCAGGATTTTCAAAGGATATAATTGCTTACCTAAAAAAATATAAGAAACTCAAACTGACACACTATTAAAAATTTTTTTTAAATGTACTAAGTTAGCCAGTTACAAGATCCACAAAACCAGTTGTATTTTAATACAGTAGCAAGAACTAGTTAGAATTTATAAGAGAGAAAAGATTCCACTGACATTAGGAATGACAACAAAAAAATGTTATATAGGAATAAACCTAACAAAATATTAAATAGCTTTGACAAATAGCTTTGTCAAAAAAGTATAAAACTGTATTCAAGGACATTAAGGAAGACCTAAAATGGACAGCTATATCAAATTTAAAAATGGGAAAATCCAATGCCTTTGTCTTCAGAAAAATCATTCTGTGCAAAACTACATTCAATGTAATCCCCTAAAAATACTAACATGATTTTTAAGGAAAGTTTAAGAAATTAATCATAAAATTAATATGAAAGAACATTATTTGAGAATAAGTAAGATAATTCTAAAAAGTAGTTAAGAGTGGGATGAATCTGCTAGATATACAGTCATTATGTAAGTTATAGTAATAACACTATAGTGTTGGTGACAAAACAGTCTAGCTGAAGAGATTCCAGGAACAGACCTGTGGATATACGAAAATTTTTATCTGTAAGAGCAGTGCTATATCTAATCAGAGGTAAAAGGATATTGATAAATGATGTAGAGAAAATTCATGTTTCCTGTGTTCAAATACGCAGATGCCAATATTACATATAAAAAGCAAATTCTAGGTGGAGTAAAGACTTAAACCTTAAAAGAAAACTGAAATAATTATGATACTAGAGGAGAATATTTGTTGACTTTGTATTGCAGAGGGCGTACTTAATAAGAGAAAACACTTACATGATGTTTACTCTGTGCCAGGTACTTTATATACATTAATTCACACACCTCACAGCGATCTATAAGGTAGATACTATTATTATTCTCATTTTACATCTGAGGAAATGAAGGCATCTAGACATTATGAAGTTGTTCCAGACCTCACAGTCAGCAAGTGACAGAGTTGGAATTCAAATCTCAACCGTTAAGGCCTAAAACACATAAAGGAAGAGATTGATAAATGCGGCTTCAAAAATTAAATTATTCTAAAAAACAAATACATTTTAAGCCAAGATAAATTTAATTGGCAGAATAAGAGAAAATATTTGTGGTATGTAACAAAATAGGGTCAAGAATATATATTTTTAAATTTCACAAAGGTCTATAAAAACAGAAACATGGGCAATGGCTACCAATAATTTACAGAAAAATTAAACTGGCCAATAAATACATTAAAATGTTATACTTCACTAGTAATCAGGGAAATGCAAATTAAAATGTCACTGAGAGGATCTTTCTCATTGGACAGAATAGCAAATAAAAAGGTTTGATAATATAAGGTGTGGGTAAGAATTAGGAAAATGGACATTTTCTCATACTGCTGAGGGGAGCATAAATTGATGTAGCCACTCTGGAGGTCAATTTGAAAGTAGCAATTAAACTGAAAATGAACACAGCTCAGGACCCAAACATTTATAATACAAACAGCTCTCTTTATTGGGAGTACTTACCCTGTGCCAAGCCTGTAACTCCACACCTTACATACATTATTCATGATGAAGAGAATGAAACTCAGATTGTTAAGGTGACTCATCTAAGGTCCCATAGCTAGTAAGTACAGCGTTAGTATATAACCAGCAAAATACATTGCTCGCTGCACCCAAAGAGGTTCATTGAAGTATTTGTAAAAGTGAAAAATGAGTAAGAGCCTAATGTTTACCAGTAGAGGGATAAATAAATAAAACATAGTATATTCATTTCATGGTATACGCAAAGTGATTAAAAGAACGAAGTACATCTATAGGTATCAATATGGATGAATCTCAGGGAATACTGTTGAATGAAGAAAGCATGTTATTGACAGATATTTACACCCTGATTCTATTTCCATAATAAAAACAAAACGCCATATATTTTGGATGGGTACATACATATAAATATGTATAAAATTGTTTGGATGTAGGACCACTATGAAAGTATTTGCCACTAAGGAAGAGAGAGAGGATGAAGAGGGAGACTGGTAGCTAAAAGGTACTCCAGTTTTATCTAGAACAACACACAGGTTACTAAGGGACAATATATTCATATATTATCAGTGCAATTAAAATGTAATAATAAGGAAAGTACACAATTTGGTGCCCAAGAACTGGGGTTCAAATTTTAGCTCTGCCACTTGTTTTCATATTTGGCCAAGGAATCAAATGTTCTGAAACAGTATAGTATAAGAACTTAGGGAGGAGCTAAGGTCTGATGTGCAGGTGGGCACTGGGGACACTGTGAAGAATTTCAGTGTCTTAACTGGGTGGGAAATAGCTAACATAAGATTACAAGTGCTTTAAAAGCAGAGATCATATTTTATTTATTTTTTATCTGAACAATTATTAGCTTTTTACACAGTGGGCTCACAATACATATGGAGAGTGGCTAGAGAGACTTTAGGAGAATGTATACGTTAATGGGGAGGGTAGAAGGAGCTGAAGAAGTTGGTATGGACTGTATTATTTACTACCAAAAGAGTAGCCATGAAGGGCAATGAGAAGGTGGCATTTTGTGGAACTGACAGATTGAAGGAAGAGAGGTTTGTTTTGTTGCCTTAGTTACATTCCAAGTAGGCAGAATGTAGAAATGGCATGTCAAGTCTTGGAGTAGGGCAGAGGAGATGGGATGAGAGAAGTGTACGTGCAGATGGTCGGGTTAAGAGAAGCAACATTTTCTTCTGATAGGGGAGTGTAGGAAGAGAAGAATTGTGAAGAGAGTGGTGATGTGGATGACAGTGATGATCATGACAATAATGATGGTGTCACTTTTTATGGTTTCTTGATCCTCAGGGAGTGCTATTTAGGTTCAAAAGGTTTAGAGCTCCCCTGAGAATCTTTGAACTTTAAGTAAAGCAGGTCCACCAACTCTTGACTGCACGGCATCCTGGAGATTAGGGGTGCAGGGTGTGAGGGAGAAAGGGACACACTCTAATGCTGAGACTCCTCCCCTTTAACATCTAAGAAGAGCATTTGGGGCTTAGCTTCATAAACAACATGAAAGAGATGCTATTTGCTCAGGGCAATAGTGTCATTCCTTATTCTGCAAAAATTATCAGCTGTGGGTGAAAATTCAAATCCAAATTAGGGCCAAGCCAGGGCAATTTTAGAGCTATAAAAAACAGTACAAGAGCATGCCACACAGGATTGAAATGGGCATAGTTTGATGATATTATGGAGACAGGCAGGAAAAAGAAAGGGAAAAGACTTTAGGTTTCATTTTAGGTTGTTTTTTTCTTTTTTTTTAACAAGAGGCACTTCACACAATGATGTAAGTATAAAATGCAACCATGAGTTTATGGTATGAAAATTTAGTTCTATAGGAATACTTCATTATAGATTTAGTTTAAAAACCTGCAGTAAAACTGGTGAAATGATTCCTGTCAAATTTAGCTTTTCTCTAAACCCTACAAGTAGTTCACTGAAACGAGAGCAGTGTTTCAAATCAGGGAGTGTAGTCAATTTAGGTAGACTGATGGGTTACTGGAGTCATGGGGGAAAACTCTCCTTTATCTACTGATTACACTACTCCTTCGAAAAGTGAATTTGCTTCCAAAAGATAAGGCTGTACCATCCCTACCTGGAAATACCCAAATAAAGGAATTGGATGAGTTCTCTCTGCTGAAAGGTAAAGGGGATGATAGGCAAGATAAACTTTCCCCAACTGGTTTCAGCTTAAGCATCTAAATCTGTATCTTTTTTTAGATTCACAGGTGCAGGGAAAATTTGCTGCTGCCCCCGAATTATTCAATTTTCATTTAAGAATCAACCCATCCCGAATTCTTAACTGTACTTAGGTTAGATTGAAGCCATCCTCAACTCTAGGTTTAGGCCTTCATTGGCTTAAACACACTTGTGTATTCCACCCACCTGGCCACAATGGTGGGTGGGCATTTGACATAAGTCAATCCCATCCGAGTGACCCTGGGACTTTTGCTGGGAATGCTGGGATTTTCTTTCTTTCTTCAGGATGGTATTTATGGCATATAAGGTCTAAAGCTATTGTAGTCCTTTCTGTTACCATAAGGAGACTCTGCCTAAGAATAACACCAATATATTAAGACAAAGTGGAAGGAATTAGAGAAAAACAGAGCTGAAGCCTGGGAAATGTGAACTGTTGCTCCAAACCTTACATATTACTAGAACTACCTTTTAATTTCCATTAGCTAATAACCCTCCCTTCTTTGTTTAAATCAGTTGAGTTGGTGTTTTTACTAATTGCAACCAAAAGATTCCTGACAATACTCCATTTAGTTGATTAATGGTTTTAAAAATAAACATGGATAGAACACTGAACTACATTTTAGTCTTTGATGAAGAAGATAATAAACTATCTTTTGTATAAAGAAAATCTAGTTTCTTACTATAATTGAAATTTTAAAATATATTATTTGCTTAGACCCAAGCATCTCTTCATTATTTTTGGCACGGCCTGAAATTTACTCCATATGGAATCTGGGGAGGGATGTTTGAATTCTAAATGAAGAGTCTCAACCATTACAAGCTGCATAAAACATAAGTAAAACATTTTTGCCAATTTTTTAAATTTGTATACCCTATTTTAGATCTGGGAATCTGACACTAAAAATTGTCTCAGATTTAATGTTGATTTGTATTCAATGCCAACAATAAAAAAAAGAACCCTAGTTAATATGTCTTTGGTGTTTTTATTTTAGAGAACTGCTATTTCATAAGAGCGTTTTCCCAGACTGGTTAGGGGCTGGGATAGGGGACTGGTTTATTCTTTATATGTGAAGAAAAATTTCCACCAATAGTCTGGAAAAAAATACACAACAGTCTTCTTTTCTGCAAGAACTTATGAAAGTAATGAGATGTTTTCCCCTTAGCTTCTAAGAAATTTACAGTGAGCCACTATGTTCTTGCGTAATCTAGTCTTGGGACATATAATTTTAGAAGCTGAATGTACCTTTTTGCATGTAGAAGCAAAAGTAATTTTGGGACTTATAATAAATCAACAGCTAAACAGGAGGATTGCGTTTACTCTAGCCTCGTCTGCTGCCTTATTCAACTGCTCGAACCAAATACCTTAATCCAAACTTGACTTCCCAAACATTTCATCGTTATTGCCAGTTCCCGCTGTTCCCACTGTCTGTGTTCAATCAGGCTGACATCTATTGGTTCAAAGAACTTTACACAACTGCCAGCAGACAAAGGATATGTGTCGCCACATCTGCATGTTACCAATAGGCACCTCTGGACTTCTCATCTTTTGCAGATATTTTCTCTCACTGTTTAGAGATTCATTTAATACTTTTCTTTGCTCCAGACAACAGGTTTTTCTTTTTCTGATGGGGCAGTCTAATAAGAACAAAACCTGGTTGCTTAAAGATCTTCTATGCAGCACAGACCTTACCTAAGCCACTGCTAGGTAGTGTACATGGTGCAGTAAACATAAAGTCCAGATCCCTGGTGTTATGTCCATATTTATTCAATAAAGACTAGGTGGTTTGAGACTATAATAATCAATCCTTTGTTTTCACAAGGTTTTATGAAATGTAAGGCCATCTAAACATGGTTAAGGTCATGCTTTTAAAGTCTAAAACAAAATTTATAAGAGAGGTTGGGAATGCTCTTTGTTGAGACTAAAGTCATTGTAAGAACCCAACTTTATACATATTCTACTTGAGCATGGGGGTAGGGGAGTCGGGTCACCCCATGTACTCTAATGTCTTTTCTGACACTGTAGTTTTCCTCAAAGCTGCATCACCTCCTGCTTAACTTTTTAAATACAGCTTCATGAGATAAAAATGACACCAAATAAAGATATTTGGAATATGCAATTTCAGAAAAGGCTGTTCTTTCCTTAAAGACATTCAACAATAAATAGGTATTATGTTTAATCATTTAAAATGAAGTCAGTTTGCTAAAATTTGCTATTTTTATTCCAGAGCACAGGGTATACAAACATATTTCTTCTTTCTTATATAAGAAAATAAACCTTTCAAATAAGCTGTCCTACTTCCCATGGCTCCTGGGCAAAAAATGTGCTATTTAACTAAAGAATATTTTACTTCTGCCCTTTATCTTGTTCATCTTCCACAAAATAATGTACATAGTTTGCCTTCAGAACAGATTGAATGGGAAAATGCCTCAAACATATGTGGTTAAAATTTTTGTTTTCTGAATTAAAAATACTCAGAAGCAGAAACCCTTTTCTCATAACATGCTTATAAGTTAGTCTCTGAATATGATCAAAGGTGTGCACTAAGACAGCAACTTTTGGTTTAAGAATCCTACTTAGGATTTCCTATTTCATAGCCTGTCAGTATATTTCTATCTCTTCATAAAGACTTTTCAAAGAAACTAGTAAAAGTTCACTTTGTAAACCTTGAATATCTTTTACCCTGTTAACTTGCAAATATTAATAGAGTACTACCACCACCACTACTATTACCATTACAGCTATTACTACTGGTTGCTGACAGCAACTGTCAACTTGCTAGAAGACAGCAAACAGGGGGTGGGAGAAGCCTTCTTTATTTTCCTATTCTAATTTCTAAGATTACTGAGGGTTTAAAATGATCTTGTGACGATGCTGGTAAAACCACAGCTGAAAATCCAGAGAATGAGCATTCTATAAAACCTAAGAACGGAATAATATCAAAAGCTTTACAAAGCTGTGGGTTTTTTTTTTAAAGAAGGTGAAAGATGAAAGACAAACCTGCACAAGTAGCATACCAAGAAACAGATGGTCTTTTTAAAAAATGAACCGAGAGTGTGCCTTCCACAAGTATGCTTCTTAATTGTAGCATACTGAGCACTTTCATGCAGATGATTTCAATTGCTAAGCACAGAGCCGAATAAACAGGGTTAGCTCATTGACATTAAATGACATAGTGTACTTGGAGCTCATCTACTATTTAGTCTGTAAACACCTGATATGCAAAATTGTATGAAGAAACTAGTGCCAAGACGGTTTAAGATTAACCAGTGTTCAGTGAAGATTTAAAAGCTTGGCTTTCATTTTGCTAAAGATGCTCCCTTTCATATTTAATCAATGAACTTCAGTTCCATTTTAAGTGCTTGATTTAGAATTTATGATTTTGTTTCTTTTTGGCTTATTCCAAAATGAGTTAAAGAAAGCTTAAAACTAGGAGGGGGAAAAGGAAAAAACAAACTCAATAACTTATAGGAGTTAAGCAGCAATAAACTTTCACAAGAAAATTTCAGAAAGTAGATTAGTAAATTTACCTTCCACTGGGCAGATTGAGAAGTAATGGTTTAAATGTTTGTTACAGAATCAGCATAGAATCATTGAAATGTTAAGAACAATCCTCAGGTAAGGTATCCTTCCACCTTCCTTACTTTTGGCTTGCCATTCCATGTCCCCTCATTCCTTGCTGAGGAAGCCTTTTAGTGAGCGTCTGGGCAGATCTACTCATTCTCAGGAATGCAGGCAGCTCCCTCAGCTACCTCGTGGGATAAGAGCCAGAGCAATGGGGCCCTGCTGTGAAGAGAGGTTGAGCTCCCTGGAAGGCTCTGGGGCTGGGGCGGCCCTCATGGTGGCAAAACCAGAAGTGATTCAGAGTCTGCACACAACTGCTCTCCAGCTTCCTTGGACAGTCATAACCCAGTCAAGGGTATCTCTAAGAGCTGGCTGGGAACTCCTGGCAAATCTAAAGAGGGTTGCTGAGATTACATTACTCAAATGTAGAGAGAGTTTTTTAAAAGGAATTTTGACCAATATCTTCTGATTAATTTGGGAACTAACCAAACAACTTTTTCATAGACAAAAAACTTGAGTAGCTTGTATAAACTCTTAGTTTACTATTGCTTTTACTCATCAGGGTGGCCAAACAATTTCTGAATACTAAAGTATGAAGCAAGACTATAGATAAATGTGCATGCACATACCTATATTGCTGGTTTCTATATACATAAAAACATGTTGAAATATTTATCTATCTGTCTATATAAAATATCAGTATCTGTATTTGAAATAGTTATCTTACTGATAAATGTCTGTAAATGTATGTCATTTAACTATTTCTGATAAACAAAATCCTAGTGTTGTTCCACTGGATTATGATAGCCAAAGTGCTTTCATGAGACTTTAGGCTCCTCAAAGACAAAGAATGTGTCATATTCCTTTGTTGACTTCCAGTGCTTAGCCTTGCTGCTTGGCTGAGTAACTACACCAACCAACTTTTGCCCAGCCCTCCTCTGGATTTTGTAGGTCCAGGAAAACCAGGCACAAGCTCTTGCTTTTGCTAAATTTTAAACTTGACCCTCCCTTGGGTTGCACTGCCGGTGGACTACACTGCGGGAGGGGCTGTGTGATGAACCCGGGTGTTTGGCAACTAAATTCTGAAAAAGCATCTCTATTTTGTTACACCATAGTAAAACTTTGTGTATTTTACAGAAAAAAAAAAATACTACCAGTAGCATGTTCTTTTTAAAGACATATAAACAGATTTTGCACTGAGTCAAAAAAAAGAGAGAGAAAAAATGCAGGGTCCTGACTAAATAAAGATTGGATTCCTTATTTTGGCCACATAATAAATACTTGGGATGACAACACTGGCATCATCTTAGGTCCTCATTTGCTCTTATACCCGCATTTAATCTATTAGCATGTCCTGTTGGCTCCACTTTCCATCAATCCAGGATCTAACAGCTTCTCCCCAACTCCTCTGCTCCTACTCGGGTCAAAGCTTGGATTACTGATGATCACAACAGCCATCTGACAGGTCCCTCACCTTTGTCTCCAGAGGATCTACTAATGAACAGCCAAAGTGATACTCTTAAAGTGTATCAGTTTAAGTCCCTCCTCTGCTCACAGTGGGTTCTCTCCTCACTCAGGTAAGGCCATAAAGGCTTTATATGCTCCAGTGTCCTCTACCTCCAGATCTCATCTCCTACTGCTCTCACTCTTGCTCACTCCACTCCAGCCACACTGCCCTCATCCCTGCTTCACCAACAAATGAATCATTCTGCTGTCCCATCCTTCAGATATGCTCTATCCTCTTGTTCCCGAATCTTCATGGCTCACACTCTCTCCTGTTTCAGATCTTTCTTATAGAGGTCTCTGCTCAATGAGGCCTTCCCCGACTACCCTGTTAAGATGGCACTTGCACCCATTCTCCATTATCTTCCCTGCCCTGCATCATTTTTCTCCAGGTCACTTACCAACTGACTGTGTTTACAGCATTTACTGACACTAGAATGTAAGTCCCAAAAGGGCAAGAATGTTTGTCTCTTTTCTTCAGTACGTTCTCTCCAGCACCTACGACAATTCCTAGGGTATAGTACTCACTAAACACAGAATAAATTAGTTGAATGATGGCTATATAGTGCAACCAAATAACCTTCTAAGATCTAGTTCTATGCCACAGTTGCAAAACGCATACTTAAAACTTGACCAAAACAGCAGAGTTATTCAGTGTTGTGACTCCTCTTCAGCAATTAGACATTTCAAATGCCATCTGAGTTCATTTTTGAGAAATCTGCAAACTGAGACCCAAAGTGACTAGGCCTATCACATTCATATTGAAACTGGATATGAATCTTTTCTTTCTTTTTTTTGAGGTGGAGTCTCACTGTTGTTGCCCAAGCTGGAGTGCAATGATGCGGCTCACTGCAACCTCCGCCTCCTGGGTTTCAGCAATTTCCTGCCTCAACCTCCTGAGTAGCTGAGATTATAGGCACCGACCCCATGCCCAGCTAATTTTTGTATTTATAGTAAAGATGGGGTTTCACCACGTTGGCCAAGATGTAAATCTTACTATAGGAATTCCAAGTCTTAGTAGCACTGCCTTTGTCACTTAATCAACAAAATTCTGGTGGACAGAAAGAGTTAATATAATTTCTAGGTAAATACATGAATTACCAGAAGGGATTGGAACAACCTAACTCAATATGAAACTGAGAATATTTCTTAGGTGGTCAACTTCAAGGGATAATGAGGAGATGTCTGTAATATGAATAAATCCACACCCCAAATTCTTAAGTGAACTTTTGAGAAAACTGAATGACTTCTGTGCAGCACCTTTTATAAATCTAGCAGAAGCCAAATTTACATCAATGTCAAAGGCAGAGTGAATCCTTCTCCAGGAAGTACCTAATCCTGCAATAAACCTGTTGAACAGACAGGTTTAGTGTTCACCAAGGCTAAGTGTTTAAAAGGTCTCCGCGGTATAATTTGTCACCACTACAAGTTTCTGCTTTGCCCTAAAAGCCGTGAAAATTGCTCCACAATCTCACTAGGAACTAAGTTGCTCATGTCAGGATCATGGTTTACAATGCATTTCTATTTTCATAGAACTTCCTTGTTTGTGGCTTGTTGAAAAAAATACATGCTATTATATACATTATAAAAGCCATAGAATATAGAGAGCTGCATGAAAATTCTAAGGGTAAATGATTTAAAAACTAACATTGTTTGACTATAATAAATTAAGTACCAAAAAACATTGTATTGTTCATCTAACAGTTTGAATAGAATGTTTCAGATTTAAATAGGAATGGATGAGCTGGTCATTTGCCTTTTTATTTCCAAGAGTGGAAAAGTTAATTATTTGCACACTAATTGCCCAGTGACTACAGTGTAGTCCTTGGGGCTTCTTCAGAAATTCTGTAAAGTTAAATACTCGCCACCTTCATTTAATGTGTCAAATACGATGCAAGGGCAGTAGCTGTGTGCATGTATCCCATCTAATCCACGTATTTGCACTAAAGCATTAAGAAATCGGTAATGCAAAACTTAATATCAATGAGCCACTTTAAAAGATTTTTTAGAGCTGAAAGCAATGGCATTGAGAAGCAGGAAGCAGTACGGCAAAGCATAGGGCATAGATGGTGGCATGGCATAGAGGAAGGGGCTGGTGGTAAAAAAGAATATAGAAAGTGGAGGCAACAAGCCAACATTTTCTTACTTACTACAAAAAACCCAACTCCACACACAAGTGGAAGAGTTAAATCCAAGCCAGCTGTCATGATGGCTGCTGGAGATAAGGAAGGGGCAGCAAGAGCTGCCCAAGGTGAACAGATCAACACTTGTGCTTGCCCTTGGGAAGCTCTTACTCTGAACACTGCTGGCTGCTCTTCTGTCTAGAAAGCCAGGGAAGGTACAGTCACATAACCCAAATCTGATTTGAACCAGGTTTACTCAATCCTGATTCGATTTCAATGACTATTCAGCACTTGCTAAATATAAAGCTCCCATTTTCTCTGTGCACATGGGTGGGGCAGTATTGTTGGGAGCCAGCAGACTAAAACATGGATTCTAAAGCTAATGGCAGAGACCTGGGTATCTCCAGAGAGATTCTGAACAATGATGCCTGCAGCTGGCTTCCCTATACAAGCACTAAAGGATGTTGGGAAAGACAGAGAGGAGGCCAATAAGACCTGGTTTTTCCCTTAGTATATGGAACATTTGATTTCCAAAATGGATTGAGCTCAGACAGAAATACAAGGCATGCTGATCTTTAAAAGTGGATGGTTTGCAATGTGTGCTCGAATGCTGTGGGCGCTAGAGTCACTAATATGTATGAAATGGGACTATTTCTTCATGTAATACATTACAATGTCTGAAAAATCAATGTCCTAGGGCACAGAATGATGACTATAGAGCTTTTGAATTATCTTTTTTTTTCCCTAAAAATACTGCTCCCTTGAAACAGATTCAAAAGGCAACATGAGACTGTTTTCATTTTGATTAAGAAGATGTTGAGTCTATGCAAGGATCTTAACTGGCTCAATCCCAGTGGGTAATGGCCCACTGGGTAGAAGACTGCATAGACCTTGAAAACACAATAATTTAAAAAAACCCTCCAGGGAAGCTCCATGAATGAGAATGAGATATCTTCAGCAATTGACTAATAGCATAGCTGCACCTAATTTCTTAAGATTGACACTGTCTTTGTTTTTTAAACCAACATCTTCTGTCAGTAAGTCCATAGATTGTTTTAAAATAAAATTTCCTGTCATACTCACATCTTGGGAAATATAACAGAAGGAATCCTAAAGCCCAGCTACCTCATGTTCAGTCAAATAAGAAACCACGGTGAGGTTAATATAACAGGCAGAAGCCTAACTTTCAATCTCAATTACCCAGAAGGCACAGGGTCATCTGCCACCTTTGAAGAAACAGGCCTGCACATAAGTAATCTGGTATAAAGGATAAGCTCAGAGACTTCTCAATGTCTTGGAGGGCAGGAAGGAATACTGTAGTGGGTCATAAAGCATTACAATTTTTTCTTTCATTCTGTGTTTTGGAACAGGTGTTTCTGTCTAGTGCCTAAAGCACTTCCTACCAGTGTTAATAAGGTGGGCAGAGAAGGCTTGTCAGACCTGTTATGTGGCAAAGCCCTTTTCTGCAAACCAAATTTTTCATGAAAGGCTAATAAATAACAGAGTCAAAAGTAGAATGACTCTGTAGCAATGGGTATGCAAATGTGTTGTGGGGAGGAGGAGAAGAAACAAGGCAGGAATTGAAACAGTACTGGGCCACGGAAGGTGCTCAGTAAGTATTTGTTAAAAGAATAAATGACCTGTCATTTCAGGAAAGCACAGACTGGACTGCTGTGAAGACCCCTGGTGTATTTGCCTCCAGTACACTCCACCTGTCCTTTCCTCTGGTGGCCTCTTGTGGCATTTTCATCCTATTCCTAGTTTTGGCAAGTAGAGCCTAGTAAGTCGGGAATGGCTGCGATGTAGGCCCTAAGAAAACAGGGTTTCTCTCAGCCCCCTGTGTCTTGGCCAATTCATGTGGCCTTACCTCCTGAATACTTCCCAAATACAGTTCCACAGCTGCTGGGCACAATGGCCAAGAGCATCTTCCCCTGGCCATCTTCTCAACCCCTGCACTTAGTGCTCCCTTTCAGAAAACGCAGGGTCAATGGCTCAGCATTCTATTCCTGAAAAGCTGACTCTTTTTTAAGCTTACGTTTTTGTTGTAGTAAAATGAAATGAATTTTTAAGCTAGAAAGTGTTAATATTCTTCCCTAAAACACTAGGGTACTTGATATGCTACATTTATTTTCCAGGGCACAGGATTTTAATATCTACTCTTTCATTGATTCATTCAACAAAAATTTATTGAGCGCCCACATTGTGGGAAGCACTGTCCTTGACACTGGGATTTTACAGTGAACAAGCCAGAGAATTCTCTTCCTCCAAAGTTGTAACGTGCTAGTGGAGGGTGTCAGACAAACATACAAAGAGATGAAGGAACAAGAACTTCAGGGAGTGATGAGTGTGCTGAAGACAACTACACTGGATAAAGTGATGGCAGTGAGGGGCCAGGAGAGGGGTCTGCTATTTTAGATTCAGTAACCAGAGAAGTTCTGCCTAAGAAGTGGCATATGAGCTTGGTATTTTTGTTTTGTTTTTTAAGATATGGGGTCTTCCTATGTTGCCCAGGCTAGACTTGAACTCCTGGGCTCAGCCTTCTAAATACAGGGGTGAGCCACTACGCCCAACTTTGCAAGACTTGTCTTCTGAGAGAGTGTTCTTTTCAGACCTTAGTTTGTAGCCGTCACCAGAAAATACCAAAAAATGAAGGAAGTACATAAAAGGTCACTTTATTTGTCTGCATTAATGTGGTTTAGGTTCCACTAAAAATTAAGCTTCATGGCAGAGAGCCACATACATTTTTAATTGGGTACAAGGAGTTTTATTATTAGAGAAATATTTATTACATGTAACTGGGTAGAATACTCCAGATGGTATCTAGGCATTTGCATAGAACTTCATGTCAAATTAATAATCATTAACGAAGATTTAGATTAGTCAGAATAAGATGGGTTAAAAAAATGGCAAATAAGTGGTCAGGCCAGTACTAATCCTCTATAAAACTTTAAAGAAGACAAGGTTTGGCTTTGAGGCTGCCCGATTCTCCATCTCGAATTCTCTTTTCATCATATTCACACTATTGATGTACCCAGCATCTTCATACTCTACAGGTTAGCGGTTCTGGACTTAACCAGGTAATTGTGAGGATCTGCTCTAAGAATCTTAGGAATCCTTCTTTTAACCTGAAAGCAATTTCACCGATGATCTGTTTTAAATTGAGCAAATTCAACAAAATTTCTTGTGCCTAATAACGTGCTCAGCTGCAGAGGCAAACTAAGAAGATAATATGTGACACAGAGCAATTCTGAAATCTTTGCATTTTCTGATTTGTGTTATGGTATAATATAATGAAAGAATTGCTTTTGACCCTGTCAAGTGGAACCTCAAGGACAAAGATTTTTTATCATTTCCTTTTCCTGGAAAATTGATGTAAAGATTCAATTTACTTTGGTGTATCCAAGTGCTTAAGCAACTAAGAAAAAAAACATTGATTTTTCATATACATGTTATATAATTAAGTTCTAATTTGATAAAAGAGCTGATCAAATAGTAGTGACTAGTCTGAAATGTTCCTCGGTGCCAAACAATTACCTGTAATGTTTCTCAAAAGAAAAACTCCCAAGTATATTGTTTTCTATAACTCAGGTGTTATGTTTCCATACTATTTTCATCTTTATTCTAAAAAAAAGAATTATAAACCCAGTGTTTTCACAGTTAAACTCCTCCTATGTTTCTATGTATTTTGATCTTGCCACATCCTGCCTTACGTTGCAGTTTTGGGGTGAAGATCTACGTAGCAGATGCTATCACTGCCCTCCCACAATTCCTTAAATGATCAGTGTTTGAAAAGGCCAATGGCTTCCTGTTGCAAAGTACCCATCTGTGACTTTGTTGACAGCACTCTCTGGCCCCAGAGCATGCCTGGATTGCATATGGCACTGGCTAGATATGCCATAGAATTATCTGCCCAAAAGCAGCCCCTGGCCAATGACAGAGAGGCAATGGCTAATAAATATCCCAGTTTCTTTTCCCTTTGGGAAGACAACTCTGAGGTGTGCTTTGTCATCTTGCAGAAACCCCCAAGTGGGACTGAGCGCCAGTTGTCTACAGTAGTAATGTGTTCATTAATGCATTCTCTATGATTTTTCTGACTCCTCCTTCATCCCCACTCCCCTACCAGTATGTCCTAAGATAACCTTGTAAATAAACGACATGCATTCAAATCCTTGTCTCAGAGTCCACTTTGGGGAATTACAAACTAAAGCAATCAATATCTTAATATGCAAACAGACTATCAATACTAAAAGATGGGTTTCATTCTTTCACAGACTTTTTTGCATTTCTTATAACACCTAATGCAATGCTTTTACACATGAATTGTGGCATTAATAAAGAAAGCATCTAACATTGACTGAGCACGTCCTCTACGCAATACACTGTGCCAAACTGTATATCCTATTGACTCCTCCAACAGCCTTATAAAGTAGATAGTATTGAAGGCACAGACTTTATTTAGTTCACTGCTAAGCCCTAGCTCCTAGAAAAATACCTAAACATATCAGGCACTCACTAAGTATGCTGCATAAATCCAGTTTTACAGATGATGTAATAGTGACTTTAAAAGTTAAGTAACTTGCTGATGGTTCCACAGCTGTAACTGGGAGAGCTGACTCCAGAGCTGAAGCTCTTAACCCCATATTGTTCTCGATGATCTAGATGAGGAAGAGGAGGTAGGAGTGCATTGACAGAGATTACGGACAGATTAAGTAATAGGTAGGATTGCCAACTTATTTGTCCTTCCCACCAAACCTGTATTACTTGCATCTTTGTTTTCTGATTATTCTAGGTATAACCCTTCTGACTACCTGCATCCTTTCCTGCTCTTTTTCTTGCATCTCCTGAGTAGGTAAATTCACGTTTCTGCCTTTGTGTATGGTGAGAAAATTCCATTGCTTAATTTGGTGATTAACATGTGTCATGATCTCTGGCAAACCTCCTACTCGTCTAATAGCTGGTTCTCAGGTCAATAGTTAGGAAGGCAGAATAATTAGCTTGCCTATGATAGGGAAAGAAGTAAATGCTTCCTTTTTTTCCATTAAAAAAGATAATATGGAAGAAGACAGTTGGGAAGGTGGTAGTGACAATGTTTATTCTCTGCTTCAAAATAAATTAGGAACACTAAGTACTTCAAAATGCATTCTTTTCAGTTACTAACTACGTTTGTGAGCTACCTACAACTGATTTCTCCAGTGAGTTATGATTTGATTTTGATAGCCCATTCAGTTGGAAACATTTGTTTTTGCTGGACTATTGACTTGAATATTATTTAAAGACAAAGCAAAGTACAATTACTGGTTAAACATTTAAATAAAATAAAGCAATAAGGGATGTATCTAAAAATAATAACTGAAAATTACATAAGTGAATGAGCAAGTTTTTAGAAAAAGCAGCTAAACCTAAAGTTATATATAGAATAGGTCTCAGTGGTTATTAAAATGAAGCCCCTAAAGTCCTATGACTTTTAATATAAACACTAAATAGAAAATAAATGCTAAATCAATTTCTCTTAAATATTTAAAATGTTAAAGGTTAATCTATTTTGGTGAACCAGCCATGACAAGAGTGACATGTTATAAATAATAAATGGCCTCTAATAATAAGAACTGTAACTACATTATATAATAGCAATATTTAAATAATGGCTCAGGGCCATGTTGCATGCAATGGTGTGGGCAATTAACTGTATGAGGGAAAAATGCGATGGCTACTCTGACTCTAGAGTTACTTTCCTAAAGAAGTGGATGTTGTAGAGGAGCAAGCAAATGCTTAAGACTCTTTGATAGAAGGCTTTAAAGACTTTGATTCTTGAGAAGCCTATGTGCTCAATAGCTAGAAACAATCACTTTCTTTCACATAATGGAGTATGAGCCAAATGTGAAAACCAAAACATACAGAAAATAAAATTTTTAATTAACAAGATCTCATAAGGCAACTATGGACCCATAATGATTCTCCAGTAAATAAGCTTGAAATAAAAGAGCCTATTATCTATCACAAGATAATATTTGTCACTAGCTTAGTAATTTCCTTCCTTAGAAAAGGTCCTTTAACCATATTCTTTATAAGGGGGAAAAAGATCTTAATTTTTTGATGATTAATAATGATAAATTGAAACTCAACCTACTCTTTTTCTTGCCATATGCTGAGTGGTATTCTACATGTGTTCCAAGAAGTTAAGAAGCAAGAGTGATGGAGGCTGCAGACGGCTTTTTTTCATATCATGTTAGCAATTACTCTTTTAAATTCACCTGCTCTTACAACTGACCTCCTCTGGTATTTAGATATCAAATGTCCAAATATTTTAAGAATGGCAAATGATATTTAAAAATGACTACATTTCTCACCATGTACAAACCTTTTTAAAATATTAAGGCTACCTTGGGAAACGAGGTTCTTGGATAGTCTCTGCCATAACAAAGATAATTCTAAATAAAAATTAATATAAGAAAATACAATTTCTTTTTGAACATGGGTGTAGGAAACAAGTATATCTTAAAATCTGGTAAAGAGAAGCAGCATGTGGGAACATGTAAAGAACAAATAGGACTCTTATGGGGCCTGCTCAAGCTCTAAGGAAAGCTTTTTCACTAAGATTAAAGAGGAAGTGAGAAAAAAGACTTTGACTAGCTTTGCAGGGAAATACATATACAGCAGCAATCCATCACACCATTAGTTGTGAAACATTTATTCTTTTAAACCTTTATTTACTTAAGAGAATTTGGCTCTAGGATTCTTTCCAAGAGACAAAAAGCTACATACTTTGATTTTTTTTTTTAGGCAGCAAAGATGACCCCCACCCCCAAATACTCCCTAGCTATTCTTTTTGAAGAGGCTGTACTGTATTTGGATATAATATTACATTTAATTGTATGTACTGAAACTCAGCTCAGTAATATTACTTCTAAGTAATCTTGTATGCTCAGATTTGAGGAAGACAAATAATTTGCACATTTAGTTCACTGATAAATAGCTTCAAAAATTTATTTTTTGGGGGAAGGAGAGAGTTTGATGAGAAAGAGGGTAGTGGTTTCAAGAGGATTACCTACTATATTGTTACTATAAGTAGAGCAAAAGGCATGTATCCCTAATCTTCCAAGTCCTAATCTTTCATTCACTAGTTAGCTGTGGGCTCACCTACAATCACACAATTATCAGTGCCCCTAAGTGTAGGCAGCCATTTGTAGAAAACATGCCCTTAAAACAGAAGTTATGTATTTTCTAATTACGTCTCTGGAAGAAGAATTCTTTCTAAAGCAGATTTTCCCCCCAGATATAAACTGACACCAGAAAAAAGAAAACAATCTTCTTGTGCAGAAGTGAAGAGTCCAAAGCTCTCCATTTCATGCACTGCCATTTTACCATTTACCTTTCTTTACATAGTTCAGTAGAGGGGAAATAACACAAGGCAATGAAAGGTGAAATCTCTCTTTATCTCAAAGGAACTTGCCATATTGGTGGTGAAAAGAAACTCACTGTCAATATTGAAAACTGTGAAGACTAAACAGGCACAATAGGGAAAGTCTTCAGAGAAGAATTCATTTTTAAATGGCTTGTCCTTTTATTTCCTTGAGGGTGGGATGGAGGGAGGATACAGAGCCAAGTGCTTTTGAAAGCCTAAATCTAATTATTCTGTGGTTTCAGATTTGTCCTGATGCTTCTTTCCTACTCTAGTCTCATTACTTAAAATGAGCCACATTTGTTTGGCATTAGTAAATCTGATACATTCACCTAAATGCTCTTACTTTTACTACTACTTAGTGGGAAAACATAGCAAATTATTATAAAAACAGTGTTTAGCCATGATAGGATATATGTGTGCAATAGCAAAATAAAAATATTTAAACACACGCATATATATGCAACTTATTCTGATACTTAGAGTTTCTAAAAGCTTCAGATTTACCTCTAAATCTAAAGTGTTGATTTATTGAAAATACGAATTTGGCGTAAAAGGCAAAAACTGGAGTTGGAATCAGATACCTATGAAACAATGATTCCAAGAAATACTTGCTAATGTATCCAGAGGACCCCATCATGTGTTAGATCTTCGTGGAAGGAATCAAAGAGAGAAAGCCTACAGGAGAGTCACTTCTTCCATCTCCTCCCCGATCTGTATATACAAAGGCAAAATGGTTCTGTGATGACCACTCCAAAGAGGACAGAGTCTAGGATGGGAAAAGAGAGGGGAGCTAGTAATTGCAAAATTTTTATACCCTTTTCCCTACACTTCTATACCCATAAACTCTGGATATAGTCTTCCCAAAAGTGATGCTCCTCACAACTTCAACTAAATTCCGGAAGAAAATCTAATGAACCATGAATCCATTCACTTTTGTCTATCTCCATGGCCACTGTCATCTTTCCTTGGGCCACAGCAATAGTCCCCTACCTGATCTTTTTTCTACCCCCAACTATTCTGTACACAGTAGCCAAAGAATTTTTCAAACAGTAATTCTGATTGTATCTCTCCGTATAACACCCTTCAACGGCCTCCTGCTGCAATCAGAATGGAAGCCAAGCACATTAGCACAGCCTATATGAGTTATGTCCCAGTCCAGCAATCCAACTTCTTGCGCACTCTCCCTATTCCTGGGGTTGTGTTTATCTTCGTCAGTTTTCTCCACTCACCAAACTCTCTCCCCTCTGCCAGGCCTTTGTGGCCACTGTTCTCTTAGTTTCTTTACCCAGCTCTTCTTGTGGCCAGCAACTTCTCATCTTCAGGCCTGTACTTAAGACTGTTTCCTTCAAGAGAAGCCTTCTCTGACAATCCTATGTAGTAAAGTTAGGCACCTACCCTGTTCTTTTCTGTCACGAAGTGTTGTAAATTTTCTTAAGCACTATTACTTGATTTGTTCAAGTTTTCATAACCTGCCTCTCCAACTAGTACATAAACCCCAAGTGGAGGGAATGATTTTGTGTGCTCATTTTACATGGCAGCCCCAGTGCCTGGGCCAGAGCCTGGCACCATCACTTAGTAGGCATTTATTAAATAGAAGAACACAAAAGAAAGAAGAGAAATGAATCCAGGATCTAGCAGGTTCCTGAAGTTCTTTTCTATTTCAGTTTGTTGTTACCTATTTATACACAATTATGATCTAGAGGACAAACTGTTACTGCTTGCATATTTATGAAGGTGATTGATTTACTGGAATTAGTACTTTTTAAATAAATACTGGAAAGGTACACCAATGTTTTAAAAAGTTTTATTTATACTAGTTTGTCAGTATTTCCTACTTTGACATTTTCTATTGATTGTTCAGCATCTTTTGGAAGTTAGTTCTATTTACCATTCTGAAGCACTGGACAAAAAGTAAATAAAGACATTTTTTTCCTGGACCATGTATACAGGCTTTGTGACCAGTGTGAACTATCACTTTTGGTTGTGCTGAGAAGTCAGTTGCATTGAGCAGAACAATAAAACCCAAGTGATGGATATTTCTGAGATGCTGCCAGTTGCCATCTGAACTGACCAGGCTGTATGTACTGTTGGCCTCAAGTAGATCAACTTGACGTTGCTTTTCCTAGGACACGTGTAAGAAGTCAAAATCTCTTTAGCAGTTTTATTGCTGTTCACTTTAAAGAGAATTTGTTTGTTTGTTTTTGGTTTGTTTGCTTGTTTTTGAGACAGGTTCTCACTCTCTTTGCCAGGCTGGAGTGCAGTGGTACAATCTCGGCTCACTGCAGCCTTGACTTCCCAAGCTCAGATGATCCTCCCACCTCAGCCTCCCAAGTATCTCGGACTACAAGCATGTGCCACCATGCCTGGCTATTTTGTGTGTGTGTATTTTTATAGAGACAGTGTTTTGCCATGTTGCCCAGGCTGGTCTTGAACTCCTGGGCTCAAGTAATTCACCCACCTTGGCCTCCCAACGTGCTGAGATTACAGGCATGAGCCATCAGGCCTGGTCGAGATTTTTTTTTTTTAATTGAGTGATTTATACAGGTATCTTTCTACTTCATTGCATAGCGGATTTATTCCTAACTCTTGCAAACATGACCTCATTCTGATATATCTAGTTCAAAACAGAATCTCTAGAACATGTTTAATTTCTGTGAAAACTTAAAGACATCCAAGACATAGAAATGTAGGTACATATTTATCCAGGTGCTCACTCCATATGTAATGTCACAGGTTCACATTTTATATTCATTAGAAACATAAATTTAAGTGTTTATCAATGCCATTTCTATTAGAATAACTATCACTCAGTATTGCACTTCTACGTCTTTTCATGTCTGTCTTTTTGACACACAGGTGCCTCTCCAATTAATAAGCCTCAGAATCAGTAGCTTATTAATCACTGGTTTACATAATAAGATGGCTTATTAAAAGTACAGATTCCTGAATCCCACTTGCAGATTATAAGTCAGTAGATCTGGAGTGGGGCTCATGAATCTGCATTTTTAACAAGTCCTGTAGATGATTTGGATGTTAGTAGAAAGAGGCAAAGCCTCTGAAAGACACTGGTCTAGACTTTCCTGCTAAGAAAGATTTTTGTCTGGCTCATTTTAATGTCTCATTTAGTACTTTGCACACTACCTGGCATTGCATAGGCATCAATAAATTTCACTGAATGAAATGTTCATGTGAATAGAAAGTTTATTTTATAATTTTATGAGATATATAATAGCATGTTCTCATTGGTATAAATTATTTTCTGAGTAGTACTCTTAATGAATATTAGATTTTTAGGAAAAGATTACATTTAAAGACTATGTTGGTGTTTACAACTTTCTATGAATAGAAGGAGGTTGGATATTTTAATGAACTCCATGTGGCTAGCAGCAGGTGTAACTATTGTGAAGAAGAGGAAAGTGCTCTTTACTACTCTATTTGTGCAATTTGATTAAACAGTTTGACATAAAGTGCTGCCACTGTCCACTGAACTTTCTAGCCCAAACAGATATAATAAAACAAATGTAATTTGTTTTAAAAGCACAATTGTATACCAAGTCATTGAACTAAGTCTTTTTTCTCCTTTAGCATATGGGGAAAAATTTTTAAGACTCAAAGACAATCTTAAAAAATTCAAAACGAACACGATTTATTTCTAAATAAGAGTTATTACCTGTTAAAATACATTTAAAGAAAAACTGGAAAGAATAGCAAAGGAGAAAAGAATCCATAAACTATCTCTAAAACAGATTTTAGAATCCAAATTACTTCTAAGCTTAAAAAATCTATCACTGCCAAAAGCAATGAGCTAGTTAAGAAGTACATAAGATGTCTTGTTCAGTGTTGATTGTGTATATAAACTCGGAAATTTAGGAATTAGATATAAGGTCATGGTTATTATGAAAGAGGAAAAAGAGATATAAGTGGTTTGGAAAGAGAAAATGGAATTGTACAGGGAGATGGGTGATGGCAGCAGTAAGGAAGGGAAGTCTGAGGTTCAGCAGTGGGAGCTTGGCCATGTCACTTTAAAAAAGTTTCAGTGTTCTTATTTGAAGTATGGAAAGGTACTGAATTTATATGTTTATTCTGAGGATATGCTATAATCTATGTTAAAGTGCCTTGTAAATGGTTGACTGGTATCATTGGGATTACCATTATGCAGCACAGAATTAGGATCTATAGGTAAAGAATGAGACGGAACTTGGGAGATAATCTGCTTTTGCCATTCTATCCAGTTTCACCGGTCTGCTCAGAATTCACCTCCTCGCTGATTACTCCACACATTCGGTCTGGGTATGTGCATCACAAATATTTCCTATCTACTTATCTTTGTTGGTCCAGTAAAAATTTGGCAAATTTTGGTCCAGTAAAATTTGCCAAATTTTTACTTTATGACTTATAAACAATAAGTAGTCACTTACAATGGACTTAAGACAATATCAGTCAATAGGCTTCTCAAGGATTCTTTCTTTTTTTTAAATTATACTTTAAGTTCTGGGATACATGTGAAGAATGTACAGGTTTGTTACATAGGTATTCACATGCCATGGTGGTTTGCTGCACATATCAACCCGTCATCCACATTAGATGTTTCTCCTAATGCTATCCCTCCCCTAGTTCCCCATCTCCTGACAGGCCCCAGTATGTGATGTTCCTCTCCCTGTGTCCATGTGTTCTCATTGTTAAGGTCCAACTTATGAGTGAGAATGTGGAGTGTTTACTTTTCTGTTCCTGTGTTAGTTTGCTGAGAATGATGGTTTCCAGCTTCATCCATGTCCCTGCAAAGGATATGAACTCGTCCTTTTTTATGGCTGCATAGTATTCCATGGTGTATATATGCCACAGTTTCTTAATCCAGTCTACCACTGATGGGCATTTGGGTTGGGCCCAAGTCTTTGCTATTGTGAACAGTGCTGCAATAAACATATATGTACAGGTGTCTTTATAGTAGAATGATTTATAATTTTTGGGGTATATACCCAGTTATAGAATTGCTGGGTCAAATGGTATTTCTGGTTCTAGATCCATACTGTCAGTATTCTTTACATCAAGGTAACCAGAACACGAATAAATGGAAAATCT
The DNA here is from genome assembly GCF_049354715.1 of Callithrix jacchus. Lineage (NCBI taxonomy): Eukaryota > Metazoa > Chordata > Mammalia > Primates > Cebidae > Callithrix > Callithrix jacchus. The sequence goes on along the minus strand of NC_133503.1, from coordinate 102,195,787 downwards.
AAATCCCTTCTTGTCTTTGTAATTATTTCAAACATGCAAGCAATTTATGGTAAGTATACAGATTTAAATAATACCATTCCCTGAATAGACTTAAAATGTCGTCATTGAAATGCAAACAATTCTATTTTCTTTCTTTTTACCAATTTGTCTGATTCTGCTTATGAGTTTTCATCTTGGCTTGCTCTTCCTCCTTTTGCAAAGTGTGAGGTAGTGTTAGGAATTTTTTTTTTTTAAATCTGTGATTTATTCTAGGATATAACTCTCCCTAACTATTTTGATTTTGACCATTACATTTCTTTTCATCTGACAATTTCAAAACACAAAACAAATCAATGTGGGTTGGGGAAGGGAACAAAAGGATGTGAACTCATACCCCACATGATCAGCTTCAAACATGAATTATATAAAAGAAGCAGTCTGACTTCCTACAGGGAGATGACCACTGCAGCTCCTCTTGAGTGTAAGGCATTATAACTGTGCTGCCATATGACATGGACTCGAGGAGATTTTAAGTCCTACCTGTGTTTTGACAACACAGATGCTGTACTGTGAGATCTGAAAAACTTTTTTTTTAATAGTATCTGAAATACTTCTCTGATAATTGACTCTAATTTCATCTACCTTTTTTACTTTCCATGACACATCTAGGCTTTAGGAAAGAAATTATTTTCATTGTGGATAATAATAATCTAAAAGTAAACTTTGACCAAAATTTGACCAATTCTCAAAAATGACACACTTAACTACATACATTGCACTGCAAACTGAGAACAATTCTAGTTAAAAAGTATTTTTGGTTGTCATCCAATAGCATAAATCAACATTTTACATTAATAAAATGAATCCTTTTCTTGGTTTCAAAATAGTCAACATGACAGACTAAGCAGACATGATATTGTGATATTTTAAAACTATTTCCCATAAAGTAAAATTATTGAAAAGTTCATTTAATCCTTAAACCCACTATAACTTCACCGAAGGTGTCTTTTTGTTTTTAAAACTAGAAGTACACTTCCAACTTTAAAGGTTACTTTTTAATTTTCTTTCCTATTTTGTTTTCTTAATTTCATTTTCTTCTCATTCTCTCACGAGGCACTTTATTTTGCAGACTAGCCCCAGTTACCAGATCTGAAACGTAGTTCCTTAGGTCTTTATTGCAGGGTGGTGGAGAGGGAGAATCCCAGTAATTGCTATGACTGAATTTCAGACAGGCCACTTCAGGAGGTCACAAGAGCTGGAATCTCTCACTATGTATTATATTTCCTATAAAATTATGGTAATGCATTTTGAACTATTGCCCTAATGACACTAATTTTATCACATGCTTTAATGTACTTTGGAAAGAATATAAAGTCATATTAAACATGTAGGTGCCAAATGTTGGCCTAAAACACAGTATCCTTTTGACTGGAAATAAAATGAGTGTTCTGAAAATGTAGACTTCAAGTTAGGTGGTCTGTGAAATGAGTTGTTCTAAGAAGGTTATCATTGCCATTAGTCTATAGAAAAGAATGGTCTGTGGATCAACAAGATGGTGTCTTTTGTTTTTCTGCACTTTACACACATAAGATACTATTTAAATAAGAACTCACATTCTATGTATTAAATGTCTGTTTCCTTACTGAAGATGTGAAGTTTGCTTATATTAGATTCTGGTTGTTATTTGTGAATAGCAGCCTTTGAGAATCAAGAACTATTAAGAATTGATTTGAAAGTGATTGCTATCCTTTTTACACTGGCAGGAGAATACAGCAAAGGTATATAAGTGTTACTGCTATGCCTAAGCTTTTCTGTAAAAACACACCAGAGAAAACAAATGAAACAATGCTTCTGATTTTCAAAACGACTTTAAATAAAAGAAGCATCTATATGTGTGTGTGTGTATGCCTCATTTCAAAATGTTGTGTTTAACATCTTTAAAAAAAAAGTGTTGTCAGTGGTAATGGAACACTTTTCACAGTGATAGTTAAGAATCTTTAAGAAAGAAGGTGAATATGCTTTCAAGGTTTGCCTGAAAAACATTTTATATTCTTGTACTGTAGAAGTAACACTAGAGAGGTAATAAAAAATAGAATTACGTCATTTTTTTCTTTGACAATTTTGCAAGATGTAAGCACGTTGGTATAAAGGGACATTTTCCAATTATTAAGTCAAACAGAAGTGTTAGGTAACAAGTCTGAATAGAAATGCCAGCACCAGTTTGTCCAATAGGTTCACAAGATCTCATTCCATAGATCAGCTGGAACACGGAAGCAATACAGGGGAAGCTAAGATTGTATCACCATAGCAACCTGAGAGGGTGGGGGAAGGCAACAAACTGCATGCCACCTGCTAATCAATTAGAACTGTTCGCAAGCTCAAGAAATCCTGGAGAATCTGAGTGAGGCTGTAGGGTCAAGTACACAGAAAAACTTAATTGGGAATTTTCTTTTAAACTTATAACACTCAGTGAAATTGTCAGTACCCATATATTAATAATCCATTAGTTCATACCAGCCACTTTGTAGTATGCCATCTGTTTTGAAGAAATCTTACTTCCTTATGTTATTACTAGAAGTATGGTATCCATTTTTTAAGTTGTATTGATAGTTTCTTTTTAGTTTGCATTCAACTGCAATATTGCATGAGTTTGAAAATCAGCTTGATTTCAAATTCAGTATTTTATAATCTCTCATTAAGGCATCATGTAGCTTCAAAGTTTAAATAATTTATAATGTTTTACATTCAAATCTTTTCGAATTCTTAATAGCTAAAAAACGCAAGGTATAAATTCTCTCTTTATGTTCATTTGTTTTGGGTGGCAAGATTACTCAATTTACCGTTAAATGGGGTCAAAGAAGCTTGTAAGGTACTTAATTTGTTATTTATTTAAAAAAGTATTTCCAGGGGCTGAGAATACTCTTAAGTTTGCTGCTTTTCTTTGCCTTCTAGCTAATTATTCTTCCTCCTCTTGCACCACCTTCTACATTGGCAGATCTAACAACTATTCTTTTGTCCTACTTTTCTTGAATTCGAAACTACTGATGACGCTACATTAGAAGAATGACTGATGTGTTACACAAAGGCCCCTATGTAGGTGAAGACTGGAGATGTGCTAAGCAGCCCATTATATCCACAGTACAGTGATTCTGCTTGCGAAATTTTCTGAGAACATTTCCAGGGGATAAGACATCAGAGCCTCCATTCCTGTTTTATGCTGACTTTTGACCCAACACTGGACCTGTAAATCCCATGTGTAAATATGAGGCTGGGTGGCAAAATGACTTTTTAAAATATTTACAATGGTAAACTCTCTAGATTATAAATGACAACAGAAACAAGATGAGCAGCTTTACCTACCAAGTACTTGTCATTAACACTTATTTTTGTATTATATTAAGCAATCTTGCAGGAGTTTCACTAGCAATATAAAGCAACTCATAAAAGAACAAAAATGAGACTAAACAATTCATCACTGAAAGTAACCATGGATTAAAAAAAAATGGCTGAAAAAAACACACAATGGCTAATGTCAGCCTTGAAAAATGTTCTTTAAATTAAAACAAAGTCAGGATAAAGCCTGGATAATAAATAAGTCCTATTATTAAACAAAAAAAAATCCATATTCTCTTTGTAAACACAAAAGGCTGTGAATTACCTTAGTGAAAAAACATATTATACAATGTATGTGAAACATCCAATAATCATCTGAACATAAATAGGGTGAGATGCCTAGTCACCAAGGGGTAAAGCAGGGATGCAAATCAGCCTGATTTTATCCAATCTATTGTGTGCAGCATTCTCTGAGGGTGGAATAAGGGACTCAGAAGCCAGTGTTAGACTGTGATTTTTGTCCTTTGGGAAACTCCACTTAACCTCTCTGAATATCATTAAAAGCCTGTGAGGCAGTCATTCAAGGGCTGCTGTTGTAGGTTGTCATGGGAGCTTTCAAAACGCACACACAGAAAAGACAGGCCATGATTACAGATCTGACTGCAGAGTAAATCCAGTGGCCAAAATGCTGATAAGCTTACTCTGACCTCCAATAGTAATTATTGCCTGTCCCTTCTAATCATGAGATAAACTTTCATCATCATACAAATACTAAGCTCCTTGAAGGTAGAAACTGTGCCTTTATTTCTCTCTTGTGGCTTATTGTGTATTTCTGGGCAAATGGTAGGTGTGCAGTGAATACACATTGAATTGAATTACAGCATGAGATCACCTACTTGCTCCCGTCGGCAGAATCCTACACACCTCTCACTGGCAATATTGAGATTACAGGGGTCACTGGCAGCACTCTGCCTAATGGCATACTGACTGACAGAGTAGAAAATCAAATCAAGAAGGCCAGTATGACCTTTGAGTCGGCAGACAGGGTGTGCACTCACTGTAGCAACAAGGTCAAGATCAAAGTGATGAATGTCCAACCTTCTAGTACATGACTAGAGACCTGTACTGACCACATCTGATTATCTGCACAATTTCATCAGCATCACATGTAAGTAATACTTTAAATAATAGTAAACACTGAGAGAGGAGCACAAACAACACAATCCCAGAATGCAGCAAATTTACCAGCTTGAAGACCTGCGCTTGACAACAGGCTTCTTGTGGATTATGCAAGCCTGCTGATTTGACATGAAAACAACTGCTTTATGGTGACCTGAAATGGGATTAACATAAGCCGGATGAGTGTTAGAAATGCTTTAAAGAACCCAGTGAAGTACCATTCAAAATGATACAGCCAAGCTGTTTAAGAAAAAAAAAAAAAATCCTGGGAAAACAGAAAAGCTGAGATCAACTTGCTTATCAATAATCAAAAAATGGGGCGGCTCATACTGAGAAAAACTATGTGGGAAAACATGATTCTAGGCATCAAAGTCACTAGTTTCTATGAACCTAGGGTGAGAATGGTTATTAGTCACTTATCTTTTAGTGACATCAGTCTTCACAAATTGTAGTCAGAACAAGTAGCATGAACTTTAAATACTAAGGATAAAAATAAATACATTGTATGTAAATATGTGTCTAAATGATTTTTATCTTTAAAAATAACTTCACTTTCAGCTATTGAAAAGCTTCTTTAATTGCTAAGAGAAACAGTCAGTAGGTGACTAAGGCACTGCAATTTACATCTGCTTAGTGCTGATATATTAGTCTACTCTCCAGAGAGCTTCCAACCTGATTTTCTCCGTATGTTGCCCATATGTTATATTTCCATAAACATATCTTCTAGAAAACAGCCAGATGCTTCACTTTTATACCTGAATAATAGTGGCCCTTCTTTATCCTTTGGTCTTATCCATTCTGTGGATTTTGAAATATTTACAGTAATTATGAAAAGAATTGTTTTAAAATGCATTGAATATAATCTGTTATTCACAATATTGTATTTCTAGGACCTACAAACTTCTTTTCTATAATACAAAAATTCTCAAGCTTGAATATCAAGATAGAATATTATTGCCATTCAGATGAAAGAGATTTTAGCATGAATTTTAGTGCATCATCCAAACCAACATTCCTGACTATGTTCTGGAAGTGGACGATTTGCTGAATGAGTCATGAATGATCTTCATCATCCTCATAATATCAACAACAGTTTATAGTTAATGAGTATATATGATGTGCCAGGTATTATGCTATGGGACATTTTACCTATAGGTAACATGTAGTAAAAATTTAGTAACAATGTTTACAGCTACATTTTGAGGTTGAATGCATATCATTATCAGTCATCACAGTTGTGATTCTGCACATCTTAGACTTGACAATCATGGTGCCTCTGGGGCATGCAACCTGAGAGACGGTAAATAAGTGACTTGTTTATTTCCTCTCTGTCTTCTTTCTCCATCTTCTTTCTTTTCCTTTTAACTACCAGGACTTCCACAGATTCAGATCACTGGTCAGGGTGGACTGTGGAGATCTGCTTTCAACAAATGCCTCTGGGTAGATGACTCTAGTCATGAAGTATTAGTGTGTATCCAACTTTTAATGTCAGGCTGCTGTATAGTGGGGAATTCAGAGGCAGTCTCAACCCTCAGTAGATTCTCATTATTTTATGTCAGAGTATGGAGAATCACCCTGTTTCCAGTATTTCCTATTTTCAATTATGTAAAATTGTATAGAATAATTCTCTTCATATATTATACAATCAGAATTATTTCACTCTCTTGCTATAGCATATCCTTTCAAAAGACAGAATCCTCTGTCTATCTTCCAAAGTCTATTAGCTGATTCCCGTGTATTCCTTTCTCAAGACTAATCAATGAAGTCCCTGGAAGAGAAAAGCAGGAGGGCTCGGCAGACCCAGACCAGGCTGATGCAAACTTCATTGACTATATTTCATCTGTTTCGTGCTCTATTCCTGTTATAAATAATTCTTAAACTTCCATCCAGATGAAAATCAATTAAGGGATAATAAGAATAACTACAGTGAGCACTTATTTAGTGCTTAATGTGTTAAGTAGTAAACTAGCCACTCTATGACTAGCATCCCATTTCAGTCCCACAAGCCTCTGAAGTAGGCAACAGTATTGTTTCTACTTAGTAGATAATGAAATTGGCACTTAGAAACATGAAACAGCTTGTTCAAGGTCACAAAACCAGTAAGTGGCAGAGTTGTCATTTGAACCCAGGAAGTCTGACTCCAGAACCCACCTACTGCTACATATAATGCATTTTTAGAATAAATTCCATTCATTCATTCATTCATTCATGTAGTTCATGTTTTAGGCACTGTGACTAATACAAAAAATAGTAAGGCATGAATCCAACCACCACATAAACTCAGTTTTTTGGAAAAGGGGGACCTAGACCAACAGCAGTGAGATGGGATATATACAAGGTGGTCAGCATGCAAGGTACAGAGAGGAGTGAATGCTGCCTGGAAGAACCACAGAAGGCTTGTTAAGTAGGTGGTGATCTTAAGGGCATGTTTAAAAATGGAAATACTTTAGTGGGGAAAGTGTCTTCTTCAAAGTATTGCTAACACATGGAGATGGAAAGTAGGGCTGCTTATGAGAAAAAATGAAGTAGCTGGAGGGTAGGCGTGTACAGCATAGTAGTATGAGCTTATCTGGGAGGGTAGTGGATCCATTCTGGAAAGGACCTTAAATGCCTTGCTAAGGAGTTTGGCTGTTGAGGAAAGGTTTTAAACTAAGACATAGTTGCATTTGCATTTTAAAAGGCAGGCATTCTCAAACCTGGCTACACACTAGAATCACCTGGGGAGCTTTTAAAGAAATACTGGGGCCCTGACCCCATCCCCAGAGAATCTAATGGAATTTATCTGTGGGAGGACCTGGGCATCAGTATTTTAAAGAAGTTCCTATGCAATTCAAATATGCAGCCTAGGCTGAGAACCACAGCTTCTTGGCTTTAATATCTAATTTATGGGGGAAAAGTGCTTTATTAAACATGTGCCATACAAACAGCAAAACTTAACCAGTAATTCAGGACATTTCACCAAAGATATGATTCTAAATGTGTCTCAAACAAAATTATTGCTAAGTCAAGTGAAAAAAAATCCCACATACAATTTTTTCTGCGATTACATTTGAAAGTTATGGGTTTGTTGGCAAGATGTGTACCAGGGTGTTGAAGGGTTAAGTTACAGAACTAGATGATGACACAACATTGTCATCATTAAAAGCCATGGCATTTAATGGAGCAAAAACGAAATCAACCACTCATCTTAAAAACTCTCTTTCCCTAAAATTTCATGATTCTCTATCATTGCATCTTGGGTGATAATAGTTAAAAATCACTTGAATCATTGCAGAATTCTACAGAATCATGGCTGACCTCTGCTGTGACAGGTGCACAACACCCTCAGCTGGGTTACATAATGGAAGTATCTGCGGCAGTGAGTTATTCCAACCCTTGGCTAGAATGACGGATGCTCCACAGTTTCCTCGGATGTGAAGCCACTAGGGACCTGGCTGCAAGCATATATTTTTATAGACACCTTAGCTCATATAAAAGTCCTAATGCAAACTTTAGTGCTTGGGAATGTTAAATAGGTTTACGATGCTTCCCCAGAGAGTTTTAGTTCCATTAACACAAGACTTGGTGACTAAGGACGGATATAATCCTGATCCCACATTAGAGATATAGAAAAAGAAACTGTTCACTGTCTTCAAGTTAGCACTCACATTTCAAAAGATAAGAAGAACCTTTCAGCATCAAGAGGACTAAATAATTCAATTGGAACCTAATTCAGCATCTTATGCATCCCCCTTCCTCCAACAGAGCTCATGTGGCAGAATATAGCTAAATTATTTCAGCTGTTAGGAAAGAAGGTGACAGAATTTGTAGGCTTCCCTCAGTGACCGTCGTGACTGAAAGTCCTATTACTGAACTACTACTGGCGCTCGGCCTGTGGAGATTCTGACTGTTGGCTCTCAAATGGCTAAGGGCTGTGCCGCATGTAACAATGTCTGCCGCCAACTCAAGGTGCCATGTTGGTCCCTGGCCATGGAAGGCCAGCGGCACAGATGTTCCCATATACAGCTTCTACCTCTTGGCACAGGGCTGAGATCATACACATGTGCATGCAGGCAACACCAGCACATTACGGAGGCCCCATGACCATCTTCACAGTGCCTAACATGCCCTCGCTGGGTCCTTCCCCTTCACCATGGTTCCTCAGATAATGCAGTGCTCTAAAAGGAAAGACAAAATGTTGTCTTCCTAGAAAGTTCAGAGCAGAGGTGGAGGGGAGAGACCATGACATTTCAGCTTCCCAATGGCAGGTTCCACAGCCATTTTTTCAAACTCCTGTGGTCCTCATCTCGTCATATAACCTCTGCTGCAATTAAATGGGCCTTCTCAGAAGTCTCACCCAACCTGATCTGCAAATTTTTACTAACAAAGAACTACTGATGCCACACCTATCTCCTCCTCACTATATAACCATAAATGGCTCACTCAAACCATGAAGACTTGCCCATTACGTTAGCTTTGAATGATTTCCAAGGGAGAGAACCAGGACATTTGGTTGGAGCTTTTCCTACTTACCTCAATCCCTTTACCCATCTTTCCCTTATATGCAGCCAACCTCTCCACCTGTGCTCCTAGTGCACTCATGATTACTCCTCTGGAATCCTGTCCCACTGATAATGCCTTTCCCCTAGTATCTCTTATTTTTACCAGCTCCCATTCTCTGTGCACCAACACGCACAATTTTCTCCCTTCCTGAAAGGAAAAAATTAAAACAAAACCCATCTAATTCTTCATCTAAGTAGAATTCTCCTTTCCCCATTTCCTTACCTTCCATTTGCTTCTCAGATTATTTTGGAAACTTCATCATGCTGACTGCTCTGACAAAAGTCACCAACATATTTCCCTTTCCAAATACAACAGACACTTTTCAGGTCCTCGTTTCACTGAATTAACCTTTTGCTAGCATCTGGCATAGTTGTTCATCTTTCCTTTGTGGAATGCTCCTTAACCTGCCTCTCTGGGTATTTGCTCACTCATGTTGGCTCTTCTTTGCCTTGGTATTTTGTAAATGTAGGTGAGCCCAGGCTCTGTCATTGCTTGTCTCCCATTACACAACACTTCCTGTATCCTGTGGACTTCAATCAACTCTATGCTTTGAGTGCCAGACTCTGCTAAGCTTTAGAGACATAAGTTTAATAACCCAAATCTCTCTGTGAGCCCTTTCCATTCAGTATGCCAAAACTGAAACACGTTCTTTTCTCTTAGCTGCCTCACTGAGCCTGCTTTCCTCACACCATCTTCCCCCACAAAGAGAAAACACCAATCACCTATTCCTAGGTTTACCACCTTAGATGAAGCCATCACCATCCACCGTTTGGTTAACTTGGGTCTTCCCTTTCCCTTAACACTAGCCCCCACACATTCCAGAGCAGTGTTGCCAAATTTCTTTTGCAACGTTTTTCTCATGCATCTCAACTTTCATAGTCTTGGTTTAGAACCTCATCTTTTTTTCTTTTTTTGAGACATAGTCTCGATCTTTTGCCAGGCACCAGCCTGGAGTGTAGTGGCGCAATCTCGGTTCACTGCAACCTTCACCTCCCGGCCTCAAGCAATTCTCCTGCCTCAGCCTCCTTAGCAGCTGGGACTACAGGCACGAGCCACCACGCCAGGTAATTTTTGTATTTTAGTAGAGACGGGGTTTCACAATGTTGGCCAAGATGGTCAGAATCTCTCGACCTCGTGATCCACCCACCTCAGCCTCCGAAAGTGCTGGGATCCTGCCCCCCCACTTTTTAAACACAATCCACTGCAATCCTTCTAGTTAATCCTCCCTTCTTCAACGCATCTTCACTCCAAGCTATCCTCTACTCCACTGGTCAAATAATGATGGTACAGTGTCAAATCTGGCCTGCTGCTTTTGGTATATAAAGCATCTGCCCACTCCTTTAGGAATTATCAGTGACTGCTTTTGTGCTACAGTGGTGAAAGAGACTGTATGGTCCATAAAACCTGAAATATTTACTAATTGGCCCTTTAGAGAAAGTTTGTCTAACCCACTACTGCCAGGATGATTCTGATTAAAAAAATACAAATCTGATCATGCTACTTCCATGCTTAAAAGACTTTGGTAGTTACATTTTGTGGTGAGAGACCAATCTGTGACTACCAAATGAAGTACTTCTGGCCATACTAAATAAACCCCAGATCTTGAAGGTGCCTTGCATATTGATAACAACTTTGTCCTTCTGTTCTATTGCATATGCTGTGTGTTTAGTGTATCATGCCCCTCATGTGAATAATTTATTTTCATCCTCCCAGGTTCAGTTCAAATATCATCACCATGTAGCCTTCCTTGACTCCTCTCCATAGTGAGCTCCTCCCTACATACCTTATTTCCATATACTTTATACATTTGTCTATTTTGCATTTATCACTCAGTATTTCATTCATTTGGTCTTCTATTTACACATCTGGTTGTCTTGCTAAGTCATGAGGACCTGAGTTAAATATATCAAGATCAAACTTTCAAATGAATGTAATAGAGGTTTTATGCCCTTATTTATATTAAGGTCAATTTTATTTCAAAATAGTTTGAGAATTTCTTCTAAGTGTTTACCCTCAGAATCACTTTATGTTCATTCAAGAAAGGCCATATTAACATTTCACAGTTACATTTCATTTTAAATTAAACCAAAACGTTACTCTACAGCTTCATCAGCAAGCATGTTCTAAAGGACTTTGAATCTTTCAAAATATCAAATCTGCCCTTAAAGAAAAAAGTTTATCAATGTTGGTAGTTGTTAAGTAATGTGCAGCTGACATCAGATGTAATTTGAAAAGATAATTTTAAAAATATTTTGAGCAATGATAGCCATCTTGAAATAGATAAATACTTTTGTTAGGCTATTAACTTTGATGAGACTGCTGCATGTTCTGGAATGTCTCTTTTGTTCATTCAATTAAATGACACTCAAAAAAAATGAACTACTCAATAAATGCATATCCACATTTTTAAAAAGACTATTGGATTCAAGTAGATAAAAGATCTAAAATAAAAAGCAAATTCAAACTTTTAGGAGAAAATTATCTTTACAAAGTTGGAATAAAGAAGGCCTTAAAAATGCAAACTAGAAGAAACAGAATAAAGCAAAAGATAATTTCAACTACAGTAAAATGAAAAATTTGTTGATTAAGATAGCATAATAAAATAAAAGTCAAGCCACGAATTTGGAGAATTCATACCAGTAAAAAATATAACTGACAAAATGTTAGCATCCAGGCTGTCTAAGAATAACTACAAATCAATAGGAAAAATGCAATCTTCTAAATAAAAAAAGATATGAATGGACAATCTGAAATATGAGGAAACTTGAAGATTCCATACACATATCTAAAAATGCTCTTTCTCATCAGAAATCAAGTAAATATAAATTTAAACCTTAAGGAGATTCAGTTTCACAGCAATCGGATTGGCAAACATTAAAAGTCTGGCAACATCAATCATTGGCAAGGATATTGAGCAATGAGAAATGTTATACCTGATGGTGAGAGTATAAATTAGCACAACTTACTTTGGAGAGCAAATTGGCAATATCTAGTAAAGTTGAAGATGTACTCCTATATTTATTCTTAGACACAAGGAGATACACAAGGATATTCATTTTAGCACTGTAATACAAAAGTGGAAAATAAGCTGAATGCCCATCAACATGAGAATACAAAATTAAGTTGGGATTGTTATATATAATGGCATAATATATAAGAGCAAACATGAAATAATTAGGACTACATATAACAACATGGAAAAATCTCAAAAGCATAATGCCAAAAAATAAAAAAAAATGCAAGATGCAGAAGAATGTACACGTATGATTTATGTAAAATTTCAAAATCTGCAAAGGAATGATATATATTGTTTACAGATGCATACAAATAAAGCAAAATTATGAAGATGTGACTGGGAATGATAATATTAAAATAAGAAGGGTGGTTACATTTGGAGGGGAGAGACAGGAATGCAATTAGGGACTTCAATTTTCTTTGTAAAAATGTATTTTTTAAGCTAAGGTACACTAATGTTTATATACTATTCTCTATGTTTTGCTGAATATCTGGAATTTTCACAATTTGGAAACTCACTTTTAAGACAATTATTTTTATAGCATGTACCTCCATAATGATAATCTAATAGCCAGACATATTCCAGTGCCTGAAGACAAAGATTTTAAAGTACACAGTGTAGGCAGTTTTCGATGTAGAATTTACCTTAAAGTTTGGTCAGTCTACCCCTTTCCTATTTGCAAATAAGGAAATGGAAGAATTACTTCAATCACTCAGTATTATTAGATTGGCTAGTAATAAGGTTAAGACCCCATCTGCTACAACCCCAGACACATGAGTGTAATTAAATAAAGCCACTCAAAGCACAATGCTGAAAGTTCTAGTATTATTACTTTTATTGATCACACACACACACATTTTAGTGACTGAGTCTTGCTCCATTGCCCAGGCTAGAGTGCAATGGCATGGTTATGGTTCACTGCATACTCAAACTCCTGGGCTCACGTGATCTGCCTGTTTCAGCCTCTGGAGTAGCTAGAACTACAGATGCGTGCCACCACACCTGCTAATTTTATTATTATTATTTTGTAGAGATGAGGTCTCAAACTGTTGACCAGGTTGGTCTCCAACTCCTGGCCTGAAGTGATCATCCGGCCTTGGCTTCACAAAGTGTTGGGATTACAGGCATGGGCCACAGTGCCCAGCTAATCTCATTTAATCTTGGATTACAATCTTATATCTTTAAGCTTTTGTCAGAGACAGAAGCCCCTGAATAACTTTCGGGCTTAAGATGACTCTATATTGAGAAAGTAATCATAATTATCAAATGAAAACAATAACATACAGAATAGAGTGTATTTTATAGCATCACTTTGTAAAAAATGAAAAGAAACAAGAATATTATATTTGTTTGGCTTGCATATGGAGAAAAATACCCATGAGTGGATAATAAATAAGAACCGTGCTTAGCAATTGGCAGGAATGGGTATTGGGTAGAGCACAGTGGCACTTGGAGGGTGATGTTTTTTTCATACACCTTTTTATTTTTTATTTTCTGCAATTTGAACCATGTAAATATATTACCTATTCAAAAGTTAATTAAAGAATTAAAAAAGAAAGCCCTTATAAGATGCATTGATCTAGTTCTCAGTTGTGAAAGATGCATTATTTTTCTCACCTTCTTCTCTTGATGAACTCAATTTTAGCTTCCAATCGCACCAACATGGGCTGATCAGAAAATGATGGCTGACAGTTCCTGACAGGTAAAGTACAACGGCAATTACGGCAGCACTGCTGTGGACAGTAGGGACAATTTCTAGGTCTCAGCTTCTTGTGTACTAAGACTTTAGTTTTAGCTTCTGAGTTGAAATGTCTCATGCTTCTTCCTTCCTGTCGGCCTTAAGCTCTGGCAGGTAACATGGCACTGGCCTTGCCTGGGCTGTGAGGTGCCTGAGTTTCTTCAGAGTATCTAAAATATGCCCACCAGCCCACTTAGCAACTTGGGCTCACCTTGACCCCTAGGTTTGTGGGTGCTTACTGGCTCCTCATTATCTTGGCTTAGGCTTGAGCATGTGCTATTGATTGTCACTGGAGTATCCACTGTAGGCTCTTTTTCCATCTTTTCTCCCCTGCCAAATCTACTAATTCCTAAGATGTGAAGTTCTCACTAATATATTACTCTGTTCTGATCATTTCTACAAATTAGATGGAAGCTACTTCTTCCTAAACTTGTAATTCTGTTTCTTTACCTACTGGTTCTTTCTAAAGAGCAGGGTTCTAGCAGATAGCTTCCAAGAAAATCATGGTAGTGGAGAGAACTCTGGAGGGAGGATCTAGGGCTCCAGGCTGAATAACGAATAACTTCTCTGGTCAACTCTAAAATGAGTGGCTTAGTAGACATTATCTGTAAGGCTCCTTTACAGGCTAAAATTCTATGATTTTCTTGTTTTAAAAAATTCTCTTTTACCTCCTTCCACCTCTATTCCTTTTCTACCTAAACATTTAAAACACACTCTGAACAGAAGATGTATTTAGACACATGTATCCATGATTTAATCTCATAGAAATATATCAGAGAAGACTATAAAGGCTTGAACGCCTAAAGGAACAAATGGGACTTGCTGCCTGCCAACTGTACTCATAGGAAAAAGGCATTTTCTTTTAGAGAGAAAAATCTCTCAAGGTACTATGGTTAAAAAAAAATAGGCTCCATTTTCTCATGAGGGTATTATCATACACAATTTTCCCTAAGAATAAGAGGTAATAGAGAAATAAACCTTTTGAAAGTAGTCTCTTATTTTAACTGTAACATGTATAATCTGTACATTCAGTCACTCACTTTTTTCTGAGTATTTACCTAGCATAATCATGTAATTATTGCTTCTTAACTAATTTGTATTTTTAATAACAATTGTCATCTTTTGACTGAAACTGGACACCTGGGTTTGTGAGTGTCCAGGACTCCTTCCTTTGCTTGACCACATGTTCATTCCATCACCAAATCCTGAACACTTAAACTCGGTAACAGACCCTGAACCATGCACTTCTCTGCTGCTCTTCCCCCAGGGCCTAACCATCTCTTGCTTATACTCTTTAATAGCCTTGTGGTGGCCTCTTTGCACTCTGGCCATTCTCCAATCTCCTCTCCAGAGAGTAACCAGAGCCGTCTTTTTAATCCATAAACCTGGCTGTGCCTCTCCCCAGGGAACCCTTTAATGTCATATCAATGGCTTTTGAATTAAACCCAAATTTCTTCCTTGGCCTTCAAGGCATACATGATTTAATTCCTGCCTTCCTTTCCATCATTAACTAGTTATGTGAGCTTGAGACAGTTATAGAACCTCTCTTTACATTATAAATTTCATCCTATAAAATGCCACTAAGAAGCAGAACCTGGCTATAAAGTGCTTAAGATAGTTCTTGGTACATAGCAAGCACTCAATGAGTGTTAACTATTTGAAAATTTAATAGTCAATAAAGACTTACAGAGCATTTGCTCTGTGTATAACACTAAGCTAGGCACTTTGAAAAACTACTGAAGCCTTTCTAAAACTTCTTTCAACCTGTCTTTTTCTCATCACTATGTCAACAAGGAGATTCCTAGTAACTACATAAAGTCTTGCACTTGGGGTAAAAATCAATAGTACCCCAAATGGCTTAGGGCATTTTCACAGTTAGAGTAAAAAGACCTTAAGGATTTTAGGTGAATGGCAAGTAATCTAAGAGCACAGTGGTTTCCACACCACATCTGTCAATGCACTTCACAAAAATAAAAAATTTAAAGAAATCTTAGAACGTGATATAATTTATATATAAAACAAGAGAAGTAACATGTTGCACTGGTCAGATAATATTTGGTTTTATTCTGGGTACCATGTCTTAATAGGGACATTAATGACCAATTTAAAGCAAGTAGGGAGGTAAGGGACCTGCAAAGAATGTTACATATGGAAGTTAAGGGACCTGGGTAATTACCCTTGAGAAGAAAATACCTGGAAGAGTAGACAGACAAGATACTTCAAATATTTGAAAAATCTTTTTAAAGACAACATATTCTAGATGCTTTAATGAGCAGGGCTGGACCCAAAGTACAAAAGTCACAAGAAGGAAGACTTTCATTGTCATTATTAGAACTATTCAAAAATGAGGGGAAAATACTTGGGAGAGGAACAAATGGCTCTTTACAGGGAAAGTTTTAGGTACAGACTGAATGATTGCCCTCTTAGAACCATGTGAAAAGAATTTCCCTTTGGATAAAAGCATAGATTAGATAATAACAGCTAACATTTACTAAGCACTTAATGATGTGCTATGATCTTTACAAAATTATTCATTTAATCTTCACAACGACTCCATGAAATAGATACTGCCATTTTACTGATGAGGAAATCGATACCGGTTAAGTGACTTGCCCACTGTCCAACAGGAAGTAGCTGAAATAGGAGCAAAATCCAAGCTGCTTGGTTCTGGATTTTGACTGTTAGTTTACATTCTACACAGCTTCTAAAGGAGATGATTTGTGAATGTCCTCCACCTCTAATTTCTAAGTTTCTATGTCTCATAACTTTCTGCAGTCACTTTGTTGACTGATATCCCATATGCCTTTAATTTCCTGTTACTAAGATTTGTTAGAAAAGAAAGTTTTTCTGAATAGTTGAAAGTGTACAATTTTCTGGAGATGTACAAGAATTCACATGCAAGGGGGAGGGTTGCTGCAGAAGGGGAACATTAGTCTATGCAAACCATCCAAGAAAAAGACAGAAGTCCTGGCAACCAGAGAGGACCTTATAGGAGACCTCTCTGCTCATTTAGAAAGCAAATTTCTGGCATCACTTTAGAAATACAATTATTTTAAATATGCAATATTTAATCCCTATTTAAGAAAGGGATTTCAGAGAAAATCAAAACGTATAGCAATCTTTACAAACATCTTCTTGCCATTAGACTAAAAAAGTTTAATTGGAAGTTATTAATACTACTAACATTCTGAGTACAGAATAATCATTATATAATATTCCCCATAAAGAGAGCATTTATAAAATAAAATGCTTTGGAATAATTTGAGATATATATAAATATGGGGTAGATAAATGAGATAATGACAAAAAGCAGAACACCCCACAGAATGCACAAATATGCCACTCTGGTAGAAACTTTCAGGTGTATTACTAAACTCAGATGTCTCATATGGTCTCATCTGGCACAATTTTGCAGTGATAGTAAAAAATACAATTTGCTCACTTAGAACATGTTTTAGAGCTGGGTGAAAAATAATTTCCCTAAATTGAATATTTGGGAACCAATTACAACCCCAAATCTGCTATTAACCTCAAAATAGGCAATTGCAAGTTTGTGTCTAAATCCATTTGTCATAATAGAGCAAATTAAGAATCACATGATGGACATGATTAATGTGTGACAGTTATCATGAGCACCATGAGCACAAACTAATAACAACATCAAAGAGAGATTCCAAATGTGATGCAGCCATGAAGGCAAAACTAATTTCCAAATTATAATAGCAACATCCAAGAAAGCTAATGTTTTCTTTGTGTGATAGTCACGGCTGGGCATCTGGATGATGGCCGGCCACTAATGTCCTAATAAATGGTAGGCACACACTAGAAAGGCTGTCATCATGTGGTGAGCTAAGCACAGTTGCTGCTGTCATTGTCATAATGGACTGGCTAGGCAGAAGGTCACAGGGTGCTGGAAAAAAGTAAGTCTCATTACTGGCTCAGTCTCAGGTTCGATGCGCCGGAGAGTTCTGATGCACATGGCATAAACACATTTTCAATGCGTATGGGTAATATGTCTGCTTAATTCTGGTCTCTTATGCAATATTTCTTCCCTATTTTCTGCTGAGAGAATATCAGAAGACTTGAAAAGTACTTGTAATTCAGTAATTTAGTACCGTAACAATTAAAATGTTTTATATATGTGTAGAGCTTACTTTCAGGAACCATCACATTGGCATTCACATAAAAAACTGCCAGTGCATTCTGGCACAATAGGTACTTGGCTGATGGCACTTGATATCTAGGGGAAGCATATACTCTGGCAGGACCTAGCAAGCTGGTACTGCTGGTGGGCTTCACAAGGAAAGGCAATGCACCTATCCTGCTAGACTGGATGCCATGAGGTGAGGAAGAAAGTCTTTTTTATCTTGACATACCTGGCACTGAGCATAGTGCCCTGAGCAGATGGCCAAGAAATCAAGGGCAGTATGTGAGAGGGTTAAGCAAATAGACGTAACTCTGGCTTTGCCATTTGCTAGCCTATGTAATCTCAGGCAATGATGTCAGCTCTCTGTCTGAATTTCTCTCTCCAAGAATGAAAACAAGTTGTTGTGAGGATTACATAGTGTATTAAAGTATTCAGTACATAATCGTGCTAAAAATGGCACTTTATTGCATCAAATACATTTTCACAGACAAACAGTACTAAGAAAAGTTTTACGCATAGCACCTGTGAGATGGGTGCAGACAACCTTTACTTGTACAAAACTAGTTTTTAAAAAGGAAAACTCTAATTGGCCTTTCAAAGCTTTTTCTCACAACTGTCTAAAAGAAAGCTGTCCCCAAACAGTAAATACTCATAAGAATAAATGATAATCTGAATATTTCTTGCCACATCTAAGCTCAATAAATATCTGAAAATTTTGACTATTTTAACACTTGCGGAATATCAATAATAGGAAAACACAAGCATTAAAAAAGACTCCTTTAGTCATTTGTGCAAGTATGCACATATATGCCAATTTATGTGCAGAACACAAATAATTGATGGCTCCTCTCTTTCAAATATTTTTACGTTTACTCTTTGTATTCTTCTACAATGATCTTTCTATTGTTTATCTTCTTTGATAGAATAGAAATTGAATTTTTTTTGCTTTCCTAATAGTCTTGAAGCTTAAGTGGTTGTATTAAGTGCTGGCAGTTTTCCACATCTGTCTCCACCATAACTGAAACTATTTCAGCATAATCTTTAGGGATAAACTTTAATTGTTATTTGTAGACTTCAGTCACAGAGTTGGTTAGAAATGATGCGTATTTTAATGTAATTATTTTTTAATGAAAGGGTCAAATTTTAATACGTCATCAAATAGCTCAAATTTTAATATACCCTCAAATAACCAAATGACGTTTTCAGTGGTTCCATTTCAAATACTGGCATGGTTCCAAGATGTAGACCTTGAATAAGTAATCAGAGATTAAAGCAAGGCTATTTGAACTATTCGAACAGCATAAATGGCATATTGAAATATTCTCACATTCAGATTAAACTATATAGTGTACATGAATATGGCTTGGACTAAGGAAGTCCAGCTTTTCTTAGAACAGGTAATAAGTTAATTTGACTTTCCTGATACATAATATATAAATATCCAATGCAGGTAACTAGGGGGAAATCTATAGATAATATAGCATATATTTTTAAATATATAGATATTTATCTATATATTTAAATTTAAATTATATATATTTAAATATATAGATAATATATTATCTATATTACATATTATCTATATATTTAAATATATATAATTTAAATTTAAAACTACAGTGTTCCTCTAGGCTCACTCTCCTCCATTACTCCCACTAAGTCATCCTCCCCTCTCACAGGTCATATGTACTTTTGTAGGTTCAGCTATTGCTTTTGAGTGGAGAATTCTGAAATATTTATTTTCAGTATGTTAAAGGTACAAGGAATTTCAAGACTCTTGTTTAATGCTTTAAAAAATGGAAGATGAAAGCCATGGAGTCACTTGACTAAATTTACCCATCAAGTTGGTGTCAGAAAAGGAACTAGAACACAGATCTCCAAAACTCCAGTTACGTACTGCCCTCTATCATACAATACTGCTTTCCTTTCTGGCTTTGGTATCTCACTTGTTCTCGTGTATTTCTGCCTTCTTACTAGACCTCACACTTTAAGTATCAAAAAGCAAAGTCTTCACCTTCTGCTGCAAGCCAGTTCCCATGACATCTTTCCTCACTAATGATGTCTCACTCTCTAGGTAATCCCTGCATGAAATCATAAGATCATCTTTGTCTTCTTCCATTTTACCCTCTAAATATAATAAAATATCTTTGGTATAGAGAGTACATTGAAATTATATCTGTCTTTCAAGAACAAGTGCACATATCAGTTCTTCAATCAACCCCTCCAAAGTAATTACTTCATGTTAATTTCTCTTTCCTCTAATATTATAGAACACTGATTGAATCCACCAATTATTCTGATACTAAATCATGTAACTTACTGTGTCGCTAATGAATAAACTCTAAATTGTTTTGTATTTCTCATAAGACCTAGAAAAGTTTATGAATAGTAGGTACTCAATAAATCCACACTGTGTTGAATCATATTTCTTTATAACTTGTTATTGGCTGACATCTCTCTAAAACATGAATAAAATGCTTGCAAATATTTTAATAGTTTTGAATATTAAAACCATAGAAACTAAGTTCTGAATAAATATTCCTCTTAAAATAACATTTTATTTAATATAATAATTTCAAGTGAGAAGAAAGGTAAATAATAGTTATGCACAAAATAAAATAGATGTAAAATAACCATCAAGTATTATGCACATTACCAAACCGGGGCCATTTAAATAAATACTTTTCCTGACACTTATTTGAATCACATAAAAATAATTTAAAATAGCAATGACTTTAAAAGACCAGTGGTATCTCATTAGGAAAGAGCAGTTCAGAAAGTAGGCTGAATCATGCAGTGAACCACGGTCAGTGGGCCTGTAGGCCATGGAAGAAGCACTGTTACAGAGTGCAGGGGTCCCCAAAAGGAAACTCTCTTTTAAGGAATCATTAGTAGGCAAAGACAGCTGATTTTAACTGTTGAGACTGGTACACAGGGAGAATGACAATCTCCAAAGCAGAGAATCCTTTTACCCTCCTAATTAGTCAAAGAAATTGACATACCATGGCATATTCATAAGTCTACAGGGGAGGAAACAGATTTTAAAAGGAGAGATGAATGAAAAGACAGCAGATGGAAAGAAAGTGGTTTTGATCACAAATGACTATAAATGAAGGACAATTGAGATAAATTAATATTAGAAAGGTTGGAACAAAATTAATAAATTTAAAAAGCAGAAGAGAAACAGAAGAAGGTTATAAGAAATTCCGAGCTATGAAATTACGCTTAAGAATTATAGATTGCACAATTTCTGCTTTGAAATTATCTGTGTTCACAAAGTCAAAGATTTACTTCCAAAGCCACCCAGGAAATTCAATCTTGTTAATTTACTGACACTCTATAGATGTTAAGTATGGAATATGTAACACACTTTGAAAATTGGCTGTCTTAAGTTTTACCCAACTTCAAGGAAATAAAATGATCATTTTTAATCATAAAACAATTTCTTAGAAAAAGAAAATGCTAAAAACTACTAAACTAGAAAAGATGTCATCTTTTATTTCCTGATATTAAAAAATTGCAAGAAATAGTAGAATACATTTTTTAAATAAATTAACATTAACTAGGAGTAACAGCTGGGCAAAAGGACCATAAATTCAATACATATCACAAAATAACTCTTCCTCTCACCTAAATAGCTCTTAGTCTTAACAAAAAAAATTAGAATGTCTAACATGAGTAGCATGAGTTCGAGATTTTTTAAAAACAAAAAACTAAGAAAGATTATTTTTTAAAAACCAATAACTAAAAAAATACCACAAAGATGCTTCACTTTACCACAAAGTGATTTGAAACCCTCTTTAATGTTGATTTTGCAGTCACAGTAGAGGCAGCTCAGAGCTATTGCAGCGGGCTGTGACAGGAGTCTCCAAAGGAGATGAATGAGATCATCCTATTGATAAGGTCGCAATCGATCTGAAGCAGACCTTTTTTAAATTAGCAAAATGTTACAACACTTTAGTAAGTGTCACCAACAGCCCTTCTCCGTGAAAAATGCACTAGCTTATGGCAAAACTAATTTTGTAAATTAAAAATTTGTCTCATAACAAAAAAGTGTTGCTACACCTATTCTTCCTCTAAATGCTCAGAGACATAGATTCTCAAGGTAGCCTGCTTTTATATTTAGTTTCAGAATAGCCCACCTCTCAAAGAGCTCTTAAAAAGTCGTGTCTACTAATTAATATCAATGTCTATGGCTAAAAGTGTCAAAAGAAAGGTTACTCAAAATACAAATAGATATCAATCTCAAATAAATTCTGATCCCTTGAAAATAAAAACATCTTTAGCATTACTTGCTAAAAAGTCAATTACCTCAAAATCAATTACCTCTAATTAATCTGAAGAAAGCAAAACTAACCCTTCAGCTTTCTTGGGAGGAAGAAAGTGGACACAGAAGGAATCTTAGATGGTAAAGGGGTTGTCATAAAACCATCAAAACATAATCGTTGTGTAGTAAAGTCAACTTCTTTTTCCTTCAAGTATGATAGATGAATGTGTAGCTGATAGAAATAATTTTATTAATATTTTTAGAAAGTGATTCTCCAAGTAGAAATCTGCTTCAGAATTACCTTGGACTTGTTAAAAATTCAGATTCCTGAGATATCTGCAGGTATGGTAAGGAATCCACAATTTTACTACATTCCAAGGTGTTTATTTTTCACGAGGTTTCAGAACCATTGCTATGAAAAACTTGGTTGGCCAATTCACTTGTATACAAGATGGCACTTGAGCTTTCTTTCTAAAGGTGTAAGGGGCAGTGATCAGAGGTCAGATAGACCAAAGGCATCAACTCTAGTTTTTGCCTCTATAATCTAACTTTGTTTGGGCAAGTTACTTAAACTCTGAGATTTAAGTTTCTCGTCTGAAAGTAAAAATTTTAATATCTCATAGAGATGTTTTACGGATTAAAGAAAATTTATGTTAAGAATCTGACACAAAGGAGGCTTTCAAAGATAGTATAATTAGTTCAATCCCCACAGTGACAATTAACTTGTTCTGCAGCTGATCCACAGAACGTACCTCAAAACAGCAGCCAATAAAAGAAACTGACTACTCTGGGGTGGTATGCTCCTAACTCCCCAAGACAAGCTCATTTCAAGAAATCTTGAAAATTTTTACCACTATTTCATAAAATTAATTTTCAGGGGGTGGGCATAAGACGGAATGCTTACTGGACAGCTTAGGAAAAAATTAAGAGAAGCACCAAAAAGAACTAGTTCCAAAATAAAAGCAGATTTTTGAGTTTTCTCAGTGCTCAACTCTAGGCATTGATAGGGTTGAGATGGTAGCAAGAGAATTAGTATAGGTTTCACATTTAAAATTAGGATGTAATTTGCCACCTTCAGTACTGTCAGATTGACTCCTTTAATTTTAAATTTACATGGCTTCATTGCTTTGCTTAATATACTCACTTCCTGATTATTTCTTTCTTTCTTTTGGGCGTTCTCAACCTTTCAGTGTCACTGATTAAGATTGCTTATACCAGAAGTATACAGCTAACAGGACAAAGGGCCCCGGCTTTGTAAGTAATCCAAGTGAGGATAATAGGGACAGAGACCCAGGAAGAGTGGGTGTAAACATCTGGTTCCACCGACTGCTCACTATACTCAGCCAATTAGTGTGATCAGAAAGTAACATGCTAATAAACAGTTCTAATACTAGAATGGAGAAAAAGGAAACAACATTTTTTCCCATTGGTTAGAAAAAACTGGGTACAGGTCTAATTATTAAAAAAATCACTCAACAAGAAGAGAAGCTTTAATTCTTATTTAGCATACCCACTTAGAAGTATATTATTTAAAAACTACTAAACTCAAAACTGATGTTAGTGAACAGAGTATTGACATAATCTTTCAGATCTCCATACAAATTTTAACTCATTGGTGACATATACTTTCTAAATTTGGGGCACATACCATTTTTCCCAACTAACATAACTGTGCAGTTCTGTGCTCACATCACCTCAGATTTAACCTAAACTGGTTTCTATGCCCAAACACTGCATAAATACACACTGACATACACAAATATAAAAAAGTAAGCACTTTTGACTGTACTTTGCATAGGCCATAATTTGTACATATTTAAAATATAATTGTGGTAGAAACTTCCTAGTGATTCAGTTGGATTCAGGAAGAAAACAAAAATGTTGAAAAATGAATCTCCATTTTCCATTTTCACAGAGCAGTTTTAAGATGACCTGCTCAATTCTGTGGGGAGCAGACATCAACATATGCAATGCATCCTTAAACAGCAGTCTGTGGCCCAAGCATTCTGTGTAGGGAGTGAGAGCCTGTGTCCAAGTTACACACTGTTCATTGTTGACATGGCAGATAAAAGGTCCAAGATGAAATAGTTCAATGGCCATGTAATACAGGTGAACAGGATAATTATTTCCCTTATGACTGTGAGTCAACTTTGGTACACAGAAATGGAGTAGCTTCAAAAAAATGAATCATGAGTAAAAATAGAAGGAGAAAAGATAGCCCAGGTTTTTTTTTCTTCATAAATTTAAATATCTTTTCCCTTTATGGCCATCAATGTTTCTCCTTTTTTAGTTCTAAGATTCTTATGGACTAATATAAAATCTTTACTCTCAGAACTAAACATGTGTATATGGACCTCAGAGTAATTTGCACTGCAGCCAGCTAGAAAATATGAGAATCAACATCTCATATAGTTTTTCCTACTTCCTTTTGTAAAGAAAGAAAAGCTTAAATTATCTTTTCTTCTATAGTTATGCCAGCCAGAGGGTAACTTGTCCTTAAAAAGCACTGAAACACAGATGACTTAGCTGTTTAATCTGCAGATAGCTATTATGTGCTTCTCTGTCCTGCGGCCTCACTTCTTCAAGGAATGGGACAAGAGCTGTCAAATGAACATGTATATAGGTGCTCCTGGCATACCCATTTTAAACAACAGTTTCTTCTTCCAGCCCCTGTCTTTTCCCAGATAATGTGACTGCCAGCTAATACCTGTGACCCATTTTTCATATATTAGGCAGGCCTGTGCTTTCTCAGACATATCTAAGTTAAAAGAATTACATTCAAAATTAAATGGAAAATAATCCTGTCATAATACTAAGAAGTAAGAAAATAATGGAAAAATTACATCATGTTCTAAATTGTATATAGATCACTCATTTTCTTAAAATAAATTCTGGCATATTAGAGTTTAAAATGTCAAGTATGGTCAAGGTTATGTGGAAATTAGTGAAGAATTGAAGATCAGGTGCTTTAGCATCAGGAAGTGACTTGAATCATGTGGTCTCCATGGTAACAGCCTTGGTGCTTACATCAAAGGGCCTTCTCTTGCATGCACCACATGCCATGATATTTCTGATGAGTGCTTGGGCCATGGAATTGTTCTCCTCATAGGTGGGGGCCCTCTGCATTCAGGACTGGCCATTAACCTTAATTTAGGAATGCTGATGGGTGAAATTATCAGTCACAGAGCCCTGGGTCTAGCAGGGTACAAAGAGCACTTTGTTAAAGAGGGGTAGTCAAGAAAAATTTAGAAGTACCTTATATATTTTCAACTCACTTTTAGTAAAACAGAAAACTAAAGTGTTCTGAGTCATGATCATTATTTAACATACAGGGCTGCTATATAAACACACACACACACACACACACTTTATTATTAAAATAGATTTTATTTCTGTACATATGTTTCGATTTGCCCCACCTGCCTTCACCTGGTTCTAATCAACCTCATGCCCCTTTCACTCACTCATCAAACTCACTGGTTTATTTGCTTGGTATGTTTCGAAGGTCACACTGTGAAAAGCATGTTAACCACCCCATCTTGTTTGTATTTTAATAGGAGTGGCTTTTATTACATCCCTAATGTATAAAGTTTTGTTATAATGTTTCTTATAATATGGGGACTAAGTGTGACATTTGTTACTAAAAACATTATAGTTTTCAGGTCCCTTCCAACCTGGCCTTGACTGACACAGAATAGAGCTTAAAGTAGTTTGCTGAAGTTGTGGTTAGAAGCAATCTCTGAGTTCCCGGCTTCTTTGCCACTTTGTTTTCTCAACTGTGGAACTAACATAGACTTACAAAGGCAAGAAAAGCTCTGGGAAGTTTATTCAGCACTTTGTAATAAAATCCATACTTATTTCAGGGGATGTTTCAGTAGATCTATTCTCAGTGACTAAAATTAATCTATGTACTTTTCTTCCCATGTGACACAAAAGTCCCAGGGGCTTACTCTGTTGTGGAAACTGATACTCAGATTAATCAAGAACAGGAATAATATGGACAGAAATTTGGAAAACTCTGTGGTTCTTATTGGTTCTAAGATCCTTTTTAATTTTGCTCCGTTAGTTACCTTGCTTTTCATGTGGACTAAAGCTTACTCATTTATCCAGGGTTCTGAGATAAACATTTTAAAAATAATACTTGTACACAATAAGTAAAAGTATCATCTGGGACACAGTTTGTCCTCACTAAGTCTCTCAATAGTTACTCATTCATCTACTCTTTCTCTTTTTTTTAAGGTGCACAATGTGATATTTTAAGATATGTATATATTACAGAATAATAACTTCATATATCATTTTTGTGATAAGAACATTGAAAATTTACTCTCTTAGCAATTCTAAAATATACATTATAACTAATTATATTCACCATGCTGTGCAACACATCTCAAAAACACATTCCTTCTTCTAACTGGAACTTGTATCTTTGTCCAACAAGTCTCTGCTCCTTCCCACTCCCAGCTGCTGGTAACCACCATACAACACTCTGCTTTCAGGAGTTCAAGTTTTTTAGATTTTACATATAAATGAGATCATTCAGTATTTGTCTTTTTGTACCTGGCTTATTTCACGTAACATAATGTCCCTTAGGTTAATCCATGTTGTCCCAAAGTACTTCAGAAAGGTTTCTGGATAAATAAAAAATACAAATCCAGCAATCCATTGTATTTTGGTCTGACTACAGCTCCTACCACAACAACTGAAAAAATGCTAATACTGTAACATTTATTTAATAACTATTTACTGACTGCCTCTTCCTTCATGCCACATGCTGTGCTAGGAAAGAGAGATACAGATAAGTCACAATCCAAACTAGAGGGAGTTCCAAATCTACAGACAAAGAAAGACAAGTAAGTATATATTCTCAATAGAGTGTGACTCATGTTACCAGAGGGTATGCATAGGAAGTTACTGAGGAACTGAGGAGAGGTAGGTAGGATGGGTGCCAGAGAAGTTTTCCTTGAGTAAGTGAAGTCTAAGCTGAGTAAAAAGTGATAGGAAGAGACAGGCTGGCTACAAAGAAGTGGGGGTCCAAGTTGGAGACGGACACTTCAGGTTCAATAAGCAACACATGCAAGAGGCGCAGACATGGGAACTTAAGGTGCTGTCAGCTACCCCTTCCTTCCTTCCTTCCTTCCTTCCTTCCTTCCTTCCTTCCTTCCTTCCTTCCTTCCTTCCTTCCTTCCTTCCTTCCCTCCCTCCCTCCCTCCCTCTCTCTCTCTCTTTCTCTCTCTCCCTCTCTTTCTTTCTTTCTTTCGTTCGTTTGTTCTAAGACAGGGTCTCGCTCTGTTGCCCAGGCTGGAGAGCACTGGCACAATCTTGGCTCACTGCAGCCTTGATCTTCCAGGATCAAGTGATTCTCCCACCTTAGCCTTCCAAGTAGGTAGGACTACAGGCACGTACCACCAAGCCCAGCTAACTTTTGTAATTTTTTTGGTAGAGACAGGTTTTTACCATATTGTCTTGGTTGGCCTCTCACTATTAGTCTCAGCGATCTGCCTGCCTCGGCTGCCAAAGTGTTGGGATTACAGGCGTGAGCCACCATACCTGGCTAGGCAACTTCTGACTAACCAATGTGATGGGGGTGGAGAATAGGAGTAGGCAATAAGAGTGGGGCAAGTGGCAAGGACAGGGAAGTAGTTACATATGATCCAAACTCATGGTTAAAACAAAGTGAGTCAAAACCTGGTATGATTTGGATAAAATGGAACATAAAATCATAAAATATATTTCTTGATAAATATTTTATTTGTCGAAAGATTCCTGACTCAAGAATACCTGCATTTCGATGTGAGACAGCCTATCTCATGGTTGCATGGGTTTCTCAACTAAAGCTAAACTTTATGTCAAATGATCATGGGACGGGTCTATGTCTGTGCAGATAAGTGGGAGGGAACACAGGATAGGAGATAGGTTCTTGTGGTTTGAAGAAGAAAAGCTCAACATTTTAAAAAGGATACTTTTACACAATGAGTAATTACAATAAGAAATTAATTGTAAATGTGACTCATCAGACAGAGAAATGCTTTTGGAATAACAAATGTAAGTACAAAATTATGTTTACTATATATCTGTTAAATGTACTCCTATTGTATAATTCTTTAAAAGGAAGAATCACTTTAAAATTAAAAATAAAGTATCTACACACCTCTTTCGGATCATGAGAAAGGTCTGGAGACAGTGGTGATGGTTATATAACATTGTGAATGTACTCAATGCCACTGAACTGTACACTTAAAGATGGTTAAAGTGGCAAGTTTTATGTTATGTATATACTTTACTAGTTAAAAATTAAACTTATATCCTGCCCTTAAATGCAAGGCCCGACGAGAGGCCAAGGTCAAATTTGAAGAGAGATACAAGACAGGCAAGAACAAGTGGTTCTTCCAGAAGCTGCAATTTTAGATGCTTTGTTTTGGTCATTAAAAAAGAAAAAGAAAAAAAGCCTGGAAAAAAATTAAACTTATAAAATAATATAGTTATGATTTGTAGTAAAAAATTTTTTATGTAGAGTAAAACAGCATTAATTACATTTAGCAATCTATGCTTTCACTGTGACCGTAACATTCTACTATACAAATTGCTACCAATCACTGACTATTTTGTGTCAGACCAGCTACATAACACATGTCCTTTGATACTGATATTTTTCTCATTTTAAAGATGACAAATACATGTAACTGGGATAGAAAATACCATTTACATACATGATCTGAAAAACATACATGGATGTTATTGCTACTATCCTACATGTCAAGGGAAATTTTTAAATTCATATTGCTTATTATATTATTAAATGCATTTTAAAAGTTATCTATGAGCTAGTTTCTCTGGAATTAAATAACAGGGAAGTTTTAAAAGTTTTTTTTTAATCAACAAATTTGATTTTATTTGAAGGAGATATGTCTATTTATAAGTTAATTTTTTTCATAATAAGAAGTAGACATCAATAAATGTATATTGCCTGATCCATTTATTTTGATGACTTCAGTTATGTCATGATCTATATAGAAGTCTTTGTAGATATGCCCAAATTTGGCAAAAGTATAAGGTTTGATAGAGAAGACAGTTATTTTAAACAATACATATCATCCACATCTAATTTTTAAAAGTTATATGTGTAATTTCATGGTAGAAAACACATCCTCCTTTAGGAAATGTTTTCATTTGAAACTGAAAGTTGTATGTTCCTGGTGAAGGAAAAAAAACAACACTTTAAATATTTCCAAGGTGCTAATCTCATAGTACCAAAGATCAAAAATATTTTCTTTTTATTATTTCTCAGATTTGGGTATCCTGATCTTTTACTAAAGTATACATAGTTTATAAATTGAAGAACTTTACCAGAGAGGGTACTTAAGGGATTAGCCTTGGCATTAGAAGCCCTTGGCTCTGGTACTGGCGTATCCATCCACCCATTAAGTGAGGGCCTATTGTGAGACAGGTACTGTTGTTAGACACTGATGAATAAGACAGATGTAGTCCCCTACTCCCAAAATGGGAAAGGAGAAACTAAACAAAACTGTGTGTGTGTGTGTGTGTGTGTGTATATTATACATAATTATAAGTTTTATAAAAGAAATGTACAAGACTAAACATAAGCGGAGGTATCTAATTTCCCACTAATTTTAATGAGCCAAGCGCAAAAGCTTTAAGTCAGAAAAAGTGGGTTTTAATGGTGGATTCTCTAGTTGGGAGTTGTGTTTCTTGATGGCTGTGCTATTGAACCTTTCTAAACTTGTTTATTTCCTTTAAAATGAAGATAGTACTACTACTTTTTCTTTTAGGGTTATTTTAAGAGTCGGTGAAAAAGTATATAAAATACTTAATAGTATAAAGTGCATACATAGTAGGTGTTATTATTATAATGCCTCCATTTACTATAAAATACAATAATGGAGCATAAAGCATATTTAGCCCTAGGAGCATGGAGAATCATGTTGCTTCTCAATGTCAGACTCAAATTTCAGAGACACAAATCAACAACTTTATTATTTGAAAACTCACTCTAGGGTTTATAGAACAGAAAGTAAATTGTGGGAAGTAGATTCTTTTCTAATTAATGAGGTTAATCATCAGATAATTCAGAACATCCAAAAGTTCTTTATAAATTTCCTAAGTTCCTCTTGCTTTACCAGCACAATGGAGACCTAACACATTTATCGCTTAGGCAAATGTCCAAACAAAGTTTGAGAAATGTGAATAAAGTAGCATAGTTTTTATGTCAGTGGGAGATTTATAAGATTTATTATGGTTCCACTTTAGTACAGACAGGTGAATTCACTGCACAGCTGGCAACTTTTTACTTCACTTGGTGTAGGGAAGACCTGACATCAACTAAAGGTTCCCATTTTCTTTATCCAAATGGATAATTTTGCCCAAACAGATCACTTTGTTATATGAGTTTTTGTGTGGTGAGCTGGTAGAATTGTCACTGCCTTATATGATCAAACAGCAACAATCAAAATCACAAGGGACACAATGTATAGGCAAGGTACAATTAGAGCCATCAATTATTCTCGGGGATAAAACTTAGTATTTAGAAAATAAACACTACAAAATTACTGGTTATCTGTTCCTTTCAAAAAAATTGCCCATAATGAATAGTAATAAAATGTAATACAAATATGAAATGTAACACAAATATCCAAACTGGATCCTAACTACACAAGGTGAAAATCCTGAGCCAAGAAGCTGTACCCAATTCTCATACTTCAAATTAGGAATCTTAATAGAACTGATAGTCCCCATTAAATTTTGTCCCATTATCGTTAGTACACAGTTAAGACTTTGTATACAATGGATAGCTTTACCTTCAAGGCTATTTATAGCAAGCTAAGAACTGAGACCCCAAAGACCTCAATTTACATAAAAAGAAGGCAAGGCTACATTCAGTCAGGTATACAAATCACAACCATATAGACAAAAGCTCTAAGAACTCATAATCTCTTCTTTTTGGATTCTGTCAGGAATGGCTGGCTAATTGGGGAAACTCATGAAAGTACCTTACAATCCAATTAGCACTTCAGTGCAATTAAGTGGTAGAGGCTTTCCTATTCTGCAGAGACTGGCTTTGATCTTGCAGTGAAAAGTGTCCTTCCTTAAAGCGGAGGTTTTGATTTTTTTTCTCAGTAATTAGTGCTAATTGTAAACCCAAGCCTGACCTGCTATAAACAGAGTGTTTTACCGCATTTGACACTAGGACCCTAAATCAGTGTTCTCTTTTGTCTATATTGTACTTGCTTATTAGAAATCTGGCTATTTTGCTCATCATTTGATGCACAATGGATAAGTACATACTAAAGTCAGCTGAAACAAATGCCTTGATCTTAAGAGCTTGTGTGGGTATTTTCACTGATATCTTTTAAGCCCAGTTACCATGAAAGTAGTTGATTGAATTTCACTTAAGGAATATACTGTAGTTTTTCTACACAAAGAATGACTATTCAAAAGCAGTTTCTAAAGAGCTTTAACAATGCTTGTATGTTTGGAAAATAAAAACAAAAGATGAAAATGGTCTTTTCATGGGATCAGACATAAAGAACTGCATAAATCAACTGCAGAACTCTCTGGAAAAACACCTATTATAACAATGTCTGTTAAATCAACTTATTGTTTAGATTTACAAAAATGAATTAAAACAGAGGTCAATGAGTGAGTAGGCCGATGAGATACCTCTATATGGAAATAAGATGCTGTAAAATAGAAAATCCCAGACCTTCTCCAAAGTATAGATAAGATCCTTTGAAATCAGCACAAAGTTTCAATGCAAATACAAAGCAGCTGGATGTTAGAGGGAACGTTTCTCCCTCAAATATGTTTTTAAACATACCCTGTTCCATTATTTAGCAAATGCTTTCTTCATAGGAAAAATTATACATGGAGCTATAGTCAGTCCAGATTATACTACTGGACACTCTGAACTAGGACCAATTTAGTGATCTTGAAATAGACACAGTCTAGTGTACAGATACATAATTACTGAAGGGAAAAATGTGTTCCCAATACAAATATGCATTACACATAAAATATGATGACACCAATTAGCACTCCTTAGAAATAGCTATTTTGGTGATATTTTTCCCCTTAGGGGCAAAAAAATCGAAAGTCTAGTAACAGTTTTTTTTCCATGAAAGATAATATGATTGAATCTGACTAAAACAAAGGCAGAATGGGCTCTTAGAAATTTTCCCTGATTTTATGCCTTGCAAATTTATTTTAATCAAAGAATAAGAGGCATATAGTTTAAAAATCACACAATAATAAAAAGCCTGTTGAAAACGTCAGGGTATTTGTCCTATCCCTTCCCCTCCTCCTCTCCAGACACAACTACCTTCAACCCTTTCAAGCCATTGCTTTGGCTCTTCATCTCCATATTTTAAAATCAGCTAAGACTGCTCTAGTGAAATGGCTCAGAGGGATAAGTCCCGACTATCTGTATTTTGGAGTTACTCAGTGGAAGGGGCTGGGATCTTACATTTAGTACCAGACTCTCACCCCTGTTTTCAGTCTGATCTCATCCTCTTCAGTCCCTGCAGCCTGTAAGCCCTGAGGTTCTCTAATTCAATCTTCCAAGAGCATCATTTACTGCCAGGATGAAAGTGGTGAGGTCATTTGTCCAGTGACAGAGAAGGTTTTGAGGAAGGAGAGATCAGGAGATCCAGTTGTAACTTACACACACTTTCAAGCAATCCCTGTTTTCACTCCCCCCCACTTTCTGTTACTACCTTGCTTCCAATTTCTCAGACTTTTCTGGGAGATAAACTGGGTAACTGCTCTTTCGTACTCTCAACCTGGAAGCATTTTTGTTTGACCTTACTCCTCTCTACTAAATCCTTATGATTCCATTAAAAATGTTTTGTGGTAAAATATATCTAACAAAATTTGCCATGTTAACTGTTTTTAAGTGCACAATTCAGTGGCATCAATTACATTTACCTTATTGTACAACTATCACCACATCTAGTTCCAAAACTCTTCCATCATTCTGAACTTTTATTATTTTTCCATCTGCTTTCCTGTTTCACAGGTTGTGTTTTAGGAGTCCAGTGATCTACTTTAATCATAACTGAACTGTGTATTTCTTTTTTCCTTGCTTTGGGGTAATTTTCAAGAGATGAATGCAGAAGTATCTTTTTCTGTAATCATAAAACCAAAGTATCATCCTCTCTTTTAAAGATGGGACAACTCTTGCTTGGAGTGATTAAGTAACTTTATCTGGCTATCAGTGTCAATCAGTGGACAAGATAAAACCCAATTTTCTTAATTATCTACCTGGGGTACTTTCCATCATCTATACTATTCATATCATTATTGGAGTTCTTATGAGTTAGGATCTTTTTCTTTTTCTTGTACACTGTTTTAAATTGTGTATACCAAAGAGATTGAGAATGATGTTTTTATAAATATTATTATAATACTAACTGTTGGAAGGTTGCTCATTAGGAAGCTAGATCTACTTAATTCTTGTGGTGACAGTAAGTAGGATATCGAAGATCAGAATCAAATCTCTAGAACTCCTTAGACTTGCAAGCATGGAAGAACTTGACCACTGTTGAGAGCTAAGTTTATATGCCCTTTTCTTAGAGCAGGCAGTCTATATTTTAGGACCCTTTTCAAACAACATTTTCAATATTTTACCTAGCATGCATATCAAATTAGATGTAAATTATACCTTAAATATTTAATGATGTAATAGCAAAAAGAATAAAAAATTTTCTGTAATTGGATGTAGCTTTTTATGTTACAAATACTAACTTCCTGTATTCCACATATCACGTGGCCACCTAATTTAAGATGAGAAAAAATTTTATCTAATCTTAGGTATTATCTGCTTCAATGATAAACTGGCTTTAACAGGGTGGTATTACAAATAGCATAGTTTTATTTTTTGAGATTAAAAAAGTTGTTCCCAGTTTTACTGAGGTATAATGGACAAAACCGTACATATTTAAATCTGGTGTTTTGATCACATGTATAAATGTGGTGTTTTGATTATATGCTAAGTTTTACACCTAGACTTGATGTAAGTGTCACTGGCAGAAAGGAGGAGGAAAAGAGTAACAAGGGCAACAGCATAAAGGAAACAAAGCAATGCTCTCAGGTGGGTATCCTTGGAGTCCCTATTTTACATATGGAAGAGATGAATCTCAGAAAAGTTATGTAATTTTTCTAATATGACACAGCTACAAGTGATAGAATTCGGATTTGAACACAGATCCAGTGCTCTCAACAAGTAAGCCGTGTGTGCAGATTAAAGAGTTCCCGAAAATTCAAAAAACAAAGTTTACCTATATATATAAAGTAAAGCTAGATGTAATCATAAAATATTATAGTACACTGATCATGGTGAGGGCAGGGCAATTTCTTCTCATCTGTAAAAGGCAATTTAGTCTCTTCTTTTAGAGTAGATACATCTGTTACTCTTGCTAAACCATTCATAAATATGGAAAACACAGGATGAGAAACACTAAACTATGCCCATGAAAATGTAGATGAAAATTTTGTTTTTACTTATAAGTGAATGCGATGAATCATTACCAAAACCCAATGCATCATAACAAAATTCTTTTAATACAAAACTTATTTTACATGCCAACAATTAGGTGAAGAATCCAGAAATAAATAAAAATTGCCTTTGAATATGCATTGAGAAGAAATGCCAAATCAAATGCCCTCTGTACTTTCTTTATAGGAAAGCCATATGAACCTCTCTTGGAGTCTAGTACCTCTTATTTTAGAAACAATTCTGATAAGCTAGGTTTTTTTTCATGTAGTCTAAAGTACATCAAAGTAAGTAAACAAAAAGGAGTGATATAGTGCTAAAAGTAGGAATACAAGAACACTAAAACATCAAAAATGGCCATGAGGAACCCCCGTCACCATAAAAAAAACCCAAGAAAGAACTCCCCAAA
The DNA here is from genome assembly GCF_049354715.1 of Callithrix jacchus. Lineage (NCBI taxonomy): Eukaryota > Metazoa > Chordata > Mammalia > Primates > Cebidae > Callithrix > Callithrix jacchus. Next base: position 102,160,669 of record NC_133503.1, on the reverse strand, counting down.
ATTACCCAAGCATAAGTTAGAGGCTGTCAAACCACAGGCTGCAGGCCAAATTCAACCTACTGCTTGTTTGGTGACTAAGTTTTACTGGAAATCACCCATGTTCATCACTTATACATTGTCTATGGCTGCCTTCCCAGTGCAATGACACAGTGGAGTGGCAGCAACAGAGACTAAGTGGCCTGGAAAACTTAAACATTTACTCTCTGACCTTTTGCAGAAAAGGCTGTCAATATCGTGGTCTAGGTCATTGAAAGCATGAATAAATAGTTTTCCATACCGTGCGGGGTATGTAGACATGGCACCTTTGACTCACACAGAAATTGTTGGTTTGTAATTAGTACACTTTAGTATACACTTTAATAAATCATTGAAAAATGTAATGCATTTTAGAAAAGTTTCCAGAAAAGATGACTCATTATTGTTTAATGGACACAGCCTAAATATTTTACTTAACCAGAAACCCATTTATATAGAACACCTAAATAAAGACATGCTTCTCTATATTTCAAAAAAAAAAAAAAACCTATTCAGAAATTGAAATCCTAAAATAATTTACTAGCACAAGCAGGTGAACAAAGTTAAGTCAATTCAGACTCCCTTGTTAAAATATCTTTCCCCTTAAGATCAAAGTTTGTGTTCTAATTTCCATCAGGAGATCCACAGTCTAAGTACGGTAGAAGCCTCATGTTCCCCAAACTGAGCACCCTGGAAACATTGATATTAGACAAGTGAATTGGCATTTTTGAAGAACTATGGCTGTAATTTAAACTACTCCTTAATCTTCCCCTAAAGCATGCTAGAGAACCTAATTTCCATAAAATTTTCTAACCCAATTTGAACAGTATAATGTGGACAGTGGGGAATAAATGGGTTTGATCAATTATGAATTTATATGATATGTTAGTAAGCTATTCAGGCATCCTCTTACAATTCAGTATTTTGAACACTAATGCCATGCTACATAATTTTAAAATGGTGCATTTCAGAAAAACCTCACTAGGGCATATTTGCATATTTGGAAATCTAATTAACCCAAGCATATCTTAAGGCTTTCAAGAGAGAACATACAATAACATTTTTGTCAGCTGAATGTTTGCTTCAGGCTATGTAAGGATTTTATCGTCTGGTGTGTGTTAACCCTTCAGCTCCCCATTTTTATGTAATGGCTGTTTAATCTGCGAGTTGAGCAGATGGAACTTTCCGCTCCCTTTCTGCACTGGAGACTTTAGGGCTCTGCATGAACAGGAGGAGCTGTGATGGTTCTCTTTGTTACCAAGTTCAAAACTCTCATCTCTCCTACCTTAGATAATAAAACTGAGAGCTGCATTACTTGCAGAAACACTTGAATTAGATGAAAAAAATGACCACCACATTGCATAGACAGCGAAACATCCCTTTCATATTTTCTGTGGGAAAAATATTTCAGAAAAAGGACAGGTGCCCAGTGATGAACACTAACCAATCTCACAGCTGCTACCCTTCTGCCCTTAACTTTAATTTCCTCTAGTGGGTTTTTCTTCTATCCCTCAGGCCAGAATCTGTGACCAAAGCCAACAATAAAAGCAGAAAGAAAAGGCCAGTTCTTTAGACCTATCAACTCTACTAGAAGGCAACTCTTTGCTCCTGCATGCGTGGCTCTCTCTGCATGCCTGGTAGTAGAGGCTGATCCATGGCCAAAGTCCCACTCTCCTGTGATTTCTCCTTTAAAACTTTGGCCATTTATCTTGCCAGAGTGGAAAAAGACCTGTTGCCCTTGTTACTGAAACTCCCCAAGGACTGTGCAGGTACGGAGGCTCCGACTGCATGGAAAACTGTATGCGCTTGCATGACCTTCACCTGTTTTATCAGGTTCCCTGCAGGTGCTCCCCGTGTTAGAGGAGCCCAGAGGAAATGTTGCTCTGGAAGAAACGGAGTTGCTTATGTTAGCATTAGTTAGGCAGAAAACTGGATTTATGTAAAATTACGATATGCCTAACAGAATCTAAATACAGTATGCTAGAAATTTCAGAAGTGAGGTAAAAAATTATAAACTTAATTTGCAACAATGTACAGTCAATCTTCTATAAAATTTGTGTTTTGAAGTCACAAATTTATTCCAAAAGGATTGATATATTGGGGAAAAATGTGAGAATAATGCAAATTACATTTGCTTACCATTTCCTTGTGGAAAACACCAGTTCAACATGGAAAACTGCACTAGGCTGAACTGGGCTAGGGAGATGAAATTCACAAAGCACACATCTTAAACTTCTACCAGCTATCTCATTTCACCTCCTATGATATGTATGGGCCAGTTATGAGCCACACCCCTCCACATCTGCTGCTACATCTTTACATGGGATTTCAGATCATTCTACTTCCACCGTGTCACCATCACCTTCTAATGTCAACTTCCACATGTAAACTTAAGGTCTTTTTCAACATGCACTGCCACAGTTATTGTAGTATATATGTAGCTCTGTAGCATGAATATGTATTTCTTAACCACTGAATACATGTAAAACTATGCTATTTTTTTTATGAGGTCCCGATCCTTTAAAAATTTTAAGTGTTCCTGATAAAGTTCTTGAGTGTTTACCCCTGATTCCGTTTTCTCATAAGCTAAAATTTGGTGCATAGCATGATGATTTTGTCACTTTATAACAGAAATGATTGTAAATCAGGTTTCATTGTTTTATTACAGAACAAAGGTCAGAGGACAGAATCACTAACACTTTAGTTGATAAAGTGAAACAAACATTTTCATTTCTACTTCTAGTATATATCCTACTGGGTAGGAATGAAAGTTCACATGATTATTGGCATTTTAGAGCATTCTGGGCTTCCTTCCCACCCCACCCCAATTCAGCTCCCATGTCATTTCCTCCAGCAAACCTTAACTCCTCACCCCAGTTCTGTATTAGATGCCTCCACTGTAACCTATGTGTTTCCAGGCTCCTGCTCATAGTTTTGGGAAAGGCTTCATCACACTGCACTGTAATTCTGTGTACTTATTATATTCATTCACCAGATTGTGAGCTCTTCAGAGCCCCCTCTGCACATGTATTTGAATTCTGAACATGTAGCACAGTGCTAGCAGACTGGAGGTGCCCAGAAAATGTGTGTGAAGGAAGAATAAAGGAATGTCCAGTTCTTCTTTGTATCACTCACAGCCCTGTGCACAGTGCTTTGCACAGAGCAGGCACTCAATAGATACTTGCTAAATAAATGAAAGAAAAGAGAAAACAAAAAGTGTACTTATTTAGAGACAGGCAAACAGTAAATAAAATTATATCTTGAAATTGTCAAATAAGGGCTTAATATAAATAGTGTAAATTTATCTTTATAGGTAGAAAAGAAAGAAAGATGACTCATATTTTATAACAAAGATAGAACTGTTAGATTCCTCAAGAGGTTGTCTGGCTCATTTCTACCATCCAGTCAACTCTAAAGCCAACCAGATCAGTGTTCATTCCATTTTAAACATCTTCAAAGATTATATCATGTTCCTTGCTAGCCTTAGACAGGCTTAATAATATTTTATAATCAAGAAGCTTCTTCCAATGTAAGATCAAGCTCCCCTTTGCTACTTTAAACAATTTTCTTTTGTTCTTTCTTCTATAGGGATGGAGAACTGGTCAGCATTCTTATTCTTATAAGCATTATTATAATAAGCACACTATAAGACAGTTATTAAGTCACCTCTTAGCTTTCTATTTTCCTGGCTAAGCAACCAAACTCCTTTAATCTTTTCCCAGATGACCTATTTTACATCCCATAAGCATTTGTCACTTTTTTTTATAGACCTTTCCCAATTTTCACACTTACCTCTAAAATGTAAAAACTCAAAGTTGTCAAAATAGTTTAATAAAAGCTTACACAATGCCAAACATAACAAAGAATTATTTACTTCCTAATTCCCTAAATCCCAATATCATATGAGTTTTATAGCATGCTTTGTTAATAGCCAACAACCTCTTACCCCATCTCCATCTCTGTTAGTCCTCATGTGTTTCCTGAATGGGTGGTGTTTAAAGAGGGCCTGGCACCCACACTATCTCTATGGACAATGTTCAAAGGTGGGTGTCCTCAATGCATGCAACACTCTCTGGGTCTGCCCTCACCAGCTCATTGAACCAGAGCTTCAGGAAATGGAGCCTGTTCAGGGTATACTTCATTTTAATTTTCTGTAGTTCTGGCCACAGAGGAGCTAAAAGTGCCTTTTGCAGAGCAAAGCTAGCCTTTTCCATCTTGTTTTATAGCAAGCTTGTCCAACCTGTGGCCCATGGCCCACATGCAGTCTAGGACAGGTTTGAATGCAGACTAATACATATTCATAAGAGCTCTCATAATTAAACATGATGAGATTTTTTTTTGTAAATTTTTTTTTTTAGCTCATCAGTTATCATCAGGATTAATGCAGTTTATGTGTGGTCTAAGACAATTCTTCTTCCAGTGTAGTCCAGGGACACAAAAAGATTGTACACCCCTTTTTTAGAGTGTGCCCCACTCTGCTGTCACCTGTACTCAGACAATCTTCTTCCCTCTGCTGACAGTATAGTTTGCTGTCTCTTTCAGGATATAACCTTGAATTTGTTCCACAATTTTAAAATGTGATTTATATAATTTATTAAGATCATTTTGAATTCTAGTTCTAGTGTTCCTACTGTTTGTAACTCCTGTTAGCTTAGTGTAATCTCCAAACTTAATCAGTATGCCTTGAATTCTGTCATCCAGGAAATAATGAAAAATGCAGAACAGAATCTAACACAGGCACCAGGACTGAATCCTGAATATCTTCAATCAACAGGACTCTGTTGGCTTATGGTAAAGACTTTAGGGGGTAATACCCCAAAAAAAAGTACACTTAACTAATTGTGATAGGCTCTAGTTAGACAAAATCTTATTTATTGATAAAGAGCAGCAACTTGTGGGGCTGAATTAATGTGATATTAAATTGATAATAATTCCATCCATTGTTTTCCTTTAGCCAGTGTAAGTTAATATTTCATCACAAAAAAAATGTATACCATTTTGGGCAGATTTGCTATTTGCAAAACAGAAAGTAAAATTATAACAAAGGTTTTGCAAAGGATGATCTTTACTACACTATTTGTTGTCACTGTGGAACTTTTAAAACAGCAATAATCTAATTGTTTTAAAAATGTAAAATTACATTACATTAAAATGTAAAATGTAAAAGGATGTTTAAGCAAATATAAGAAGTTAAAGACAGAGACCTCATCAATCTAGGTAACTGTGATAGGGTCAACAACATACGTAGTGAGTAACTGCATAGAGAGGCAAACACTAGCAAAAATAACTAAAGTTAAATGTATTCTAAAAAAAATTCCTTTATCTTTTAGACTTCAAACTAGATACCCTATTATACAGTTAAACAAAAAAGAGTAAAACAATTATGTCTTAATAGTTATAAAGTTTCTTCATTGGCGTTTTTTAACTAGGTAAGTAAATTTAATTTCCACTCAAAAATGTCATGCCAGAACAGTTTCCATCAGACAACATTTCTGTCACCATTGCTACACTCTCCAAAGGGTCTAAACAACATACCTAGAGACAATTAAATAGCAATGTCCTTAAGGAACAGTGTTGTTAATCAACAATATTTATTAACTGAAAATTCAACTGCCATATGGTTTGTTAGTTGATTATTTTCTAATTTTTTTAGTTTTAGGTTCAGTTTTTTCAGATTACTAGGTTGTTTTATGCAACTGCTTATTAGATATTTACAAAACTGCACAGAAATAGGTAAAGTGAGAGTTAATAAAAAATTATCTCACTAGACTCAGATTTATGAAATGTTTGCTAAAGGGATATCTACTAACAGAAAAAGGAACATATATCAAAAGAAGAAAAAATATCTGAGCTGTGATGTTCAGCAAGGAGTTAGTGAACTGACCTTGGAGTTGTATTGTATAAACATACAATTCTCCCCATTTAGTTTTCTGCTGGCACATACGCTTGTCTTCATATAATGTTAATGCATCATTTATTTATATCAAAAGCCTGCCCTAGACAAGAGTCCTAAAAATATAGTAAGATTAAAGTCTTTGTTCTGGGAGTAAAATAACTTGAGAAAGTTCTCATTCTTAAAATATGTTATTCTATAAAATCAATTCTTAGATACTCAGAGTCTAGTCATTGAGCTACGAATTGGCTATAAATATGCTTGGGTAATTCTCCTCTTCCTTCCTTTTCTTCATGTATTGGCTTTGACTGCTCATTAGCACATCCAGAATAAGATAGGCTGGGTGACACAAATCTACCAATTTAGAAAACTTGCCAAAAACTTCTGGAAATTGACTTCTCTACAATTATCTTATTTTTCATTATAGTTCTTAATATATGTTTAATTACTAGGATTAAGTCCACAGGCAAGTAAACAGATTACATAGAGAAATGTCAAAATAGTTATTTTCACATCTCATATACCATCAGCTTATAATGTATTTCCATTAAAAACTACCTGATATTTGTTTTTTAGTCTATACAGTTTTCAAGATTAAAGATGTAGGTGAAATCTTTTAAAATAAATGTGTTTTAAAATTTGTTTTCGCACAAACTATTATATTAAAAGAGTACCTGAAATAAATGTATCATTGCCTGAGATTTATTTATTTATTTAGAGATGGACTCTTGCTTTGTCACCCATGCTGGAGTGCAGTGGAGTGATCCTGGCTCACTGCAACCTCCGCCCTGGAGATTCAAGCGATTCTCCTGCTTGAGACAGGGTTTCACCATGTTAGCCAGGATGGTCTTAATCTCCTGACCTCGTGCTCACTCTGCCTCGGCCTCTCAAAGTGCTAGGATAATAGGTGTGAGCCGCTGCACCCAGCTGCCTGGTATTTAGATAATAAAAATATGTGGTTTTCATTGTAATTCAATTAGGATTAGTAGAATTTGACTTATGAATTGAAATAGGAAGGATGAATTTACTGTTTTTTTCAGCAAGACACAAAGAATCCTGGAAATCCAAAGGAAAAAAAGGATGCTTGGAATCTAAACCAATCTACATGCAAATTTGACACTTTGCTTTTATTATGATAATTAGAGGCTTTTTTTTTTTGAGACTGAGTCTCACTCTGTCACCAGGCTGGAGTGCAGTGGCACAATCTCAGTTCACAGCAACCTCCACCTCCCAGGTTCAAGCAATTCCCCTGCCTCTGCTTCCTAAGTAGCTGGGACTCACAGGTGCGTGCCACCACACCCGGCTAATTTTTTGTATTTTAGTAGAGACTGCGTTTCACCATGTTGGCCAGGATGGTCTTGATCTCCTGACCTTGTGATCTGCCCGCCTCTGGAATTACAGGCATGAGCCTAAAAGTCTCCCTTATCTCTACTGGTTATAAGAAGTATAAATAACATTATAAGTATTACAAAACCAGAAGAATCAAGGATTTTCTATCTGCAATTTTTCATCTCATCCCTGGATTTCCTTTAAAGTAACAATTACTGAAGTAGGTATAAATATGTCTGAAATAGGGAGGAAAGAAATTATTTGAATGATTATTTCAAGCTAACATATAATATTCAGTCAACAAAGAGTTATTGGGTAGATTTGTTAATATTTTGTTGTTGTTGTTGAGATGGAGTCTTGCTCTGTCACCCAGGCTGGAGTGCAGTGGTGCAATCTCGGCTCACTGCAACCTCCACTTCCCAGGTTCAAGTGATTCTTCTGCCTCAGTCTCCCGAGTAGCTGGGACTACAGGCACACGCCACCATGTTCAGCTAATTTTTGTATTTTTAGTAGAGATGGGGTTTCGCCATATTGGCCAGGTTGGTCTTGAACTCCCGACCTTATGATTTGCCAGCCTTGGCCTCCCAAAGTGTTGGGATTATAGGCATGAGCCACTCTGCCTGGCCGATTTGTTAATTTTATATAGACTTAGATAATGGACCAAAAAGGAGAAAAAAAAATCCTGCCCTTTCTTACTCAGGGATCAGGAGTCATAAAGGCAAAGACTTAGTGGTGGTGATACTGGCAGCAGAAACCTGAAGGCAGGAATTGTCTGCCTATGATTTCCCATGATTGTCTAGTTTGGGCCTGCAGTTTGACTATTTGGTGATGCCTGTTCTAAAAAACAATAAGAACCAACCATGTGAGATATGAGTAGAAAAAAACACATTTCATTTTTTTTAAATGCTTTAATGACATGATTTATTTCTCCTGCTTTTTGGGACATTTCATGTTATTGAATCAATTGGAGAAAAAAAGGATAAGACAGTAACATATATCACAGACTCCAGTATAATAATAAATGGCATTTAAGGTCTCAAGTCATATAAGCTAGAGATAAAAGATAACTGATTCTAGTCTCACAGGGGTTGAAGGGAAATTATAAGTATTAGAATATACTAAGACAATGAGATACATTTTAAATCCCATTCTCTTTCACTCCCTTCTCTCTTTCCAAGCTCATGTATGATTGGGTTGGTTTGGGACTGGAGAATAGGGTTGGAAATGTCTGCCATTTAAGTATCAAATTAAAACAAAAAATATGCTTATCCCTTGCCACTATTATGGGACAAAAACATCTAGTTGGGTATAGGCAAGCAGGAGCTAAGACTTATTCATGTATTATGCTAAATCATTCATTGGAGATAATTCTTTCTGAGAGGGTTAACAAAGAACTGTTTAGGGTTTAGTAAAGTGCATATATTCCAAATTGACTTTTAAAATGAGAAGCAATTGTTATTATCTCTGAGTTATCATTTATTTTATTTATGGGTTATTATTTATTTTCTTTGAAATTGTAATTTCCAAATGATAAGGAACATACACACAATTTAATAAGTACACTACTATAATGCTAGGAACTTTACATTTATTATTGCTAAACTTTCAATAATCTTGCAAGGTTGGTATTATTACTCCTACTTTACAGAGAAAAAAACTGGGGCTCCCAAAAGGTTAAAGTTCTTGCTTAAGTTCACACATAGATAACTGTCAGAGGCAATACTGTTTTCTAGAAAAATGCTAATGAACAGAGGTGAGCTGCTATTATTGTTGCTGTGAGGGGCATGTATGGGTCTTGGATATAATCTTGGCATTCTTTATAGTCACTGCCTGAGATTCTTCACTTGGAATCTATGGACTTTCAATGGATCGGCTCCAGGCAAACATGATGAACACATTCTACATAGACATACATAATGTGCACTTCTCTGGGCAGGAAGTTCATAACTTTCATCAGATAATGACTAGATAAAGTGCTTGTTCAAGAAACCCGGCAAATAGTTTGTTCTTTAAATAAACATAATAATATTTCTTGTATGGCTGGGTTCATTAAAGACAAGACTGTGATGAAAGGAAGGACTGTGGGGATGGGAAGTGAAAGCCAGAAATCAGCTGCAGCTGTCTGGGCAGATGTAGGTTAGGAAAGCTAGCTGGGGAGACCCAGGCCTGAGAAGGGAACAGTGGAAGTCCATGATCTCAAACTTTATGTAGCATGATCAGAATAACCTGTAGGGCTTGTTAAAACAGGTTTATGGGTCCCATTCCCAGCGTTTCTCATTCAATTAGGCTGTAGTGGGGCCCAGGAATTTGCATTTCTCAGTGTCCAGTTAAATGTTGATACTGCTAGATAGAGAACTGAAATTGCCTTTGCAAAAATTATGACAGTGAGAGAAATCTAACACGGCTCACCCCATCTTACTTTTAGCCAAACAGGCTGGCTGCCTTCACTCATTCCTGGGTGTGGGCCAAGTTAACAATGGGAGAATATTTAGTTTATAGTTTAACTTTGAAGCAAGGATGATAACAGAACCTCCCTGAAACTGCTCCCACTCCTTGTTCAGGGGCTGAAACTGCTTTGTTAAACTAATGAAAGGCCACAAGTTTAGAATTATGAAAGGGGCTGAATTCTGCTAAGACATATTTGCAGTTAAATTACATCCAGCCATTGTTCCAGAGGTCAGGAGATTTGTAACTTCCCCATTACTCCTGTAGATAATATCCCATAGATAATATTGTAGAGCCTAAATTGACCTTTTGAGATGTTTTTTCAGACTTTTACATTTCTGGCCACTGACTGATTCCACCTGGACCTACAACTTGTGACTCAGTCTTTCTATGGACCTGACCCAGAGGCTAAATTAGTGCATGAGGACCATTTTCCACATCTCTATCATTTCATTCTTAACCAATCAACATTCCCCATTCCCTACCCTACTGCCCACCAAACTGTTCTTGGAAAAACCCTAACCTCCAAAGCCTTCGGAGAGACTGGCTGAATATTTAAGTAATAACTGTTGTCTTGCATGTGGCTAGCTCCACATTAATTAAACTCTTTCTTTACTGCAATACCACGGTCTCAGTGAACTGGTTTTGTTTGTGCAGGGGAGCAGGAAGAACTTGTTGGGGGATTACAGAACCACATGTAAGGGTTGAAACATAGGCTCTGGGGCCAAACAGAGTTTAAATTCTGGGTCTTACCAGATGTGGAATCACTGTCAAGTTAACTTCTATCTCAGTTTTCTAACTGTCAAATGGGGATAATTAGGCCTTGTGAAGACTAAATGAGATAATGCATGTGAAATGGTTATTCCAGTTCCTGACATATATTAAGAGCACTATAAACTTTATATAAAAGTCAATAAACTGAATAGCTCAATAAGCTTTACACATAAAATATATACATGTCTCCTTGGATTAAATGGAATTATGTAATACTAAAACAATTCCCATAGAATAGAATAATATGTTAAATCAAAGCAAGTTGGGTATAATACAGTTTCAATCATCTTTTGGATAAATAAATCCTGTTCAAATTATTGAGTCAAGCTAATCATATCATCACTATTTCCTTAAAGTTCCAGCATTTTAATCACAGCAGGCCCATCAATGTTAAAGGAATCCATGGTAACCACACAAAGTAAACATCTACCTACCCATTAGTGCCAGCAATTATTTGGCATTTGTTTTGTTAGTTAAATTGCATAATGGTGTGTGAGAAATCAGTTTCTGCTTCCTTGACCCTTTGGAAAGCTGGTTCTCTAAGCCAGCATCCCTTGCTGAGACTCCAGAGTGTGACAGCTGTGACTTCAGGCACTGATTCTCTCACAAGCCCCCTCTGGAAATGAGGCAGCAAACATGGTCTTCTCTAAAAGAGTACAAATCTATTATAGGGGCTTGATTATTGGTCATGACCATTTCTATTATGGGACTGACATCTAACTAGGACTTTTATTGTTTATTTGAACAAATATTCATCATGAATCTTGAGTGATCCTTCAGAGAACATCAATTTTAGATGCATGTGATATAACAAAACAAACTGGAAGGATTATTTTCATGCCTTTATATTTCAAGAAATACATCCTGTTTGCTTATATTCTAAGTATATAAAGAAAAGGAAAAGAGATTTAAGAAATAAATAAATAATCCTTAACAAGAACGGTTTTGGTTTTAAATGTAAATGCATCTGATATGTTCTAACAAATCTTTAAATTTAATCCTTTTTCTGTTGATGGCAGAAATAGTCATTTATTTGAAATAGACCATGAGGTGTCACTTGACCACATGCTCAGTATGAACCTACATAGGATGTGGCTGTTGAATGAACTAAAAAGATCTTAAATTGCATTATTAGAAATTTTTAAAGGGAGAGACTTCCAGTTTTATTTTGCATAAGCTATACAGAGAGAACTACAGCTAAAGTAAACTGGTAAGGCACCTAGAATGGTGAAAATATTCTTATGAACAAAATGATAAAAGGACTTGATGAAGCTTGGCCTATAAGAGAAAAGACTGAGAAGGGATAAAATAATCACCTTTCTGTTTAAAGAGTTGTCATGACTACCCTTCAATTAACTTAACCCTACAGATAATATAGATCTAAAACCATCTACAAATTTTACTTTCTATATATATACACATACATAGGATTTTTTTTTTGAGCCAGGATCTTGCTGTCACTCAGGCTGGAACGCAGTAGTGAAATCATGGCTCATTGTAGCCTGGACCTCCTGGGCTCAAGCAAACTTCCCTCCACAACCCAGCTGGGTCTACAGGCTCATGCACCACACCCAACTAATCATTGTATTTTTGGTAGGGCAGGGTTTCACCATGTTGTGCAGGTTGGTCTTGAACTCCTGGGCTCAAGTAATCCAACCACCTCGGCTTCCCAAAGTGCTGAGATTACAGGCATGAGCCACCATACCTGGCCAATAATATTTTTTAAAAACAACAGCTATTTACTATGTCTACTTAGTACAATATCCTGTATTAAACTCTGGGAGGGATACAAAAGTGAATAAATGCTTCTCAGTCATCAGGGAACTTACAATTCATACAGGAGATGAGACACAATTGTGAGGGTAAGTGGGAGGGCATCTGAGGCACAGGCAAGGTCGCAGAAACTGGGCTGAGGGTAGACACTGAAAGAAAAGTGAGGAGGAGCTCAGCATGGCTTGAGCAGGTGTCCATGCTAGACAGAAGCTGGAGATAAGGCTAAGAGTACATGGAGAGCCAGGAGTGAAAATGAATCCTATGGCCTGGGTCCTGTTCACAGCTAAAGGCCTCGTAAGCCAGATATCTCTTATTGGCCTAACATTTTTTCCTTTACTGTTTCTGCACATCTGTGCTGATCTCAGATATACCTAGGAGGATGTTTACATGGAGTGACCACAACCGTGGGTCAGTGCTCCTCTCCATTTCCACAGCACAGAGATTTTGCTAGAGGAGTAACCTCTTATTGGAGCAGAACAGAAAGAGCAGAGGTGGGAAGCTGCTCAGTCAGGCCAGGCAATGGTGTAGGAAGAAGGACTGACGAGGTCATCATCACCCACCCACTGCATTCCGCTTTGAGTGTCCCACTGTTCTGCCCAGAAGAAAGTATTTTCTCTTTAAAGAAATCTCAGTTGGCTCTTGCAGTTTCTGTTTTAAAATCCAACAAATTATGGCACAAGGGCTGGGAACATTATACAAGAAAAACATCTCCTTGATATTCTTGCCAGCATGCGGAGGGGAGAAAAACCAATGAACAAACACAGTAAGTAAAAACAGCATTGATTCTAGAGCCACATCTACCTGAATTTTTTACCCCACCATGCTGATTTACCTCTTCTACCATTTCTCTTCATTATGGCTGAAAATACAATGCCTCCCTATGGATGAAATTATGAATGTAATTTTATTACGGAAAAATGTACAAAGAGGTCTAATCTAAGGCTGATTGTGAACAATATTATACATGATTGCTACTTCACTGTGCAACATTTCTAATATAATATGGAGTCTCAAAGAGTAGAGACCTAACTATTAATATAATGATAACTTAATGAGGGCAATTTCATACGATATCTTAAGGTTAAAAAAGCGGCAAAAAGAATCTTAAGCACAAAGATAAAAGATATTTGAACATACAGTACTCTCCACTTAAAGTAAAAGAGAGTCTTGTCTTTAGTACATAAATAAATTTTCTTTCACTTGTAAACTGAAAGCTTGAAAGGATAATTGTACTATAAGGTACATCAGGCATACTTTACAGGATTACAGTGCTGGGCCATCAATATTGACCTTATCTACACAAAAGGCTTTTATATTAGGATGTCAAGGAAATGTACTAGGTTCGTTTAAAAACAAATCCTTCAATATTCGGTAATAGAACTATGAGGTGAGTACTCTTTGCTTTATTATGCTTTTGCTCAATGCTTTAAAAAAAACACATAGCAATAGGCTTGCTATAAAAACAATGATATTTCAAAATGAAACTTTCCTCTACTGAGAACCAGAGAAAAAAAATGCATCCATTTGCTAAAGGTGCTGCTTAGCTACACTTCACTTATGCACATTTTAGGTTAATTGATAGGACACACAGACAAGAGTTCTATAAACCATTTTACTGAGCATACATCCTGATTATAATGTCATGTTAAGAAATGGAGTGCAATCTGTCTTCATGTCATATTTAATAGATTTCTAGTAAATAGCCCACAAGTGCTCTTTCTAACAGGTGATGAATTATATTAATGCCCTGTTGTACTTTCCTAATTAAGGGTCTGGCAGCATTTTCATTATAATCAAGTCTTGAGATTGGAAACAAAAGGAATGGTTTTCATGTTTCCTGGATCTGACTACAGTGCTCCTCTCATGCCCCACTGCTACGTTTGGCCATGGGGAATACACCTATAAGGTTGTTCTCAGAAATAAAAGCTAAGGAGATAGCTAAAAATTTTCTTAGCAATCCATTATAAGTCATTCTTCCCCCCCACCCCACCCTGGTTTTCTATCTCCTTCAGTCAGCCTCTGCTTCTCCCCTTTCTTATTAATTCGTAGAAGTCTTATTCTCTTCATCTGGGCTGGACTTGATGGCTTTTCTTTGACGCTATGTCCTTATTGAGATGTGGTGTTGTACTGCTGTTTCCTCCAAGCTGCATGCTGTCAGTTTTTGTTTTGTTTTGTTTTGTTTGAGGTATGTGTCTCACTCTGTGGCAGGATCATAGTTCACTAAAGCCTCAATCTCCCAAGCTCCAGTGATCTTCCTGTCTCAGCATCCTGAGTAGCCAGGACTACAGGTGTGTGTCACCATGCTGAGTTATTTTTTTTTTCTTTAGTAGAGATGAGGTCTTGCTATGTTGCCCAGGTTGGTCTCAAACTCCTGAACTCAAGTGATCCTCCCACCTCAGCCTCCCAAAGTGCTGAGATTACAGGCATGAGCCACTGAGCCCAGTATTCTTTGTGTTTTGCATAACAAGGAACAAACTTCATTAAAAAAAAATACTGAGATGGCAAAGAGAGAGAGGGATATGGTTGATGGGGAACTTCTCTTCACAAAACTGACACAAATTTACCAGAAATTCATAGAATAAAACCATATCCTCTTGGGTCAATCCCAAAGAAGTGTTTCTAATGATAAGAATGTTAATCCAAGCACTTTGGAGGACAAGGCGGCGGATCACCTGAGGTTGGGAGTTCAAGACCAGCCTGACCAACATGGTGAAACCCTGTCTTTAAAAAATATGAAAACTAAAAAAAAAAAAAAAAAAAAAATGTTAGAACACCCAAGCCAGGAGAGGAGGGCGAAGTCCGGAGAGGACTGGCATCTTTGTTGTATTCCCCAAATTATTTTGGGTAGATGCATCATACTCCACTTTCATTAACACATCAGAAATAGAAATGGAAGAGACTGGGCATTGTAGGGAATGATAGAGCGAGGGAGATAGGAAGAAGAGGACACAGTGAGAACAAAGGTGGAGAGGGTATCCTGGATTGGTTTTACGTGTTTTGCAGTGAAGAAAACGACATGCAGAAAAAAAAAAAAAAAAAAGGAAATGGGGTTACCAACTCTGCTCCTTAAACATAAGTGATTTTTATAAGTCTTCCTATATTTGTATATTCTTTATATTCTTATAATTTCTATCACAGGCAGACTATCAAGTGAGCAGGCTTGGCCTTGGGGGTTAGTATTGCTAAGATTTTTATTTTCAGCTTTTCCCCTTATGAGATGGTTGCATCAAATTGGACAAGTTATATAGAGGTAATATCAGTAACTTTCCACAGCTATCATAAAGGTAAGCTCAGATATTTAAAACACGTCCAGGAATCACAGTCCCATTTCCATTTCCCTAA
Source organism: Callithrix jacchus (assembly GCF_049354715.1). Taxonomy (NCBI): domain Eukaryota; kingdom Metazoa; phylum Chordata; class Mammalia; order Primates; family Cebidae; genus Callithrix; species Callithrix jacchus. Next base: position 102,145,098 of record NC_133503.1, on the reverse strand, counting down.
AGTTTCAAGGTATTAAATTATGTCAATCTATAACAAATTGTACAACATTTTAATGAAATTCATACAGAGTATATTACTATTAACAAGTGAGCACATATTGTTGGAATGACAATATTAACAAAGATCTAGTCTCCCGTGCTGATGCTGATGAGGTCCGCAGGGTTACTCAGGATCTAGTTCCAGGGTATAGTAAGCCAGCTACACAACTTCAGTTCCTGAATGCCTGTGAGTTCCTGGGACCTACTTGCTATAGCATACACTGCATCCTTCTAATGTCCTCTCCCTGTACTTGCTTAAACCCAAGCATGGCTTTGTTTCTTGCAACCAAAATATACTAAAATCCACTGAACCAAAGTCAAATACAAATTAAAAATGGCTACCATGCCATCTAAATTCCTACTTGTTTGGCACTGGAATTATATGACCACAGAGAAAAAAATAATTTGTTATGCTTTTAAGATAGATAAGATATACTTAAATATTGAGAAATGCTATTCAGTAAACTATCATTCATTTTGGCACATGATAAGGATACTGTGCATAGAATCCTTCTATGTGCAATTTGGGGCAAAAAGCACAAGAGTATTTTTGTTGAAGTTGCATATACTTTTCTAGAGCAAAAACTTTATACCTACGTTTTGTAGAAAATCAAAATGAATTAGTATGGTGTATACAATAACCTACTATGTCATCGTGCCAGAAGTTTGACCAATTCCTTTTCATGGAAGTTTGAAAATGTCAAGTTCATTTTTAAACCCATGGCTAGTTTCATCTACTTTAAACCAAAAGTGACAAAATAGGAACTGACTGGGGGGAAAATTCTGCAATCCACTGTTCTTAATATTTGATAATCCATGTGAAGCAGGTTTACCACAAACTGCTGTGACAGAACAAAGATGACAGATAAACTCCTGTGACCAAATTAATTGGAAATAGATGCCTCAGTCTTGTGATCCTATTTCGGTTTTTGAAAGAATTATATGCACCTTCAGAGCATGCCACATCTAAGGATGATTAGTCCTTGTACTGCTGGCATCGGCTGATATGGCATGTGGCCAAGTGTCTCAAGAGAAAGCTAAAAGTTCAGTGGAGGTGCTGCAGACTGTGTAGTTATTCCAGGATTACCTTGGAGAACACTCTGTCTTTTCTGTTGAAAGCTTGTCAGAGTTTGATATCTATTCTCTCTTGTGCCTATGATGTGTATTTTCAGATTGCCCTAAGTGGACCTTCTTAAATTAGTCTCTTGTTTACTTCATATTTTTCTACACTGCTGCGAAACATAGTGTAAAATAACTTTGATCATTTTATCAGGTCATCTATATCCACATACCTCTCCTCACCTTTGTTATGATTCATATACATCTGAATGATCTCATATTAAACTTTGGCAACTACTCCAAATGTGAACTCTTAATGTTTTCTATTTGTCAAAAAACAATAACATCATCCAAGAGGCAAATGGTCAGCTGTTTATAAATACAAATTGCTAATTTTAAACAAATCATAATCTCTCTTGGATTTGCATCAAAATAATCCAGTGTGTGGGAAGAGAGCAGGGAAGCTGAGAGTGTAGATGAAACAAGTTTAGCTGTCTATTGGTGACATTAAAGCTGGGCTATGTATACAGGGCTTCATCATAGTCTTCTGTAGACGATTGCTAATGTTTGAAAAATTCCATTATAAAATCAGTTTAAAGACACAAAACCTAACAACTTAGAAAATTATAGTAATAATATATGTGGCTAAAATAAGTGACTTTTTTTTTTTACAGTCCAGAGGTCTTTTATTTATTTTTTTAACACCTATTATGCCATGAATTCATAGGGAATAGGTTCCAGCAGCTCAGGCTCCTTCCCATTGGTTCTCACAAAGTGTGCTTCTCTGGGTGGAGCAGGCTGTCGCTTCAGTTGGACCCAGGTACCTTTCTCTTCGGCTTCCTTCTTTTTCTGATCATTTTCCTTCACACGTTTTAGGAAGCTATCTCGGCTCTTAGAGTGCTTGATGTGCTCAATACGCACATTAATTCTCTTGGCAAGAATCTTGCCCTTAACTTGTTTGTTTACAACAATGCCAACAGCATGCTGGGTAGCATTGTAGACTCTTCTAGTTTTGCCATGATAACATTTGTGGGGCATCCCTTTTTGCACAGTACCCATTCCCTTGATGTCTACAATATCACCTTTCTTATAGATTCGCATATACATGGCCAAAGGAACAACTCCATGTTTTCTAAAAGGTCTAGAGAACATGTATCGAGTGCTTCTCCTCTTCCCCTTTGTGTTCGTCATTTTGGCGAATTACTGGAAGATGGCGGTTCCGGCCAAAAGGCATAAGTTACTCTTTTGACTAGATATATAATCTTCTAGATCATCAGTAATTGAATTTAAGCTACACAGCTAACCATAATAAATTTATGAGATAACCCATATCAGTAGCTGAAGTAGGTATTTTTGTGTCTAATACAGGTTTAAGTTTTTTATACTGATAAATATACTTCTTGCCTTGTTATGCCAACCATAACAAAGATAACATAAGAAAACCTGACATTAACAATTATTCTAAGAGACTTCTTTTGTTAGCATGTTTGACTTACAACCACAAATGATGTTAACCCTCACAAATTAATCTTTTTAAGGCTAAGAAAAATTATGATTAAATATAAAGAAAAAAGCAATTTAATCAAATGTTAGAACAACATAACACAAGCCTAACAGAATTTATATTAATGTATATTAATCATTTTGGTTGCAATATGAATAAGATTGCAAATATCTTCATTTATACTATAGAATTCAAATCCCAATGTGTCCTATCTTCCTTATCTCTTGAATATAACAAGGATACTTACTAAAACCAAGTAAACTGTTTTAAAAGACCAAAATCACATCACTTAAAATTGTAAGGTTAAAGTAGAATATTCTTTTAAATTACATTTTATTCAAATTATTTTAATAAGAACTTGATATTCTCATTTAAAAAATAAAAGCATATTTTACAATAGTGCACTATAAATTTCTGATTAGTAGAGTGGTACTAATTATTGATATTCTCATTTAAAAAATAAAGCATATTTTACAATAGTGCACTATAAATTTCTGATTAGTGTCATTATAAATATGCAGCCCTATTTATAATGACAATTTTCAAAATCATTAGTCACTGAAAACTTAAAAATTTATTCTAAGAATCAGATTGGAGGGTGGAAACATCTAATAAAAATGCAATTTTAACTTGGAAGATAAATTGTGGAAAAACTATAGGGTTGATCAATTCTTTTTCTAATTTTAATGCTACTGTAGTTTCCAAATGTTTACAGATATTTATTGACACCTTAAGCTGAAAATACTAATAAACTCAGGACAAAAATGTCACATACTTTTAAAAACCTTTATACATTTTTGACCAATGGGATTTAGAGAACAGTGGCTGAAAATGAACTAGCTCATTTGAGAAGACAGAGGAAAAGACAAGAGAGGGAATTTAAAGTATAAGATAGCACATACAATTGAGTTATCTTTTCTGTACAGCCCTTTGATTATTTTTAAAAAGTAGCATCAACATATTTTCTAAATGATCTTCAAAAACCAAAACCACATAAGGAATATGGATTTCAGCTTCTCACATCTGCTATTGCTTAATTTTTTAACCAACAATCACCTTTTCATAAAAAGAAATTTCAGATTCATAATGGTCAGGCAGGTGAATGAATTTTTCCTCCCTGGTGTTAAAACCTATCTTGAAAATAAGATTTTTATTTTAAAATAATAATGACTATCACTTGCAGAATGCAAATTGTTGAGCTGGGCACTTACTATAAGTTCATACTTGCACTCCTTCATAAATATTTCAGTTTTTTTCAGGTGAGTGAAGTGTTGAGTAGCTCAAGACACTCATCTAGTAAGATAGTTGCAATGGGTGGCCTGGCATGAGCCTTGCTCATGCTATTTGCATACTGTGTGTCCAGATGATAAAATCTCTTCATGAAAAATCTTGTCTACTATTTTTAATTGATGTTTACAATAAAGATATTCAAAACCAAGAAATTTAGTGTAATTTAGCACATGTTGAATAGATGCTATGAAAACCCTGGTTGGGTATAAGAAAACTGGAAAAGAGTTTTTTAATACTGTTAGGATTGAGTGAGAAGCTCTGGTAAGGCCAAGCAATGAAAAATCTATACCATTTTAATAATAAAATAGAATTCTTTGGCCATGTTGAATTCATCACAGGACGTATTAGATGAAATTGAATTGGGTTCTGATAGCTGAGAGCATTATTTTGTAAATTAGTTAAATATTTATGTCTAAATATTGGTTAAAAGAGAGTACTGTTGCATTTATTTTATTTTTATACAGATTATATTTGAAAATGAACACACAAAAACTACCAATGATAATTTAAAAATCACCAATAAAAACAAGAATATCATCAGGTTTTCTCAATTTTAATGTATTTCTTCTTTTTAAAAATATAATTAAAATAATAAAGATCAAATGACAAAATATTCAGGAGTCCTCTTCAAATATATCCTGTGTATAATACTGTTACAACATCCTGAGTTCTGTGAGTAGTCTGAAACCAAGTAATTCTATATCTAAGAGTCTAGCAAGACAGTGCCTTTCAATTCATTACCACTTCTTTTTTTCCGCTGCAGAAACAGATTAATCTGGGAACAACACTTTCCCTCCACTTTTGTAATTAAAAAAATTGTTTTCAATCACCTTCTCTTGAAGATGTCATACAGAGTGTTAACACTTTCATAAGCAAAATCAACACCTTTAGAGCACTGAAAATTTGATATGAGTTGAAAATACAGGCTGCTACAAATAGTCCTTTCTCTACATTTAGTTTTAGAAATAGTATTTTTGCAAAGGACTAAATAAATCATTCTATTAAAATAAACGCAAGGCATTTAAATTAAATATTATCTACCACATATAAGGGAAACATCAAAGATTCAAATAATGGGTTCTATTGATAATAGATCAAATTTGGATGATTAGTTTTTAATTGTAAAAATCTTGCTTGAGTGAATTAAAAGGATGAAATTCTTTTATGATAGATATAGTGCTATCTTTACATTTCTTGGTCCATTAATTAAAAATGAATAAGAGAATGATGATCTGATGTTTTGTTTAGCTTAATCCAAGTAACTGCCCACCCTGGAATTTAACTCCAAGGCAAAATTTTCTCATAGTAATGAAAATGGCCAAGAAAGAATCTTGTATAAAGAGGCCAACTCTTAATAATACCTGATAATGAAGATCATAATCCCAAATGATTACTTTAACTCATATGCCTATTTGCCCATGGGATGTCTTCATTTTCTTTTTTCTCTTTTTATTGACATATAATAATTGTATATATTTATGGGGTACAGGTGACATTTTGATACATACATATATATAATGCACAATGATTAAGTCACGGTAATTGAGATATTCATCACCTCAAACATTTACCATTTCTTTGTGCCGGGAATATTCCAAATCTCTTCTAGCTATTTTGAAATATACAATATATTGTTGTTAACTATAGTTGTCCTACTATGCTATCAAACACTGCAACTTACTCCTTCCATTTTAATGTATTTTTGTATCCATTAACCAATCTTTCTTCATCTCTGACTACCCCTATCCCAGTCTCTGGTGACCACCATTCTACTCTCTACCTCTACAAATGAAATTTTTTTAGCTCCCACATACGAATAAGATCATGTGATATTTGTCCTTCTGTGCCTGGTTTACTTCACCTAACATAATGTCCTCCAGTTCCAACCATGTTTCTGCAAGTAATGGGATTTCATTCTTTTTTATGGCTGAATAATATTCCATTGTGAATATGTACCACATTTCCTTCATCCATTCAGCTGTTGATAGACACAAGTTAATTCTATATCTTGGTTACTGTGTATAGTGCTGTAATAGTAATAAAAGCACAGATTATCTCTTCCATAAACTGATTTACTTTCTCTTGGATACATACCCAGCCATAGGATTGCTGGATCATATGGTAGTTCTATTTTTAGTTTTTTTGGGAACCTCCATATTATTTTCCATAGTTGCTGTACTAATTGACATTCCCCAAGAAGGTGTTTTCATCAGAACATCTAAATAAAGGTGTATTTGCAGCTTGAAATATTTCTAGATAAATAATAAAGACATTGTGACTTCCTAAATTAACACAAATATAAAACTGGTTAATTTCTCCACCAGGTTTACTGATTGGAATTGTTCCAGGATTTCTATACAAAAAGGATCACCACTGCTGGGCTTCAGAAGAAAGCTGCGAAGTTCTTTCCTTCTCATCCCCTAACCCCATTTCATTTCTCTCATAGAAGGAGGAGTGCAGATCTGAAACTGGATTCTGGGATGGTAACCGAGCAACATGTTCTAGGGATGAAACTTTCAAAAGAGGTAAGAGCTTTTCTTTATCTACTGTGGCTGTTCTTTCTCCTGGCCTCCTCCTGTGACTAGTCAGGTAACTTCAAGCTCCCTAACATCCCTCTACTTTCAGCTGGGGCATACAGAACTGGAGCTATTGCCCAAAGGAGACAAGGTCTGGGATAGTATGGATGGGTAGAGCTTTTTATTTCAACAGAGTTACTAATTATAAGATTGACATCTGGGAGCAGAAACTCATTTGGTCCTTAAGATAGAAGGACAATGTGTTTTTAAAATTAGAGTTCTGCATTAGCTTTGGTGCAAAAAAAAAAAGTTTATCATCATTTATTCATGTATTAATTGATTATTAAGTGAATAATGATTACAGCAAGCTCTAAAGTTGTTCTTCATAAATCTGAATTCTGGCTTCATCACTTAAAAACTGCATTACTTTGGGCAGGCTACTTATCTGTGCCTTAGCTTTCTTATCTGTAAAAATGGAACTAATAACAATAATAATGAATAATAAATCCCTAGCAGAAGAGTTGTGAGAATTAATTGTTAATAAATGTGAAACCCTTAAAAAGGGCTGGCATATAGCAAGTGCTCAATAAACATTAGTTACTATTATGAATAATTATTTAATATAAGAAGTAATGTTAGTCTTATTTGGCAAACTGCTAAGCAACAGAAGATCCAAACAGAAACATGAAAGACAAGGTCTCTGCCCCCAGGGAACCTATCTCATCGTATCTTGTGTATGCATCTTCTCAGAGACTGCAGGATTTGTCTCAGTCTCAGACTTCTGGAGGCGAAGTACCATCTTAATAACCATCTAATTTTATCCTTATAATAAACATAGACTCTCAGAATGATGCCAGGACCAAGACTGCAGCCAACTAGTTAAAATCTTTTGTTTCTATTTGAAAAGGGTTAGTTACAGAGGCTCTGAGCTAACACTGATGTGTGGCATCATCAAAAAGTAAACAGAAAAGTGTAGGTATAGTGTCAAAATGACCTAGTTAGATCACTGTCACTGTACCTCAAGAAAGATAAAGGATATGGGCAGTCTTAAAGATGGACAACTAAAGCTACTGAAGAGATAAGAACTTTCAGTGGTTACAGGGGCAGGGGACTAGCTCCATTCGATGCTGAGAAGTTTGGAAAAAACTGAGGAGATACTGAATGCAGCAGCGCCCTCATGAGAAGAAACCAACAAGAGAGCTGCTTTAGTTCCCTACAGCTCTTCAGTTTCACACCTGATTATTTGCCTTCTTATAAATAAATGCTCTTTTGTGGGGTGGGGTTAAGGTGGGAAGAGGTGGCCTGACTGAGTCGCTGTTTCTTAGTTCCTTATAATTAAAAGAGCTCATATCATGCTCATAGAAAGTTTTTCTCTACTGCTTCACTCCATTCCCTTTCTCAGTTGAGACTGTTTCCTTTCTACTATATTTAGAGCCTATACTGGTTTTGGAGTGTCAGAAGGAAGATTGTGTTGGCCTTGCAAGTTACTGTGTTCTTGCCCAGCAGGGCTACAACAGAGAGACAGGGTGGCCACTAGAGTTTGCAGACCGGCTACATGCATCCTTCCTATTCCCCAGAAATAACCTGCTCTTTCAGATCTAAGTTTCTCTTGCTATTTCATCTCTTTCTATCTTTGGTATTTAAATACTGCTTATGCTGGGAGAAGAACAATCCTGCATGGTTTATCTGCTGTTTTATAATATCCTTTCATCAGCTTGGAAAATGAGGAGTCAACATAATTTATTTTCAGGGGTACCCTATATAAAACCCACTTTAAAATATCTAAGCATATCATTCCATTGCTTAAGGTTGAGAGATTTAATCACAGTATTTAATAAAATAAAAACTAATTGATTAAATGAGTATTAGAATTTCTTCCAAATGAAGTGAGAAGACAAATGAAATATGACTTTTGCCTGTTCATGTCTAACATATTGAGATAAAAATTATATATGTACACACACATATATATAAATTCTATATAATTATAACATAAATAATATTAATTTTGTGTGTGTGTGTGTGTGTGTGTGTGTGTGTAAAATGACTTTCAAAAATGTAAAATTAGGGCAGGTAGATGACCATTTAATGTTGGGATTTTCTTTATGATAAATAAGAAACAGGTAAAAATTACCTCTCTTTACAGAATTTAATGATCCATATATTTAGTCAAACTAGGATGGAATTAACTATTTATTATGGAAATAAAACATATCACTAACTAAATACCCTGATCTAACATGAAAGGTATAGTATTAAACACAGAACAGAGGGGACTCAAGATGGCGCTGTGAGAACAACCCAGGATTGGAGCCCGCATTGAATCCGCAAACGGTGAGTCAGTGCTGCATTTCCAGACTGATCTTTGTTGCCCACAGAACGGGGAAACTCCCAAGTATAAAAAGACACGGGACGCCAGGCAGTAGGTCTGCCTGGCGAAGCCGGCAGCCGGGGCGGCGGCGGCCGGCCCTACCCAGCAATCCCCACAGGGCGCGCTTGTCCGGGTGCCTTGTTGAACCGGCAGCCTGAGACTTGAGAGGGCTGGACTTGAGACTGAACGAGACTTGCACAGTAGCCCAGCCCAGGGGATTGCAGGGACAGATCGTTTGGGATACCCAGTGGGACGAACAAAACCGCGATTTCAAACTATCCCGGGCAGATGGTCCGAGATGCTCTGTGGGGGAGGGGCGTCCACCACTATGGAGGCAACCTGCCCCAACTGAGATACACACCCACTGCTGACGCAGCCAGCCGGTGCCGAGGCAACCCGCCCCAACTGAGATACACGCCCACTGCTGACGCAGCCAGCCGTTGCCGAGGCAACCCGTCCCTACTGAGATACACGCCCACTGCTGACGCAGCCTGCCATTGCTGAGGCAACACGCTACAACGAAGAGACTCCGCCGCAGGGCATGGCGGAGACCACAGCAGAGCCGGCAGGAACAGCGCGAATCACACAACAGCAGGGCGGAGCCTCGGCAGCCAAACAGTGGCTAGTCTGCCTTCGAGCTGGGCAGGACACCTGATCGGACATCCAAAAATAAAGCCCAAACCCCTCAACACAGAGCATTTGAGAAAAAAAAAAGGGTTGTTTAATGAGCTGTGTTGCAGCAGAATCAAACATAGCAGCCTAACAGCCCTGAATGAACAACAGAGTGCACAGCTCAGCAATTAAACCCCTATAAAGTACAAACTGTCTCCACAAGCAGCACCCTGACCCCTCTATATCCAAAAGACTGTCATTAGGCAGGCATCATCCTGGGACAAAGAGAGCAGAAAAAGAAACTGGTAGCATCCCTCGCTGTGCCACGGCTACTAGAGGTGCACCCCAGACAAGCAGGGTCTGGAGCGGACCTCAACAGTCATACAGCGAAGGGGCTAGACTGGTAGAAGGAAAACCAAGCAACAGAAATACTTCATCATCAACATTCTGGGTGTCCACTCAGAGACCCAAACGAAAAGTCAGCAACTACGCAGACGACCAGCGGACAAATCCACAAAGATGGGAAGAAACCAGCGCAAAAAGGAGGAAAACACCTGAAACCAGAACACATCGCCTCCTAGAAAGGACCAAAACTCCTCACCAGCAAGGGAACAAAGCTGGACGGAGAATGACTGTGACGAAATGACGGAATTAGACTTCAGAAGATGGATAATGAGAAACTTTTGTGAGCTAAAAGATCATGTATTAAATCAATGCAAAGAAACTAAGAACCTTGAAAAAAGATTTGAAAAAAGATTTGAGGAAATGATAACAAGAATGGATACCTTAGAGAGGAATATGAATGAATTAAAGGAGCTGAAAAACACAATACGAGAACTTCGCGAAGCAAACGCAAGTTTCAATAGCCGAATTGACCAAGCAGAAGAAAGAATATCTGAAGTCGAAGACCAACTCAATGAAATAAAACGAGAAACCAAGATCAGAGAAAAAAGCGCAAAAAGGAATGAACAAAGACTCCAAGAAATGTGGGACTATGTGAAAAGACCTAACCTATGTTTGATAGGTGTACCAGAAGGGGACGAAGAGAATGAATCCCAGCTGGAAAATACTCTTCAGGACATCATCCAGGAAAATTTCCCCCACCTAGCAAGACAAGCCAACACTCAATTGCAGGAAATACAGAGAACACCACAAAGATATTCCGCAAGAAGAGCAACCCCAAGGCACATAATCGTCAGATTCAATAGGGTTGAAATAAAGGAGAGAATACTAAGGGCAGCCAGAGAGAAAGGTCGGGTCACCCACAAAGGGAAGCCCATCAGACTCACAGCAGATCTCTCGGCAGAAACACTACAAGCCAGAAGAGAGTGGGGGCCAATATTCAACATTCTTAAAGAAAAGAACTTTCAACCCAGAATTTCATATCCAGCCAAACTGAGCTTCAGAAGTGAAGGAAGAACAAAATCCTTTGCGAACAAGCAAGTACTCAGAGATTTTGTCACCACCAGGCCTGCTTTACAAGAGCTCCTAAAAGAGGCACTACACATAGAAAGGATCAATCAGTACCAGCCATTCCAAAATCACACTGAATGCTAAAGAGCTTCAACATAATGAAGAATCTACAACAACTAACAGGCAAAACAGCCACTTAGCATCAAAATGGCAGTATCAAATTCACACATAACAATATTAACCCTAAATGTAAATGGACTAAATGCACCAATCAAAAGACACAGACTGGCAAATTGGGTAAAAATCCAAAACCCATCAGTGTGCTGTATCCAGGAAACCCATCTCACATGCAAGGATACACAAAGGCTCAAAATAAAGGGATGGAGGAAGATTTACCAAGCTAATGGAAAGCAAAAAAAAGCAGGAGTTGCAATTCTCATCTCTGATAAAATAGACTTTAAAGCAACAAAGATCAAAAGAGACAAAGAAGGTCATTACATAATGGTAAAAGGATCGATACAACAAGAAGAGCTAACGATCCTAAACATATATGGACCCAACACAGGAGCACCCAGATACATAAGGCAAGTTCTTAATGACTTACAGAAGGACTTAGACTCCCACACAATAATAGTGGGAGACTTTAACACTCCACTGTCAATACTAGACAGATCAACCAGACAGAAAATCAACAAGGATACCCAGGGCTTGAACTCAGACCTGGAGCAAGCAAACCTGGTGGACATTTACAGAACTCTCCACCCCAAATCCACAGAATACACATTCTTCTCAGCACCACATCACACCTACTCTAAAATTGACCACATAATTGGAAGTAAAGCACTGCTCAACAAATGCAAAACAACTGAAATCATAACAAACAGCCTCTCAGACCATAGTGCAATCAAGTTAGAACTCAGAATTCAGAAACCGACCCAGAACCACACAGCTTCATGGAAACTGAACAACTGGCTCTTGAATGTTGACTGGGTAAACAACGAAATGAAGGCAGAAATAAAGAAGTTCTTCGAAACCAATGAGAACGAAGACACAACGTGCCAGAACCTCTGGGACACATTTAAAGCAGTCTCTAGAGGAAAGTATATAGCAATAAGTGCCCATATGAGGAGAATGGAGAGATCCAAAATTGACACCCTATCGTCAAAATTGAAAGAGCTAGAGGAGCAAGATCAAAAAAAATCAAAACCCAGCAGAAGACAAGAAATTACTAAGATCAGAGCTGAGCTGAAGGAGATTGAGACACGAAAAACCCTTCAAAAAATCAATAAATCCAAGAGCTGGTTTTTTGAAAAGATCAACAAAATAGACAGACCACTAGCCAGATTGATTAAAAATAAAAGAGAGAACAACCAAATAGATGCAATAAAAAATGATAAAGGGGAAATCACCACAGATTCCACAGAAATTCAAACCATCATCAGAGAATATTACAAACAACTCTATGCACATAAACTAGTAAACCTGGAAGAAATGGATAAATTCCTGGACTCCTGTGTCCTCCCAAGCCTAAACCAGGAGGAAGCTGAAACTATGAATAGACCAATAACAAGGTCTGAAGTTGAGGCAGCAATTAAGAACCTACCTCACAAAAAAAGCCCAGGTCCAGACGGGTTCACAGCCGAATTCTACCAGAGACACAAGGAGGAGCTGGTACCATTCCTTCTAAAACTATTTCAAACAATCCAAAAAGAGGGAATCCTTCCCAAATCATTTTATGAGACCAACATCATCCTGATACCAAAACCCGGCAGAGACCCAACGAGAAAAGAAAACTTCAGGCCAATATCCAAGATGAACATAGATGCAAAAATCTTCAATAAAATATTGGCAAGCCGATTGCAACAGCAAATCAAAAAACTTATTCATCATGATCAAGTAGGATTCATCCCAGGGATGCAAGGCTGGTTCAACATACGCAAGTCTATCAACGTAATTCACCACATAAATAGAACCAAAAACAAAAACCACATGATTATCTCAATTGACGCAGAGAAGGCATTTGACAAAATTCAACAGCCCTTTATGCTAAAAACCCTCAATAAACTCAGTATTGATGGAACGTATCTCAAAGTAATAAAAGCTATTTATGACAAACCAACAGCCAATATCATACTGAATGGGCAAAAACTGGAAGCATTCCCTTTGAAATCCGGCACTAGACAAGGATGCCCTCTCTCACCACTCCTATTCAATATAGTACTGGAAGTTCTAGCCAGAGCAATCAGGCAAGAAAAAGAAATAAAGGGTATTCAAATAGGAAAGGTGGAAGCCAAATTGTCTCTATTTGCAGACGACATGATAGTATACCTAGAAGACCCCATTGCCTCAGCCCAAAAACTCCTGAAACTGATAAACAACTTCAGCAAAGTCTCAGGATATAAAATCAATGTGCAAAAATCACAAGCATTCGTCTACACCAATAACAGACTTAAAGAAAGCCAAATCAAGAGCAAACTGCCATTTGCAATTGCTACAAAAAGAATAAAATACCTTGGAATACAACTCACAAGGAACATAAGGGACCTCTTCAAGGAGAACTACAAACCACTGCTCAACGAAATCAGAGAGGACACAAACAGATGGAGAAACATTCCATGTTCATGGTTAGGAAGAATTAATATCGTGAAAATGGCTATACTGCCCAAAGTAATTTACAGAATCAACGCTATCCCCATCAAGCTACCATTGACTTTCTTCACAGAACTGGAAAAAACCACCATGAACTTCATATGGAACCAAAAGAGAGCCCGCATAGCCAAGTCAATTCTAAGCAAAAAGAACACAGTGGGGGGCATCACACTACCGGATTTCAAACTATACTACAAGGCTACAGTAATCAAAACAGCATGGTACTGGTACCAAAACAGAGATATAGACCAATGGAACAAAACAGAGGCACCGGAGGCAACACAACATACATACAACTATACAATCTTTGATAAACCTGACAAAAACAAGCAATGGGGCAAGGATTCCATGTTTAACAAATGGTGTTGGGAAAACTGGCTAGCCATGTGCAGAAAGCAGAAACCGGACCCCTTCCTGACACCTTACACTAAAATTAACTCCAGATGGATTAAAGACTTAAACATAAGACCTGGCACCATAAAAACCCTAGAAGGAAATCTAGGCAAAACTATCCAGGACATAGGAGTAGGCAAGGACTTCATGAACAAAACACCAAGAGCATTGGCAACAAAAGCCAAAATAGACAAATGGGACCTAATGAAACTCCACAGCTTCTGCACGGCAAAAGAAACAGTCACTAGAGTGGATCGGCAACCAACAGAATGGGAAAAAATTTTTGCAGTCTACCCATCTGACAAAGGGCTGATATCCAGAATTTACAAACAACTCAAGCAGATTTACAGGAAAAAAACAAACAAGCCCATTCAAAAGTGGGCAAAGGATATGAACAGATACTTTACGAAAGAAGACATATATGAGGCCAACAATCATATGAAAAAATGCTCATCGTCACTGGTCATCAGAGAGATGCAAATCAAAACCACATTGAGATACCATCTCACGCCAGTTAGAATGGCGATCATTAAAAAATCTGGAGACAACAGATGCTGGAGAGGATGTGGAGAAAAAGGAACACTTTTACACTGTTGGTGGGAGTGTAAATTAGTTCAACCATTGTGGAAGACAGTGTGGCGATTCCTCAAGGCCTTAGAAATAGAAATTCCATTTGACCCAGCAATCCCATTACTGGGTATATATCCAAAAGACTATAAATCGTTCTACTATAAGGACACGTGTACACGAATGTTCATTGCAGCACTGTTTACAATAGCAAAGACCTGGAATCAACCCAAATGCCCATTGATAATAGACTGGATTGGAAAAATGTGGCACATATACACCATGGAGTATTATGCAGCAATCAGAAATGATGAGTTCGTGTCATTTGTAGGGACATGGATGAATCTGGAAAACATCATCCTCAGCAAACTGACACAAGAACAGAAAATGAAACACCGCATATTCTCACTCATAGGTGGGTGATGAAAAATGAGAACACATGGACACAGAAAGGGGAGTACTAAACACTGGGGTCTATTGGGGGGAAAAGGGGAGGGCCAGTGGGAGGGGGAGGTGGGGAGGGATAGCCTGGGGAGAAATGCCAAATGTGGGTGAAGGGGAGAAGCAAAGCAAAGCACACTGCCATGTGTGTACCTACGCAACTGTCTTGCATGCTCTGCTCATGTACCCCAAAACCTATAATCCAATAAAAAATTAAAAAAAAAAAAAAAAAGAAAAAAAAAGAAAAAAAAAAAAATAAACACAGAACAAAGTGAAATTTTCTAATTTACTGTATCAGAAAAAAATACTTTGCTTCCTTGAACTGGAACTACAATCAGAAAAATGTTAGCCCTGAGAAAGCCCTATAAAAAAACGCTATAACTCTTCCAATTTCTGTCATTATTTATGTAACGTGAAAAACATGCCATTACTAGGCAGATTTTCCCCTTCGTCCTTCTACATGATAAAAAAGCAACTGATGCCACTTGTGTCACTGAAACAGGAAAAATTATTTAGGTCAGTTCTAAGTGTGCTCTGAGGTACACATTTTAAAGACTTTTTTATCATGGAAAGTTTTAAACATAAATAAACGTAGACAAATAGTAACTTACATGTATCCAACATTTAGCTGCAACAATTAACCCATAGCCAAAGTATTTTTTATATGTCCCTACCTACTCCCCCTATTCTATGAATACACTGACCAACTATTTTATAGCTAATACCAAATAGCATGTCCTATGATTTTGGTGGTTCATTTAATTATGCCATTACCCAGCATAAGAATTATTACACTTTTGTTTTTCCTTTCTAAGTCCTATCACTTGTACTTTTCTTAATCCCAAAACTTTTTTCCTCATGCCTTAATGCTTTTATAAGCCTGTGAGGGCTAAAAAGAAAGATTCTCATAACTGGCATGGTAAGATGCTGAGTGATTATTCTTTAACCATGTGTATTTCTGATTTATAATTTGTGAGTTTATTGAACAAATCATTAGGTAAAAATTTAGAGATACAGGGATTTATTCAATCTCCATGTGCAAACATGTTCTAAGCAAAGCTACTAAATACTTGATTATCTGACATTTCTATTAGGAAAGTTGAATGTCAGTGAAGCCTCCATTTTTACATTTAGCTGACTAAGCAATAAATAGTCTAGGCAGTTGCTTTTTCACATATCTAAAAGCCAAGCCCTAAACAAACAGGAACATTTATTTTTCTCAAAATATTGAATCTAATACATATTTTCCTAGTCTTTTCCATTTTTACATCTGATGTCTTCTTTAAACACAATGTTTAGCTTAAAAAAAAGGTATACACTTTATCATTTTTCAGGACTTTTACTGTCAAATCAAACTCCTTGGTATCATGGTGCTAACCCCAATAATTAAGTCATAGCAATGCCTACACAAAACATGTGGCAAACCAAAATTTATACCTGATAATGACCCAGCTAAACAATTTTTGAACAGAGTCTATGCTACGAGAGCAAACTCATTTCAGACTAACATCCTTTTCTTAAGAATACACATTCCCCTCAAAGTGTTCCCATCAGGGCTGTGGTACAGAAGTTAAAAAGTTAGAATTAGTTGATTGAGATTTTCAAAATAATGTTAAAATCATATTAAAATTATAATTATGGTTAATTCTACGTATTTTAAAGTAAAATTGTAAGGTGAAAATTGTTTCATTAATTAAGAAGGCTTGGAAAAGGAATAATACATATTGATTCAGAAAGCCAGACTGTCTCCTCTACCATTCTAGGAAGTTTCTAATTTATTTCCATTAAAGCCTAGTGACATGATATCACAAATATTGTGTTTAAAAATAAAATCCTCTGTTTTGATGCCAAATAATTCCGAATTTTAAAAAAAGTTAAATGAAATAATGTTTTCTTTTTTTTCTTCTTATCATTAATAATATATTTTCTTGCTAATACATTGCTTTAAATCAGAAGAATTTGTGGTAAGGCAAAATCTTTTGTGTATGTGTATGTGTGCACACATGTGTATCAGTCTCCCCCTGATGCCACAGGCATTTAATTAAAAATTAGTCTATCTTTAGGCTAAAGATCACATTAAAATTGCATATTTTAAAAAATAAACATAAAAGGCAATAAGCATACTATGTCAAGCCTATACAGGGCCAGGCACGGTGGCTCACCAGTACCAAAGTAATCCCAGTACTTTGGGAGGCCGAGGCAGGTGGATCACAAGGTCAGGAGTTCAAGACCAGCCTGGATAAGATGGTGAAACTCCATCTCTACTAAAAATACCATAATTAGCCGGGCATGGTCATGGATGCCTGTAATCCCAGCTCCTTGGGAGGCTGAGGCAGCAGAATTGCTTGAACCCAGTGGGGGCAGAGGTTGCAGGGAGCCAAGATCATGCCACTGCACTCCAGCCTGGGAGACAGAGTGAGACTCCATCAAAAACAAAACAAAACAAAACAAACAAACAAAAAAACCTATATCAATATTTCTATAATATTATACATGTTTAAAAATTTTTTTAAGTATAAAAGAAGTTAATATTAATCTACACTGTTGTTACAAATAATGATACCAGTTACCCTCAGGATAGGGTAATGTCTGGAGCCATGGGGCACTGCGGCAATAATAGAAATGTTGTTTCTTGATCTGAATTTTGGTTACAGAGTGTATTCAGTTTGTGCAGATTCACGAAACTGTGTACTTATGACAGACGTTTAATTTTCTCTATATTTACATCAATAATAAGACTTTTAAAGCAGAAAAGGAACTTAAATCATACTAGAGTATTTTAACACTGTATCACCTACACCGTTCTGCTATTGCTTATCTTTATATATTAGAAAAATATTTTCACATTTATAAATACATATAAAATACAGAAGTTGTTCTTCTAATTTAAATGCTTTAGAAGCCAATTATTTCCTATTTAACCTGATTTATTTAAAATACATGCTGTTTGAAGAATTTGGAATAATCTTGCATATGACTTAGCTGCCATTAAGAGAGGTAAGCATGACTAAATGAACTCTTTCTTATAGGATATTTAAACTCTCTCTATCAGTCAAACTGAAAGAACCAAAAACCCAGAATGTAGTCTTCATTAATTCTAGTAGGACTTATTTTAGAGAAGACAAACTTTCTCTTACTTTTAAGAAAAAAAAAAAAAAATCAAACGTTTCACAAGAGTTTGTTTGTGTGTGTATGTATATCAATGTGACCAAAGCCAAATCAACTCAAATTTCTGAAGGCTTTTATAAATTTATTCAGTATCTTTAAAATACTTATTTTAGAAAAATGAATGAGATTTATACTTAGAAATTCAAGTAATCTGGCCTTATTTAATAATGTTATGAAATAAAAATAAATAACATTAAATAAATTAAATAAATAGTATAAAATCAATGAGCATTTAAATTAGTTCTCTGAAACCTCATACAAAACACAAAGCTGTTATTCTAAAAGAAGGTGAAAGTTCAGGACATCAAATAAGAAAAATGGAAAAATACAGACATGGAAAAGTGAGACAATGAAGCAACCCAAAATATCAGAATCTCCAGTTGATGAAGCACAGTGCAGTAGCTGAGTCTATAAAAGACAATCCACCTCAACAGATGTATTCTTTTTATTTTTTTTAAGCAACAGTTATATGTTCAGGCAGAAGCAGCTACTTAATTTTATGGTTAGCTTATGACTAAAAACTCAGCAACTTGATCATATATAAATGCTCAAAAAGCATGACAAATGTCAAATTTCCTAACATATGCCATGCCTGATTTTTTCCCTTTGTTTCATATAATATCTCTCTGCCTTGCTGAGTTTTCCTATCCAAGTCCTTCCTTTCTTTCTCTAGCAGCCTAAATTTTCATTTGTTTTCTGAAATCTTCCCTGATAACACTCCAGCTCTTAAATTGTCTTTGTCTTTCTCTGAATTCCTGTGACACTATTTTTTTTTTTGAGACAGTTTCCTTGTTACCCAGGCTGGAGTACAGCGGCAAGATCTCAACTCACTGCAACCTCCACCTCCTGGTTTCAAGTGACTCTCATGTCTCAGCCTCCTGAGTAGCTAAGACCACAGGTGTGTGTCACCATGCCTGGCTAATTTTTATATTTTTAGTAGAGACAGTTTTGCCAGGCTAGTCTAGAACTCCTGACCTCAGATGATCTGCCCACTTGGGCTCCTAAAGTGCTGGAATTACAGGTATGAGCCAATGTGATCACCCAACACTAATAATTTAACTTTTACATAAGAAATGTTTTACAAGTAAAACTCTAAAGGAATAAAATATATCTACTATATTTTCTCATTGATTCTTTACACAGTTCAATTTACAGTGAAGAAATTGCGATCCAGAGAGACTAAATAATGTGCTTGTTGTCACACAGATACTAAGACACAAGGCTGGGTTTTAAAGTTAGGCCTGCTTGACTCCAAAGCATTGAAACCTCCACCTTCTTTAAGCAGACGGTAATTTTGGAGGACAGGGAGAATTTGATTTCATCATGGTACCTCTCCTGGAAAAACGAGTTGAATTTTTAACATCACTACTCAGCACATTGTGACAGATACAGATGTAAAATATTAGAGAGAATTTGAGGAATATGCACATGTTCTTATAACCAGTTAATATCAGGGTTGAGACTGGAAACCGTCTCCTGGTCCCTTTGCACCACGCCCCACTGAAAACTTATAGCATGGAGTATTCAGAGATGAAAGATTTTTATCTAAGCAGGCAATATATTGTAGCAGAAGGTTTAGGGTCAGTGGGATCTGGTTTTAAATCCTGTTTCTACTATTGACATTGTATCCTTAAGCAATACAGGCAAATACTCTGGGCATATTTCTTTACCAGTATAATACTAATAATACAGATATTGAAGGTTGATAACTGTGAAGACTAAGGGATCCAATGTATGGTAAATTGCTAACAAAATACTTAGAACTGGTCTCTCTGCTCCATCCTAACTTATAAGTAAAATTGAAATGCTGAACTCTGATATTCTGTAACATGTCATCATTTGCAGGAGTTTGTCATACAGCAAAGTCCACAATTCAGATGTATGTTCTCTACAGTGGCTCTACTCCACATTGGTGTTCAAGACCCCTCCAAGCATCGTAATGAGGGAACAGTGCTTCTCACTATTCATTACCCAAGAGTGTTAAGGAGATGGCATCTTGAAAACAATTTCAAGAATTCATTATCATATCAAATAATACAGGTTTCATTACAAGAGGGCAAGCAGTTATGAAGGAGATAGTTTCCTTTTTCTTTCTCTGTCTGATGTTCCTGTCTGCCTTCCAAGATGTCAGATGAACAGTCTGCTTTATTTATAAATGCGACTAAGACTGAGAACAAAAGGATGTGATTATAAAAAGAAAGGAAAAGCCTCAAAAGAATGAGATAGGAGGTGAACTTAAGGTCTGTTAACTAGATGGATAAATCAACACCCTGAGTCACTAAGACAATAAACAAAATAAAATCCATGTTCAGTGACTGCTTGCATATCTGCCACAAAGAAAGAAACTAAAGTCCACACTGACAGCCATTTTCTATCGTTTCAATAAATTTAGAATGAATCCTGAAGTGGACAGTTTTTGTTTTGTTTTGTTTTTGAGACGAAGTCTCACTCTGTCGCCTAAGCTGGAGTGCAATGGCACAATCATGGCTTACTGCAACCTCCGTCTCCCAAGTTCAGGCAATTCTCCTGCCTCAGTCTCTGGAGCAGCTGAAATTACAGGCGTGCATCACCACGCCCAGCTAATTTTTATGTATTTTTTAGTAGAGATGGGGTTTTACCATGTTGATCAGGCTGGTCTTGAACTCCTGACCTCGTGATCTGCCCGCCTTGGCCTCCACAAGTGCTGGGATTACAGGCATGAGCCACTATGCCCAGCCCTGAAGTGGGGTTTTAACACTACAGAAGGTTATTCTAGAGCTACCCTGTCCAAAGACACACATGGCTACTGAGCATTGGAAACACAGCCCAAGTTGAGATGTGCTATAGATGTGAAATATATAACCGATTTCAAAGACTTGTTACAAGTAAAGAATGTGAAACATTTCATTAGTATTTTTTAATTGATTGCATTCTGGAATAATAATACTTTGATTTCATTGTATTATATAAAGTATATTATTACAATACATTTCACCAGTCTCTTTTCACTGTTTTCAATGTGGCTACTAGAACATTTTAAATTACAGATGTAGCTCACATTTGTGACTTTCATTAAATTTCCACTGGGTAGTGTTGGCCAACAATAAGAATCAAAGACATTTTAGGCAAGTGACAATACATAACAATTACTTTCTTCAACTCAAACAAGAAGGGTTAAACTTCATTAAGAATTCCATTTGCAAACTGTTTTTTGAGTCACAGATGTTCATGTGACATTAAACAATAGGTATTTAGCAAGTTACAGTGCTACCTGAAATATTTTGGCCATTAATTTTATAATCTACAGAGATAGTATTTAAATAACTTAATTCTAAATATACATATTCTGAATAAATTTCTAATACATAAATATAAATTCTAAGTATACATAGTGATATTGATATGGTATCACTAGAATACTAGATTTCAACATACATGTACATAAAACTTTTGAGGTCAGAGAGTCAAAAGCAAAATCCTGAAAAACCTGAAATTTGTCATCCTCAAGTACTCAAATATCTTCCTTACTCTTTGTTTCTTCATGAAGCTCTTCTCTGTGCAACCCATCCTCCACACCATTGCTAAAGTTCTATCATTGCAAGATTAAATTTGACTTGACACTTGCCTCTTCAAACATCTCCAATAACTCCTAACAGAGTCTAAACTCAGAGTTAAAGGTTGACAACACCTTACTCCAAACTCCTTTCCCACTCTTATCTCAGATAATTTTTTCTACCATAAAGTCTAAATACTGAAGGCGAATACCCTTCCCAATCAGGCCAAGCTTGAGTAGCACTCCTGTCCCTGTCTCCCTCCATGTCTGTTGGTGATCTCTCCTTGCTGTCAGTGCCAGCCCCAGGTGACTTGGGAGGACCTTGTCTATACTTTCCAGGTATCTGGTAGATGCATATCATCATATAGCCCACTTGTCATATTATATTATATAGGCCTACAGCCCCCAAGATTAGTTTGAGATAGAGCGAGTAGGATGAAGATAAGAATAATGATATTTTATCTTTGTGTCCATAGTATCTAGCACAGGGATAGGCAAGTACTAGGTCTCTGACAAATATTTGTTGATTGAGAGAATTATACCTTTTACCCTCCATATCTTAGGCACTGGTCATGCAAGACTCTTACGTTTTGGAAATATCTAACATTGTCCCTATGTCTCTGCCATTCTACTAAAGTGTGGGATACTTTTTTGAAATTTATTTTTGTTTTTACTTTTGTCAGAAACACACATACACACCACACAGACACACACATTTTTAAAGTGAACTATAATTAGCAGTCTCATGCTGTATGCCCCCATATACCCAAATCACACTTCCCTAAGCCAGCTACTTTCAACTTTTAGCTGCTTCTTGCAATTCTTCCCTTCATTCTCGTATTTCTAAATAACACATGCACACACACACACACACACACACACACACAAACACACACAAATACAACTCAGACCTTGCTCTCAAAGAGACTATAAGCAAAAGGAAGCATCTATCTCTATCTTTATGCTCTCCCAAATATAGAGGTCTTTACGCATGATAAATACTCAACAAACACTTCCTGGTTGATTGAATGAATGGATAAGTGAATACACATGGTCTTTGGTGCTTAAGTGTGATCTGTTCAACATTCTGAAGTAGAGATGCATTGGTATACCACAGTCAAGGCAAAGAAACAAATGGGCATACCAATTAAGAACCAGTAAAAGGAGATAATGAAAGGCTACACAAGGTGGATAGAAACTAGAAAATCCTCCCAAACCAAAAGTCAGAATAGCCTGGGAATAGAGGTTATGTGAATGAGTTTTACTTCCAGCTGTGTAATCTTGGGCAATTTCCTTAACTTTCCTGGATTCCTGTTTTCTTATCTGTAAAATTAGGATAATGCCTCCTCCCTTCTAGATTTGTTGTGTCTAGTAAGCTGTATAAATGAAAACTGCTTTGTTTTTATTATTGTGTGTATGCATATGCAAACAATAATATCAGTAACAACTTCACCCTGGCAGCTCTGAAGATGAGCTGACTTCTGGTCTAACCAGACGTTTCTTATACACATGCTGCTAAGGCTTCACCAGGCTAGGGTGAAAATAGAAAGATGTGGGTACACTTGGTAATGAAAAGTATGCAGGGAGAAGATGAAGACAGGTTCCTTGCAGCAGTACTATAAAAAAACAATTCTATTTAGAGCTGCATGTTAATCACCTTTTCTGTTTGTTCATTTCAGACTCCACCAAGGAAAATCAAGTCTCTTCTTAGATGGCACACTCAGAAGCAATAACAATATTTTACAAATGACAATAGATATCTGATTACTGCTAAAATTTAATATATACACTTGATGGAAAAATAAATTTCATAACATCCTATACTAATGTAATCCATACACTGAATAAAAACTCTATCTTCAACTTTGTATTAAGATAGATATGCCAGAATCTCAAGACAATAAAATCTCACTAGAGAGTATCATATACCAGAACCTTAAATTGCTTTCAGCATCTCCACAGTGATTCAGTGCATTAATGTTAAATGATTAGTTAAAAGCATTTAAATCAACCTTCTGTTCTTGAAATTTTCCATGAATGAAAACATCCATTTAAAAAGATCTTGCAAAAATGATTCCATTGAAAAGAAAAAGAGAAACAGCACAATAAATTATTATTTTAATGCATTTGACTAGTGAAATAGAATCCAGCACCAGTCCTTGAATCCTAAGTGCTCCTACATGGTGAACATTTAAATACACCTGTGCTCCCTTTAATTTACAATGTACACAGGATATTATAAAATAGCTGTGCACATATTCATTAAACTGATCTGCAGATACAAAACTTCAAAGCAACTAATAATATTAAAATGTTGACCTCCAAGCCCTAAACAACCTAAAGGTAAAAAGAAAGATTCTCTTCACATGTGGTAGAAGACTTTGCTAGCTGTGTAATTTATATATGTAAATTATACACACACACACACACACACACACACACACATATAAAACAACTTCAACTACTGAATAGTTTTGAACCAATTTAGGGAAAGAAAAACCCCAAACAGAGAAATAAAAAGGGTATGTGGAAGTGTTTTTATGTTTTTAATAAAAGCGTAAGTCAAAACCGTATCTGCAAAATGGAATTAATTCCTAATTAAATTGCTTCATCATTTTAAATGTTTTAAATTAATTCTCATAATAAAAAGGTAGAATTTAAGTACCCTATACTTAAATATTTGAGTAAATTAAAAATATATTTATTTGGCTGAAAATACAGAAGGAAATTTAGTTTCTTTTTTTTTTTTTTTTTGAGATGGAGTCTTGCTCTGTCACCCACACTGGAGTGCAGTGGTGCAATCTCAATTCACTGCAACCTCCACCTCCTGGGTTCAAGCTATTCTCCTGCCTCTGCCTCCCAAGTAGCTGGGACTACAGGTGCATGCTACCACAGCCAGCTAATTTTTTGTGTGTATGTATTTTTAGTAGAAATGGGGTTTCACCACGTTAGCCAGGATGATCTCCATCTCCTGACCTTGTGATCTGCCCACCTTGGCCTCCCGAAGTGCTGGGATTACAGGTGTGAGCCACCATATCCAGCAGAAATTTAGTTTCTTAAGGTTAGTTTCCTATGTCCCAGAACTTAAAAAAAAAAAAAATTATTGGCTAATACTTTAAACATTCTATTGAAATTTTTCCTCTTGTGCTATTAAAGAGCCTTGATGATTCTAATAACTAAAAAGAAAAAAAAGAGATGCAAAAATATGATCATTACCTTGCAAGTGAATATTTTCAAATGACATAAATTTCGAATTGCAAATTTCTCTTATAGATTTAAAACAAACAAAAAAACCACTTCTCTTTCAAAAACTCTTGTGCTCCAGACCTGCCACAAATTGTTCCCACTTCAACACAGATGGAAATACTGGATAAAATAAAATTCACATTCTTTAAAATACATACCTGACTTAGTAAGAAAGTAAGAAAAAATTTATGATGCAACCCAGTAATCCTTTTCCTAAGTATCTACCTAAGATAAATGTGAACATGTGTTCAAATTAAAGACTTGCATGAGAATGTTCATAGCAGCATGATTTATAATAGTGAAAAAGTAGAAATAACCCAAGTGTCCATCAACTTATGAAAGGATAAAAATAACATGGTACAGCCATAAAATGGAATATTATTTAGCAACAGTATTATTAGTTGCCTGAGGTTGAACAGGAACACTGATTAACTGTAAACAGAGAAGAAGATCTTAAGGGAGTGAAAAAAAGTTTTAAATTTTAATTGTGATGATGATTTCACAACTCTGCAAACTTACTAAAATAATAAAAATGTACACTTAAAATGCATGAATTTTACGATATATAAATGTCCAGAAAGTAAATGTAAAAAGTTAAGGACCTAAAATTAGGTATGAATGCCACAGCTACCTTGAGGAAAGTTGCTAATATTTGTGGCCTGAGTTTAATGGCCAGGTGGGATAAGGAGAAAAAAATATCTCCTCTGAGATTTAAAGTCACAGGCCAACCACATGAACGTAGAGAGTGAATTACCCTTTTTTTCTGCTCTTGGAAACCCTGCCCAAGAAATAAACTGAAAGTAATCCAAACCAGTAGTGCCCCAGATTTCTTGGTGGAGCAAACCACAGATCTTTGAAGGCACATCCATTAACAAAAGTCACATTGGGTTCCCATAGATAAAGATCAAATAGAAGCTCACAATTAAAAACAAAACAAAAACACAAGTCACTATGAATGAGAGCCAGCAAAAAGAAGAAATAAAAGAATAAAGTCCTAAAGGACTTCAGATTTTAGATTATCAGAAATAAATGTAGTAAAAGTATGTTAAAACTGTGAAATAAAGAGAGTTGAAAACATGAGCAAATAACATGTTACTATGAAAAAAAGTCAAAGCAGATTTATGAAAAAGAATCACAATTTCCAGAAAGTACAAAGATGATCACTGAAATTTAAAAAATGCAACAGATAGCTTACCGAGCAAATTGAACAGGGCTGAAGGAAAAAATCAGATCATAAGATAGATGTGAAAATAACACACATTATAGCATAGGGATGGATAAAATAAAAGTAAGATTAATAGATTAAAAACATAGCATGAGAAGGTCTAATATATGACTAAATGTCCAGAATAGAGACAATGGGAAAAAGGCAATGTTTGAGAAAATAATGATTGAAACTTTCCCCATACTAATTAAAGAACTGAGTCCTCGGGTTAAGGAAAAATCTATAAATTCTGAGCATGATAAATAAAAAGAAACACATACAAAGAGATATAACAGAAAAGCTGTGGAACACTAAAAGTAAAAAGAAGATATTGCAAGCAAAGAAAAAAGACAAAGGAAAAAAGATTGGCAGGTCTTTCAGCATAATGCAAGCCAGAAGATGGTGGAATAATATCTTCAAAATACACAAAACACATTTTAATTCCTAATATTGTATAGCCAGTTAAATATTATTCAAGAATCTGGGTAAACTAAAATATGATTTAATATTTTAACAAATATTTGTGTGTGAAAGCCTCATACATTTCACTTAATGAACACAATTTTCCCCATTTTTTAATAAACTAAAAAATAATGTAATCCTACTTATTCTAAATAATTAGGTAAGAAATTGTATCTTATTTCAAAAAAGCTGATATAAGAAATTAATAAGGAACATTTCTAAAATCATTATATTATAGAAATGAAATAATATTCCATTATCATACAACATGATTTAATTGCAAAATACTCATATTTTCTACCCCTTTTGTATGTCTGGTGTTCTCACAGAAAAGCTTCTGGGCAAAGAGGAGGAAGAGGTGCCATAGTTAAGCAATGGGAGGAAAAGTACTTTATCCTGGGATAGAGGACAGCTTGGTTCTGGTTCTAGAGCAGGAAAAAACTGGCCTCAGTTTTCTTCTGAATGATAATTGAGACTTCAGAGGAATCAGCATTTTCTCACAGCTCCTATAGCTCTGAAGCTTGAAAAATTTTTAGCCAAATTCTGTAGGATGCCATTGAAACTTCTGTCCTTCATAATCTCAGAATCAATCATCAAACTAGTAGAAAATACTTCTAGACAGTATTCGTAGCATATTATAGAATACATTCTTGCAATATTTTCCCACAAATATTCCTTTTATCTAGGAAGTTTCCATTCTGATCCTTCATTCCCCAGCCCTAAGAAATTAGATAATAGAAATGTTGTTTTCAAAGATGTTTGCAATACTGACAACTTTTTACCAAGAACACTCTATACTGTTTAGGGGATACTAGGTGCTCGCCTGCCAGTGTTCCCAATAGTAGCAAAGCAGATTGCTAAAGCGTCAAATTTTCAATGACATTTCTTTTTCTCTTTTACTATGTCATTTGAAGACCAGACTGAATAGGCACAAGAAAGATTCTGGGTGATTTTGCTGCCTTGTATTAGCTAGGTTTTCTCCCTCATGCAAAAATAAAATAGAAATCTAATGTTGCTTATGCCTATGGCTATGTCTGGACCATATGTAAGGTATCAGAGTCCCAGGTGAAGCCAGGACTGGCTGGTCCAGCTTGGTCCAGAGGCTGGAGGGGAGGATTTCAGAATCAGCCCTGTCATCTATTCATATGTCCTACCTCCTTTGTCTCAATTTTAGGAGTATGATAAATGTTCTCTTAAAAAGCATGCTGGGCAGAGGAAATAAAAATATGTTATGTATGGTGGTTAAATATTTGCCCTCTATTACTTATAGAATCATTTTTACATTTAAAGTCAAATCTGAAGCTGATTAACAAATTCCTACAGTGAGTAAGAGCTAACAAACCTTTTCCATGAAAATTTGACCTTTGGTTAACTTCCCAGACTTTCTCTGGCAATTCTAAAATGGTATTTTAACCATGTTATTATAAGCAACTATTATTACTTATTGTAACAATGACCACTGATTGATAAATAGCATCTGTCTGGTTTGAAAGAAGTATAAATACCTGATGGGGACAACATTGCTTTCAATTACCTGAATGCAATCATTCTTATAACTGGCCTTATAATGTGTGGGAATTCTAGAAACTATGCCTGTTGACTGTTCCAAGACCTATTTGTTTGTGGGGGATTAAAGCTTCTAAGCCAGAGCAATGCCTGTATCCCTGCTATGTGGATCTTACCTCCATACACTTGAGCCTTCATCTGGTGGGTAAAAGAAGAGTCTCCTGACTACTGGGTGAACTGTGACGTGGGACTACCACAAAGTCTCCTACAGAAGCTAACCACCTGACACTGCCCTGCAGTAAGCTAAGGCTCTTGTCTTGCTGAGTACACTGTGCCAAGGGTGGCCTATAGTGGCTAAATGTCTAAATATTCAGTTGAATCTAAACTAAATGGTAGGCAAGGCACCGTAATGTTTAAATTTTAATGTTTCTTTTGGTTTTAGGTCTATATGTAACCCAGGATAAACACTACATGTTAAAGTGATAAAAAGTTAATTTAAATAATATTTTAATTCATTCAAAAATATTTTAGAGTGTTCATTGAAGCTGCTCTGTGATAAACAGACTATAAGATAGGAATAAGACAAATAGGAGATTCAGTTAAGTGGTTGTTAACACAGTTATCGGTGGATCTGGCTCGACTTGAAATATATTTTGAGGATAGAGTTGACCTGGTTTGCAAATGGATGTGACGAAAGGGAGAAAGAAAGTGAAGCATCAGGGAGATCAAAGTTTTGGCCAAGTAGCAAGTTGAACAGTGATGCCATACAGGGAAGAACAGCAGCGGTTATGATGAAGTGATAGAAATGATTTTGAGAATAAACAGCCTACTACTCTGTATTTAGATTAACCCACTGCAAGGGAAGTACTTACATTAGACAGTGCAGGGATATGATGCTTTGAAAACAGTGATAAGGTGGATCCAGTTTTATAATCAGTATTACATACTTAACTCCTTTTATGGGAAGCAGGGATGAATAAAGAAGAAAAAGTAGGAAAGTCAAAACACAGCTTTAAGTGTGCAACACATCATGTGTTAAATTGAAACAACCCCAAAGTTCAACTTTCTTCACTGTTCAAGGAGAAAATCCTTTACTATGTACTTCAGGATAAAGGATTTGCAACTATATGGTGCTTGAGAAATATGCTATTGCTGTAATTTAACTCCCTGTATGTGGGCTTCAAGATGCACAGTGGCATTCCAAACCAACTTTTAAAGAAAATTGCATGGAATTTTGAAGACATCAGGAGCGTTTTTAAAAGTTATGCAGAGAAAACGGATTTTTGATAGTTATGAATTATATTTAGTGCTGCCAGATTGCAGGGAACGCTCTTTTTGCCTCAGTATGGTTAGAATTACTGTTGACAAAGTTTTAATTTAAAATTTTAAGGATTTAAATGGAAGAATATAGGTCACTGAATTTTCATTCACTGTGTAAGTAAGACTACTGACAGAAAGCAAGCTTTGTTAGTGAGGGTCCAATTTTGGCCCTGGAGTCCATCTTTTCTGTAGTAGTTGGGAATTGAGTATGTGTTAGTGAGAATAATTCGGCTCTCAGTCAGTCAATCAGTGGACTGAACACGCACAGTTAGAAACCTGCCTGGCACAGAACAGAAGCTCAGTTCAGAAAATACTAAATGCATTTGTTAGACAGACTAGAGTCCACACAAATCATATATTACAATCACAAGCTGGAAGGGATCCGATCTTTCCTAGCAGGTTGTAGATTTAGATAGATTTGTAATAGTCCAAAAATATACTACGCAGCTTCAAAGTCTAATTCTACACTTTTCAACCAGTTTCTTAAAGGTAAAAAAAAAAGTAAACATTTGTAGAGCTCACTGCATGTAAAAAATGTTTTACAGGGCCTTCCCATTACCAGAAAAACTTGGGAAATTATAGTAGGTTTCTAATTTGAATGCTGTATCTTAAAACAACTAATTTAAAAGTATATGGTATGTAGCCTATTAAAAATCAAGGCCACATTTTTGAACAAAATTTTAAAAGTATATTTTTTCATAAATCTGAAAGAGTAGAATAGATTTCAAATCAAGTCTAGGAATAAAGATGAAGCATAAGCTTCGTGCAAAAGATAGCATAACTATAGAAAGTCTCTACCTTTCCACATAATGTAGGAATATGTGGGGGCATCATCAGGTTTGTACTGTTTGGTGTCCTATTTGTCCTCAAGGACCTCTTCCAGCTCTAGAATCAGCACGTTCCTCCACCAAATGATGAATGTGATGGATAATGTTTACATGTTTGGCACATATTCATGCTCATTCCCTGAATTTTGTGTAGCCCCAAAATATTGTGGAAATAAAAAAAAATGTTACAGAATGTGGGGAAAATATGCATTAGGAGAATAAGGGACTAGACTTTATAATAACACATTTCACAGGCATGTAAATAACTAATACATCATACACTGGTAAGTATAAGCATCAAAAGCTGTGAAAACAAAGAAGCCAGAAATCATGTGCGAATATGAACTTGCTTGATACACTCATTCCCCTTTCTAGCACTTAAAATTTGTCAGGATCCAAGAGAGTGAAAAGAAGATAGCACTTAATCTGTTCTAATTCATAATTTTTTTAGAAAGTAAATCATTTGCAAACCTTGAATGCAAGGTGTGTTATATGGCAAAGTTGACAAACACTTTAGAGGATTTCACCCAATTTCTTTTGTAAACCAGGCCAGAAGGTATGATTCTCAAAAAGAGCCAAATACATTTGCCTCAACATAAAATAAGACTGATTAAATTTGAAACTCTTCATTTATTTTGTAGAGCAGAAATTTTAAGTTCCTTATTGCTGTTCAAAATTGAGTGCTTAAACCTTATTTATTATTGATGCACATATATAGGTATGCTAGAATAATATATATGTGTGTAATACTATGTGTTATTCATTAAAAATTAATTGGTTACTATAGGATAGAAATAATTTAAAATTTCAAATATACACTCTCCTAGCATATTCAGAAAGTAGGATTCTATATCCTTGCAGCTTGGTCATGAGGTGCTCTCTGTACAAGTGCCTGCTCCTCAGAACACCAGAGAGACATCTCTGGACTTCAAACCTCCAAATCTGACTTTATAAGGCTGACTTTGGAGAGATTTCCAAACATACAAAGGGCAAGGAAGGGATTGGATCCTATTAGGATTTTATTGTGATTTTATTTCTAATAGTAGAACAGAAGAATCCTTTATGAGCAGAAATAAACTATCTTCAAAGCAAACTGCTTTCTTAGAGAAGCTCCTAGAGCCATATGTAAGGAAAGAGATAGTAAGTAGGAAGAGAAAACCAGGGAAATTTAACCTAAGAAAGAAATAGAGACAATTAAAAATACACAAGTATCAATCATCAAACAGTACTTAGCTAGTTTTCTGCACATTTTTTTTCTTCTGCTTCTAAGAATTATTTACCATATGAAAGTATTTTGGCAGGCAAAATGTATATCATAGTTCAGTATGAACACAGTTCATTTGAAAAACACAAAATGTATATCATAGTTCAGTATGAACATAGTTCATTTGAAAAGCACATATGTATATATAAGGCAAATCGAAAAGTATCATAACTTCCTGAAGACAGAGTGAATTTTCTGTTTATTCCTAATTTTTAGTTTTTTAAAATACTTTCTCTGCCTGCACTCAGTCATTTTCAATGAAAGCCAAGTCACTTTCAGGCACTTGGCGTACACTGCACACAGAGGCACGGAGGCTGGATCAGCCACGTCAACTCAACACAATTGTTTGAAAAGTTGAAAAGTTCAAAGTATTTATTTAATGTCATGCAGTTAAACCCAAGGAAAGAAACACATATGACAGATAAATTCTAGGTGATTGAGTCTTACAAGCCCAAGGGAGTGTTTTAGGATAAGAGTGAAAATTAACAGTTTAATATTTAAGTTAAAAGTAAGTTTGATTTACTTAATTAGGAAATTAGATGAATAAAACAGTCTTTTTGCCTAAGGAGAAAGTTCCATTTAATATCTATCCTACAGTGAAACTATCAGGGGAAATTGTCTGGTTCTTTGCCTCCCAAAAATATGAAATGGAAGGAATATTAACCCCCGATTTTATAGCTAATAAGATGAATGTGTGGGATCTGATGAGCTTGGGAAGGTTGGCACCTTCCACCTTGAGAACAGTGTCCATTTTGTACCAAGGAAATCCACTGGTTTTCTACGCTCTAGCAGGTCATTCACTGACAGATCCAGTTCTTACCTATATATTGAGAGAGAAGTTGAACTACACCAGTATTTTTCAAACTTCTGGTCATCGTGTTAAGTGATAAAATTAATCTACTGAGAGTCCAACAAGCACTTTAAATGCAAAATAGATTTCTCACTGCTGGACAAAGAAGTTTTAAAGCCCATAAATGCAATACCATACAGTTATACAGTTTGAACACTTTTCTACTTATTTCCAAATGACTAGGTCCAAGGAGTCCATCTTCAACACTTACTTAAAACAAATGCAGAAAATTTGAGACAAAATCAGAAGGGAATCCTAGCAAGCTGACGGACTAGCTAAAATGTAAAACTACTTCTTCTTAAGTCCCACCTCTAGCTTCTTCAAAGGTAGAAAATGTGTCTAGAGATTAAGTGAATGTTGGATTCAAGAAACTACAAGCTTTTAGTATACTGTGAATCCTTGAATGAGGATGCTTTAAAACCTATTGGGTAGGGGCTCACTTTGCTGAGTTGTAATGAGAAGGCTGGATCTGTGATGAGGAATATAAAAGGTTTTAAGCTGGAGGAATAAAAGGCCTAAGATACAGTGGTGTAAGATTCAAAATGTACCACAGAATTAGAAAAATTCATTCAAAGGAAGCAGGGTTCTTTGGAAAAATGGATGATCCCATGTCTCTAGCATAAAGTGCACAAGAAGAGCCTGGTGTATCTTGATATAATGAGTCCATGTCAGAATGAAACAGGAATCAACCTGAAGAAGCTTCCACTACCAAAAACAGGGAAATTTGAGTATCAATTTTAAAAAAATTGCAATGGATTACTGAGTTTAAAATGCTAATTAAACAACAACAGTTCCTCATTGATTACCTTTATGAGATGATGCAAAATCACTCAATATTTTAAAAACTGGAAAATAAATGAAAAAAATGTATGTACTATACCTGCCTTTCCTAAATAAATTGAACTCGGGTTAACTGGCAAGTTGGTATTTATCCAAGGAAGTCCAGCTAAGAGATGAAAAGGGAAAGACCTTCTGGAGAGGCTTAACTCTGTCAATGTTAGTGGATACAAGAATGTGACTGTAATCAGTGATAAACGTACAATATAATGAATTATTTTAATGTTGAATTTATATTGTGTTTTGAGTGTTACTCTCACTTTCTAAAAAGGGAAGTTGCGAGATGTTTGTTTTGTTTTTATTGTTGTTTTTCTTCAAAATAAATCATATGTTAAGTGTCTTAAGTAGGCTAATTAACTAGTAAGTAGTGAAGTAGATTTACTCCAACATCAGCTGGTGAGGACAAAATTATCTTAAAGAGCAGGTAAACCCGTAAGAGAGTACTTGGGAGTAGAAGATACGGTTTGATACTTTAAAAGAAAGGGATGCAGCTCTAAAACTTTTTCTCCCCTTTTGCTCCTACTTTTCATTATATCTCAGAAAATGAGGAACACTAAAGCTAAAGAGAATGGATTAGGTAGAACACAAAGCCACACTGAAGAGGGACCTGATTTTGACCTCTCAGAGAACATTCTTGGAGAGGTTCTCTCAGGAGAAGAAAGTTAATGGGGCTGGGTGCAGTGGTTCATGCCTGTAATCCCAGCACTTTGGGAGGCCAAGGTGTGCAAATCACTTGAGGTCAGGAGTTTGAGATCAACTTGGTCAACATGGTGAAACCCTGTCTCTACTAAAAATACAAAAATAAATAAATAAATAAATAAATAGCTGGTGGTGGTGGTACCTGGTTGTAATCCCAGCTACTAGGGAGGCTGAGACAAGAGAATCACTGGAACCCAGGAGGTAAAGGTCGCTGTGAGCCAAGATCACACAACTGTACTCCAGCTTGGGCAACAGAGTGAGACTCCATCTCAAAAATGAAAAAAAAAAAAAAAGTTAATGGGCAAGTGAGGGTGAATGATGACACTGAGGCCTAAGAACTTCTGAGTGCAGGGTTAAGAAAGGAATTTAAGACAGCAATTGCTTACATTTCTGGGAATGGTACAATTAAAGCTACTATGAAAGTATCTCATTTAATGTTGTCTTAAATTGCTTTAAAATCACTACTTAAAAGAAGAAATAAGTCTTAAAAGAAGAGAAATTTGAGAAGTCATCTGCATCTGCAATGGTGGATGTTAGTTTCTGTTTTGCAAATTAATCAAAACCTGTCAGGCCTCAACTTCCTCATCTATTGAAAACAGGTAATACTACTTCTCTCATAATTAATTGTAATAATTTTATAAGAGGATTAAGAAAAAATCTTAACTCCTGAAGAATTGTATACACTTTTGAAATCAATTTAGGAAGGTATTTGTTGAATACATCAACATACTCAATATCAACGACAGTCTTCCCCTTTCTGCTACAGAACACTTAATCATGGCATGCAACTTATATTTGGTATCAGCATGGTAAAGTTATAGTGAATAAGTAAATTCAACCTATTAAGTTCTAGAAGAATATAATTAGATCTCATGGGGTAGCTGCTTTACGACACTGTTTTTTCATATGCAGATTAACAAATATGGCTGTCTGGATTTAGTTATATTTTTAAGGCTCTGACATCTGGAAAAATCCTGCTGGAAAAAAAAAGTGTCACTAATAATAAATACAAACATATCACTGACCTCTGAGTGATTATGCAAGACACTGACTTAATATTGAATCTACACTATACTGTTACAAATTATGTAAACCTGAAGCCCTCCAGGTCTCAGTTTCCATGTCTGGAAGCTTGAATATTAATAGTACCTACCTAAAGTAAAATATTAAGGAAATTAAATGAATAATGCCCACAAAAAGCATCAAATAAATTTTAGCTATTCTATCTTTATTATTATTGTTATAAACATTTGTATTTGACTTATTTCTAATTTAACTGGATATTTGATTAGTAGTGATAACCCAAAGTAATATTTCCTTTTACATATTTTATGTTATTGGAAGTTGTTACTATGGGAATGCTGCATAAGACAGGAAAAGTCACAATAAAAATTGGAACTTACCCTGAATTTTCAACTAGAATATTTTCATAAAGTTTCTTCAAAAATTTTTCCATGTTTGCATGTAATCACTTTGGATGATTTCTGTTCTTTCTTTAAAAAAACCCAACGCATAAAAAGCATCCATTGAGACACCCGTTCTTGCTCTGAGCCTTTCCAAAGGTTGTACTACCTCAAATGCCCTTCCTTCTCCTCTCTGTTCTCCCATGTCTCCCCTTCCACAAATCCTTCTCCAGATATTGCAGTCTATGATGATTCTGTCCTCTCTTTGAGCCTCAACATCTCATAGGTAGAAAAATTTACATGGCTACATCTTCTTTCTCAACGGAAGAGTACCTCTCATCCATCTCTGTATTTCCCCAGCACCCTGCCAGCAGCATTTATACACACAGTAAAGAATGAAACAAATATAATAAAACCAGTGTAGAATGAACCCCAGGATTAGAAAGGAATTTAGAGATCATATAGGCTGATTCCCTATCAAATGTTCCCTCTTTCCATATCCTACCTCAGACATTATCTCTGCTTTAATAGTTCTTGTAATAGAGAACTCACTACCACTTGATATCTATTTTTAAGAGGTTTTAAACATTAGGAAATCATTTCTTGTTTGGGATACTGGAAGTCTAGCATTATTGCAATTATCTTGGTGTTCATTCCAGCTCAATTTAGAACTAACCATCACTGATATAATACTGATAATGGTCAATAATTTTATATATATATACACACACACACACACCCCATTGCATAGTACATGGAAAACAATGCTTAGCCTGCATATCCAAGGGTACTATGTAATGAGGGTTAAAGATAGGAACTTTGTGAAAAATGACTCTTTTTTTTTTTTTAGATGGAGTTTCACTCTTGTTACCCAGGCTGGAGTGCAGTGGCACGATCTCGGCTCACTACACCCTCCACCTCCTGGGTTCAAGCAATTCTCCTGCCTCAGCCTCCTGAGTA
Organism: Callithrix jacchus; assembly: GCF_049354715.1. Classification (NCBI taxonomy): domain Eukaryota; kingdom Metazoa; phylum Chordata; class Mammalia; order Primates; family Cebidae; genus Callithrix; species Callithrix jacchus. Next base: position 102,108,967 of record NC_133503.1, on the reverse strand, counting down.
TTTCAGATTACAGGCACACGCCACCATGTCCAGCTAATTTTTTGTATTTTTAGTAGAGACAGGGTTTCACCATGTTGACCAAGATGGTCTCTATCTCTTGACCTCGTGATCCACCCACCTCGGCCTCCCAAAGTGCTGGGATTACAGGCGTGAGCCACTGGGCCCGGCCGAAAAATGACTCTTAATATGATTTGGGACATATTTCCTATACCTATAGAAGACTGCTTCACAAGACTAATGTTAAACATAGCTACTTAAAATTAGACAATATACTTCAGAAATGCTAACAGAAACTGAGGAAAGGAAAGATAAAAAGTTAGTATTTCAGTTAAAAGTCAAATATACAAATTTATTATTTGGCTATAAAAACTAATTTGGAACAATAACATGTATGTACTTTGAGGGGTAAGAAAGTTAAGTGGTTAGCACACAAAAACAGATTCATGTATCTTTTAAATGAAGGTCAAAATGTTTCTTAATTTTAAAAATCTATGAAATATGAAGCTAGAGTTAATCTTTGAATTGCTTGTGGTGGTATTTTGTTGAAAGAATGTTTTAAGAAGTCCCTCTCAATAGATTTGACATTTGTAGTCTATTCTAGCAAGACACAGTGATAAGAGATGTCACTGCTCAGTGTTTTATTTCAAGGTTGCTTAGCTGCAGTCTTGGGATGACCTAGGAAATAGGAAAGAATATCAACAACTTCTTTGCTGTTGAGCAAAGAAGAAAGTATTTAGAAAAGCTAAATAATTAAATACCAAATTTTGGGTAAAAAATCATTTCCATTATGTATTAGTCTGCTTTCACGCTGCTGATAAAGACATACCCAAGACTAGGTAATTTATAAAGAAAAAGAGGTTTAATAAACTCACAGTTCCACGTGGCTGGGGAGGCCTCACAATCATGGTGGAAGGTAAAAGGCACATCTTACATGGCAGCAGGCAAGAGAGAATGAAAGCCAAGCAAACTTGGGAAACCCCTATAAAACCATCAGATCTTGTGAGACTTATTCACTACCATGGGAACAGTATGGAGGAAATCACCATTACGATTCAATTATCTCCCATTGGGTCCCTCCCACAACATATGGCAATTATGGGAGCTACAATTCAAGATGAGATTTAGGTGGGAACACAGCCAAACCATATTACATTTCTAAGCAAAAGAACATAACACCCACTAAATGTAACAGTAAGAACATAAATCTGGTAATGGGGAACCCCAGGAAACCAGGAATAAAATAAAACTTAGAAATGGAGAGGATAAAATTTAGAAATGGAGAGGAATAACTTTTGAGATGAAAATATAAACAAGGAAAATTTGCAAGAATAGATTTAGCAGTTTAGTACTATTTTGTTAGAAACAATAAAAGTTATCTATATTTAAATAATAGAATGGAAAAAAGTATGAATAATCAAAAGTAAACATTAGGACATTCTTTTTGACTTACAAATGTATTTTCTAAAGTTCTTCTCTGTCACTACAAATATTAGAGTTATTCCTAATGACAAAAGAAATATTCCTCTTGACAAAAGGAGTGGAATCTTACCTAGCAGTCTTGGAGCAGTTTAAAATACTATTTGAAAACAAAGCAAAACATAAAATGTAAAAACAAGGAATTTCACTTAAAATGGGAGATCATGTGATGCATACCTAATAATATGAAAAATAAAATGACATAATAAAGAGCAAAATTATTTTTCGTATAGAGTTTTCTTTTTGTTTTTCTTGAATAATTTATCAGTGTTAGTCTGGCAACAAAAGAGAAGCATTCTTGATACTGGGGTTAATCAGAATGCTTGTTGGGGTTTCTTTTGTTTCATGAGTGTATTTACTTTGATAATGTATTCCAGATCCTAATTTGGGTTAACTAACAGCTTAAAAGGGTTCTTATCCCAAGGAGAGGAAGGGAAGTACAACCTTTTAATCTTTCAATAGTATCAGAAGGTAAACAAGGCTGGGGTGAGGCATGGGTTACACCAAAATAATGACTAATGTCACTAGGCTACTCCCTGCCATTTTTCTTTTCTGGAAAAGAAGATGTATTACTTTTTTTTTTTTAATAAGTAGGCTAGAAGACAGAATCCTGTCTTCTGGATTCTACCGGAATTATCCCTTCGGGAATGTAGAAACTAAATATCTGAATCTAGCACATGGCCCAGCACAAAAAAGTCAATATTTTTTGACAGAATATTACTTTTGACAGAATGAATTATTTTTTATCATGTCTGACATATGGCAGCCCAACTAAAATAACTTCTCCAATCATAATCATGTACAACGTGACCTTCTTGACTTGGAAGACCTTTTGCCCAGAGCAATTCAAAAGTTTTGTCAAGTCACATGACTATGTTAAAAAGTCCCAGGTTAGTACTGTGATCAAGAATACTGGGTGGCTAAAGACAGCCCCAGGAGAGCAGTCCACAGGTCTGTGGAAACTACAGAGAAGCATGTGGAATGGTATTTAGTGAGGCTGTGGGTTGTCAGTGACCTTGTATGCCCCCAAAGAACAATGTCAATATTTGAGTGTTTCCAGTCCTCTTTAATTAAGATTATTTTACTACTTAAAAATGGAAATGAAAAATATCTCAAGAGTGTATTTCTAGGGCCCACCGGAGGGCTAAAGTAAAAAAAAAATGTGATAACCAGAAAGAAACCTGGGTCCCTTTTACAACTGCCCCCGGACACAAGGGTCACAATGGTAAAATTCACTGTGGAGACACTAATGGAGATAAGCACTTTATTCATCCATCTCATTTATTATACCATATGAAGTGCTGTTCAGCCCGAGAGAAAGACCACACCTCCCTAGGCCTGAGTGATACAAGCTGATTTCTGCTTCATGTCTTTCTCTTAATCCCAAGGATACACTTTTCTGAAGGAAGTAAATTTTCAAAAGAAAAGTGAGCCAAAAAGTATGGTGGGAAGTATTCACTGACAAATTGTTCCAGGAACAAAGAAAAGCGCAAAGGGAGCAATGAGAAAATTATCCACATAAAATGAAAGTAGCTTAAAGAAGAGATAGCTGAGAAATCTAAGAGGAAGCCAAATGAAAGGTTTTAAACTTTTTGCTGTATCTTTTTCTATTCTCTATCAAAAATCATATTTAGATAGCTTAGCTCTGGACATCAAGTAGGCAGGTATAGACTAATGTAGGTAAAATTGCTAAATAATGATTTTCCATAAACAGAAAAGCTGCATTTGGAAGAGGAGAAGGGCTAATTCTTCTTCAAAGGGAGACAGAACGAAGATTCTGTTGTGATAAGAACTGCCAATTAGTGAGTGTCAACTATGTCACCAGGCACTACACGCGTGTTTTATATTGATTTTCATTAAAGTTTGTGGCACGTATCATCATGTGGATTAACAGATGGCAAAAGTAGGAAGTTATGTAACTTGCTTTAGGTTACAAAGAAAAGAAGTGGCAAAGCTGGAATTTTAACCAAACTCTCTAAGTTTAGTATTTTTTTCCACACTGCCATTTATATACATTTATTCAGTGATACAGGAATGACAACATTATATTTCTCTTCAGGGAGCAATTTCCTAAGACCTGTATTTTCTATTTAGTGGTTTCTGGATTATTGATTTGTTTATAATTGCTACCCCTTTCCATAAAGATCTGTGCTCAATTTGGAGAGTAAGAAGCCTATTAGCATGATTGTTTTCTTTATGACAACTATATCATATATCAATTAAAATAAATGTAATTCTGTAATAGCCTGGCCGGGCATTACTAAGTATTATGATACTACATTTAACACGTGTGAGAATCTTGACAAAAATTACAAATGATATGCCAGGTGAGGGGCTATTTCTGAACCAATAAAGCCTGTAAAAACAATAAAAATAAAAAGATTTCAGCATACTGTACTAAAAGAATATACATACCCACCACCATAGAAAGAGGAGGCCAAACAGACTCACCAGCTTGAACACAAGTAAAGCAATAGGAAGCAGAATCATGGAGTGGTCTCTTAAAGGATGAAATTCCCCCTGTATCAGATGTAAATCAAATTTCACAATTTCTAAATAGCTTCAATAATCAACAAGTCCTATAGAATATGTTTCTACTTATTCAGCTAAAGAAGGAAAAGGGAATCTCTTTTTCATTCTTAGAATTTGTAATAATAGGGTAGGGGGAACACAGTCTCTCCAGCAGAGCAGTTACCTGCAATAACACACTGTATCTCTGGTTACAATGAATAATCTTTTTGCTGCCTTTTTGAACAAAAATTACCCACATAGCATTGGCATTATAGTGGGGGGGAAGATGAGATGAGCTGAGCTTTCAATAATTTAATTGTATCATCAGATAGAAAATGTACTACAATCTCATAACCTATCAACCTTTCCCTCTATTCCTCAATTGTGCCCCAACATTTTGGAGAACTGAATCAACAAATGTAAAGACTTTCACCATGAACCTTTTGAATACTTGAAATCCTAGTGAAAAGGAAGATAAGACATGGCAGAGAGCTTGAGAGCCAGAGTGACTGAGGTCCAAGAAAAAGCATGATCAATTTCTTATCACCATGGAGAGGAAAGTCCACAAAAGTTTCATTTCCGATTCTGGTCAAACTGACAAGATCTGTTGTCAACTTTGGCTGACATTATCTTCATCTAGGCAAGTTTTACAAAACCACTGGTTGGGACCCACCTCAAGGAAATTCTAATTTGACTAGTTTTAGGTAAGGCTTGTACATCAATGTGTTTTAGAAACTCTTTAGGTAGTCTAATGTGCCCACAGGGTTGAGAAACACTGAACTAAAATAATTAAGAGACACAAATAAATGTAAACTGTACTGGTATGGTTTTAACGCAAACCTCTTCCAATTAAGAAAGGGGGCAGAATTCTGAATGACTCTTGTTTTTAATCCCACTCCTGTAGAAGAACAACATTTACTAGCAGTGTACACTGTGCTACTCATGAGATTAGGTAGCAGATACATAGAGAAGCATGAAGTCAGATATTAATTCCTCATTTTGCAACTGAGGAAACGGAGCATCCTGTATGGGAAGAAACTTCCCTAAGGTCAAATTACAGAGACAGAACTTGATTCAAGATGTGTCTTAACTCCAGAGCCTTTTCTCTTCTCCATATCTTCTGAAACATTTCTTTTTGTTATTGATAACTTTATTAAGCTAGTAGGTACTAGGCACTGCCTTTGTTATGACACGAAGTATCTCTATGCCTTCAGAACAAAGTGTGTCTTTAGCAAAATTTTACACTGCAGAACTCAGAAGAGTTCATTATAAGGGATTTAATCCATAGCTCCCGGCTATTAGCTACCTGACAATTGGCAGTTAAAAAGGGAGAAGTATATAAAAAGACTGGAGGAGCAAGTAGTGACAAGTTTCAAGTGAATGAATGAATCTATTAGTTAATTAACAAATCTACATGTGTATATATACAATATACATATACAATACACACACAGACACACACCTACTCTCTCTCACTCCCTCTCACAGACACACACACACACACACACACACACACACTCAGTATAGCCTGTGTTGGTCAGGGAGAATCCTTTAGGGCCTGGATAATGCAAGACATAGAAGATTGAGAGAGTTAACCATGTCTAAATAGCAATATAATTGCCAAACCAGAAAACAAACTACAAGTAAAGAAAAATATTTTAAAACACAGTCCAGCTCTGTGAGGGAAAGGGCGTCCGCCATTACTGAGGCAGTCCACCATTACTGATGCACTACCAAGGCAATCTGCCATTACAAACACAGTCTGCCATTACAGAGACAGTCTGCCATTACTGAGGCAGACCACCATTACCAAGGCAGTTCTAACTATACCTCTATAAACAAAACCAAAAGGAAGTTCATACAGCAGATGGGGAGAGCCCACAGCAGCTCAGCAATGCCTCTGCTGGCAGACTGTGACTAGGCTACCTCCTTGCTGGGCAGAAGATTTCTGAAAAAAGGCAGCAGCATATCAGAAACTTATAAACAAATCCCTACCTTCCCAGGACAGAGCACCTGGGAAAAAAAGGCGCTTATGAGTTCCACTGCAGCAGACTTAAATGTACCTGCCCAGTAGCACTGAACAGAATAACGGAGCTCACAGCTCAGCACTTGAGCTCCTATAAAGCACAGACTGTCTCCTCAAGCAGCTCCCCGAACCCCATATATTGAAAGAGACATGTCATAAAGGAGAGCTCAGGCTGACATCTGACAGGTATCCTTCTGGAACAAAGATAACAGAAGATGAAACTGGCAGAAACCCTTACTGTTCTGCAACCGCTGCAGGTGATCCCCAGGCAAGCAGGGTCTGGAGTGGACCTCCAGCAGTTCTACAGCAAAGATGCCTGACTGTTAAAAGGAAAACTAAAAAACAGAAAGAAACTTCACTATCAACAAAAAGGACATCCACTCAGATACCCCATCCGAAAGACACCAACTACAAAGATCACAGGTAGATAAATCCACTAAGATGGGAAAAAACCAGCACAATGAAAAACAATGAAAACACCAAAAACCAGAAAGCCTCTCCTCCTCTAAGGGATCATAACTCCTCATCAGCAAGGGAACAAGGCAGGATAGAGAATGAGTCTGATCAATTGACAGAAACAGGCTTCAGAAAGTGGGTAATAACAAACTTCTCTGAGCTAAAAGAACATATTGTAACCCAATGCAAAGAAACTAAGAACCTTGAAAAAAAGGTCTGATGAAATGCTAATGAGAATAAACAGCTTAGAGAAGAATATAAATGAATTGATGGAGCTGAAAAACACAACAAAAGAACTTCACGAAGCATACACAAGTTTCAATAGCTGAATTGACCAAGCAGAATAAAGGATATCAGAGATCAACTCATTGAAATAAAATGAGAAGGCAAGATTAGAGAAAAAAAAGTAAAAAGAAATGAACAAAGCTTCCAAGAAATATGGGATTATGTGATAAGACCCAATCTGCGTTTGATAGGTGTACCTGAATGCGATGCAGAGAATGAATCCAAGCTGGAAAACATTCTTCAGGATATTATCGAGGAGAACTTCCCCAACCTAGCAAGGCAGGCCAATATTCAAGTCCAAGAAATACACAGAACACCACAAAGATATTCCTCAAGAAGAGCAACCCCAAATCACATATTTATCAGATTCACCAGGGTTGAAATGAAGGAAAAAATGTGACGGGCAGCAAGAGAGAAAGGATAGGTTACCCACAAAGGGAATCCCATCACACTCACAGGGGATCTCTCAGCAGAAACCCTACAAGCCAGAAGAGACTGGGGACCAATATTCAATATCCTTAAAGAAAAGAACTTTCAACCCAGAGTTTCATATCCAGCCAAACTAAGCTTCATTAGCAAAGGATAAATAAAATCCTTTATAAACAAGCAATTGCTCAGAGATGTCATCACCACCAGACCTGCTTTACAAGAGATCCTCAAAGAAGCACTAAAAATAGAAAGGAACAACCAGTACCAGCTACTCCAAAAATGTACCAAATGGTAAAGACCATTGACACAATAAAGAAACTGCATCAATTAATGGGCAAAACAACCAGCTAGCATCAAAATGGCAGGATCAAATTCATACATAACAATATTAACCTTAAATGTAAATAGGCTAAATGCCCCAATCAAAAGACACAGACTGGCAAATTGGCTAAAAAGTCAAAACCCATTGGTGGCTATATCCAGGAAACCCAGCTCACATGCAAGGACACACAAGGGCTCAAAAATCAAGGGATGCAGGAAGATTTACCAAGCAAATGGAGAGCAAAAAAAGCAGGAGTTGCAATCCTAGTCTCTAATAAAATAGACTTTAAAACAACAAAGATTAAAAGAGACAAAGAGCATTACATAATGGTAAAAGGATCAATGCAACAAGAGCTAATGATCCTAATACAAACACACCCAACACAGGAGCACCCAGATACAAAAAGCAAGTTCTAAACGACCTAAAAAGAGACTTAGACTCCCACACAATAACACTGGGAGACTTTAACACTCCACTGTCAATATTAGACAGATCGACAAGACAGAAAATTAACAAGGATATCCAGGGCTTGAACTCAGACCTGGACCACAGCAAACCTAATAGACATTTACAGAACTCTCCACCCCAAATCCACAGAATATACATTCTTCTCAGTACCACATCACACCTACTCTAAAATTGACCACATAATTGGAAGTAAATCACTCCTCAGCAAATGCAAAAGAATGGAAATCATAACAAATAGTCTCTCAGACCACAGTGCAATCAAACTAGAACTCAGGATTAAGAAACTAACTCAGAACCACACGATTTCATGGAAACTGAACAACTGGCTCTTGAATGTTAACTGGATAAACAATCAAATGAAGGCAGATATAAAGATGTTCTTCGAAACCAATGAGAACGAAGATACAATGTACCAGAATCTCTGGGACACATTTAAAGCAGTGTTTAGAGGAAAATTTATGGCAATTAATGCCCACATGAGAAGCAAGGAAACATCTAAAATCGACACCCTATGACCAAAATTGAAAGAGCTAGAGGAGCAAGATTTTAAAAACTCAAAAGCTAGCAGAAGACAAGAAATAACTAAGATCAGAGCAGAACTGAAGGAGATAGAGACACAAAAAACTTTCAAAAAAATTAATAAACCCAGGAGCTGGTTTTTTGAAAGGATCAACAAAATAGACCACTAGCCAGATTAATAAAAGAGAAAAGAGAGAATAATCAAATAGATGCAATAAAAAACAATAAAGGGAATATCATCACAGATTCCACAGATATGCAAACTACCATCAGAGATTACCACAAACAACTCTATACCTATAAATAAGTAAACATGGAAGAAATGGATAAATTCATGGACACTTGCACCCTCCCAAGCCTAAACCAGGAAGAAGTCAAAATCCTGAATAGACCAATAACAAGGGCTGAAGTTGAGGCAGCAATTAATAGCCTACCAACCAAAGAAAGCCCAGGTCCAGATGGGTCCACAGCTGAATTCTTCCAGCTATACAAAGAGGAGCTGGTACCACTCCTTCTGACATTATTCCAAACTATACAAAAAGAGAGAATCCTTCCCAAATCATTTTATGAGACCAATCATCCTGATACCAAAACCCAGCAGAGACTCAACAAAAAAAGAAAACTTCAGGCCAATACATAGATGCAAAAATCTTCAATAAAATACTGGCAAGTCGATTGCAACAGCACATCAAAAAGCTTATCCATCACGATCAAGTAGGCTTCATCCCCAGAATGCACGGCTGGTTCAACATATGCAGGTTTATAAACATACTTCACCGCATGAACAGAACCAAAGACAAAAGCCACATGATTATCTCAATTGATGCAGAGAAGGCCTTTGACAAATTTCAACAGCCTTTATGCTAAAAACTCTGAATAAACTAGGTATCCTTATGACAAACCCACAGCCAATACCATACTGAATGGGTAAAAACTGGAAGCATTCCCTTTGAAATCTGGCACTAGACAAGGACGCCCTCTCTCACCACTCCTATTCAATATAGTATCGGAAATTCTAGCCAGAGCAATCAGGCAAAAAAAAGAAATAAAGGGTATTCAATTAGGAAAGGAGGAAGTCAAATTGTCTCCATTTGCAGACGACATGATTGTATATTTAGAAGACCCCATTATCTCAGCCCCAAATCTCCTGAAACTGCTAAGAAACTTCAGCAAAGTCTCAGGATACAAAAATCAATGTGCAAAAATCACAAGCATTCCTATACACCAATAAAAAAAGAGAGCCAAATCAAGAATGAACTGCCATTCATAATTGCTACAAAGAAAATAAAATACCTAGGAATACAACTAATGAGGAATGTAAAGAACCTCTTCAAGGAGAACTACAAACCACTGCTCAACAAAATAAGAGAGGGCACAAACAGATGGAAAAACATTCCATGCTCATGGTTAGGAAGAATCAATATTGTGAAAATGGCCATACTGCCCAAAGTAATTTATAGATTCAATGATATCCCCATCAAGCTACCTATGATCCTCTTCACAGAATTGGAAAAAACTACCTTAAACTTCATGTGGAACGAAAAGAGAGAGTGCATAGCCAAGTCAATTCTAAGCAAAAAGAACACAGCAGGAGGCATCACACTACCAGACTTCAAACTATACTACAAGGCTACAGTAATTAAAACAGAGATATAGACCAATGGAACAGACCAGAGGCATCGGAGGCAACACCACACATCTACAACCATCTGATCTTTGTCAAACCTGACAAAAACAAGCAATGGGGAAAGGATTCCCTGTTTAATAAATGGTGTTGGGAAAACCGGCTAGCCATGTGCAGAAAGCAGAAACTGGACCCTTTCCTGACACCTTACACTAAAATTAACTCCAGATGGATTAACGAGTTAAACATAAGACCTAACACTATAAAAACCCTAGGAGAAAACCTAGGCAAAACCATTCAGGACATAGGCACAGGCAAGGACTTCATGACTAAAACACCAAAAGCATTGGCAACCAAAGCCAAAATAGACAAATGGGAACTAATTAAAATCCAGAGCTTCTGCACAGCAAAAGAAACAATCATTAGAGTGAATCAGCAACCTACAGAATGGGAAAAAATTTGTGCAATCTACCCATCTGAAAAAGGGCTAATATCCAGAATCTACAAAGAACTAAAACAGATTTACAAGAAACAAACAAACAAACCCATTCAAAAGTGGGCAAAGGATATGAACAGACACTATTCAAAAGAAGACATATATGGGGCCAACAAACATATGAAAAAATGCTCATCATCACTGGTCATTAGAGAAATGCAAATCAAAACCACACTGAGATACCATCTTATGCCAATTAGAATGGCAATCATTAAAAAATCTGGAGACAACAGATGCTGGTGAGGATGTGGAGAAATAGGAACACTTTTACTCTGCTGGTGGGAGTGTAAATTAGTTCAACCATTGTGGAAGACAGTGTGGCGATTCCTCGAGGATCTAGAAACAGAAATTCCATTTGACCCAGCAATCCTGTTACTGGGTATATATCCAAAGGATTATAAATTTTTCTCTTATAAAGACACATGCACACGTACGTTCATTGTGGCACTGTTTACAATAGCAAAGACGTGGAACCAACCCAAATGCCCATTGATGATTACTGGACAGGGAAAATGTGGCACATATATACCATGGAATACTACGTAGCCATAAAAAAATGATGAGTTTGTATCCTCTATAGAAACGTGGATCAATCTGGAAACCATCATTCTCCGCAAACTGACACAAGAACAGAAAATCAAACACTGCATGTTCTCACTCATAGGTGGGTATTAACCAATGAGAACACATGGACACAGGGAGGGGAGCATCACACAAAAGTCTGTGGGGGGAATCTAGCTGAGGAACGGCATGGGGTAGGGAGTTTGGGAGGGATAACATGGGGAGAAATGCCAGATATAGGTGATGGGTATGAAGGCAGCAAACCACATTGCCATGTATGTACCTATGCAACAATCCTGCATGTTCTGCACATGTACCCCAGAACCTAAAGTGTAATAAAATATATTTATATAAGTCAGAAAAGCTAAAAGAAAACTTTTTCATTCTCTTATAAAGCCTAATATATTTTCCGGTTAAAACCATGTAATTAGATTAAATACACAAATGGTTAAGAAAAATTTTATAAAATTAAACAAAAAACGGAAGGTCTAGGTTATTTTTCTTTATTACTCCAACAATATGACTTCATATTTTTCATAAGTGTAGAAAACAATTTGCTTTTCTCCACTTTAAAAGAATATTAAAAATTAAGATAATTCAACACGTTGCATATAAATGTATACCCTTTACTTCCTGTATTCACAAATGAACATTTCCAATGCTTTTCAGAATTTAAAGCATTAAGAAGTTTGTCATTTAGAATGTCAGCAGATATGCCTTTGACATGATATTGCATTAAGCAAATAAACTCTGTAATAATTTTCTTATTTATATTTATTATACAAATGTCATTGTCCTGAAACTTATTTTCATTGCATACTTCTTTTAGCTGTGTGAGTGTTTGTGTGCACACATACATGTGTGTATGTGTGTGATTGCGTGTGGCAATGAATTCATATGCATATTCATTTTACTATTGTTCTCAGCTCATGAATTTTTTAGTTTCATTTTTTGGTATGGTCAGAATGAGCATAAATGATGATAGACAGTCTCTCTGATATAGTTTTTGATTTCTTTCTAAAAACTTTCAGTGATTTTGTAACTTTTTATTCTTAAAAAGGATTAGGGCAATGGTTCATTACCTACCATAATCTGTGATTTTACAGGACACCAAATACAACTCTTTCAGGTTTTGTCCTTCCTTTGCAATGACCTCCACACACCTGAAACACACACAAAATGTGGTGAGTTATACTAATGCATTTCAAGTCAAATTAGCAAGCGTTTGAATATAACAGGAAGAGGTCAGTATTTGATGAACGCCACAGTTCTCTTCTGTCAACAATCTTCTTTCAAAATGTTTCAGGAAAGGTATTATATTCCCTGCTTTAAAGTGAAGTGCTTTCATACCTAAATGACTTCATTTAAATACATTTATGACTGGTGCGTCTTTTAAAACCAAATAGCTTAGAAAGAGTCCCATAAGAGAAATGTTACACTTGGTAATAAAGGACTAGTAAACATATGCTATTTAATGAATATGTATCATTTACATAATAAAATAATATAAAATAATTATAATAAAACTGTAGAATATAGATAGATGGTCATTAGAGGTAGATGGTTATACACACATGGTTCAATTATTAATGATGGAATCAGGTAACACTGAAATAATAATTTTTGCAAAATTTTATTCCACATAATACAAAAATACATTTGAAAAAGCTATGACTTTAACCAGATTAAAGATGAAAGAAAATATGCACACATAACTTTAAAATCTTTTACTTTAAAATGTTATTCTTAATTTTTAAAATAAATTATAGGTTTAGGCCATTTTAACAATATAGATATAGATATTTAAGACTGTCTTTTCTGGTTTCATTTAAGTTATTATTATTTTTTTAATGGTGTACTCTAATAGTCTTAGTGGAAGTTTTATTACAGAATTGAATAAACTTTAAAAATAATGATTAACAATATTATCCATTTGGTGGCTTAGTTTCATATAACATCAGAAAAATTTGTGCAGTCATACTGACACACAGGCAAATGCACCCTTCAATGCAGTCCCTGTTTCAATCTTTATAAATAACAGTTAAGTAAAGGGTAAAAGCAAAAAGAGGCATTAACCTTTTCTAGGAAGAAAGGATCAAGTAATTTGATACCTGTGTGCATAATCTATCAAAAAATTACTCAGTATCCATCTCTGTCTTTCCTATATTTTATTTGCTGTCTGGCTTATTTGTAGAAATCTTCATAAAATGTCAGGAAATTTTATACAATTTTACTTCACATAATTCATTATTGAAGGTTAAATTAGTTACAGAGAAGACATATTTCTTTTAAAATATTTTTTATGAAATTTCATTTTAATGAAATGATAAACATTTCAAATGTTCTCAGAATAACCAAATAAACATTCTTTTTTTCACTATTAAAAAAAGATATATGAAAAAATGGATAAGCTTTTCCATGTCTAATATAGGAAACTTAAAACAGTAACACAATCCAATTATGATTGATACTGGTTGTCAGGGAAATTTTAAAACTAATTCCACGTAATATGGTTTTAACATAATATTTGAATAAATTCATTAAAAAAGGATAAAAATAGAAATGAAACATTACCAACAATAAGCACATTTTATATGGTTATTTTATATGGTAAAAACTATTTTTACATGCTAAGAGTATTAAATAAAGGCCCAGATGATTGTAGTATCCTAAATCATTAAAAAGTAATCTGACTACTTACTGTCAAATCAAATATACATATCTAATGTCCTCTTCTATTATAAGAAACCTAACAGATCCAATATTTTGCATGGCCACCAAAAGTCATTAATTGTAGTTTGTTCTTATGCTCTATTAAAATAGTTCAAAATGCCTGATTTATATTTGATTATGCTCTAAACAAATGCGACATCCTATTTATCTTCCTTCTACTTGATTTTACAGTAGATATGATATAAGCACATATGAACATTAAAGACATACAGATAACTACAAATAGCAAATGACACAAATTGACTTCACCGTACAAGGCAAGTCAAATGTTAATGCATAGGCAACAAGAACCGACATTTATATAAAATAAGATGATCAGTCACTGGATAAAGACTGTCCTAAAACTGGTAAAAGGTCATGAACATCAGGTTTCCCACTTATTGACAGAGAAAAGTTCAAGAGGTGTAGACAGTCATGAATACATATTATAAAATCATTTGTCATACTCAGGAGGCAATACAGTGGCCAAGAGATAACACATTATTAAGAGTGAACAATGCCTTTCAGACAAAAAAGGGAGAAATATAAGAGAAAAGCAATTTGCTTTTTATAGAGAATCACCTAGGACTTATGCTCTGCTCTTGAAAGTTTAGATACACAAGGTTTCCAAATACTTTTAACTACCCTGATCACAGCCAGTGTGCCAAAAGTCAGGTACAACATAGAACTATTCCTGAAATAAAAATTAATGGAGATAAAACCATGCTCCTTGGAAGACTTCGAGCAAAATATTAATTTTGTATCTGTCATAGATTTCATATGCAAGAAGAGAAACCCCAAGTTCTGTGATTGTGGACAGAAACTTCATATATATTAAAACACAAAATTGAGTGGTTGAAATAAGTAGATAAAGTAGCTGTTGTTTTGAGAACTGAAAATGGAAGTGGTTTGTATTATCCCATTACTACAAATTGGCGGAAATGGAACACCACCTCATGTTCCTGGCTAGTGCCTGAAGTCTTATAATCCATCTATGTAGCGTTTCCCTGGCAGCATGTGGTGACAGCATGTGGAGAGATTGTGTGTGGTGACTGTCCTTTTTGCCTGAAACTTTTAGAGTCCATTCTATAACATATTTACAAGTAGTACATAACACAAGTCTGTGAATATATTTACTTCAAATAATTCCACTGTTTTGCAAAGAATCTTGGCTCAAGTGTATTTAATAACCTTTAGTGTATTAAAATCAGAGCAATTCCCAGTTCACTGTATAGTATGTATGCCAAAACAAACTCATAAATCTTAGTATGGACTATAGATACAGCAAGTTAAGAGGTATTTATAAATTGATACCAATAAAAGAGAGAAATGTGTGCAAAGTGATCATCTTAAAGCGAGAAGGAGAGTGATAGATGTTTACTTCTTCATCATCTTTCTCACTCACAGATATCACATAGAAGAATATTCATTAATCATAGTGATGAATTAATTTGGTCCCTAGGAGCAAGCCATGAATCTCTAAACTCAGAATCTAAAACACAGAATCTAGAATTCAAATTTTTCCTGTTCTTCCCCCAACCCCTTGTCCCATCATTCCTATAGACAAAGCTCAGAATATCATATGGTCAACATTCTCTATATATCAGTAGGTTCAAAAGTTTCCCACTTCATATATGATAACATAAGAAGTTATAAAATTTTAGAAAAGGACTTTCTCCTTACAGAAAGAAACAATGTATAAGATAATTAAGAAAAATTTATAACATGGGAAAATGGCATAGTGGATAAATGCTGAAGAACATAAAATACTTTTAAAGTACCTTATGGAAGTCAAGCACAATTAAGACTACTAAACCCTAAGGAGAGATCTGTCTTAACAAGAGAGAATAAAGGAATCAAAGACACATTCTAGTCTCCCCTCCAGGGAGACAGAACAATCACGTACATTTTTTGGAGCCATACATCATCATTCTCTACAAGATAAGTTCATATGAAAAAGTTCTCCAAATAAAGTATCTTAGGATCTTTTAAATATACTTTAATTTATTCTGAATTGCCTACCCTCCGTTTATTTTCCTGCTTTTATGTTTTGGCAGGGATCTGAAGAGAATTAAAAAAAAAACATTGCTACCATTGTAAATTCTTGAGTAACAGCTGTTGAGTACATATATATATATATATATATATATATATATATATATATATATATACTCTTTTAGAATATGGAAAAAGGGCCAGAAAACCTGCTCCAAAGTATCCTAAGCATCCAGAGTTATTTTTGATAATAATGTAATTTTATGCTCACTTGCTTTTGATAATGTTCTGAAATGCACCTGAAACATTTGATGAGATATGAAAAGCAACAGAAAGGTTACTTTTGTAAGCTAGATAGAATTTTTTTTAAAGATAAGAAGGCATTACTTATTTTCAGTAGAGGGAAAATCTGTCTCTTTAGCAATAGATTCCTAATCATATGATTTATGTGAAGGGTAAAGGTTAATGAATTAAGCTGTGTAAGCTTCAAAACTATCAAAGAAATTCAAAAGAGCCTTGAATTATGGAAAACAATGGCCCATTCTACATACATACCAAATTTTTATGTTTTTTGTCTCCTACTCAAAAGCTAGAACATGGCATTAGTGACAATTGAAAAGAACTAATGAGGAAATATGACTACATTGCTTGCAATAGGAGTGTCCTAGGAGACCTTGTTACTGTTTGTGATGTGCTTCAAACCCAAAAGAAGCTAATTGGAGCTGCCAGACACTGGTTTGCAAATCTCACTTTAAAGGACAGGCTCAATCACCTCAGAGGTGTGAGAAGAAATGTCCCCATTAGAGATGCATTAGTATGTGTGGCTTGGTGAATTTCTAAATAAAATTTGGAATTTTCTTTCCTAAGTCACTTTTATATTTGAATAATAGATATATCTTTAAGTGAAACACAAATGCAACAAGACAAAAACAATCCCACAGATCTAAAACAATGAACTATGAAGAGTGACATAAAGTAATTGGCAAATAAGTGCAACTGGGAGCTAGGTATGTTTAAGGTTGAATAAATATGTGGATGAAACCTCAAAATTCCTGAAACCAAGAAATCACAAAAGTGATCTATTTGGAGGTTTTAGAAATAGAACCTCAGTTTCATCATTTCTTGAAACTAAAGAAGCCAAGAATCCAACCTATGTTACATAGATTCTAAGTGGGTAGAGGCTTAAGTAGCTACAAGACACACACACACACACACACACACACACACACACACACACACGAAGGGAGTAAAAAATGTTTATGAGATCTAAAGAGAATAACAAGAGAGCAAACAGTCCAATACCATGCTGCAGAAGCTCATCCTGACTAATTCATACATGAGTCATTTAAATGATAGCAGAGGTCACCAAAACACAATTTGGTATCTTACAGAAAAAATAATGATATCTGATTGATTTTTCTAAAGCTCCAAATCAAGTTTCACTGAAGGATAATCCAATCCCAGTGCAGTAAACGAATGAGTACAATTTATAGGTTTAGGTTTACTCTGCTTTCAGAAAATGCACAATATAAAAGATTTCTATGTGCAAAAGGGATAAATTTACAGATAAACTTTTACAAGATGAGTCAATTCAAGAATCTATTAATACATGTGATCGCAGTCAAAAGAGGAAGCAATCAATAATCTATTAATAGTATGTTTCTCTTTAATATATTTGAATACAATGTTACTTATGAGCCTTATATTTATAGTTACTTTTTCTAAGTAATAGTACACCTTAACCTTGCAGAAATAGCATGAAATAGTTTTATTTTTAATCTTGAAGTCAAACACCTGAACATAAATGACAAATACAACATTATTTCTGGAACATGACAGATGGTATCAAGGTGATATGTTAAATGCACTTTGTATTTTACAGTGTACTTATTTGTAAATGCTCTTCTATTAAATCCTATTGACAACAAAATACCAAATATACATCTGAGTCCATTTTTCATGTAAACTTCTGAAAATGTGCTCATAGAAGAAATGTTTACTGCAAGAAAGATTTTTTTGTTTAAGGTTGACTCTCAATTAAAATGCAAGAGCATTTGCTCAAAGCACATTAATATACCACCGGGGTAAAGACTAGGAGTGACATGCAAAATGTCACTAGCTCCACCAGTTAACAACAATTATCTTGGGACACTCATTAAGTTCTCACTACCAAATGTTATTCTCTAGAAAGCCAATATCTGATTAGTGTGGCTGAGATTAATTTAAGCTCTTGCTACTTAAACAGTAGCAAACTGATGCCCATTTTGTCACACTGAGAAGTAATAGAAGGCTACAAAATTAGAATAGTCGTGTTTTGTTGTTTATGTTTTAATGACACACAGCACAAGAGGTAGCCTACAAACTGAAATGTTATTGAAACTTAAGTTCTATGGCTTTGCATCTTTGCCAACAGAGGGTTTTATACCTTTAAGGGAAAGAAGGCAGAGAAGATGTCATTTGCTGATTCTTTCTAGACCACTCTCTCCCTGGGTGTCTGTGACATTAAACAGGTTTTCTAATTAGAGAATAGGATTTAGCACTGAAAAGTAATATAGGAACAAATAATACTTTTCATATATTTAGGAATGGCCATCACAAACTGCTGTTATGAAAATATGTTTTTCTTTATGTATATAGTAAAATATGTTTAAATTTAATTTGAGTGTTTCTTAGAATATTTTTAAAATGTTTTTTAGTTAGAATAAAGACTGCAATATTTTACAATACACAATTTCTTTAGGCTGTGCATTAAGAAAACAAGATGATTAAAGGATTTTCTGAGGGGTGGGTACAGAAATTGAATAACAAACTTGCAAGAAACATGGCTTTGGTTTTAATATTTCAGATATATTGAACCAAAAGTCTTTCTTTTTAATTTTAGCCATTGCTCCATCTTTTTACCATAACTACCCTAAACCTTATGTAAAAAGTGGAGTTAACATTTTCTAAGCATTCCTCAGAATGTGCAAGAAGTAGAAAAAGATGCTAAACTCTTATTTATTGAATTCAAAATATTTTGTTGAGTGTAAACTATGTTTTAGAAATATTAAAAGATATAACTAAAAGCCACATTATTATAAAATGATAAACATAATACTTATAACCTTAATGGATCAAATACCATTTATTTTTTGTGGCTGTAGTTGATATTAATGTTCATACCTAGAAACAGCAAAATCATATTACTATTTCTATAACTACTAAAAATCAACTGAAGGTAAGCATTTCCTTTAGTCCTGTAAAGGAAACATTTCAGAACTAAAGGAAATGCTAGAAAGAAAAGGAAAAAAAAAATTAAAGGCCAGCTTTCCTAATTCACCAGTTTATTCATTCTTCAGTAGAAACACATGTAGTTACTTTGAATAGGGAAATGCTAAGAAACCTCCTCCACCTTTTAAGGTTTTTGAGTTTCCATCAATTCATAATCCATAACTTGAAGGGAATCCAGATACTGTACAATTTGGATATAGTTAAGACTGGTGTTATCTTTATAGCACCAGTGGTGTTCTGGCATATTTTAACACAGAAAGCGGAAGAGAAGACTTTGCCACCCTACACGTAAAAACGATTTACCATGTGGAAACAAAAGCTCAGGACCCTAGAAAAACAGAAATACTAAAACATTTAAAACTACAATCCAGGTTAATGAATTTAATTCTTTAGAGGCCATTCTTTTCCTGAAAAAAAGTCAGACAAAATTCTGCAAGCTCCAAACTGCTGCCCATCACAAATAATAAATATAAACATTAATAGCGAAGCTAGAAATACTGTAAAGAGATTTGTCAGACTTCCAAATAGCTAAAATGAATGCTGTGAAATTTAGGTAAAATATTAAACATATAATTGATGATAATCTCTCTGCCCAGCCTGTTCCCTTTATCCTGCTGTAAGTAAGTGTTGATATGAAAATCTCAATTCAACAGACCATGTATTTTAAGCTCACTTTTAATTTAAAATGGCTGACTAAATTATTTTAGTGGAATATAAAAGCACTCAGAAGATGAGATTTCAGGCATCATTCATGAAAGAGTTAAGCACTTCCTCACCAGAAGACAGCCACAACTCTGCTTTGTAGTGACTAATTGCCTCTTTAACCCCTGTGCTCTGGGAGTTGGCCTGTGCTTCAATACTAGTTTTGTGATACAGCCAAAGACTGATGTTCAACATAGACCTCCCATGACCTGTGTAGCCAAGGAGGCAACTCAGACAAGATGCTGACAAAAGGTTTCCTTCTCATTTGGGAAGACATAGAATCTCTTTTTGGATAAGCCAAATTCTCAGAACACTAAAAAACACAGGAGGTAAAGATAATTTATAAAACTTAAAAGAATGGTTTCTCACTTGAGCTAAGAATGATTCTAAGCATCCCAATGTCCAACTCAAAATTTTGTTTTAGTAATAGAAAAAAAAATTTAGTTGTTTTAAATGCAACGAAGAGGGTACCTGATTTGATGCCTTTGAAAGCTTATAATTAAATAGCTGTAATCAAATACAGAGGAAAGCAGATCAACATCTTCATTCCAAATGTTTCCCATATGCTTCAACCAGGAAGCCTGCACTTTGTCATTAATTTTTAAGCCTGGCAACTTCTGGCCTGATCCAAACTAGTAAAAAAAATTTTTACAGGAGATTTTATGTAGAGATTATATAAAACTAATTAATCCTGCAATCGGGATGTCAGAATAGGATGGTCATGTCTCCTTGTTATATTCTAAAAGGGAAGGAAGAAGGAAGCAGTTGTAGATTAGGGAGCAGGAAAAGTGGGAACAAAGTAACCCACATAGTCATTCAGAAACAAGAAAGAAGAATGATACAAGTTTGAGGAAGGTGGGAACCTACATAAATTTGACATTATTGATGCTTAGCCAGATTGTACTCTGAATCCTTTGAGTCTCAAGGATTATCACTGAATATATAAAAGCTGCTTCCAAAGCTCAGGGACTGCCATTGCTTTACTCTCAATTTCCCCACATAATTGTACATTAATGTTCACATGAGAGGCAAATCATCTTCGCTCTAACATTTATAAGAAAGAGGCAGCAGGTCATGTTAAGTTGTTTTGGTGCACTGTTTTTACACAGAGGGGTAACTTTTTCCTTAAAAAAGAATTCTTTTTATTTATATAAATACGTAGACTGTATTTAAAAGAGAACATGTTTTCTTTTTTAAAATCTACATATTTCTATAAATGACAATAAAGGATATCAACCAATAATTCTCTTATAAAAATTATAGTTTATTTTTTTAATCCAAAATAAAGGATGATCGCTGATTTCAGTTATTATTTTTTTTTTACCTGAAGTACAGAGAAACAAAGTCATCCACATTTCCTTTTTGATGTTCAAGTAAATGCTGTAGGATTAGATTTCAAAATTTCAGAAGAGGCTATTGAATCCTACTTAGCTTCGCTGGCTATCAGGCCATTTCAGTGGTTCCTAATACTTAAAAGCCCATTTGACTGTAAAATAAATATACTTCTAGAGGTTTCTTTCTAAACTGTTTAATTTATCTAACAATGCAAACACTTAGTTATAGATGATTTATAATCAAAGGACTATGCAGTCTATGTGTGCATGTATGTATATACATTTGACAAGAGAATTCTTAACAAATATATTTTTTCTAATCAATATTGTCACTAAATCAACAAATACATAGCTGTTGTGTGTGTACTGAATAAAATAATTTAGCAGACTAATCTCTGAAATACCATAATCACAAATCAGGTTGCTTTGCATGGACTAGTCACCAGTCTATTTCCTCTGAGGAGAAACACATCTCTTTGTTCATAGGGAGAGTGGTGGAAAGCTAATGAAACCAGTGTGTAAGACTGATAGAGACCACAGGGAGGAAGTATTACCCATTTTCTCCTTGCAGAAAGTTGCAAAAGCAAGATGGTAAGTAAACAAGGAGAAAAGAGAAGGCACATTCACTATTTGTTTCAGGCAGTGGGTACCTCTGCAGGCAACATCATGTCTGACAGCCAGCAAAAACCAGCGACATTCCCAATCCAGTACTCAGATTTACGTTATTTTAAAGGATAGACCCAAATGAACAGTGTATCTCTCTGGCATATTTCTAAATGATCTACTATTAATTAATACCATTACTGTTCTGTCTGTATAATCAACAAGCCATTTAGCAAAATGGAGTAACAGTATTAAAATTTCTGCTCTACACAAAAAGCACTCCTTTCAAGTACCCAAGGAATAACATTGTGGCATTCTGCGAAAGAAAGATTGAGAGTTCAGGAGAAATAGTTTATTATTTTCAAAAGTCATTAGTGGAATAAGGAAGGAAGAGCAATGGCAGGCATTTGAAAGAGATGGCAGGTAAATGTGCCTGGAGTAAGTTGGTCAGTTTTGTGCTTCTGTAAGTCATGAGGGAGAATCATGAATCTGATAATCACAGAATTTTATAGAAAAAATAAAGTTAGAGCATAAATTATTATTTTTGAGATCTTTTATTGAAAGGTAAGCACAGGGTCATTAGATTCACAATACTCTTAGGCCATGTGGCAACATTTGGGGCTACAGAAGAAGGAAGAGCAATTCAATGACACATCATATTCTGAAAAAAGTGATAGAAATTGTAAAAGGTAACAGTATAAGCAAGTTAGCAAATATGGATATATACTCAGGGAGGGATTAGTTGAGTTAGTGGTTTGATTTAAGCTTGTGGAGAGAACACTGTAATGGGGAAAAAGAAGAGAAATAATACATTAATATATTGCACAATTACTAAGGTCCCCAAATTTATTTTAGCTGTTTACTTATAGTTAGCTGTATTCCATTAGAAATTCATAAAAACAATAAAAGAAACATTTGAGAAAGGCAAGGAGGGTAACAAATAGGTAAAAAATAATAATAATAAAGTCTGGGATACACTCATCCTGAAGGCTTTCAAATTATTCATACCTGAAAAGCTTCCACAAGTAGGATAAAATTTCAAGCTTTCAAAGAACCAAATAAATAGGGAAGCATGGTAATACATTCATGATATCATAAGAGTTAAAAAATCAGATGTTCAAAAGAAGTTACAAAATGGCTAGATATGCTTAAGGCATTTCTGGTGGAAGGCTAAAGTTTTAAGAAGTTCAAAATATTCTGTATCATTCATAAAATTTCTTCCCACTTCTTAATAGCATTGTAAACTTAATCCATGAGAAACTGGTCTTTCAAAAGAAAAAGTTTAAAAATATAAAAAGCATAATTGCACATGGTTACTGACATAACACAGTAATAAAACAGAGATGTTATTTCACTACACCAGTATTTTACTAGATTTTAACACTTTTTATAGATAATGGAACTATATCTCCAATGCTGACTATAAAAACTGTGTGTGTGTGTGTGTGTGTGTGTGTGTGTGTGTGTGCATGTTTGTGTAGGACATGGAACTGATTTTTGGAACTAAATTCAACTTCTCTAAGTCTCTTCTATAAAATGAAAATCATAATATCTACCATCAAGGATTCCATGAAGGTTATATTTCATAACGTTTGCAAAGATACTTTTAGCCATTTAACAAACATTTGCTAATGTCTACTGTGCCATTAATTATTTGGATACAAAGACAGATAAAACAAATCTCTTCCCAAAGAGAATTCACAATCTTGTCAACTTTAAATATCCTCCACATAAATAAGGCAGGGTTATTTAGAATAAAACAGTATTTCCTAAAGTACATTTCTCAGAAAACTAGCTCTCTGGGGCTTTAATATTTGACAGATGCAAGAAAGAAATGTATGGCACAGTAAGTTTATATTAAATCAAGTCAATTTTTTCTCTAGCAAAAATACAAATGTAAAGTACGTAGAGCAGCACCTAGCATACAGTAAGCAATTAAATGTTACTTATCATTATTTAGGCCCTAGCACAGAACCTGGCACACTTAAAAAATACTGTAGTATGCTGAACAGTGGCCCCCAAAGACATTGGGTCCTGATTCACAGAGCTGATAAATGTTACCTTCCATGGAAAAAGTATTTGCAGGTATGATTTTGAGATGGGGAGATTTTATATTGGATTATCTGGGTGGGTTCTAAATGCAATCACTAGCATACTAATAAGAGAGAGGCAAATGAAGATTTGACACTGGCAGAGAAGAGAAGGCATTATTACCATGGAGACAGAGATTGCGGTAATGTGGCCACAAGCTGAGGAATTCCTGTAGCCACCAAAAGCTAGAAAGACAAGGAATGTTTTCTTCCCTAGAGCCTCCATACGGAAATGACACCCTGGTATCAGCCCAGAAAAACTAGTTTTGGACTTCTGTCATTCACAATTGTGAGAGAATACATTTTCGTTGTTTTCAAACTACAAAGTTAAGGTAATTTTTTTACAGTAGTCACAAGAAACTAATACAGTGTCTAAGAATGATGTTAAATTAATCATTGGATTACATGTATAACACCAAGCAATTTGATTTATGAGGGTAACATGTTAATGGCAATTAAAATTATGTGATTGGATGGAACAAAATTTTAAGTTGTTGTAACAAAGATGAAAAAAGAAAACCTACACTCAAAGAATGCTACCAGCTGGGCATGGTGGCTCACGCTTGTAATCCCAGCCCTTCAGGAGGCCAAGGTGAGTAGATCATGAGGTCAGGAGATCGAGACCATCCTGGCCAACATGGTGAAACTCCATCTCTACTAAAAATACAAAAATTAGCTGGGCATGGTGGCACGTGCCTGTAATCCCAGCTACTTGGGAGGCTGAGGCAGGAGAATCGCTTGAACCAGAGAGTCGGGTGTTGCATTGAGCCAAGATCACACCACTGCACTCCAGCCTGGCAATGAAGTGAGACTCCACCTCAAAAAAAAAAAAAAAAAAAAAAAATGCTACCATATCTTTAGCCTGAATTAGAATAACTTCCCCAAAGGTATGCCTTTGGAACTTCAACCTTTTTTTTTAGATTAAAGACCAATTTGCCTCTGCTATTTTATTAGGGAAAATTTCAAGCAAAAATGTTGACAGAATTGTGCAGTAAAAAACCCATTATCCATCACTTAGATTCTATAATTAACATTTTGCTACATCTGCTTTATCTTAAGTGTATCCATCTATTTATCCCTGTATCCATCCATCAATTTATCTTATTTTTTATGCATTTCAAAGTGCAGACATTGATACATTTCACTCCCAAACCCTTTAGCATACACATCATAAACTACAGTTCAATGTTTGCTAATGGTTCTTTTTTTAGGTACGTTTTACTCACTGTGAAATTTGTGATTTGGGCACAAATCTTAAAAGCAATTAGTTTTGACAAATGCATATATATGTCTACCTTGAACCCTTATCAAGATCTAGAGTATTCCTAATAGCTCTGAGTTCCTTCATTCCCAATGCCCCTTCCCACTCACAAATGCAACTACTGTTCATGATGTTTTTGATCCTTTATTTAACAATAGCTTAGTTTTATCTGTTTTCATTTTGTTGTGAGTAAAAACCTAAAAGTGAAGTTGCAGAGTCACAGAGTATTAGTAGTACACACGTAGTAGGTGTGCAATTAGTTTTATAAGAAGCTGCCAAATCTTCTTCCAAGGTTTTTATACCATTTTATATTCCTACCAACACTCACAAGAATTTTAATTGCTCCACATCCTCAACAATGTAGATGCTATCTTTCAAATTTTAGCCATTCTGGTGAGTTCGTAAAGACCAGTTCAACATTTAAAAATTTAAAGATCCTGTAATAACGATTCTACTCTTCTTATCTTTTGATTAAGAAAATACTGACAAAAAGCAACTAGAAACTGGGTAATATTTTTAAAGTAATTCATATACTTCCAGAATTTTGAAAAAGTGTACAAGACATAAAAGCACATGTATGTGGTATAATTTATGCATTTTGTGGGCAATACTTGTTGTAGACCCCATGCAATAGCTCTCTGGTCCCAGATAACATTCTATATGCTAGTTCTTTGGAATAACTTCACGGTTAATACTATTAATTTCATCACCTTTCTTCCAAGCAACCTACATATCCAACAACCAACAGAAAACTTCAGGACAGAAACCTTTAGCCATTGCATACAGCCCTCAACATTGTGTTACATACAGTTCTCCACTTTATCTCTCATGAGTTGAATTGGAAGTTGGGAACCGATTTTAAAATTAGCCCCAAACTGTCATCATCTGTTAGCATCAGACTTTTCATTTAAAATTTCTGCTCTAACTGAATATTTGATGGAAGACCTTACATAATGTTGCAACTTAAAAGGTACATGGCGTATCCTATCACCTAAAGAATTCTTAAAATTTTGTTGCCAGAAACTGGATTGGGACTCTGGCATTAGTCAGCAAATAGTAAAGCTAGATACCATGCATCTCCCAGCAGTTTTCTTCAAATCACTGAAAATAAAAAAGGAATTTATTTTCTTTTACTATTTCTAATTAATATTTAAGTAAATTGCTTAATTTTAAGAAACATACAGTTATTGATTTTCATAGCTACATATACTGTATATGAAATAAAATTCTTCACTGAAACATGCTAAAACTTCAGAAATTTTGAAAGGAACATAAAGATGCTTTGTACTACTAGAGAGACAAACTGTATTATTTTTCATAAGATTATTGTTTTAAAAATGAAAAACATTGAGAAATAATTGCAAAGTTAAAAACTGTATCAAAGCTTTTAAAAGTCATTTTACACTTTTACACAATTCAATTATGCCATATAACTCTCAGAATATTCAATCTAATTCTTTTTAAAGCAAGCTTACTATCAACCTCAAGCTTTTCATTTATTGACATGAGGGTAATTTATCTTCTCTCATTGTTCTTTACAATGTTTGGAATTTCTAAGCAATGAAACACTATTCATAAGAATCCTTCCCCCAATAAACATATAATTTTTCTACAAATGATCTAATACAGAAAGCCATGGAAAGTGACTCCAAATTACTCAATTGTCTTCAAATTTAAAGAAATTGATCTCTCAATATGTAGTTATGTTTATACCTTTCTTCTAAGAACAATGATTAGAATCAATGTCCACAAATAATTGCAAAGGAGAATAAATGCATACTTATTGCAAAAATTAATACAGAACCCAAATCTGTTTAAAAATCTCTCATAATAGCTAGCATGACAAATGCCAAATGTTATAAAAAGACATTCAGAATTAGGTGGGAGAGAAAGAATTTTTACATGGCCAGCCGGCTGTGTAGTCACACAAATGCAGTACCACCTTATTTGTTATTGAGCCTGGCTTCCAAGGCCCATGCCCAGCCACCTCTAGTCTAGCCAAACACCTAAAGCACTCTATGCCTGCAATATGAGATATTATTGCTTGATCCAGGCCAGATAAAGGTGTGAAGAGGCCGTGAAGACCTGGGGAAAAAATATAGTTCCTTTTCTCTCCTTAGTTTTTGTGAAAAATAACAACAAAAATATTAAATTGTGCAATTAATGAAAGAAAAACCAAAGTCTAATTTTTTTCAGATTGTTCATGCTGTTCTTGTCATGTTGATAAACTAAGGCTGTGTGCCTAGTATGCCTAACAGTAATCCAGGAGAATGAATGAGTTTGTAGCAACTGACTGCACCAAGTCTATTTTCCTGCTTTATGGATTGAGATGACTTGCCAGTATTTTTTGTTGCTGCTGTTCACATGTTGGCTCCAATCTATTATTTTCAATATAACTTTAAACTCTGGATATTGACTTCTGGTTCATATATTCTTCATAACTTTGTCTGTGGGTCCCTTGTACATATTTATTACATAGATGGTTTCTCAAAACAGTAAACCTTTCATATACTGAGATCCCATGAGAGTCAGCCATATTTTGTGAGGCTAAGTCAGGGTGTTAAATAAATACTTGAATATGGATAAGTTTAGATCTGATGTGTACTCTCCAATTGTCACAGATCTGAGCATTCCCTAATTTTACACTGGATGTACTTTCTTCATTTGCATTCTATATCTGGCCCTTACAGAAATTTAAGCTTGCAATCTCTGTGAATACATTATACATTGCTTCCACAGGAATCTGAAACCCATAATTCAGACCCAAACAGTTGCCTCTTCTCAGAGTGACTATTGCTCCTAACCCCTAGTTTGCCTTTGTTCTGTTGTGACCACTGTATGAAGTATGTCATCATGCTGACCTGACTTCCTCCAGTTCTGGCCTGACTTGTCCAGCTACCATTCATCACATACCCACTGGCAGCAGGGGTCATGCTTATCTTGGATGAGATACTGAAAACAGGTTTGTTGAATGAATGAGAGAAGAATTGGGGCATAGTAATAAGACAAGTCATGCTGTTATATACTTAGCATTTGAATTATTTTTATTATTCAGAATACTACTTATATTAAGAATATTTCAACAAAGTAGGGCATTATATTTAGGCATGATGACTGGTTTCCTTATAGTTAAGAAGACAAATACCTAGGCAAAACTTGTCTAATAAAAGGGATAAAAAGTATTAGTAACAAAACAGAGGGATTTAAAAGGAGAAAAAGCTGCATATGTAGGGGTTTAAAATATAAATAAGGTAAGAATATGTGATGAAAACATAAAGTAGCTTCTGTTGAATTTCTCTCAGCAAATATATCTCCTATTCTAGATAAGACAAAAGAATTGAGAAGAAACCATAATATTCATTTTATAGTAAGCAAAAAAAAAGCAACAAAAGCTACAATAATTTTTGACAATATTATGGCTATTGAAAGTTATAAACTGCCATTAATTTCAGGAGCTCACTTTACACTTGTTGATATTGGAAAAGAAACATTTGCCTAAA
The DNA here is from genome assembly GCF_049354715.1 of Callithrix jacchus. Taxonomy (NCBI): domain Eukaryota; kingdom Metazoa; phylum Chordata; class Mammalia; order Primates; family Cebidae; genus Callithrix; species Callithrix jacchus. The sequence continues at coordinate 102,080,327 of NC_133503.1, read as the reverse complement.
GGAGGTAAATTTACTTTCCATGAAAATTCCTACTTTAAGACAAGGAAAATATCACAATTTGTCAATGTGAGAGTAAATGCCATACTAAAACAATATGGGTTTTACCAGGTATTATTTTCAAAGAAGGGAGGTGAGGTAAACAATATGGTTTAAAAGTACATTTTATTTAACATATATACTCTTTAATATTTATTTACTTACAGAATTAAGACAACATGTTTACTTGACGTAACTGGAACATGCCTAACTATTTTTACTTAATTCAGTGGCTCAAGCAGTGGCTTCTACAGGCAGAATGATAGGGCGCTCTGGGCCACAGACTCAGCAGTCTGAGTTCCTGGGACCAAATCCAGGCTTGGAGACCTCAGCAAGTTAGTGTCTCATGTTCCTCATTTTACAGTGGGGGCAATAAGATCTTCCGCAAAGGGTCTTTGTAAGATTAAAATAAATGATATATGCAAAGAGTTTAGAATAGTGCCTTGGATACACTGGTACATGCCTTGTTATTATTACTTGAGTTAAATCTTCCTTTATTTCTAGACATTATGTGCCTCCTGATTTCATATAACAAGACCTACCCCACATCATCTATCCTACATCTTGTCCCCAAATAAAAAAACCTGAATTTAAACAAGCCTCTAATTTACCTATCAGTTTGCAAGAAATGTAAGGGAAGCAGGCAAGCAGAAAAACATATGAAATGGCACCATAAGAAGAGTATTAGCTAAATACAGAATGAAAGAAATTTTGCAGGACAAATGATTCAGGTTATTCAACAAATAAATGACATGCAAAAGAAGGGAAGGAGATGTTAGTCATTTAAAAAGACCTAAGAGATATATCAACCAAATAAAACACTTGACCTAACTTGGATCCTAATTTGAATAAATAAGCTGAAAAGGACATTTTTTGAGACAGGAAAATTTTAACATAGGTTCCATATTACATAATATTAAGAAATTATTGTTAACATTTGTTAATTGTAATAATAGTACTGTATGTATACATTTTTTAAAAAACTCATCTGTTAGCGATAACTGAAGCATTTTATACATGATACATTTTTTGAGATTTATGTTAAAATACTCCCCCGAAACCCCAAAAGTTTAGGGGATCAGAAGATGAAATAAGAACGGCAAAATGTTGGCAACTGTATCTGGGTGATGGATACACAAGGTTTTATTATATGATTCTATATTTATGTGTTTGAAACTTTCCACAATAACTGTAAAATTTCACAAATACATTACCTTGTAGACTTAACATTTGTGTTTGCACTCAAATTTGTTTATATGCCTATCATATTTGTTACTTTACTTGAGCAATTTAATTAAATGTTATATAATAATGAATAAATATGAAAGTAAAAGATAATTATTTCTGTAAAACTACATTGAATGTATATATTTGATAAAGGCATTCACAAAAAAAATGCTTTTGAATTAATTGTGAGATAATTGTAAAAAAATTAGAGAATAAAAGTTGGTGAAATTTAAAAGGTCTCTATACTTAAATTGCTTCACAAGTATCTTAGTGATCACCCCATCATGATGTACTGAAAACTGGAAATCCTTTTTGATGCACTCAGTGTGTGGTTTCTATTAGAAAGAAAACATGAAACTCCCAACAGCACACTTAGTTGCAGATAAAAGATCACAGGCCTTCAGTAGAAGAATAGTGAATAAATTGACATTTAAATAATTTTTAAAGATACCAATGTTTAAGATATTTTATTTCATAATCTTCCTCTTGCTTTAACTCTTTAAATGAACAAATACTAATTCCCTCCAGAGCAGAAAAATGGGCCTTTTACTGCATTACAAGTTTTTGTTCTTTAATGAAAGTTTTTGGATCCCTTGTTGAGTCCAAAGATTCAATCATTTTAAAATACTGCTGAAAATACTGTTTCAACTATGTAAATTATTTAATTAATAATATAAAATTAAAGAAGTATAAATTGAGGAAATGATATGATGTTTTACAGTTTTAATAATAAAAATTATGTGATACAACTATAGCTTCAATAAATATAACCTAGAAGCTAGAGGCTTTTCCAAAAGCTATGTTTGGCATTTGATCAAAGACAAAATATATCAACTAGATTTAGTAACTACTGTTACAGTGACAAGTTATTTATTTATATTCTGCCTACTTAACAAAAGAATCGGTAGCAGCTAAAAATAAAGTGTTTCTATTGGCTAGTTGTAAGAAGTAAGATGCCTTTGAACTTTGCTCTTAAAAAAATGCCTAAAATAAGATTCTTTCCCAAAGCAAAGTTATGTAAAATATTCATAGTCAATATTATACAGTACCAGAATTTAAATACTACTTCCTGTTAAAATTATCAGTCTTCATATTGTATAACTGGATATCAACAGTAGCATAATTTTGAGTTTTACTCATATACTTGGGGAACAACAATGAATTCACCAAAGGCTATATGAATCCTGACCATTAAAGTAGAAAATTTTTTTTTTTTTTTTTTTGAGACAGAGTTTCGCTCTTGTTACCCAGGCTGGAGTGCAATGGCATGATCTCGGCTCACCGCAACCTCTGCCTCCTGGGTTCAGGCAATTCTCCTGCCTCAGCCTCCTGAGTAGCTGGAATTACAGGCATGCACCACTATGCCCAGCTAATTTTTTGTATTTTTAGTAGAGACGGGGTTTCACCATGTTGACCAGGATGGTCTCTATCTCTTGACCTCGTGATCCACCCACCTCGGCCTCCCAAAGTGCTGGGATTACAGGCATGAGCCACCGCACCAGGCGAAAAAAATTGATCTTAATAAGATATATTTTGTTACAGGTTTAATATAGCCCCATCTCAAATATGTTAGAAAATGTAACAAAGCAGCAAATCAGAATAAAATCAATTAGTACCTAAAGCTTCATGCCAGAATTCCTCATCATCATAAATTTTAAAATGATATTGTTTGGCAGTTTATTTAAAAACAGTAAAAATGTTGAAGCATATTATTTTATACCTTGGGAAACAAAACAGGAAAGTTTATATTATAGTTTCTCTAAACCAAACTTTCCAAATTATAAAAACTAAATATTTGGGTACAATAATAAGATCTTGGCTTACGAATAAGAATTTAGAAATCAGATAGTGCCTTTTCTAAAATGCTGTGGGCGTTTTTGCTGTTTGGGAGCCAGCCTAAACATAGTCACTAACAGGAGCCTCTAATCATTTGGAGTTTCTACTTTCACTCTACAAACAGTTTACTTATAAAAAAGAAACTGTGGACTTAGTTGCCAGCTTTCATGCCTTGCTTTGGGAAGGATGTAGGGGAAAAGACATGTACATGGTGGCAGCATAAATTAGCAAAACCATTCTAGAGTGTGGTCTAGCATTATTTATTCCTTAATATATATACTTGTAGACCACTATACATGACCTTAGGATATACTATATTCTAGTGATATATGATTTTTAAAAAACTAAGAAAACTTTTAATAACTATTTCCTGTGACCCAGAAATTCTATTTCTGCACATACAAATAGAATAGATTGAATAAAATATGGTATCCAGATGCAGGCATGGAATAAGATGATATATATTTTCCTTGACATGCAAAGATTTCAAGAAATATTGCTGGATTTTAAAAGAAAATCAAAAGCAGCATGAATAATATAATCCTTCCCACACAATTATTTTATATTTCTTACATATTCTTAAACTGGCTTGGATTTAATGTCATTGTCCCTTTCAAAACAATAAGCTAATTGCCAAATAATATGCAAGAATAAAGATATAATTTCGGAGGCTTTGTGAACATGAGCTTTTTACCACGGAAGTTGACTAAGAGACATTAAATATGTAGGAATATACAAGTGGAGTGCAGCCTTAGCATTGTTAGAGTGATTTGGTTTAGACATATCAGGCAATGAAATAGCTATAAAAAATCACAATAATGTATCATAAGTGGGAAGCATTATGACACAGGATTGGAATCAGACATCTTAGTTCAAATCTGGTTTTTGTCTCATAATGTGTGAACACAGACCAGGTTATATAAGCTCTGTGGTCCTATCACCTTAGTAATAAAATGGAGATAATGATTTCACGGGGTGGTTGGGAATATTAAATGATGTAATATATGTACAGTACTTCATATGTTTGAGTTCAATTATTTTAACTGGTAGGTATTAGTATTAAATACTTCTAAATCATAAAATATACATTTGTAAAATAGTTAAGAGCTTTTTTCTTTAGTATTTTATATTAAAACTCTCAACACAAGAATGTTCCCCCTTCCAACAAAGGAGGCTCATGTTTAATCAACCTTCACAATTGGGTGTTAAGTACAAAGGATTTCTCATGTCACAAGGCATTTGTCAAGCCAAACTCATGCTAAGAACCTTGAATTGCTCACCTTTGACCCTAAGCAAATTGCTTTTTGTTTGAGACAGGGTTTTACTCTGTCATCCAGGCTGGAGTGCACAATCATAGCTCACTGCAGCCTCAAACTCCAGGGCTCAAGTTTTCCTCCTACCTTAGTCTCCAGGGCAGCTAACACTACAGACATATGTCACCACATCTGGCTAATTTTTTAGATTTTTAGTGGAGATGCACTCTCACTATGTGGGTGATCTCAAACCCCTGAAAGTGATCTCACCTCAGCTTCACAAAGTGCTAGGATTACAGGTGTGAATTACTGTACTCAGCCCCTTTTCTTCATGTAATCCCAAATTCTCAAATTGGGATGTTTTACTGTAAAAATATATAATACTTTAGGTCAGGCGCGGTGGCTCAAGCCTGTAATCCCAGCACTTTGGGAGGCCAAGGCGGGTGGGTCACGAGGTCGAGATTGAGACCATACTGGTCAATATGGTGAAACCCCGTCTCTACTAAAAATGCGAAAAAAATTAGCTGGGCACGGTGGCGTGTGCCTGTAATCCCAGCTACTCAGGAGGCTGAGGCCCTGAACCCAGGAGGCAGAGGTTGCGGTGAGCCGAGATCGCGCCATTGCACTCCAGCCTGGGTAACAAGAGCAAAACTCCATCTCAAAAAAAAAAAAAAAAAAAACAATATATATATATATATATATAAATATTTTATATTGAAATAAAATATATAACATTTTATTTTATATACTGTAAAAATATATAATACAGTAAAATATATATTTACTGTAAAAATTCAGAAAAATACAGAAACGTTGAAATAATTTTATAGTAAACACCTTTATACCTACCACCTAAATTCTACCACTAACGTTTTACTATACTTCTTCTATCATACTCATATCCATTCTATAACTCAAATTTTTTATCAAACTTTTTATTTTGTGAGAACTGTAGATTCACATGCAGTCAAAAGACATAATACACAGAGAGCCCGTGTGCCTGTTCCAAGTTTCCACGATCTCACAAAATTATAGTAGAATATCACAAGTAGGATATTGACATTGATACAGTTACACACAGAATATGTCCATCACTACAAGGATCCTTCACGGTGTCCTTCTATATCCCACCCATTTTCCTCCCACCCTTACACCTTCTTTAACCTCTGGTAACCTCTAATCTGTTCTCCATTCCTACAATTTTGTCATTTCAAGAAAGCTACAGAAATACAGAATAATAGAGAATAGAATTTGGGGAGACTGATTTTTTTTACTCTGTAATTCTCTTGAGATTCATCGAGGTAGCTGCATGTATCAACAGTCTGTTCCTTTTAATTGAGTAGCATTCCATGATATGCACATACCACATTCTGTTCAACCTTTCACTTATTAAAGGACATCTAAATTATTTCTAGGTTTTGGCTATTTTGAATAAAGCTTCTATAAATATTTGTGTATAGATTTTTGTCTTCATTTCCCCTAGACAAATGACCAGGAGTGCAAGTGTTGGGTCAGACGGTAGTTGCATATTTAGTTGTTAAAGAAATTGCCTATTTTCCAGTGACTATACCCTTTAACACTTTAACAATATATGAGTGATCCAGTTTCTTCACATCCTCAACAGCATTTGGTTTTGTGACAATTTTTATTTTACCATTCTGATTGTAGTAAAATCTGAATTGTGGTTTTAATTTACATTTCCCTAATGGCTAAAGATAGTGAACATCTTTTCAAGTACTTAATTTTCATCTGTATATGATCAGTGAATTATGTCTTTTACTCATTTTTTAACTGGATTATTTTTCTCATGAAGTTTCAAAGTACTTTATATATGTGATAGGTTAGTCATTTGTCAGATCCATGGTTTGCAAATATTTTCTCCCACTTTGTAGCTTGTCTTTTCAAACCTCTTAAAAGGGTCTTTCACATAGCAAAAGTTCCAAATTTTTATGAAATCTGGTTTATCAATTTTCCTTTTATAGATCATGTTTTTGGTGTCAAGTCTAGGAATTACATGCCTAACCCTAGATCCTGAAGTCCCCCGCCCCCGCCAGGTTTCTTTCCACAAGTTTTATAGTTTTATGTCTTACATTTAAATCTGTGATCCTTTTTGAGTTCATTTTTATATAAGGTATGAGAGAGGTTGACATTCACTTTTTGGCCAAAGAAGTCAAATTTTTCCTAGCACCATTTATTGAAAAGGCCATCTTTTCTTCATTGAATTGCCTTTGAATCTTTGTCAAAAATCACACAAGCATATTTATGTGAGTTCATTCTGGGTGTCCTATTCTGTTCTATATGTCTAATGTTCCCCCAATGCCACATAGTCGTCATTGCTGTAGCTATATGCTCTTGAAATTGAGTAAACTTATTTCTCCAACTTTATTATGTCTTAAAATTGTTTAGTTCTTTTGACTTTGCATGTAAGTTTTGGAATAGTCTTGTCTATACCTACAAAAAAACTTCCTCAGATTTTGATAGAAATTGCATTAAATCCATGCTTCAATTTTGGGAGAAATCGCCTATGTGGCTTCCAATCCATCAACAAAGTATATCTTTCTATTTATTTAGATCTTTGATTTTCAAGGCCTGTACAAATTCTGGCATACAATCCCTATACATGTTTTCATCAGTTTACACTTAAGTATTTCTTTACTTTTTTAAGTGAATATAAATGGTATTATGTTTTTAATTTTGGTGTCCAACATGTTCATTGCTAGTATATAGAAATACAATCATTTTTGTTGGCTTACCTTTTATCCTGAAGTCATGCTTACTAGCTCCAGTAATGTTTTAATGAATTCCTCAGGATATTTCACATAGACAATCAGTCATCTGCAGATAGGGGCAGTTTTATTTAGTGCTTTCCAATCTGTATGCCTTTATTACCTTATCTTGCCAACTGCACTGGTTAGAACTATATTAAGAGTGGTGAGAGCAGACATCCTTACCTTGTTCCTGGTCTTAATAAAAAAAAATTCAATCTTTCATAATTAAGTATAATGTCAGTGGTAGGATTTTTGTGTAGATATTCTTTATCAAGCTGAGAAAGTCTCCTGTCAATTTCTATCTTTCTGCAAGCAATTTTTATTATTAATGGATGTTAAATTTTGTCAAATGCTTTTTTGACAACTGATACAACCATGTGATCTTTTGATTTTCGAATAGTAAACCAGCCTTGAATCCCTGAAATAAATTCCAGTTGGCCATACTGCCTCATTCTTTTTGTATGGTCCTCAATTCTATTTGCTCATATTTGCAAAGAATCCATGGGGAATACTGGTCTATGGTTTTATTTTGAAGTGTATTTTTTTCTGATTTTTGCTCATCAGGGTAACATTAGCTTTATAAAATGAATTGGGAAATGTTTTCTTCTGTTTTAATTTCTGGAAAATATTGCCTAGAATTGGCATTAATTCATCTTAAAATATTTGGTAGATTACTCCAGTGAAACCATGTGGAGCTGGGGATTTATTTTGGGGGATTTAAAAAATTATCAATGCAACTTCCTTAGTAAGTATAGGACAGCTCAACTTAGCTGTTTTGTATTGGACAAGTTGTGGTAGCTTGTGTTTTTCAAGAAAGTGCTCTCCTTCATGTAAACCATCAAATTTATGTGTGTAGAATTGTTTGTCGTATTTCTTTATTATCTCGACATGTATGCAAGGTCTGTAGTAATATCTTGTTTCATTCCTGATGGTGGTAATTTGTATCTTATCTCTTTCTTTGTCAGTGTTGCTAGAGGTCTGCCAATTTTATTGATCTTTTCAAGGAACCAGCTCTTTGCTTCATTGACTTTATTGTTTACTGTTTTTAATTTCATTGATTTCTGATCTTATCTTTATAATTTCCTTCCTTCTGCTGGTGTTGGCTTTCCATTGCTCTTCTTTTTCTAGGTTCTTGATGTAGAAGCTTAGATTGTTGATTTAAAATTTTCCCTCTTTTCTAATATCTGCATTTAGCAATATAAATTTCCTCATAGCACTATTTTAGCAGTTTTCTAATACCAAATTTAGAAAATTGTACTTTGTATTCTCATGTCAATTCAGTTCAATGTATTTTTCAAATTATTTCCCTTGTGACTTCTTCTTTCACCAACAAATTATTTAGAAGTGTCTTTTTTGTTTCCCAGTGTTTAGAGAATTTTCTGATATCCTTCTGTTTTTGATTTCCAGTTTGATTCCATTGTGGTCAGACAATACAATCCATATGATTTCAATTCTTTTAAATGTGAAGTTTGTTTCATGGCTCGGGATATAGTGTGTTTTGGCATATGCCACATGGCTACTTGAAAAGAATGTGAAATACTGTTCTTTGATGGAGTATTCTATAAAAATCAATTAAGTCATTTTGGTTGATAGTGTTATTGAGATCATTTGTATCCTTGCTGATATTTTTTTAAATTGTTCTACCAATTGTTGAGGGAGGAGTGTTGATGTCTCCAGCTACACTGTGGATTTATCTTTCTCCTTTCAATTTCACCAGTTTCTTTCTTCACATATGTTTCTGCTCTGTTTGCTGCACAAACATTTAGGATGACTACGTCTAATGGGGGGATTGACCCTTTGATTATTATATAATGTCTTTATCTGTCCCTTGAAATTTTCTAAAATATGCTTTATCTGATATTAATGTAGGCACTTCTAGTTTTGTATGTTTACATGATATAGCTTTTCCTATCCTTTAACTTCCAACCTGCCTATATTGTTATAGTCAAGTGAGTTTATTAGGCACAGCATACACCTGTGTCACATTTTTTAATCAACTCTGTAACTCTATGTCTTTTAATTGGAATATTTAGAGCTTTATACTTAATGTAATTATTTATACCTTAGACTTATATTTGAAATTTTATTGTTTTGTTTTCTGTTTGTTCTCTCTGTTTTGCATTTGTCTGTTTTCTCGTTCTTGCCTTCCTGGGATTACATGAACAATTTTTAGAATTGTATCTTGTTTTTAAGAGTATCTCTTTATATAACTTTTTAAATGGTTGTTCTAGCTATTATATTATATATACATAATTTATCCCAGTTTACTGGTGGTATCATTTTGTCAGTTAGAGTGAAGTATTAAACTTTACTTCTCTTTGTATCCCTTTACTACCCACATTTGTAATCAAATATTTCCTCTGCATATATTTGGAATTACACCAGCCAGCATTATAATTTTTGCTTCAACCATCAAATATAATTTAGAAAACTCAGGGGAAAATAAAATACTATTGCATTTAACCACATGTTTGCTTACCATGTTCTTTTGGATATTCCAAAGTCCCTTCCTTTATTATTTCCTTTCTGTTTAAAAAATGTCCTTTTACCATTCTTTTGGGGTAGGTCTCCCGGTGACAAATTCTCTTAGTTGCCCTTCACCTGAAAAATGTCTTGGATTGGGCAGGGCCAAGAGGGCAGACTAGAAGCAGGGGCAATCAGAGACTCCCATGGAAAGGAACCATAATCAGCATATGAATGTTGCACCAACAACCAAAGTATCAAGGTTCTTTCAATGGAACTGACTAGGCAGCTGGCGTGATCCACGGAGAGGAAGAAAGAGTAGTAAGATGCGGGGTGCACCTGAGAGCCATCCAGGGCAGGGGAGCCCCCAACCCTTAACCAAAAGAGGTGGTAAGTGAATGTGCTACCCAGCTGGGGAAACTATGTTTTTTTCCACAGAACTGTGCAACCCACAGATGAGAAGATCCCACTTGTGAGCCCACACCATGGGGGCCTAGAGTCCCAACCCTGGAGCCACGCAGATTCTCAACCGCTTCTCAGCTAGAATCTGCTTAAGCCTGCCAAGTCTCCAGGGGGAGGGGTGACCAGCACCACAACTGCGACTGACTGCTGTCTGAGCCCTTTGAGCTCCTTGTGGGAGGGGCAGCAGCCAGCATTAGGACTTATAACTGCCTATCACACTAAGCTCCCTGAGTGGGGGAAAGGTGGCATCCATCTCTATAGCTCCTGGCCATGCTTTTCCCCTGCTAGATTCAGGGAGGCTAGACAGCTTGGTCCCGAGGTGTCCCTAACAGCACAACACACTGGATGTGGCAGACTGCAGCCAGGATGTCGCTTCAGGCCTGATTCTGACCCATCCTTCCTCACTGGGTGTGGCCTCTCTTCAGGAACTCCAACAACTCCAGCCAGAGGCTCAGGGACAGAACCTGGATCTCCCTGGGCCTGAGCCCCTAGCAGGGAGTGGTGGCTCTAGTCTCTGTGGACCAGCAGGCTTAGCTTTTCCTCCTGGTAGTTTGGAAGAATCCAAGCAGCCCAGATGAATGGGTGTTCCCCCGCAGCGAAGCATACCCCCTCCACCAAGAACAGCCAAAGTGCATCGTTAAACAGGTCCTGTTCCTTATGCCACCCAACTGGGTAAGACCCTCCCAGAGGGGTTCTCAGACACCCTAGATAAGAGCAATCCTACTGGCATGAGGTTGGTGTCCCTCAAGGTCAGAGATCCCAGAAGAAGGTGTAGGCAGCCGTCTTTGCTGTTCTCTAACCTTTCTGAGTTACATCTCCAGGTCTGGGAGTGAACCAGATAAAGAAGGCTGGAAGTGAACCCCCAACAAACTGTAGCACCTTAAGAAGAGAGACCTGGTCATTCAAAGAAAAACAAACAGAAAGCAACAACAACAGCATCAACAAAAAAAAAAATTTTTTAAGTCCCCACAAAAACCCCATCCAAGGTCAGCAGTCTCAAAGATTGAAACTAGACAAATTCATGAAGATGAGAATCATCAAAAAAGTGATGAAAACCCAAGAGGCCAGAGTGTCTTTTCTCCTCCAAATGATTGCAATGCCTCTCCAGCAAAGGCACAGAACTGGACAGAGGATGAGATGGACAAATTGACAGAAGTAGGCTTCAGAAGATGGGTAATGAAAAATTCTACTGAGCTAAGGGAGTATGTTCTAACCCAATGCAAAGAAGCTAAGAACCTTGATAGAAGGCTAGAGGAGCTGCTAAGTAGAATAACCAGTTTAGTGAGAAACATAAATAACCTGATGGGGCTGAAAAACACAAAAGGAGAACTGATCCCTTGGTAAAGGGATCAATTCAACAATAAGAGCTAACTATCCTAAATATATAGGTACCCAATACAGGAGCACCCAGATGCATAAAGAGAACTTCATGAAGCATATACAAGTATCAATAGCTGAATCAACCAAGACAAAAAGAATATCAGAGTTTGAATACCATCTTGCTGAAATAAGGCATGCAGACAAGATTAGAGAAAAAAGAATAAAAAGGAATCAACGAAGTGTCTGAGAAATATGGGACTATGTACAAAGACTGAACCTATGATTGATTGGAGTACCTGAAGGAGACGAGGAGAATGGAAGCAAGCTGGAAAACACACTTCAGGATAGTATCTAGGAGAACTTCCCCAATCTAGCAAGAGGCCAACATGCAAATTCAGGCAATACAGAGAACACCACTAAGATACTTCACAAGAAGATCAACCCCATGACATATAATCATCAAATTCTCCAAGGTCAAAATGAAGGAAAAAACTGTTAAGGGCAGCCAGTGAGAAAGCCCAGGTCACCTACAAAGGGAAGCCCATCAGATTAACAGTGGACCTCTCAGCAGAAACCCTACAAGCCAGAAGAGACTGGGGGCCAATATTCAACATTCTTAAAGAAAAGAATTTTCAACTCAGAATTTCATATCCAGCCAAACTAAGCTTCATGAGTGAAGGAGAAATATCCTTTCCAGCCAAGCAAATGCTGAGGGATTTTGTCACCACCAGGCCTGCCTTGCAAGAGCTCCTGAAGGAAGCTTTAAGTATGGAAAGGAAAAACTGGTACCAGCCACTGCAAAAACACTCCAAACTATAAAGACCAATGACACTATGAATAAACTGTATCAACTAGTATGCAAAATAACCTGCTAGCATCATGATGACAAGATCAAATTCACATACAACAATATTAATCTTAAATGTAAATGGGCTAAATGCTCCAATTAAAAGACACAGACTGGCAAAGTGGGTAAGAAATCAAGACCCATCTCACATGGGAAGATACACGCAGGCTCAAAATAAAGGGATGGAGAAATATTTACCAAGAAAATAGAAAGCAAAAATAAAAAGGAGGGATTGCAATCCAAGTCTCTGACAAAACAGACTTTAAACCAACAAAGATCAAATAAGACAAAGAAGGGCATTACTTAATGGTAAAAGGATCAATTCAACAAGAAAAGCTAACTATCCTAAATATATATGTACCCAATACAAGAGCACCCAGATACATAAAACAAATTCTTGGAGACCTACAAAGAGACTTAGACTCCCATATAATAATAATGGGAGACTTAAACAGCCAACTGTCAATATTAGGTAGATCAACAAGACAGAAAATTAACAAGGATATTCAGGATTTAAACTCAGCTCTAGATCAAGTGGACCTAACAGACATCTACAGAACTATTCACCCAAAATCAACAGAATATAAATTATTGTCAGTGCTACATAGCACTTATTCTAAAATTGACCACAAATTGGAAGTAAAGCACTCCTCAGCAAATGCAAAATAATAGAAATTCTAACAGTCTCTCAGACCACAGTGCAATCAAATTAGAACTCGGGATTAAGAAACTCACTCAAAACCACACAATTACATGGAAATTGAACAACCTGCTCTTGCATGACTCCTGGGTAGATAATGAAATTAAGGCAGAAATCAAGAAGTTCTTTGAAACCAGCGAGAACAAAGAAACAACATATCAGAATGTTTGGGCCACAGCTAAAGCAATGTTAAGAGGGAAATATGTATCACTAAATGCCCACATCAGAAAGCAAAAAGATCTCAAATCAGCATCCTAACATCACAATTAAAAGGGCTAGAGAGGCAAGAGCAAACCAATCCAAAACCTAGCAGAAGACAAGAAATAACATCAGAGCAGAACTGAAGAAGATAAGAGACACAAAAAACCCTCCAAAAAAAAAAAAAAAAAAGAATTAATCCAGGGGCTGGTTTTTTGAAAAAAATTAACAAAATAGATAGACCACTAACTAGTAATAAGGAAGAAAAGAGAGAAAAATCAAATAGACACAATAAAAAATGATACAGGGGATATCACCACTGACCCCACAGAATTCAAACTACTACCAGAGACTACTATAAATACCTCTACACAAATAAACTAGAAAATCTAGGAGAAATGCATTAATTCCTAGGCACATACACCTTCCCAAGACTAAACCAGGAAGAAGCTGAATCCCTGAACAGACCAATAACAAGTTCTGAAATTGAGGCAGTAATTAATAGCCTACCAACCAAAGAAAGCCTAGGACCAGATGGATGCACAGCCCAATACTTCTAGAGGTACAAATCTGAAACTATACCAAACAACTAAAAAAGAGGGACTCCTCCCTAACTGATTTTTTGAAGCCAGCATCATCCTGGTACCAAAACCAGGAAGAGATACAACAAAAAATGAAAGTTTCAGACCAATATTCCTGATGAACATCGATACAAAATTCCTCAATAAAATCCTGGCAAAGTGAATCCATCTGCACATCACAAATCTTATGCACCATGATCAGGCTGACTTCATCCCTGGGATGCAAGGCTGGTTCAATGTATGCAAATCAATAAATGTAATCCATCACATAAACAGAACCAAAGACAAATATCACATGATTATCTCAATACACTCAGAAAAGGCCTTTGATAAAATTCAACATTCCTTCATGTTAAAAACTCTCAATAAACTACGTATTTATGGAACATATCTCAAAATAATAAGAGCTACTTATGACAAACACACAGGCCATATCATATTGAATGGGCAAACACTGGAAGTGTTCCCTTTGAAAACCAGTATAAGACAAGGATGAGGCCAGGCACAGTGGCTCACACCTGTAATCCCAGCATTTTGGGAGGTTTAGGTGGGCAGATCACAAGGGCAGGAGATCAAGAACATCCTGGCTAACATGATGAAACCCCACCTCTACTAAAAATACAAAAAATTAGTGAGGTGTGGAGGCACATGCCTGTGGTCTCAGCTACTCAGGAGGCTGAGGCAGGAGAATCACTTGAACCTAGAAGGTAGAAGTTGCAGTGAGCTGAGATCACACCACTGCACTCCAGCCTGGAGTGAGACTCCATCTCAAAAAAAAAAAACAAGGATGCCTTCTCTCACCACTCCTATTCAACATAGCATTGGAAGTTCTGGTCAGGGGAATCAGGCAAGAAAAAGAAATAAAGGGCATTCAAATAGGAAGAGAGGAAGACAAATTGTCTATTTGCAGATTACATGATTCTACACTTAGAAAACCCCACCATTTCAGCCCCAAAACTCCTTAAGCATAAGCAACTTCAGCAAAGTCTCAGGATACAAAATCAACGTGTAAAAATCACAAGTATTCCTTCACACCAACAATAGACAGAGAGCCAAATCATGAATGAACTCCCATTCACAATTGCTACAGAGAGATAACAAGGGACATTAAGGACCTCTTCAAGGAGAACTACAAACCACTGCTCAAGGAAATAAGAGAGGACACAAACAAATGGAAAAACATTCCATCATCATGGATAGAAAGAATCAATATCATGAAATGGCCACACTGCTCAAAGTAATTTATAGATTCAATGCTATTCTCATCAAACTACCATTGACATTCTTCACAGAGTTAGAAAAAATTAAATTACATAGAGAATTAAAGAAGACACTGTATAGCCAAGACAATCGAAGCAAAATGAACAAAGCTGGAGACACCATACTAGCAGACTTCAAACTATATTACCAGGCCACAGTAACCAAAATGGCATGGTACTGATACCAAAACACACATATAGACCAATGGAACAGAACAGAGACCTCAGAAATAACACTACACATCTACAACCATCTGATCTTCAAAAGACCTGATAAAAACAAAGAATGGGGAAAGAATCTCCTATTCAATAAATGGTTCTGGGAAAACTGGCTAGCCATATGCAGAAAACTGAAATTGGACCACTTCCTTACACTTTATACAAAAATCAATTCAAGAGGATTAAAGACTTAAATGTAAAACTCAAAACCATAAAAACCCTAGAAGAAAACCTAGGCAATACCACTCACAACATAGGCAGGGGCAAAGACTTCATCACAAAAATGCCAAAAGCAATTGCAACAAAAGCCAACATTGACAAATGGTATTGATTAAACTAAAGAGCTTCTGCACAGCAAAAGAAACAATCATCAGAGTGAATAGGCAACCTAAAGAATGGGAAAATATTTTTGCAATCTATCCATCTGACAAAGGTCTACTATCCAGAATCTACAAGAAACTTAAACAAATTTACAAGAAAAAAATCCAAACAACCCCATCAAAAAGTGGGCAAAGGATATGAACAGGCACTTCCCTAATGAAGATATTTATAGAGCCAAGAAACATTGGGAAAAAAAGCTTAACATCACTGATCATTAGAGACATGCAAATCAAAGCCACAATGAGATACAATCTCAAGTCAATCAGAATGGCAATTATTAAAGTCAAGAAACGATAGATGCTGGTGAGGCTGTGGAGAAATACGAACACTTTTACACTGTTGGTGGGAATGTAAATTAATTCAACCATTGTGGAAGACAGTATGGTGATTCCTCAAGGATCTAGAACCAGAAATACCATTTGACCAAGCAATCCCATTACTGGGGTATATACCCAAAGGAATACACATCATTCTGCTATAAAGACACATGCACATGTATGTTTACTACAGCACTATTTACAGTAGCAAAGTCCTGGAACCAATCCAAATGCCCATCAATGATGGATTGGATAAAGATAACATGGTAAATATACACCATGGAATACTATGCAGCCATAAAAATGAATGAGATCATGTCCTTTGGAGGGACATGGATGATGCTGGAAGCCATCATCCTCAGCAAACTAACACAGGAACAGAAAACCAAATACCACATGTTCTCACTCATAAGTGGGAGTTGAACAATGAGAATGCATGGACACAGGGAGAAGAACAACACACACCAGAGTCTGTTGTGGGGTAGGGGGAGAGGGGAAGGAACTTAGAGGATGGGTCAATAGGTGCAGCAAACCATCGTGGCACATGTGTCCCTGTGTAACAAACCTGCACATTCTGCACAGGTATTCCAGAACTTAAAGTAAAATAAAAACTAAAAAAAAAAAAAAAAGGTAAGTGTCTTTATCTCTTTTGTATCCCTGAAGGGTATTTTCATTGGGTATAAAATTATGAGTTGACAGTTGTTTTCTTTCAGCATTAGGTCTCTTCTGATAAGACTCCAGGAAGAAAAGGAAAGTCATCTCATTACTACTGGGCAGTGGAGGAAACTACTCTATAGTTTCTACTTACCCCTTCTCATATGGAGTATGTATGGCAGATAGTTACTAGCTGGCAGAAATAGAAGCTCTAGCTTCCTGCTTATCATTCTCTGCTAAAACCACAGTGGGGTTAATTGAGGTGTCCCATTGCAGCTTGGCAAGGGTAAAAGTCTAGGCTTCCTGTTCAGCCTTTGCTGAATGGGAACAGTTGTTTTCTGTGGTGCTTGCCTGGAATAGAGTAGTTATTATCTGAAAGATTTTCTCTTGTAAGGCTGTCCCTTTCCTGATCCTTTGGCTACAGAAAGCAGGCTTTTGTTGGAACATTTCTGTCTGTGCCCATTGCTGGCTCTAGATTGCCAGCTTCTTCACCTCCAAATCTGGGATATATGAAACAAAAAGAAAATCCAGGGAACTCACCACCACATTGTAAGTTGGGTCTCAAGTTCCCTAGTCAGTCTGCCTCTTCTCTTCACTATTTAGAGTCTTCTTATGTTTGTTTGATATGTAATGTCTGAGATTTTAGTTGTACTTTGTGGAGGAAATAGGGAAAAGTATGCTTATTCTATCTTCCTCAAAGTGGAAGTCTGTAATACAGTTTAAAAGACACTAAAAACTCTCAAATGCCAAGCATGTAATAATGTCATTTAAATTCCAAGGTTTTTTTTAAAGATTTTTTGGAGAGAGAGATCCAAGATGGCCGATTATTAGCAGCTCAGGATTGTAGCTCCCAGTGAAAGTGCAGAGAACAAGAGGACGCCACACTTTCAGACGAATTTTTGTTGCTCACGGACCAAGAGATTCCCAGCAGAGGAACCCCACAGGTCGCCAGCACAACTCTGTGGCCAGTGAGGCAGTTTTGCCGGCACCTCGGCACAGCGGTTCTTGATGCAGAGTAAATGGGACTGGGTCCCCTTTGGTCGACATTTGGAGCTCCGGGAAGGCAGAGTCACCCATTCAGCTGATTGAAAAAGGGACTCAAGAGGGAAGCCAGACTGGAGATTCCCGGGCAGAAAAGCACCATGAATCTTAATGCTGCTGTTTTAGCCGGCGTTGGGAATCAAGAAGTTTGATGTCCACTCGGACACCAAATTTGAATGTTGGTAATTACAAAGATGACAGGTGGATAAATTTACAATGAAGGGAAGAAACCAGCGTTAAAAAGGATGAGAATACCCAAAAAGAGAATGCCTCTCCCTCTACAGGGGATCACAGTTCCTCATCAACAGGGGAACAAGGCCTGATGGAGAACGAGTGCATTCCATTAAAAGAATTAGGCTTCAGAAGGTGGATAATAAGAAACTTCTGTGAGTTAAAAGAACATGTTCTAGCCCAATGTAAAGAAACTAAAAACCTTGAAAAAAGGTTTGACGAAATCTTAATGAGAATAGACAATTTAGAGAGGAATATAAATGAATTAATGAAACTGAAGAATACAATGCGAGAACTCCATGAAGTATGCACAGGTTTCAACAGTCGAATTAATCAAGCAGAAGAAAGGCTATCAGAGTTTGAAGACCAACTTAATGAAATGAAACAAGAAGACATAATTAAAGAAGAAAGAGTAAAAAGGAATGAGCAAAGTCTCCAAGAAATACGGGACTATGTGAAAAGACTTAATTTACGTTTGATAGGTGTACCTGAATGTCATGAAGAGAATGAATCCAAGCTGGAAAATATTCTTCAGGATATTAATCAGGAAAACTTTCCTAACCTAGTAACGCAGGACAATACTCAACTCCAGGTAATACAGAGAACACCACAAAGATATTCCTCAAGTAGAGCAACCCGAAGACACATAATTGTTAGATTCACCAGGGTTGAAATAAAGGAGAAAATTCTAAGGGCAGCTAGAGAGAAAGGTCAGGTTACCCATAAAGCGAAGCCTATCAGACTCACAGCAGATCTCTTAGCAGAAACCCTACAAACTAGAAGAGAGAGGGGGTCAATATTCAATATCCTCAAAGAAAAGAATTTTCAACCCAGAATCTCATATCCAGCCAAACTAAGCTTCATAAATGAAGGAAAAACAAAATTTTTCATGAACAAGCAAGCACTCGGAGATTTCATCAACACCAGGCCTGCTCTACAAGAGCTTCTGAAAGAAGCATTTCACACAGAAAGGAACAACCAGTATCAGTCATCCCAAAAACTTACCAAAAGGTAAAGAGTATCTCCATAATGAAGAATCTCTATCAACTAATGTGCAAAATAGCCAGATAGTATTAAATGACAATATTAAACTCATGAATATCAATATTAATCCTAATTTAAATGGATTAAATGCCCCAATCAAAGACACAGAGACGCAAATTGAATAAAATGTCAAAACCCATCTGTACGCTGTATCCAGATCCATCTCATAGGCAAGGACACACAAAGACTCAAAAAAAAGGATTGGAGGAAGACCCACCAATCAAATGGAGAGCAAAAAAAAACAAAACAAAAACAAAAAAAAAAACAGGAGTTATAACTTTTGTCTCTGACAAAATAGACTTTAACAGTAACGAAGACTAAAAGAAACAAAAAAGGACATTACGTAATGGTAAAAGGATCAATGCAACAACAGGAGTCAATGATCATAAATATATATGCACCCAATATAGGAGCACCCAGATACATAAGCCAAGTTCTTAATGACTTATAAAGAGACTTGGACTCCCGCACAATAATAGCGGGAGACTTTGACACCACACTGTTAATATTTGATGGATCAACGAGATAGAAAATTAACAGGGACATCTATGATTTGAACTCAGACCTGGAACAAGTAAACTCAGTGAATATTTATAGAATTCTTCACCCCAGGTCCACAGAACATACATTTTTCTCAGTATCACATTACACCTATTTTGAAAGTGACCACATAATTGGAAGTAAATCACTCTTCAGCATTTGCATAGCATTTCACAGACTTAAATGAAATATTGGTTGGCTGTTTATTTGTTATTTTCTTCCCTTATTCCTTCCTGTCTCTGCCTTTAAGCACAATTATAGGTATAAAAGAGGTTTTTAATACCTATTTTTAGATTGCATTCCAGCCTGGGCAATAGAGAAAGACTCCTGTTCTCTCTCCCCCTTTCTCTTTCTCTTTCTTTCATAAAAAAAAAAAAAAAGATTTTTCATTTTCCATAAAATAACAGAATTCTTTTTTTTTTTTTTTGAGACGGAGTTTCGCTCTTGTTACCCAGGCTGGAGTGCAATGGGGCGATCTTGCCTCACCGTAACCTCTGCCACCTGGGTTCAGGCAATTCTCCTGCCTCAGCCTCCTGAGTAGCTGGAATTACAGGCACGCGCCACCATGCCCAGCTAATTTTTTGTATTTTTAGTAGAGAGAGGTTTCACCATGTTGACCAGGATGGTCTCAATCTCCTGACCTCGTGATCCACCCGCCTCAACCTCCCAAAGTGCTGGGATTACAGGCTTTAGCCACTGCACCCGGCTGATATGAATTCTTTAATTCAACATTGTTCCTCTTGTTTTTTAATAATAAAATAATATTATTATCGATAATCAATATACTACAGAATTATTACCAGACAAGTGTTCTCCAAGATGATTTTTAAAATTTAGACTGCTGGTGACAGATTTTTAAATGACATAGAATTTTTAGGAAAAAAAACCATTCAATATAAATGTGGTTCCTCATGTATGTAAAGTAAAAATTATATAAACTATAATGAAAAAATGAATTTTTAAAATTTAGAACTGGATATTCAGCCTTAAAAATTATCTTCTGTTATTCTGCACCTAGGGAAAGAAATCTTTTTAACGTTTCCTCCCTTGTTACAAGAATTTCAAATGCACTTTCTAATCTCTCTGTAAAAGAAAAAGAAAAAAATGTCTAGTTCTCATGTCATTTTTAGCTTACTTTGGAAGTGAAGACTTATAATAATAAAACAATATAAATTAAAGTTCATGATGATCAAGGTTATAGAGAGACTACGATCTACATGGAATCACATAACTTCCCCTCCACTGGCTTTGATTAAGACATGCATGGAAAATAATCAGGGGTTGCTTTCTAAAACTATTTATATATATACCATAGCACTTCTCAACATGACTGATTATCCAACATAATGTTATCTGTCTAGTCAAAATATTCCTATTAATTCCTTTATACCCTACACACATTCCTTTGGGGTAAAGACGTTGTTAAGACTAAATTTAGACCTTTGGGGTATCTTAACTCGTAGGTGGGTGTCTATGATGGTCTTTAGTTGCCTTGTGGATGTAAATACTGATAACTTCCTTGGCAACCGCCCATCAGAGAGTCAGGTACTTGCCTCTCAAGTGTTACAAAGAGTTGCAGAACAGCACACGCCTGCAGTGAAAGAAAGTCTACTGAACTACGAAAGCCTGTGTTTCTTACACGAGGTAGTGGCGAATAATCTGTCTGTAATTAGTTTTCTAGTTTTGTTCACTCACTTTGTGTGATTGGTTACGCACAAAATAGAAAACTCTAAATGATCTGAGACATGATTAGTGCATATGCTGGGTCTATCACCCCAGCCAACTGGTGATGAGTTTTACAAATACACAAAGTAGTCAACCCTAATATATTGATGCAGATAAGAAATGATGACCTCTCATGAGATGTAGGCAGCCACAGTGTTGAGACATTGCTGTGACTACAAATGAAACTTAATAGATAAGTTCATATACGCTTTGATGACCTCCTAGAAAACTAGTTAAGGAGCACTCTGTGCCATCATTCATGGAATAAAAATAGACACCTAGTCTATGAACTTTTGAAATGTCACCAATTTAAGCACATCTTAGATGGAACAATAATTTACATGTTTGGACATCTTTTCTCAAAAATACAACGTTAAGACTTTTTCTGCATACATACTTAACTCCTATAGACATTATAATATGCCTACCTAACTATTCTCACTTGGAAAGTGAACTATGAATAGATAGTTGCAGTAGACACAATAAGCACACAGTTCATTAGAGACATAGCTCAGTAATCTGGATCTTTCTCCTAAATGTTCAAGAGAACAGAGACTTAACAAAAAGGCAGGCAAGCTGTCCGCCATCCAAAAGCATTTTGAAAATGCTGTCAAAAACTTAAGTCTATTCAAAGAGGTTAAATATTCAAATGAAAAATTTAAATAAAAAGTATTTGACATAATATAAATATAATACATGACTCAGAATAAATAATCTAGTTTACAAAAAAATGCCTTAAATGTTTGGACCAAACTACTAAAAGTTCACATCAGAAATTAATTTGAAAACACATTAAAACAGCTAGAGCAAAATTTTAATACCAATAACATATTTGTATAGTGAAATTAATAGATTTAATGACATATCTTAAACATAACAGAAGAAATAAACAGTATGATTTTTCATGTAAGAATTTAAAGACAGTTTCCCAGAGTTATAAAATGTAGTTTTTAAGCCTCTCAAAAAATACATTTTCACATCTTTCCCATTTAAGGGTCCCAAAGACTTATAAATTATTAACTCCATCTCCCCAAGCTCTATAAATTCTCTTTTTGGAGCCTTTCTGATGCATGGATTTGATCTATATACAATTCAGCTAAAAATTAAATGCACAATCTTCAAAAACTCTAAATCTTTTACAGTTGTACAGCTGAAGATGAAAGAACTTGTATACAAATGTTTAAAAGTATATAAATCTTCCCATGTAAGATGGAAAACAAGAACCTCAGTACTTTTTCTTAAATACGTCCTAAGGGATTTTGTTAAAATAGTGTGCTCTTTCAGCAATCCCATTACAATAGATATTTTACAAGAAACAAAAAGTCCCTCTGTCAGACTAATAGTCAATAATAATTTTACCACTACTAAGAATAAGTATAACTGGCACATTTTTGAATCCTTCAAAATTAGTAACACATCTGTTATTTCAGTTTATCCATAAAAAACACCATGTGAGGTAGTTTTATCTTCATTTAACAAATGAAGAAATTGAAATAGAACTTAAGTGTAGGCCAACAATATTCTATGTTATGCAAATTAGCAATGACTTAGTAAAGGGATGAGACCAGGTAACTAGATTCCGAATTCTAGGACCACATGCTAGACAATGAAAGAATATTACCTAACATTAGTGAGCACTCAGTAGTAATGGTAATCTGCTAAGCAATTACTTAGTTAATTCTGCAGAATATTAGTCTGTTTTACCATTTGACCATTTCTGTTTTACAGTCGCACAAACAGAAGTTCAGTTTTATAGCAGTCTGATTTATTATATTTAAGTGGCAGATTTAAACTGAGGTAAGCATGATTACAAAGTTCCTCTTTCTCTAAGAGGAACACCTTACATTTAGAAAGAATTTCAAAGCCAAGATATGGACTCCTACTATTGTCTACATGGATGATGATGATGATGATGATTATTATTATTATTAAGACTCTCACCCAGGCTGAAGTGCAGTGGCCAACCTCAGCTCACTGAAACCTCCACCTCCCAGGTTCAAGCAATACTCCTGCCTCAGCCTCCACAGTAGCTGGGATTACAGAAACACACCACTACACCTGGCTAAATTTTTTGTATTTTAGTAGAGATGGAGTTTCGGAAAGAAAGGGAGAATGGAACTAAAATGCAGGTGAATTTGGGCAAGGTCTGTACTGTAATTCTTTATTCTGATATTCCTACACTTCTTCCTAACACTGAATTCATAGCCCAATGCCTTGAGGCACTTCTATAGAGGTTGCCCCTCAAAGCTACAGCAAGTTAGTAGAAGGGCAGATTTTAGCAAGAGGAACACTCAGTATATTTGATGATTGTTTAGCTGAATATGTCTGTGGGTTGAGAAGAGCTACAGTCATAATTTCCCAGAATGTAGAGACTTTCTGAACAAAAAGGGAGACTTCATTCAAGTCATTCTGGAACCCACAGATCCTAGGGTCACAATGCATATATGAGCATAGAAAAAGTTCTGAGCAGTATTGCAGAACAAAGGCTTGTTTCACTTGGTTTGACTGAGTGTGTTTCCCAAGTGTAAGACCTATTAATATTCCAAGGAACAACTTCTGATGTTTCAGACTTGACTCTGAAAATAATCTGAGTATGGACTGCACTGTGATATTCCTGTACAATTACCACAGAATGAAACCTTTAGTGCTTTTTCTTAAAGTTCAGACATGTGGTGTGTTATTCTAAAGGTATAGACAAGAAACAGTTACAAGGTAGATGAGACTAAATCTGAACATTAGAGCTGGCAGAGGGCCTTAGGGGTTATCATCTCTTTCCATTAACATATGAAGAAGCTAGAGTCTACAGGGATTGAGAATTGCCCCCCGACCCTCCCAAAAAAAGTAAGTAAGCCAGGTGTGGTAGCTCACACCTGTAATCCCAGCACTTTGGGAGGCTGAGGCAGGTGGATCCCCAAGTTTGAGACCAGTCTGACCAACATGGTGAAACCCCATCTCTACCAGTAATACAAAAAATTAGCTGGGTGTGGTGGCAGGCGCCTGTAATCCCAGCTACTTGGGAGGCTGAGGCAGGAGAATTGCTTGAATCAGGGAGGCAGAGCTTGCAGTGAGCCAGGAAGGTGCCACAGCATTCTAGCCTGGCCAACAGTGTGAGACTCTGTCTCAAAAAAAAGAAAGAGAACTGGCTCCAAGATCATATGACCTTCAAAAGTGGCTGTCCTGCTACCGTCGGATTACCAGACTTGGCAACGGTGCCTCAGCAGGATGGCATGTCAGAGGCAACCCATCTTGCACAACCTGGAATTCTCAAGAGGTCTAGTCCAGGGCCACCAGGTGGAAGGCTAAGGAGGAGCAGCTATCAGCACTGTAGGATATGGCCTCAGAATACTCTTGTTCTGCCCTCTTACTTCACTGTTTTTGTTCTCCAAAGGGAACCATTGAAAACATCATAGTCAGATGGCAATTTTGAGTATGAAATGTTTGTAGTGAGAGTATCAAGCAAGTGTCTGAAATTCCATGGTTTATGGTTTATTTCAGGCAGGTTTATGTTTCCATGCTAATATACCTACAATTTTCCCCCTAGTACTGTATTGACTGGCATTTACAACACTCAGGAGTATTTGTAAATTTTATAAGGATAATTTAGAGAAAAAAATAACTGTTTTATATCATACTTACATAGAGAGTGATTTTATACTGGTTTTCTAGCGGAAATATATATAAACATATATATATTCACTATTTGAATATATATGCATATACACTAAATATATATTTTATATACTAAATATATATTTGACATATATTCTGAATATATATAAAACATATACATACTGAATATATATCAAAATATATGAATATATATATTCAGCAGGACATGTGAAGTTCATATATATGTAGTAATACTAAGTACAAATCTACATGTTACCTAAATATCTCTATTCCACATAGGTATATATAATAGCTGTATCACAGCTAAAAATATATTGATTGGTATTAGTGATTCTGCTTAACATTATTTTTCGGCTAAATAAAAAAGAAAGGTTTTCTTACAGTTGATTCAGTAATTATATTATTATTATTTTTTTTTTTTTTGAGACAGAGTCTTGCTCTATCGCCAGGCTGGAGTGCCGTGGCGCAATCTCGGCTCACTGCAACTTCCGCCTCCTGGATTCAAGCAATTCTTCCGCCTCAGCCTCCCGAGTAGCTGGGACCACAGGCACATGCCACCATGCCCGGCTATTTTTTGTATTTTTAGTAGAAACGGGATTTCACCATGTTGGCCACAATGGTCTCGATCTCTTGACCTCGTGATCCGCCCGCCTCAGCCTCCCAAAGTGCTAGGATTACAGGCGTGAGCCACCATGCCCGGCCTTCAGCAATTATATTATTAAGAAATTACTCTGGTTGGATTACACATGGTAAAGTGGTAGAGTGAGATTGTGTGGGCATCCCTCTGCTGTTCCGCCAATCTGTTTATTATTTTATATCATTTCCTCTGAGCCAGCCATCTCTAATGATTATATGGGACATACAACACTTTTTTATATATTTTTTTCATCAGGCAAAAAGTGTCACATGCCAGTGAGTTCAATAATCTCTTATCGGGTAGAACTTTACATAGCCACTAGTGTCTTACTGTCTAGTTACACTTCTGAAAAGCCTTTTTCAGAAAGTGGTCTTCCTAAAGTCCTAATCATCACAGACAATCAAGAATTTCTAACCAGTACATTTAACTCTCTCAGTTCCCATATAACTGTCTCTCAGACACTGCTTTCCCTGGTTGCAACTTCTCTCATTTCATCCCCTGACCCACACATAATCCTAGGCCCCCCTTCTCAATGTAAACCAAACTTTCCAGAGTCCTTTCACTCCACCTCTACATGCATGCATTAAATCGATCCGCACACCACCGCCAAAAGGGGAGGGGGAAAAAGACGTCCTTAGTCCCCATTCCTTTGATTTTCTATATTCCTGGAGCCCTTCCTCACAGATGCAGTGCAATGCAGGGGGAGAACCACAGGCCTATAACAAACCAGACATCTTTCCAACAAGATGGTCTGGGATTTTCATTTTTGTTTTGTTTTTTTGGGATGGAGTCTCAGTCTGTTGCCCAGGATGGAGTGCAGTGGCACGATCTTGGCTCATTGCAACCTCTGCCTTCCCGGGGTCAAGTGATTCTTCTGCCTCAGCCTCCCGAGTAGCTGGAACTACAGGCACGTGCCACCATGCCCAGCTAATTTTTGTATTTTTGGTAGAGACTGGGTTTCACCATATTGGTCAGGCTGGTCTTGAACTCCTGACCTCGTGATCTGCCCGCCTCGACCTACCAAAGTGCTGGGATTATAGGCGTGAGCCACCACGCCCAGACTGGGTTTTTTAATTAAAAAAAATTTTTCCTGACTCGGTGCAGTGGCTCATGCCTGTAATCCCAGCACTTTGGGAGGCCAAGGTGGGTGGATCACCTGAGATCAGGAATTCGAGACCAGCCTGACTAACATGGAGAAACCCCATCTCTACTAAAAATACAAAAATTAGTGGGCATGGTGGCTCACACTTGTAATCTCAGCTACTCAGGAGGTTGAGATGGGAGAACTGCTTGAGCCTGGGATGTTGTCGTGAGCCTGAGATCGCAGAACTGCACTCCAACCTGGGCAACGAGTGATACTGCATCTCAAAAAAAAAAAAAAAATTGTCCTTATTTTCTATTAATCTCTTACTCAAGCTTTTACAACTAATTATCCACATTTCCCTTAATACCAATGAGATGATTTATGCCTTTGGCAAAAAAGAGGAGGAAGAGAAGACAGAAAATGAGCACAAGGCTCATTTCCAAAACAGCCTTTCCTGCTGCCCTGGCTAGATTACTTCCACAGGCTGCCCTTTCTCTGGCCCTCTCAACCACAGTCACAAATCATTCAAAAGTTGACCCTGACAACATTTTTTCCCACTTGTTATTTTTATAATTTTGATATTTAAAAGCATTAAATGAATAGTCAAGTCTGTAAAATTACTCTTTGCTGGAGCTCATTTTTGTTACACCACCATTACCCCTAACTGGATTATGACAAGAATGCACCAGTACCTATTTTTACTTTCCACAATTTTGTTACTCTTCAAGCCGAGTATATAAACTGATATCCACCAAGAATCCTGAGTATTTTCACAGATGTATGTATTTAATTAAAATCATGACTTTCGTTGTTGCAGGTGTGGGATTCTTTTAGTCATTTAAGCTCTCTAGGATTCATTTTTTCTACTTAAAAAAAAAAGCCAGGGGAAATGCTACTTATGCATAAAACACTTTGAGCTCCCCAGATGAAAGCCTGCATATATAAGTGTGATGTGTATTTATTGCCTCTCCTCTGATGAAAAGTGGCAGCCTTCTGCTTGAAATGGGATTAGAAATTCTGACTATAACAGAGAAGAGAGAAGCACAAATGAGTAACAAGCAGTCAGAATAAATAAAATTGAAAAGACGGAGAGGACTCCTTTTACAAAAGGAACATTAGTTGCGAAACTTGTGGTTTAATTTTGTATGCTTTCCACTTTTAAAAAATTGGGCTCAACTGCATATATAATGAGCTACAAGCAGAAGGTACATTCAGTAGTACATGAATAAAAAATGACCTTTTCATTTGCTCTTCCGTAGCTTGGCATTCCTATATTATTAAAATATAATGTATTAAAGATTAAGTAAGCATATTAGCATACAGACATCATGCTTCTGTGGTCGTGGATATGACGACTATCTAACATGAAGCTAGAAATCCATCTATATAAAATTCATATTTTTTATAGTATAGATATCAATTAAAAAGAACAAAAGCTTTCCAACAACCATTATGGTTGGCTATTCTATTAAGTACAGAAAAGAAAGCAATGAGGAGAGACTCTCTGAAGGGAGCTATAAATAATAATCACCAACAACTATAGCTGGGAATGAGCTGAATTCTATGTTATAGAAAACATATTAAATAGATAAACTTCCTACTCTAATGAAACTTAACATTTTTTTTTACCTAGGAATTTAAATGCTAAAGCAATTTTCATGCCTTTTTTGGAGCATGAACTATTAATTAAATATTTTTATTATATTTATTCATTTCTATGGCTTATTTTTCTGTCTTTTTGACACATAATCTATAAATGTACAGCATATCAAAAGAACGCACAAAGAAATAACTGCAAAAACATAAATGATAAAATTATCAGATTTCCAAAGTAGAGAGCTTTCCTTTCACCTCATTATTATGTAAACAATGTGAGTTCATAAAAGAAAATTTGAAGTTTGGCAAAGTGAAAAGAGAGTACAAATAATACCATGAGTATTAGTACAGTCGCTGGTCACTTCCTTTACCTTTTCTGTTTTCTTTTTTGTGTTTTTTTCTCGATTTTCTCTCATACACTATCATACGAGAGATACAATGTTATATCACGCTCTTTTCACTTATGTCAAGGAGTAGTTTTTATACCCAAGCATGTGTTTTTCAAGTTCATTTTTTTCCTCTTCTAAAAACTGCTTTAACCTCTCACCATGGAAAGCCGACATTCCTAAATGTACAAAGAGGAGACACTGTTGAGCGCAGAGCTTCAGTATTTGTCCTACAGACTGTTCCCAATGGTGAGAAATGATAGTGGCAGTCTTATGTGGAGTGCTCCAAGAAAAGGAAACACTGTAGTTGGTATCTAAACTTGGAGAGAAGCCAGTAACTAACCTTGTCACCTATCCAAGAATATAATCTCATATCAGTTACAGGGAAGTCTTAGGTATAAGATCATAACTATACAGTAACCTTACCTTAACATGGCTTTCAAAAACCAGAACTGTCAATCTCTCTCTGTTGCAGCTCTCACACTCTCAGCCTGCTGTAATACCTTTAACATGTAAGGAAACAAGAAACCCAATCTATGAACTACTATTCTGAATTTTTCAGATTCACAAGGGAAGTAACATAAAAGTGTATATTGGAAAGCAAGAAAGTCCTTCATATATACATTCATTAAAATGAGTAAAAATCTTCCTTATGTTTAAAAACTTAGGTAAGACAGAAATCAAATAAAAAGGCAAGCTAAACTGAAAATTGGGGGGGAATGCAAGCTTTTATTTTTTAAATGATATAAATACAAAACAGATATTTATACTAGATATGCCTTTCCTGTTTTCTCTGTTGTTTTCTTGGATGAAAACAACAGTAATTTTTTTCAAAACCATTTGCTTTGAATAAAATTTATCATCTACTGATGTATTATTTCTCAATTTCTTTTTCATATTATCTTGGAGATAAACGGCAATAACAAAGACACATTAACATGACACTAAGAACAGCTTTTTATAGTTTTAATTATTTTTTCCTTTTTGGTAATAAAAATGATGTGGTATGTTTGCATATGTTATATATTGAGAAGCAATAATGCTGTTTAAATATTCATAATTATGGAGATAACTTTCACTTGATATTTTTAAAATGAAATAGCTTCTGGCCCCTTAACATTATGGCCCTGTTTATTAATATATATTGCAGGCATACCTATATTTATGTCAGTCAATCACTTACTGTGCTTTTTATTCTATTCTGACTTATTCTGCATAAAGATAATTTTCTTTTATGAGTCCATCGAGTTTCACTTTCAGAGAAATAATTTCACAATTTGTAATGTACATAATGAGCAGTCATTTTCCCACTTTTCTTGGGATTTGAGCTCATTTCAGTATGTGAAATAAAAACCAAAGAAAAGAAACTAAAATCTAAGGTAGGGGAGGCCGTGGATGAGTGGTGGACATGTACATTCAGCCCTGCTACAGGCATGGATGGAGGCGCTAATGGAGGGTGCCGGCCAGCCGCTTGGCAGGGTCTTTCAAGGGCAGCAGTTTATCCAGGTCACTACAGTCAGGATCTAGTCTTATTTCTGCACTCCAGAAATGATTTTGCTCATACAGAGAAACTGAAAAGCCTCTCTGGGACAAACTAATGAAAACCAAACTCCTTTATAATGTGACTTTATTATTTTAGAATGAAACATTATTGTAATGCAAGTTGAATTGCTAGTCTTGTCAGAGTAGTTATTCTCACTCACTCAGAAATTTACAGTACAGAATTTGCCTGATGGGCAGAGTGAGAACTAAAGGGCTTGGTGATTTTATCTCACAGTTCCTAGGCTACACAGGACAGCCTTCCTGCAGCTTCCTTCCAGCAGAGTTTCTCATTTAGACCACTTCTTTTTCATGTTAGCTTTTCAAAATTAATTTTAATATTAGATATTTTATTTTTTATTCAAATAAGCATTACATATAAAAGCTACAACAATTAAGAGAGTGAAAATGAAGTCTACCTCTCTCCCTCGTCTATTCCTAGCAGCTTCTTTCCCTGGAGACTACCCCAAAAGAAATTTCTTTTTTATTTTTAAGTCAGAGTCTCACTCTGTTGCCCAGGCTGGAGTGCAGTGGTGCTATCTTGGCTCACTGCAACCTCTGCCACCCGGGTTCAAGCAATTCTCCTGCCTCAGCCTCCCGAGTAGCTGGGATTACATGCGCCAGCCACCACGCCTGGCTAAAGAAATTTCTTAAATGACCTTCCAGAGGTAACTAGTGAATTTACAAATATATTCCGTGTGTGTGTGTGTGTATGTATATGTGTATGATATACATGTATGTATTTATACAATTTATTTCTTTTTTAATAAGAGCATAGCATACATGATGTTTTCGCATTTTGCTTTTTAACTTTCCATATACAGAACTTTTAAGTTTTAATATGTACATGGGACATACAAATAGCACATAACATGAAATATCTTTAAACGTTATTTTATACATGTAGGAGTTTAAATACGTACAACAGAATTTCTGTGTCGATAAGTATACACTTTTTATTTGGAAAGATATTACCAAATTGTTTACATTTTATCAATGGTAAAAACTTGGAATTCTGAATCACAATATGGCAATTAACGCCTTGTATGTTGTGACTATAGAATGATTTACAATGATTTTTTACAGAGGGGAAGACAATTCAAAATTAATACATTCTGCTTCTAGTTACCTTCTTCTTCTCAGGGCTAATAATTCAAGGTGTATGATTGATTACAGATCCCTAGAAAATAAGACCATCAATCACATGGAGTATACTGCTTAATAGATGGGGAAACAAGAAATGAATTAGGTACAACATGAAAGAAAAAGTTTTAGACTTGGGTTTTAAAAGAGTGTCCTTTCCTAAGTAACCTTGGAGTTTCAGGGCAAAATTTCTGTTTGCCTACATCTGAAGCAAGAGGTGATGAGACAAAAGAAAAAGAAACTGTATGAAGAGTAAAATAAAACAACCAGGACTGTCTGAATTGGAAATCCTAAAATTTCCAACAGAGTCTCACGTGGGAAAGGGATGTTTATCAACAAAACAAAACAAAATCCCCAAAACTAATGGTACTTGGGTACCTGGGGAAGGAAATGGCTTCATAAGGGAACAGGGGACTACTGAAGTTTAGGTTTATGGCAGGGGTTTTCATGGACTCCCCTCCTGATAAGAAATTCTCTCAAAGCTAAGAGGAAGGTGGGACAAGTTAAGTGGGTAGATCTAGGCTTTGAAACATCAGACTCCTAACCCAAAATACCTTTACTGGGAATAAAAGAGACATCATGACACTGATTGTAAGGAAGGTCATGAAATCTAATAGATAATTCATACTCAGCTAACTTGTCCTGTGATTAACCATGGCACTACATTGGGTTAAAGAAAATAGTATCCTAGCATTTAAAATATCTAGGATACAATAACTATTAATATTCATTTATATAACATATAAACTAAACACACACATTACCATTGAATCCTTTTTGTCATAAAATGGTTGGGATATGGCCAGGAGCACTGGCTCACATCTGTAATCCCAGCACTTTGAGAGGCTGAGGTGGTTGGATTATGAGGTCAGGAGTTCAAGATCAGCCTGTCTAAGATGGTGAAACCCTGTCTCTACTAAAAATACAAAAATTGGTCAAGCATGATGGTGGGTGTCTGTAATCCCAGCTACCAGGGAGGCTGAGGCAGAGAACTGCTTGAACCCGGGAGGTGGAGGTTGCAGTGAGCTGAGATTGCACCACTGCACTCCAGTCTGGGCGAGAGTGCAAGACTCTGTCTCAAAAACAAACAAACAAAAAAGTTTGGGATATGTACTTGTTATAAACTAATACATGTATATGACCTTACGGGCTTTATTGTAAGACTTAATATAAAATAATTTATCATAATTATTATAATTTTAATACTAAATGACTTCAAACAACTTACATAATTCTTCAGAACTATAATACCATCTCTTTTATCAACTACTTGTGAATTTTTCTAAATAATGCAGGACATGCAAAATAGGTTTCAGGTGTATAACTAGTATCTAAAATTTGAGTACAGAGCCAAAATATTAAAATGTTCTTTTCATAATGTATCATTTTAGAAGGAAAATGATTATAATTTTCCTTCATTTTATTATTTTAACTTTTCTACAAACCAACATATTTTCACTAGTTTTTTAAATAACTTGTTTTTATAATTATAATGTTTACCTGAAATGGAATATCTTAATTACTCACTTTTATTCCCAATTCTTCAAAATACAACAGAGGTACCTTTACAGTATGAATTTCTGGTTAGTACATAAAAATATGTAAGAAAATTCTACCTGAAATTAAGTAAAGTCTTTGAATCTTGAAAATGAGCACGAAGCATTTAGATGTAAAAGCTAAGTAATAATTTAAAACAAAAACATATTCTACAAATAACACTTTCTGAAGTATTAATTTTCTTCTTATATTTATAATAAAGCAAGGTCATAGTATTATATAAAACTGAGTCTACAGTAGTTTTAAATAAATGTACTGAAAGACATACTCTAGAATGTATTTTGTTTGTTGAATGAGTATCTAAAGGAAATATGATGAATGTCATTTTAATAATTTATAAAACATAGAAGAAAACTTGTTATTGTAACAATATGGGTTTTGTTAATGCCCTTAACAACATATGTTATTATTTAAGACATGTAAAACAAACTTAATATCAACTTCATATTTTTTTTCATTATATGTGTACTTCTTTTATCTTCCTTCTGGGCACTTATCATTTTGTTCCAATTAGTAAGCATAGAACCTCATCAATTGGAGGAGTTCAATAAACACTAAATAAATGAACAGGCAAAAAAACTCCTAAAATTAAAAGAAAATGAATTCCTATTACAAATAACTGGAAAACAAAAACTTAACAGAATAAATATATTTACCAGGAAGTCAGTTTCTATAATCTATGAGCTTGAGGGTCTCTAGACTATGTGGAATGTTTCTAAGGCTTGAGAGAGGTCCTAGCACTGGATTCATACGGTCATTTGTGTTTATACATTTTTCATAAGATATTTTAACTATAATTAAGACTGCTGCACGTTTAGAACCCAACTTTGTATTTGTAGTTTCGTATATGATTTCTTAAGGGGTGGAGGGCAAGTATAAAAGTGACAGGACCAATAAACTTGGATCTGCTCCTCCATATTTCTCTATTGTACTGTGTATAACTTCATAGGAGAATTGAAACTGATCCAGGATTTGGACAAGTAACAGAGGTTTAGTTTACATTCATAAATATTTGTCACTTCCTGTTGAAAAATAAAAATATAGCCAATTCTAGTTACAGGATAAGCACATTATTCTAAAGTACAGTTTATCATCTAACAAACCATGTGGTGAGATCTCCATTATGTATCAGCACACTTTCTCAAATTGCAGTTTTCTTTTCTGGGCAATCATGCTTGGACATTTATTGACCAGTTAACAGCTTCTTCACTACTTCACTTTTTTAAACTTCATGTATTGGCCAGGCACGGTGGCTCACTCCTGTAATCCCAGCACTTTGGGAGGCTGAGGTGGGCGGATCACCTGGGGTCAGGAGTTCAAGACTAGCCTGACCAACATAGTGAAACCTCATCTCTACTAAAAATACAAAAAATTAACCAAGTTGGTGGCACATCCCTGTAATCCCAGCTACTTGGGAGGCTGAGACAGGAGAATTGCTTGAACTCAGGAGGCAGAGGTTGCAGTGAGCTGAGTTCACGTGCCACTACACTCCAGCCTGGCTGACAGAGAAAGACTCCATCTCAAAAAAAAAATGAATAAAACTTCATATATTGATATTTCATATTCACTCACACTTTCAGATAGCCTGAAATTTTTGAAAAAAATCCAGCTGCTTTAATAGAATATCACTTTTTAGATTCTTTAAAAAAAATCTTTTCCTTTTATTGTGCATATGAAATTATCACAACATTGCTAATATTTGCTTACAAATCTAAGATGTTTCATAAAAGTGTACAGTAATTAAAATACATATATAACACTGATTTTCAGTTAAATATTCTGACAAACTTAGTTCACTGAATAGCCAAAGTCAATTCTCAGAAAAGCATCATTAAAAACTTTGAGTCAAAGACGTCTTTGTTAAAACTAGCCCCCCCCAAGTTCTCTTGATATCCATAAAATATAAATACTCCTAATTTCTAACAGACTTTTTCTGACAAGCGTTAGTCCAAAATGAGTGTTTACAAACTATACTGGGCAATGGATGCCTGGAAAATAGCATTTACACTTGAAACACTGACACAGTTTAAAGCAAAAATGAAGGAAAAAACATCAAACTTTTATAGCAGTGCTAGCTAATGGGGTAATTAGAAAGTGTGGCCTTAGAATTGATATAAGAAAACATTTAGAGAACACCTTATTTTGCTGAAAACAAGATCATAAGATAATTCTGTTAAAACAACTGCTTGACGTTGTGAGTGTGACACTTTCACACACATACATATACACCCTCACAGTCTAAAGGAAGAAATATTTTGATACGTAAGACATGTTATTTTGGGGGCAGAGCTAAGAGAAATAAGAAAAACTACCCAGAGAACATGCCCTAACATTTAAAATTGAATCCTGCCTACTGAAACTATAATATCATTTGTTTCCCCCTCTAAATAAGTGGTACTATATTTAAAAGGTGGATATTAAAGATTTAGGAGACTAGCATTTGATTCAACAATTTGGCTTATGGCTAGGCTACTCCAGAATACATATTTTATTTTAAAAATAGAAACTATGTGCAATGAAACAACAAGGAAAAATCATTTTTAAATGATAATTTTGTGCTATCTCTTTTAATGTGTTTTTGTGTATCAGGCCAACAGTAGGCATAAATAAAAAGTAATCACTCACAGGAAGAAGTTACAAAGGAAATTATACTCATTAAAAAGCAGATTCTATAACCTGCAAGTTAGGAAATCACAGAAGGAAACTTCCTGCTGATCCAGGGAAGAAAGGAAAATGTTCCTTCCTCCTAGCCTGGTTACAGTTGGTGAAGAAACTGTCTTAACTTTTCTTGGTTTCAAAGGGTGTCATGCCCCACACAGCTGGAGGAAGAAATGAGAGCTTACATATATCTTTCTAATTTCAAAACCTTCTCATGCAGATGCCTGAAACAAAGTTCTATAGTGCTGATAACGGATTTTTTTTCACTTTATATTCCAGACTACTAGCTATAATTATTTTGAAGCTAGACAGCACTCCAGTGGTCAAATAACAAAACTAATCTGTTGAAATAGTCTTACAAAGAGAATTAACTATCTAAGTTAATTGGTTGATTCTTTCTCTATTGCTGTCCTAAGTTGTTTCTCTGGACAAATGGCATTTATTTCAAATTAAAATAATGCATTAAAACATCAAATTAAGTAGAAGTATTTCTTCATGTAGCATATTTGTAAATAAGCCTATCAATGTTAGAAATGGCATCAAAAATTAATATGTTCACTCTATCACTCCATTATACCTAATAAAGTCCCGCAAAGCCAAATTCTACAGAAGATTCACTAACATATGTAATATTAAGGCTATGATCAGGTTAATGATGGTTTCCTTCAAGATTGCATTAATCTACACAAAGTCTGGTAGTCTTTAAAAACCACTGTTAAGTTCAGAGACATTAACTCTTAAATATATTTTCAACAGTTCTTCGCTATTACTCAAAATCTTATTTTTCATGCCAGCAAATGAAAAGAGCTTTTGATAATACCATGAAGAACTAAACTGCTATAAAATGGAAACTGAAAAATTATACAGTTTTTAAGTCCCCAACAGAGTTTACTTAATAAGGGTATACCTTATCACTGCAAATGCTTCAAACCCATCTCACATGATGCATCTGCTTTTCTTACCGTTGTTTCCATTACATAAATCAAAACAGTACTCATTAGTGTAAACTCATTAGGGTAAACCAAACCTCAATTGCAAGGATCTCAGCATTTCTGAAAACATAGATATAAAGATATCCAAGTTAATGTCACTTAATTAAAAATATATAGTTTGCTTTGGAAAGTTTTTACTAACCCTAGTCCTTATTAACTGGACTAGTGAGATTAAGATAATTTAAGGATGAGTAGTTCAAGAGTGCAGCAGAGCATAAAGGCTCTCTAAAATAGAGGCCGAAACCCAAAATACTCACTACCATGTAACTACCACTGGGAAATGAAATTTTAATTTGCAGCAGGATTTTAAAGAAACTCTGTGGTGTAAAAGAGTTTATTTTAGTTCTACAAATCTTTTAAATTCAGCAATTTTGCAGATGAAGCAGATAAGACGTTGCCATAACACTTTCATTTTTTAAACCAAATAACACAGTTTCTTGATGGAGAAAAAGCTGTCTCAACTAATTGCAACCCAAAGCACCTTGAGATAAAAAAAGGAACAATTTGTGACAACAGTATATGTTTACTGAGATACAAATGGCACTATCAGCTATAAGTCTCATCTCTGCGATGAACTCAGTTGTCACACTACAATTCTCAAAATGTAACTCTTGGCTTGGTTGCCAAAATATGCACTTTAGTATTGTGTTTCAGCAATAGAAATGTGAGTACTAAGATTTTCATGACCCTGCCACACTTTACCTTCTAGGTTTAAGGCAATGGAGCATAATCTGTAAACTGCAACTATCTGCTTCAGGACTCAAAAACAGGTGAAAAATCAAGAACTCTTTTTGTCACATCTCATGTGTAGACTTCAAATTAGAAAGAAAAATTTATGTTATGATTGTGATCTCCAGTTGCGTGGTTGACTTCACTGAAGTGCATGAATTCCTCTTTGTGTCAATCAACCCAGATCTAAATTGACAACCAACTTAATTCCAAGTCACTCCTCTCCCCTGCTGTCCCCATTCCCACTTCCTTTTCCTCCTGTTCCTCCTTTTTGTCTTCTTTGTTCTCTTTCTTTCTCTTCCTTTTCCCCTCTTAGTCTTTCTGTTTCCTCATATTCAAGTTTTTCAAATCCTAAAACAAACTTCTTTTATTCTACTTTATCCCGAACTTCCCTTGTTCTACTTTATCCTGAAGTGATTATTGCATTTTCCACTTTCATTCATGAGTAAAGGCTAAATCATTTAAACTTGTTATCCCTTCTTCTGCATATTTCACTTACTCATTGATATGTTATAATCTAGTTTCTATCCCCTACATTTTAGAGTACACCACCACCAAAATTACCTAAGTCACATAATTTCTGAAATCAAAGGCCTAGCTCAGGATCTCATCTGCACAATTTCTGTGGAATCTAATATGCCAAATACTTCCTTCATGAAACTGTCTTCTCCTCTGCACCACCGGATTGGTTCTTCCTCTGTCTTCCTGATTGTTTCTTAGTTTCCTAGCATAGAGATGTTTCCTTAGCACTCTTGAATTTGGGTAACCTCGCTTATTCCAAAGTGATGGGTACATCACTTTGCCTGAATGATTTCCAAATGCATTCTGAGTATTGATCTTTGCTCTTGTGTTTATGCCAGCAACACTTATCTACATGAACTTCAATTGAGATTCCACATGTCTAAGAGCAGTCATTATCTTTATCCTCCTCATACTTAACTATACCTAGCTAAAGTTTTAAATAGTTCATGTAACAGAGTGTAAAGGAGTAACAAAGAATATCAAAAAACTCCTTATTATCATCCCAAGCCTTTAAAAATATTGTAAAAATGAGATAGTTATTAGCAAAAATTAAAGTATGATCAATAGCAAGTCAATGAACAGTTACAGGGCACAATTGGCAGAGACGTTCCTTAGAAAGTACAGAAAGGAAATCCTCAACCATATTTTGACTTTAACCAATCACAACACTTATTAACTCATTCCTCATTAATTCTTTTTCATCAGAAACATTTGAGATGTCTAAAGGAAGGCCAATGTACATTTACCTTCTCTGATTCGAAATATGTTGCTTTTAGCAGAAAGATGTCCTATAGTAACACAAATAAAAGAACTAAATCTGAGGTAAAAAGATAAAAGTATATGATATCATGACCATAAAATTAGTGAAATATATTTGCTTTTTTTTAACTTACACATATATTTACCTCAGGATCAAAACTCTTTAGTCCTATGTCTAGTTAAAAAAGTTAGAAAGGCTATATATAGTTCAGTGATATTCCACAGTATTAGTTGGTTAAAAGACACGGTAAAGAGGGCAAAATAAAAAATGAAAAACTCTGTGGCTATACTCGTAAACTGAGTAACACCAAATCTACTGGGAAGTAACTCTTAATGGATAAAAGTCTGAACCAAATCAGTTATGAAATTAGGCACTAAAGTGGGGACAAGGGGTGAAGAGAATACATAATTAAAATATTTATTAACACCCTGCTTAGTTTCTGAAAAGAAACATACTTGATTCACATTTCATTTTATTTGTGACTTGAGACACAAGTAAAAGGAAAGAAAATATTACTCCTGAATTTCATTACTGCCAATTATAAGGTATTATCTACAAGGATCCAAATTGAAGTAAAAAAACTTGCCATAAAAATATCATACATGAAGAAATGAAAAACAGCCAAAACTAAAAAAACTACTAAGTAATTAACCTGGTCTATGGAAGGCTCGTCGGATGAAAATAATAAGACAAACATGACAAGGCTTTACAGGACACTATAAACAAGTTTCCCTGAAAATCCAATATGTTAAGGCCATTGTCATGGAAAGGACTCAGTGCCATATTTATAAATCAATATAAAGTATGTTTTCTATACTTGGAATAACATAGATATGAATTCATGCAGTAGATTAGGTCATGCTCATGAAACCAGGCACCAGGAGTTAACTATATTTAGCTAAGAGAAAAGTAAAAAAAAAAAGAAGGAAAGGGCAAACATTATCAATACTGAAAACACTATAAAAGCTGGTTACATTTTATAGCTTCTATATGTGTCTTTTTTTTTTTTCAGTTGGAGATGCAGTCTTGGTATGTTGTGTAGACTGAATTGAAACTCCTGGGCTCAAGCAATCCTTCTGTGTCAGCCTCCTGAGTAGCTGGGAATATAGGCATGCACCACTATGCCTAGCTATACATGTCTTAAAAGTTATCACATGACCAGGAAATGCAAAGTCAAGTAAATTTAGATCTTCTTCATGCTAGAAAAACAGAAGGACATGGAAATCTATATAGTTGCTCATTTATTCATTCTTTATTCAATATTTACATATTAACCATTAGTTGGCCGACTCTTTGCTAAATAATAATGAAGATAGCATCTCTCCTCATAGAGACAAACACTAAGCAATGTGGTAAGTGAGAGTCACAGAGGTTTGTAGGGGTCCTATGGAAACCTAGCTGAGGTGTATCTAAGCCAGGAGGTCTCTTTTGCTGAATGTGAAAGAAATTTGAACTACATAAAATGCCAATGAATTGCGTTAAGGATGATGCATTCAGGAATAAATGGAAACAGGGATATTGAAGCCCTTCTTTCTCTATGTCTCTTTCCACTCACCTCTGCAAACTGGTTTTTCTCAGAATTATTTCCATCACAACTCTGGACCATGGCTGAGACAGTCCTAGGTTCACATCTTCCTATCCTTAGCAGTGCATTGACCAGCTGCATCTGTTTACAACTGTGCTAGAACAATCACTAGGCAAGCCCTCTCAGGAACACTACCTTAGAATTCTGAAGTCAAAGGCATTTGAGATCAGAGAAGATGATGAAATGTGAACAGCAAAGTTCAAATAATCTGTCCTAATTCAGCAGGAATTGTACTTACTGGGCATGTCAGGGGCGTTTAAACCAGAGTGACTCCATGTTGGACAGAGGCTGGGTAAAATGAGGATGAGACCTACTGGGCTGCATTCCCAGATGGTTAGTCAGTCTAAGTCACAGGATGAGATACAAGGTCCGCACAAGATACAAGTCATACAGACCTTGCTGATGAAATAGGCTGCAGTAACAAAGAGAGTTAAAACCCATCGAAACAGAGATGGCGACAAGAGTGACCTCTAGTGGTCCTCACTGCTACACTCCCACCAGCACCATGATAGTTTACAAATGTCATGGCAACATCAGGAAGTTACCTACATGGTCTTAAAAGGGGAGACATGAATAATCCACCCCGTGTTTAGCATATCATCAAGAAATAACCATAAAAATGAGCAACCAACGGCCGTTGGAGTTACTCTGTCTATGGAGTAGCCATTCTTTATTCCTTTACTTAAAGTTGCTTTCACTTTACGGACTTGCCCTGAATACTTTCTTGTGTAAGATCCAAGAAGCCTCTCTTGGGTCTGGATCAGGACTCCCTTCTGGTAACAGGCATGTGAAGGAAATAAAAATATATTTACCTCAGATGGTTAGTCATGGTTCAGCAGGAATTGTACTTCCTGGGCATCTGAGGTAAATAAAAATATATTATATATATTTTTTAAATAAAATATATATTATATATTTTTAAAATAAAAATATAAAAATATGTATTTCCTGCTTTTCCTGGGGGAAATTTGCATCTGTAGAGAATCTGCATTCATGCAAAAAGGACTTCCCTTATCTGGATCTAGGGAAGGTTTTGTTTGTTTGTTTTGAGATGGAGTCTCGCTCTGTCACCCAGGCTGCAGTGCAGAGGTGTGATCTCTGCTCACTGCTGCCTCTGCCTCCTAGGTTCAAGTGATGGATCTAGGAATCTGAGAGTCTCACTCCTTAAAGATCTGAAAGAAACATTTACCCTTGATTCTTTCCAAGGGCCACACTACCTGTGAGGTTTCATCTACATAACAAGATGCCCGTTGCTAGTTGATATGATTTGGATGTTTTTGTCCCCTCCAAATCTTATGTCGAAATGTAACCTCCCATGTTGAAGGTGGGCCAAGTGGGAAGTGTTTGGGTCATGGGGGCGGATCCCTCAGGAATGGCTTGGTGCTGTCCTCACAGTAATGAGTGAGCTATCCTATATGAGTTCACACAAGATCTGGTTGTTTTCTTTCTTTTTTTCTTTTTTTTTTTAAGACGGAGTTTCGCTCTTGTTACCCAGGCTGGAGTGCAATGGCGCAATCTCGGCTCATGGCAACCTCCGCCTCCTGGATTCAGGCAATTCTCCTGCCTCAGCCTCCCGAGTAGCTGGGATTACAGGCATGCACCAACATGCCCAGCTAATTTTTTTTGTATTTTTAGTAGAGACGGGCTTTCACCATGTTGACCAGGATGGTCTCAATGTCTTGACCTCATGATCCACCCGCCTTGGCCTCCCAAAGTGCTGGGATTACAGGCATGAGCCACTGCGCCTGGCCCCAGATCTGGTTGTTTAAAATAGCTTGGCACCTCCTCCCTCTCTCTCTTGTTCCCTCTCACACCATATGATACACTGGCTCCCTTTCCACCTTCTGCATGATTGCAAGCTTCCTGTGGTCTCACCAGAAGCCAAGCAGATGCCGGTGCAATGCTCCTACTGCCTGCAGAAATGTTAGCCAAATAAACCTCTTTTCTTATATACTACCCAGTCTCAGGTATAGCAACGCAAACAGACTAACACACTGGCCAAACCTCCTCTCTCCCCCATAGCCTCTTGCCTCTATAACCTGATTTACCACCATTACCTGTTTTGGGCTATGTTCTGAGCCCCTATTCTTCCTGGAACCTCAAGAATGTATAAAAGCTGCAACTCACTGGGGGTCTGTGATGCTCCCAGTGTACACATTAATATGAGCGGTCCATTTTGGTTCATAATGTGTGTGGCCTTTGATATTTTGGGGTACCCATTTAACTTCAGAGAGTACCTTTTGATAAAACAGAGTTTAAAAGCCAGGAATATTGACAGCTTGTCCTGGCTAAAATCTGATAAGAGATTTGAAAAGATTTTTTTTTAAGAGCTCTATGGTCAGAAGTCAGCTTAATTAAAAACTAGTTTTCAATATGTGTATTTAATGAACTTTCTGCTTCTTCTCTTTTTGAATCCCGTTTTGAGAATATTTAAATATTTTTTAGTTGACTAAAAACATTTTTAAAATCATGTGTTTGGTCCTTCTGTTTGCTTCCTTTTTTTATGAATTGTTTTCCCATTAATACTATTTCTCTAATCTTTCTTCCTGTTTGCCTTTTAAGGTACACATGAAAGGACCTACAGGGGATATCTAATGACTCAAACTCCTTAAGGAACACACAAAAAAGGCACCACTCACCTCTTTTTTGCCTTTTCTGTCTTCCTGTGGAGTCTAAAGTCATGGAGAGATTCATCTCAGGTCTAAAACTCTGCTCTCTTTTGTATTACATTACCTGATTGCTTTGGCTTTTGTGGGTACCAGAGATTACTTTGTACTGTGAGAGAACACTTGACCTTTCTATCTGTGATGGCTGACAAGTCACTGGTGAGAGCTGCAGTTTTGGAGGTAGCTGACAGCAGCTGTTTACAGTAAATGGTTATTACTACAGGAGACTACTGGTTTCCTTGTGCATTGAGGTAAGAAAGGCATGGTTTAAACACTTAAGAGAAATGTCTTTGTAGCAAATTGCATTGTAAAAGCACTGCTCTGTCAAGTCCCATGGTGCTTTTCTCTTTTATGGGGAACCAGAATTCCCTGTGAAAGTGAATTTATTTATTTATTTATTTATTTATTTATTTATTTATTTATTTATTTATTTATTTATTTATTTATTTTGAGATGGAGTTTCGCTCTTGTTACCCAGGCTGGAGTGCAATGGTGCAATCTTGGCTCCCCGCAACCTCTGTTTCCTGGGTTCAGGCAATTCTCCTGCCTCAGCCTCCTGAGTAGCTGGGATTACAGGCACGTACCACCATGCCCAGCTAATTTTCTTTTTATATTTTTAGTAGAGATGGGGTTTAACCACATTGACCAGGATGGTCTCAATCTCTTGACCTCGTGATCCACCCACCCTGGCCTCCCAAAGTGCTGGGATTACAGGCGTGAGCCACCGCACCCAGCCGAAATTCTTTATTTTTTAAAGATATAGATGGTCTGCCTTCCAGCTGTGCATGTTTTTCACATATTTACATTATTAGGCCCTAAAAACTGAAAATACTTTGTTGGCTTTATTCCTTAATGGGCTCTGCCCTGAGCTCAATGGTACAGTTGGGAACGAGATCAAATTAAAAGCTACCTATCTAAATGAAACTGGCCTTCGTATACAATCCTATGGTAAATTCCTGTGATTTTTGTGCTACCTTAGCATCATTTTTAATCTTCCTCTAACTAACACAAAATCATCTTTAAGCTTAAACTCTCCATCAGTCTCTGTGCTTTGAGATGAAAATTTGCCACTCTGTTTTCTCTAAAATTCAATGAGGGCTTCAACCATGTGAGAAAGACAAACTTTACTTTTTCCTGTTGCAAAGGCACAGTTTGAATCCAACCGTCCTTTTAAAACTAGTGACTTTGACCTTTCTCACAGCTAAACTTTCAAAGTCAAAGTTATAATGTCATTATTTGTGTTTGTATTTCTATGCATATATGCATATACATCTATATTTACATACTATCTTTATGATGCCAAATTGACTTATAAAATAAATGAGTATTCAAAAATTAAGGAAATGAGCCCAAATGCTTTTCAAGTCCAATAATTGTAGTAATCTTTGGTAAATAAAGATAGTTTTACAAGTTTTGGTAAAATAAAATAGAAAATCTTTAGAATTTAGACATCTTGGCCTGGACTGGTTAGTGAGACAGGTTTATACTATCTTGGCTAGATGTTTTAAGGTCACAATATTATTGTGTCTGTAATATTTCTCATAGCTGCTTAATTTGTCTTTGAGCTTATATCTTTGGATGTGAGCTTTTAGGCTCTAAGGTTTAGAGAAGTGACCAATGTAAGGCCTGGGCACAACACCCAGGACCTGTCTTCCCTGACTCAGGAGTGTATCTTTGCCCTGCTGGGGGAAATTTGATTGTCCAGGCATTGCCTTCATAGCTCTGTCCTTTATCCTAGGCTTTGTATCTGGAA
This sequence comes from Callithrix jacchus, assembly GCF_049354715.1. Lineage (NCBI taxonomy): Eukaryota > Metazoa > Chordata > Mammalia > Primates > Cebidae > Callithrix > Callithrix jacchus. The sequence goes on along the minus strand of NC_133503.1, from coordinate 102,035,988 downwards.
AATAATTAAAATGGCTTACTTTATATGTTTTTCACAGAAAGTAAGTGTTACTAAGAGTTAACATTGTAATAAGTATAAAAATTAAAATTCCTATATATAAGAAAAACAATTCTATAAGTAAAGTACAGGAAACTGGTTTTGTACAGAAAAGTTATTAAAAGGCATGAAATGTGATTTTTTCAAAGAAAAATAAATGTTTTACCTTGAAATATATTTCTTTGATATACATATATATGTTTCACTTTTTTATTGTACTTTAGGTTCTAGGATACATGTGCAGATCATACAGGATTGTTGTATAGGTGCATACACGGCAATGTGGTTTGCTCCCTCCATCCTTCCCCCTCATCTATATCTGGCATTTCTCCCCATGTTATCCCTCCCCAACCCTCCCCACCCCGAGCTGGTCCTTCTTTGATATATTTTTAAATGGCTGCTGCTTGAGCATAAGGCAGAAGTGGCCTTACAAAGCTACCTTAAGTAGGAAAAATTTGCAGCCATAGAGAATCCACATTAATGCAGCCATGTTCCCTCCCTTTTTTATGTCTTTCCCCAGATCCACAAGAGACTGAGAGTCTGATACCATTCAAAGTCTGAAAAGAAACATTTACCACCTATTCTCCCTAAGGAAGTCTTCATCTACATAACAAAGCCATTTTTGCTAGCCAGACTTCTTATTTCACTCAGGCTTTCAGTGGAATGGCACATTTTCAAATATGTAAGAACTACTTCAAGGACCTGAGATTGACTTTATGGAACCAATAAAAAAATCCTTGGAAAGACTGGTCTGGTGCTTTGTCTTTGTGGTTCTTTTACAAGGTTCCTGATCTGTGGCAAGTACAGAGTATCACTTTCTGACAGGTCCAGGAACCCCAAGTTATTTTGGGACCTTAAGAAAAATTTACCCAATTCATACATGCAAGCAAAGTCTGATGGTAAATATTTGGCTTGACTTCCTAGCCTCACAGATATTAAGTCTAATCTGACATTCTTTATGAACATCTTCCTTATGAAAATGTTTCAGTTGGCTGGGTGTGGTGGCTCACTCCTATAATCTGAGCACTTTGGGAGGCCGAGGTGGGCGGATCATCTGAAGTCAGGAGTTCAAGACCCGCCTGACCAATATGGAGAAACCCCATCTCCACTAAAACCACAAAATTAGGCAGGCATGGTGGCGCATGCCTGTACTCCCAGCTACTTGGGAGGCTAAGGCAGAAGAATCGCTTGAACCTGGGATGCGGAGGTTGCGGTAAGCTGACATCGTGCCATTGTGATCTAGCCTGAGCAACAAGAGTGAACCTCTGTCTAAAAAAAAAAATTAAAAAAGAAAAGAAAAATAAATTGTTTCAGTAAAGCCAACTGAAAAGAGCCTACATGATCAACCACTATTCTTAGTGCAAGTAATCAGGCCAAGCATAATAAGACTAAAATTTATTTTTCAAATAAGTTAATCCTACTGTGATTTTCTCTGGTAGAAATGGGGCTGTGAAGTGAAAAGTTTGTGAAAAATCTCCTGATTGCCCAACTAACCACCACTATCTGCTTTTGTGGAATCTCTCGATTTCTGCTTGCTCACTAGGAAATCCCTTGAGAAACTGCCATGTTGCCTAAAACCTTGAGTTACTTCCCCTGCCCCTAATCTATAAAAGCTGCATGCTGCTCCAGGCTGGGGGCCCAGACCTTTGGGTACAAACCTGTCTGGGCCTGCCAGCGTAATAAACTGTGTTCCTCCGACCCTCTGAGTGCCATTTGGGTTTCTTGTCAGGTGAAATTCTTCCACAACATTTGGTTCCCTGACCAGGAAACCCAACCACGCTGGCCACTTGAGCCATGGGTTTGGGATCAGAAAGGGCGGACGGCATGTCTGTTCCCCACTGTGGAATGAGGCAGGGCTCCCCCCTCTGTAGTTTTCACCAGGGCCTTCTTCCCTGGCAGGCAAACTGCTGCTGCTCCAGTGTTGCCGCTCACTGGACTCGTGGAGGGGATGGACTGAACTATGAGGAGCTTCAGATAATGTAAGGACCCATCTACAGACGGAAGAGGAGCTTGGTCACCTGCCGGGGTCTCTGTTTAGAGACTGCAGGTAGATTCTCCGAGTTAGGGTGGGAATGTTGTAACCTGTGTGTGTGTAAGTGAGTGAATGCGGAGCTCAAAGGCTTGCCCTTGAAACTCCAGTCTGTGGCTCTGCGGTGCAAACTACAAAGTCCAAGTGGGCCCTAACCTGCGGTTCCACGGCAATCTCATAAGGCTTAGGACAGTATCAAGCTGGGGTCAATCCAAGTTGAGGGATTATACCGATCTGCCAATGCTAAGAGACACCTAAAGTTCCCACGAGGGACAAGGCCAGGCGAGAACCTGAGTGGTCCTTAATGGGACACCCCCTCCCTTTGTCTGTCTCATGCCACTGGCCAGAGGAGGGCACACATCATGGGAGTCAAACCCTCTATCTTAGACTATATGGTCAAGAACTTTAGGTAGGCCTTCTCTGGAGATTATGGGGTCAAAATGACCCCAGAAAGACTAAAAACTCTCTGTGAAGTAGAGTGGCCGATGTTTAATGTTGGCTGCCATTTGAAGGAATCTTAGATGTCTCCACCGTTCAGGCTGCTTGGAAAGTGGTGACCAATAGTCCTGGATACCGAGACCAGTTCTCTTTTATTGACTCTTGGCTGGAGGTAGCTCAAACCTTGGGTTCGATTCTGAACCAGAAAAAAGGGAAAGGCAAAGTCCTTGTGGCTCAGGTGACTAAGGGGTCCAAAAGACCTATCCACCAGGGTGACCATAAGGAAGACATTCTGCCACCTTCATACATTCCCTTGGCTGCACCGTCAGCCCCTCCCAACCTGCCAGAGATGCCTCCTGTGTCGGTAAAGACTGCAAAACCTGGCATGGCCAGTTCGGAGCCTCTGCGCCCTGGAATACCCCTGTCCAGGCACCTCCGGTCCTCGCAGCCAGCACTGGCCCTCCAGATGCCTTTGTGGGAAATTTGTCTCCCCGCCTCCACACTGTGACGGATGATGGAACAGTCGAGCCGGGAAGGCCCATCCTTTACTACCAACCCTTCAGTACTATGGATCTCCTAAATTGGAAACACCACACTCTGGCGTACTCAGAGAAGCCTCAGGCCCTGGTTGACCATCTAGAATCCATCTTTCAAATGCACCAGCCCACCTGGGATGATTGTCACCAGCTCCTCCTCACACTGTTCAACACAGAAGAGTCAAGGCGCATCCTGACTGAAGTCCATAAGTGGCTAGAAGAACAGGCCCCATTGGGGGCCCTGGACCTGGCCCAGTAGGTTGTAGAGGCCGCACCTGACATCAAGCCCAACTGGGACTTTAACACTGAAGTGGGAAGAGCCTCCCTCCAGCACTACTGGGAGGCCCTCCTCAGAGGAGTCCATGAGGGAGCAAGAAAACTGACCAACATGTCAAAAACCGCAGTAGTCACTCAAAAACCAGATATAACCCCCGGTGACTTCTACAAGTGACTCTGTGAGGGCTTCCAGATATATACCTCGTTTGACCCAGAGGCGCCAGAGGACATGAAGATGGTCAACGACACCTTTGTAGCCCAGTCAGCTCCGGACACTCGCCAGAAGTTGCAGAAGCTGGAGGGCTTTGCAGGAATGAATGCCACTCAGCTGATGGAGGTTGCCAATAAAGTCTATGTGAACCAAGACCTACAAGCACAAAGGGAGGCAGGCAAATGGATGAAGCAGAAGGTGACACTTTTGGCAATGGCTAGCTGCCCTGATCCGACCTGGTGCCTGGTTCCCCTCCACAAAGTGGGGAAGTCCGAACATCCCCCTTACAGCCTCATCAATGCGCCTACTGCAAAGAGGTGGGGTACTGGAAGAATGAGTGCCCCAAGGGGGCAACCCCAAGTGGGGCACCCCCCAGAGGAAAGGCGAAGTACCAGCCAGAACCTAACCTGGCCCACCTGATCGGTTTAGCCGGGGCAGACTCAGACTTGGCCCCTGTGAGCTCATGGTCAAGATGAAAGTCAGGGGCCACCCAATAACCTTTATGGTAGACACTGGGGTGGAGTACTTGGTTGTCACCACTCCTGTTGCCCCATTTGGCAACAGGAAGTCTGCCATAAGAGGAACAAGAGGCAGCCAGGTAGAGCCCCAGCCATTCTGTCAAAACCAAATATGTCAATTAGAGGGACACCAGATATGCCATGAGTTCCTCTACCTGCTGGAATGCCCTGTTCCCCTCTTAGGGAGTGACCTGCTAAGTAAACTGGGCGCACAGATTACCTTTGAACCAGGAGGGCAGCGAGTCTGACTTTGGGTGAGGCCAAGAAGGGCCTGATCCTGGCGGTCTTCTGCATGAAAATGAATGGAAGTTGCACACTGTTGAGAGGCCAGAAGAAAACCCACCAGAATTTCTAGATGCCTTCCCCGCAGCTTGGGCAGAAAAGAACACCCCAGAAATGGCTAAGGCCAATGTGCCACTAATAATTGACCTCAAACCTGGAGCCCTCCCTGTTAGACAAAGACAATACCCAACATCTCTAAAGGCCCTGCTGGGAATTCAGGAACACATTTCACAGCTCAGAAAAAAGGAAATCCTGGTCGAATGCTAGTCTCCCTGGAACACCCCTTTACTGCCAGTCAAAAAGCCCAGCAGGGGATATTGCCCAGTGCAGGACCTGAGAGCGGTTAACAGTGCCGCAATCATCCTCCATCTAGTGGTTCCTAACCCATATACTCCCCTCCAAGGCCTAGTGGTTCCTTTGCTTGGACTTAAAGGATGCCTTTTTCTGCCTATGACTGGCATCAAAAAGCCAGCCACTTTTCACCTTCAAATGGGAAGACCCCCAAACATGAAGACACAACTAACCTGGACTCATCTACCCCAAGGGTTCAAAAACTCTCCCATACTGTTCAGCAATGCACTCGCTGCAGACCTAGCTGCCTTCCCACGAGAAGACCTCAACCACATACTGGTGCAGTACGTGGACGACCTCCTCCTCACCAGCAGGAGACGGGAGAACTGCTGGGCGGGAACCAAGGTGCTACTGCAGCTCCTCATGGAGGTGAGATACAAAGCCTCATGGAAAAAGGCTCAAATTTGTAGACAACAGGTGTGGTACTTAGGATTTGTAATCACCAAAGGCCACCAGTCCTTGAGACTGGAGAGGAAGAAAGTAATCTGCTCCATGCCCACTCCCAACACCAAGTGGAAACTCCAAGAGTTTCTCGGGGCAGCAGGCTTCTGTTGCATAAGGATCCCTGGCTTCTCGGACATAGCAAGATCCCTCTATGAGGCACTAACTGGGCTGGAGAATAGACTCCGTGAATGGGTAATAGCCAAGATGCAGTTTACCAAAAAATCAAAGTGCTACTCCACAGTGCCCCAGCGCTAGGGCTTCCAGATGTTACTCGGGAATTCAATCTATTTGTTCAAGAGAGGAACAAAATGGCACTCGGAGTCCTCACCCAAACTGTTGGGCCTTGGCAGAGACCAGTAGCACATCTGTCCAAACAGCCAGATATAGTTGCGTCAGGATGGCCCCCTTGTCTCTGAGCCTTAGCTGGCACAGTTATTCTGATGAAGGAAGTTGACAAGTTAACCTTGGGCCAGACTGTTCATATCAAAGTGCCCCACTCGGTGTCCAGCCTCATGAACAGTCAGGGACATTGATGGCTCTCAAATGTCCATCTAAGCCACTACCAAGGACTTCTATGTGAGAACCCGCAGGTCACCAATGAAACCGTGTGTGGCCTGAACCCGGCCATGTTCCTGCCTACGGAAGAAGGAGCTCTGGACCATAACTGTGAGGAATGGTGGATGGAGTTTTTGCTAGTTGGCCAGACCTCAAGGACTCTCCAATCTCAAAAGCAGATTTGAACCTGTTCACCGTTGGGAGCAGTTACATCCAAAATGGAGAGAGGTACGCAGGATATGCAGTCACCTCTGCCACCGAAGTGATTGAGGCAGCTCCCTTGTCCAAAGGCTGGTCAGCATAAGGGGCAGAATTATATGCCCTTATCCAGGCTCTGTGCCATGCAGAAAATGAAATGGCCAATATCTACACTGATTCCAAGTATGCCTTCACAACAGTCCACATACACGGGGCAATATACAAGAAAAGAGGACTACTGACAGCAGGGGGAAAGGAAATCAAAAACAAGGAAGAAATCCTCAAATTGCTGGAAGCAGTTTGGAAACCCACAGAGATAGCCATTATACATTGTAAGGGCCACCAAAGAGGAACAGATCTCATCTCCATGGGAAACTGGCTGGCTGACCAAGATGCTAAAGCAGCTGCAATGCAGGAAGATCCAACACAAACCCCCACCCTTTTATTCATAGTCACCCTTTGGCTCTGCGAGGATTTGGGAAAGCCAGAGTACTCCAAGAAGGAAAATAAATGGGTGCAACAGGAGGGGGCAAAAGAGAGCACACAGAGGGATGCTGGCTATTCCCTGATAACAGACATTTGGTGCCCAAGAACCTGGCTCACACTGTCATTACTCAGTGCCACATTCTCACCCACCTAGGCAAGACTGCCCTGGGAACCCTACTCAACAGATATTACTACATTGCACACCTCCCTAAACTTTGTGCTGCAGTGAGCAACCAGTGACTAACCTGCGCTAAGAACAACCCCACACAGCAGCTGAAACTCGTTCCAGGGGTGCAACAAGTAGGGAGCTACCCCTTTGAAGACACAGAGGTGGACTTTACTGAAATCAAGCCCAGTAAAGGGTACAAATACCTTCTGGTTCTTGTATACACATACATAGGTTGGGCCGAGGCACTCCTGACCGAGACTAAAAGGGCCAGAGAAGTAGTAAAAATCTTACTCCGTGAGATTGTTCCCCAATACAGGTTTCCACTCACCCTATACAGTGACAATGGGCCAGTGTTTGTCGCAGAGATCATCCAAACTCTCACCAGAGCACTGCACTCAAAATCAAATGGAAACTCCATACAGCCTATAGGCCACAAAGTTCAGGGAAAGTGGGGCACATGAATCAAACCCTAAAGGTTGCACTGGCAAAGCTCTGTCAAGAAACCCAGGCTTCCCGAGTAGATATGCTTCCCCTAGCCCTGCTACGGTCACAGTGCACACAAGGATCCACCAGCTACTCACCCTTTGAAATACTCTTTGGGAGGCCCCCCTTCCACTTGGTCAGCAAAGTATGGGGAGACCTCAGATAGCTAGGAGAAATAGACGTATCATCTCAGTTACAGGCATTGGGAAAAATACTGTCCCGGGTCAACCAGTTTGTAATGGAGAGAGCACCCATCTCCCTAGCCAATCCAGTACATCCCTTCCAACCCAGGGACCTAGTCTGGGGAAAGGACTGGAAAAAGGAAGTCTTCCAACCTGTTTGGACAAGGCCCCATACTGTAATCCTTGTCACTCCAACTGCACTCAAAGTTACAGGAATCGTTCTGTGGATTCACCATTCCAGAGCCAAAATGGCCTACCCGGACACTTCACCAGACCTGTGGACCCCACAGCCAGACCCCCAGCACCCTATGAAAATCACTCTTCAGTGAGCTGAATCCTGAGGACTCATCAAGCCCTGCTCTAGTCACACAACTGGAAGCTGACTAGTCAATACACAGCCGAAGCTTGAGGAGTCTTCATTGAACAAGCAAATGTGGACTGAAATCTTAATACTTGGTGCTATGTTGGCAGTACTTACTGTTCTGCTATTGTGCTGTCATTGTTGCCATCCCTTTAAGGACATTCCTTGCCCATGCCTAGTGTACAATGTTACTTTCTATTTTGTTCATGATGGCCTTTATGGCAAACTTAGTAAGCGGGGGATGTTCTAAATAACCATCCTATCTACACCTATGCTACATGGATGCCTCTGCTGTCAGCCTTGCTTCTTCCCCTCCTTTTTCTGTGTGGGACCCTAGTTCACTTGCACCCATCACGCCTGGAAACATGCAAAATCAAAGGCATTTTCACCCCTTGCATACTTCAACCCCATGAAGGCCACCTGCTATAAGCAAGGCAGCCCTAAGCTCTGCACAGGCCTAGGGACTAAAAAACCTATTGGACAGGAAAAATGGAAAAATCTGATTGCCCAATAGCGAGATACCACAGGCAGGGTCAGGACCAGTGCTGGACCTATTATACCTATTATGGGATGTCAAACAGCTTCGGGGTTCAGAACCAGGCCCAAACAAAACAAAATCCAAGAGGTTAAAAATAAACTTATTAAACTAGCCAGGGCTACACCTGAGCCCTATTGAAGCATAAATCTCTCAGCAATTAGAAGGCTTACACAGCCCTTAGAAACTGATGTCCAATTGACTCAAATTCTAAACACAACTTATCAGTATACACAAGGGGAGACTAATCTCACTAACCCTTGCTGGTTATATCTCCCCTTCCAACAGGGAATATTTATGGCTACTCCAGTCCCTTATGGTTGGAATCTCTCCTGGACAGAAGCCAACGGAATGGCTCAGCTAGGACCAGTAGCTGAGAATGTACTCATGAAGGTGGAAACCAACCTTACCTGTGTCCGGAGTCCCTGAGGAAACTTGCCAGTCGGCAACCTCTCAAGCCTCCCTTGCACTACTACTGTTAACCTCTCCAACGCGGAGGTCCAGTGTTCCCCCCCAGGTACCTTCTTCGTACGTGGCAGACAGGCGTATACTTGTTTAGACAGAAATTGGACTGGAGTATGTATCTGAGCATTCTTAACCCCAGAAATCTCAGTTGCAACAGACCAAGAAATTAAGATGGCTCTAAATCCCCACTACCGGTCCAAACAGGCTATATTCCCCTCCTGGTAGAAACTGGCACAGCAGCTGGAATAGACACCGGGATAGACGGCATCAGCACTTCAGTCCACTTCTTTCATAAACTGTCCTGGGAACTCAATAAGGACATGGAAAGGGTGGCTGACTCCCTCATGTCCTTGCAAAACCAATTAAATTCCATAGCAGCCGTGGTTCTGCAAAACCACAGGGCCTTGGACTTACTCATGGCTGAAAAAGGGGTACCTGCCTCTTCTTGTAGGAAGAATGCTGTTACTATGTAAATCAGTCAGGAATTGTAACAGGAAAAGGTCAAGGAACTGAGGGATCACATTCAAAGGTGACGTATGGAGTCAGAAAGCTTCTGGGGCTTCCCAGGACTCGAAGCTTAGACTCAATGGGTCCTACCTTTCTTAAGGTCCGTACTGACGCTTTTCATGGCCCTCACCTTCAGCCCATGCCTAGTCAGCACACTCCAGGGCTTCATCAAGACCACAGTAGTCAACTGCTAGCCCTCTTGGGTTATCAGCCACTAAACTCAACTGAAATATAAAGGTGATGCTCTATATAGTTCATAAAAGAGCATCAAAGGGGGGAATGAAGTGAAAAGTTTGTGAAAAATCTCCTGATTGCCCGACTAACCACCACTATCTGCTTCTGTATGCTCGATTCCTGCCTGCTCACTAGGAAGTCCCTAGAGAAACTACCACGTTGCCTAAAACCTTGAGTTAGTTCCCGCCCCCCCCCAATCTATAAGAGCTGTGTGCTATTCCAGGTTGGGGGGTCCAAACCTTTGGGTACAAACCCGTCTGGGCCTGCTGGTATAATAAACTGTGTTCCTCCAACCCTCTGAGTACCATTTGGGTTTCTTTTGAGGTGAAATTCATCCACAACAGCTGGAAAGAAAAAAAATACGTTTCAAAAGAAAACTATAGGCTGGGTATGATGGCTCATGCCTATAATCCCAGCAAGCTGGGAGTCTGAGGCATGAGGACCACTTGAGCCCCGTAGTTTGAGACCAGCCTAGGCAACAAATGAGACCCCCTCTCTACAAAAAAATCAAAAAAATTTATCAGATGTGGTAGCATGTGCCTGTGGTCCCAGCTACATATGAGGCTAAGGCAGGAGGATCCCTTGAGCCCAGGAGATTGAAGATGCAGTGAGCCATGTTCACACCACTGCACTCCAGCCTGATAACAAAGCAAGACCCTATCTCAAAAAAAAGGAAAAAAAAGAAAATACTCATTTTTGTATTGGTCCATTGTTTTTGAGTTTTTATTATTTGTCTACAATTTAGACTGAATCCTGAGTTCCTTCCTGGCTACAAGTCTCCAAACTAACATTTTCAAATTTTTCTTCCATTTCTTCTGACTTCGAATCACTAGAAATTAAAACTGTGCTTTTCTTAAAGCCCGGAAAACAGAAGCTAAACAACTTAAATGAACTTCGGGAGAACGCACACTAACTTACATATAAACAGCCTTCACGTCTGCTGCTGTATAGACTACTCAAAAAGTTCACTTAAACACCTGATTCAAACTACAATCCAGAAACATCTGTCAGATTGCCACTGTAATCTGAAGATACTTCAGAGGCTCTAAAAATCTAGTCTATAGACTACTCCAGACATCAACCTTTGTTTTTCTTATGTTTCCACAGAAATGCCTCTGGTTAAAAATCTGTTTGCCTACATCATATAGAGAGGCCTCACCCATCTGCAATGCCACCACCTGGACTGGGACACAGCTGTTGAACTGAACAAATCTATTTTCAGGAGTAAGAGACTGATTCAAGAAGATATGAGATGACATACTTAAATTTGCTCTTTTTTGCTTATCTCAAGTTGTTTTCCCTTTCCTTTGTCTATCTCTAACAACCTCTAACCCAAATCTCTCCAAAGCTATCAACTTGGTTGTCATATGGAAAACTTTTTAAAGTTTCGAAGTGGGAACCGGAGGAAATCTAAATATTTTACTCCAAAATATATTTCTTTGACATATTTTGAGATGACTGTCAGAAAGCCAGCAAACAGACGCGGCCCTGAAAAGCTGTCTTTGTGAGGGAAATTTGCATCTGTAGAGAATCTGCATTGATGCAGGCAGGCCTTCTCTTGTGGGTATCTAGGAAAGATTAACTGAGAGTCTGACACCTTAAAGATCTGAAAGAAACATTTACTCTCTATTTTCTCTGAGGGCTGCTACCGGTGAGGTTTCATCACATAAAAAGACTACCTTTGCTAGCTAAGGCTTCCTCTTTTCTCCCTTCCATAACCTGCCTTGCCACTGATTTATCACCATTACTTGTTTTCGGGTATGCACTGAGCCTCCATTCTTTATGTAACCTCAATATATTAATAGTATATAAGCTTCTGTACTCCAATGTGGGGTGGGGAGGGGGGACATTGGGTAATCACTGTGTGATGCTCCCTGTGTACAGATTAATAATTGTATGCCTTTTCTCTTATTTATTTACTTATTACTAGAGATGGATCACACTCTGTTGCTCATGCTGCAGTGCAGTGGCACAGTCAGCTCACTGCAGCCTCAATCTTGCAGCCTTGAAGAATCTAATTGTTTTCTGTAGAAACAGGGTCTCACTATGTGGCCCAGGCTGGTCTCAAACTCCTGGGCTCAAGTGATCTTCCTGCCTCAGCCTCCCAAAGTGGTGGGATTACAGGCATGAGTCATCGTGCCTAATCCCTCTTCTGTTATTAATCTGCCTTTAGTGAGTTGATTTTTCAGTCAACCTTCAGAGGAAGAGAGGAAGGTCTTTACACATGCTTATTAGAAAGCTAGTTGATTCTTTTTCTTTCTTTCTTTCTTTCTTTCTTTTGAGACAGAGTCTCCCTCTGGTGCCAAGGCTGGAGTGCAGTGGCGCAATCTCAGTTCACTGCAACCTCCACCTCCAGGGTTGAAGCAATTCTGCTGCCTCAGCCTCCGAAGTAGCTGAGATTACAGGCACATGCCACCATGCCCGGCTAATTTTTGGTATTTTTAGTAGGGGGTTTTACCATCTTGGCCAGGCTGGTCTTGAACTCCTGACCTCGTGATTCACCCACTTTGGCCTCCCAAAGTGCTGGGATTACAGGCGTGAGCCACTGCGCCAGGCCTAGAAAGCTGGGTGATTCTTAATGAGACCCGTGGGAAACTTTTATTGAGTATCTAGACTATGTTGCTGAAAAATCGTTTGTGTAATAATGGATCAAAGTGATCCTGAAACTCTCTCACAAGGGTTTTTTTTTGAGATGGAGTTTCGCTGTTGTTACCCAGACTGGAGTGCAATGGCACGATCTCGGCTCACCGCAACCTCCGCCTTCTGAGTTCAAGCAATTCTCCTGCCTCAGCCTCCCGAGTAGCTGGGACTACAGGAGCACACCACCACGCCCAGCTAATTTTTGTATTCTTAGTAGAGACGGGGTTTTACCTTGTTGACCAGGATGGCCTCGATCTCTTGATCTCGTGATCCACCCGCCTCGGCCTCAAAATGCTGGAATTACAGGCGTGAGCCACTGCGCCAGGCCTCTCGCAAGGCTTTTTTAGAATTTTTGACATATTTTTGAAATAGGAAGCCTAAAGATACAATTGTTGACTACTGATTAAAATAAAATTAGAAATAGTAATATATTTGGTATTATTCAATATGATGAAAGCCACCGGGTAGAGTTTCAATACTGTTAAAGACAAAACATTCCTTACATATGCTTTAATCCTCTGTATTAGACAAAAGGACCAGAGAAAATATTAGAGAAAAATAAAATACCTTTAAACTAAAAAATCATTATTATTAACCTCCACTTAAAAAGTTAAATGTGTAATTATAGGCTCACTGGAAGAACATAACCAATGTAGTTATGAAAAAACTTTATGGTTATTTTGTGGGTGCCAGCAATGAGGTTTTGAGGATTATCTCAGAGAGGGTTTAGAAGTAGCAGTTGTGAAGTATTTTAGGTTGCATAAAACAGGTTTGTCTCATGTTAACCACTCAGCAATTGCAATGGGCCTGATTTACACAACGATTTCTTAGAAGTTACTCTTCTGAAATGTACTGTGTGATTAACTGACGTGGCTTCAAAAATGGAATGTTGTTTCTACATTTTTGTTCACTTCAACCTAATGCCCCCTAGAACACAGATCCAATTAAGAATCGAGGCGGGGAGGCAGGCCTTGTTTAAGCATAGTTTTTGGTATTACACAGCACTTCTGTATAGGATTGAACACCACCACCTACTTATTGTCTGCAGGCACTAGATTTATTCAGTGTATTCCTGTGACACTGTGAATATGGCTGATGGAACCCCATGAATATGAGTTAAAGCAAATATCTTAGCAAAGAACTACAACCAGATAAATTTAACTTATGGTTAAATTTTTGGTGCTTTTAAAAATAAAAGCCTACCTACATCTAAAATTTAATTTTCACATAGAAATACAAAGGATAATGATCTGTTCTATTAATTATTTATATCTATAGTAAGAATAGAATTTTCCTCTGAAATTAATGTTTCCAACCAAATTGCCATTGGGGAAACGATTCTTATGTTTCAAAAGCATTTAAGTTTCCCATCTTGTTCAGAAGTCATGCACTTTGTCAGTAAAGGCAAGATCTGGAATCAGTAGTCATATACCCAAATTCACGTTATTGATGATAAACAGTCAAACTCGGTAAAATATTTGAAGGAATCTGAGCCAAGTATGAGTGACCAAGGTCCAAAGCAGTCTCAAGAGGTCCTGAAAACATGTGCCCAAGGTGGCTGGGCTACAGCTTGAGTGTATACACTTTAGGGGAACAGAAGTTACAGGCAGACATCAATGAATGTATGTAAGGTATACTTACATACATTGGTTTAGTCTGAAAAGGCAGCACAACTGAAGTTGGGGTTTCCAGGTGTTGGTGGATTGAAATATTTTCAAATTGGCAATTGGTTGAAGGAGTTAAATTATTATCCAAAGACATGGAATCAATAGAAAAGGGTATCTGAGTTAAGATAAGGGGTCCTGGGGACCAAGGTTATTATAATGTAGATGAAGCCTCCAAGTAGCAGGTTTGGAGGGAATAGATGTTAAATGTCTCTTATCAGATCTAAAAAGGTGCCAGACTCTTTAATCTCTCCTGGATCAGAAGGAAACCTGGAAAGGGAAAGAGATTCTCTACAAAATGTAGATTTTCTTCATAAGAGACAGCTTTGTAAGGCCATTTCAAACTATGTCAAAGAAATATATTTTGGGGTAAAATTTTGATCAAGTCCTGCTATCTGTCATGTGATACCACACTGGAGTCAGGTTGGAGTTTCGTATCTTATCACAACAAAAAGTCAGTTTTGCCAGTCTTAGATCTCTTTTTAATGTGAATGTCGGTCAGTTGTGCCTGAATTCCTAAAGAAGGAGAGTATAATGAGGCCTGTCTGACTCTTCCTTCTCACCACAGCCTGAATTAAATTTTCAGATTTACTTTAGAATCTCCTTGGCTGAAAGGAAGGATTGATTCAGTTGGTTGGGGAGCCTGGAATTTTATTTTTTATTTTAGAATGTGAACAGAGCATTTATATTTTGAGAAATTAGGGTTCCTTACCATTAAGACTGCTTTTTCTAAGGTAAGAACCAGTAACAAGATCTCCTTACAACCACATATTCAAATATTATTCAAGGTTTGCCTCACAAATAAATGTCCAAGTCATTCTTCCAGGCCCCACTTCACCTGTGCTTGTCCAGCTTCCCTCCCCATTCTACCCCTCTCCAAGAACATTTCTAGTCTGCTGACTTAGCTGAACATCACACTCTGGGCTGCAAGTTCATCAGGAAGGAAAGAGTTAAGCCCAACTCTCAACTCTTCATAGAGCAGGAGAAAAGAGGCTTCCTATTAGATAAGCCTCCAGTATTGCTACCAGGGCAGAAGCCTAGTAGGTGAGAAAACATGGAACCAAAAGGTACACAGGCTCAACTATAATCATGCCTCTGTCCTGACAATCTGACCTTTGGAAAGTAACTCAGTGACTCTGAGCCAGTTATATATTTACATAGGAAGATACATGAAAAATAAAGATTATTAAAGAGGATTTCTTAAAGTCCCCCTCTAATGAAAAATGCTAATACTATGATGTGGAAAAAACAGCAGTTGAACCAAGGACAGTGGGCTCAGGTTTCCTGGGTTTAAATTTCAGCTATTTCACTTCCAAGAAATATGACTGTGGGTCTCTGATTTCTGATTTTCTTTTCTTTTTTTTTGAGATGGAGTCTCACTTTGTCACCCAGGCTGGAGTGCAGTGGTGTGATCTCAGCTCACTGCAGCCTCTGCCTCAGAGGTTCAAGCGATTCTCCTGCCTCAGCCTCCTAAGTAGCTGGGATTACAGGCTAGTACCACCATGCCCAGCTAATTTTTTGTGTTTTTAGTAGAGACAGGATTTCACCACGTTGGCCAGGCTGGTCTCAAACTCCTGATCTAGTGATCCACCTGCCTCCACCTCCCAAAGTGCTGGGATTACAGGTGTGAGCCACTGCACCTGGCTGACTTCTCATCTCTAACACAGCAATACACCTTATAGCATTGTTATAAAAATTAAATGAGTCAATATTATCTATAAGTACTTAGATTAACAGCTGACATATATTGAGTGCTCAACATGTTTGTTATTGTCATTGTTATTCTAAAAATTTCCAGTGACATACAGGTGTAAGCAGCCACCCAGCATGCTGCCTCTATTTCCCAGTAGACAACATTTTATAAAGTAGCAATCTCTTTGCTTTTTCGAGTTTTCTTATTTCCAGTCCTGTAAACATTCCTTTATAATCTGCAAAGTGTGGTAGAACATGAACCCCAATTCAAGAGTGATCA
Source organism: Callithrix jacchus (assembly GCF_049354715.1). NCBI lineage: Eukaryota > Metazoa > Chordata > Mammalia > Primates > Cebidae > Callithrix > Callithrix jacchus. The sequence continues at coordinate 102,020,416 of NC_133503.1, read as the reverse complement.
TCTACAAATCCCTTTTTTAAAACATCAAAAAAATAATAATAGTAATAATCAAATGATTATAACATTATTGTTTTGTTTCCAGTACCTTTTGCAGAATCGATTTCCTCATCTTTGTATGACTGAACTTTCTGTGACCATATCGTGTTTGGCCAAAAGAAATATAAAAAGACTGTAGAACTAAAGTGAAATAGTTGAATTCCTCCAATAACTGGAGGTAAGTGGAGCCTTTCAGTAGGATTGGGATAATAAAATTTGTTATTTAAAGAAATGTACTTTTCAATCAGCTATTGACAATTGTTTAAGAAGGCAATATTGTGTAGCAGTATTGCTGAAATGTTATAGAATTAATGCATTATTTTGCCCTTGTCCATGACTGAAGAGGCGAAGATATAAGAAAACTGAAAAATTATAACCCCAAATAATCAATATTTAAGAAGCTATAAAATAGTAAAAATATTTAATGTGAAAAACATCCACCTAATAAAAGGAAAATAAAGCAAGAAACAATCCATCTCCATGGCTTCTCCCTCACCCTTACCTCAGAGCACACGGACACAAAGACACACACACACCCCAGCAAACACACACACACACACACACACACACACACACACACACACAGATATTAAGAAAGCAGCTTCTTTTATCATGCACATAAGAATAAAATATTTTCCATTCTTTTTTTAGCTTCATGTAAACTCACAAAACACTGCCCTCTAGGGTTTTAGTACTTGTGAAACAAAGCATTGTCCCAGAGTTTATTTGTTTGTTTGTTTGTTTTGAGACAGGGTCTTGCTTTGCCACCTAGGCTGGAGTGCAGTAGTGTGATCTCAGTTCACTGCAACCTATGCCACCCAGGTTCAAGCCATTCTCACACCTCAACCTCCTGAATAGCTGGGACTACAGGTATGTCTCACCATATTTTTGGTGGCTAATTTTTTTGTTTTTTGGTTTTTTTTTGTAGAGACAGGGTTTTGCCATGTTGCTCAGGTTAGTCTTGAACTTCTGGCCTTAAATAATCCACCTGCCTCAGCCTCCAAAAGTGCTGAGATTACAGGCCTGAACCATCATGCCCGGCAGCCTCAGAGTTTATGAAACCGTTGTTAACTATAGATGGCTTAAAGCATAATGGAAATGGAAATGTTCTCATAAAATACGATTAAACATAACCAAAAAAAATATAGTATAACAGCAACAAAACAGAACAGACAGCTGTATACAGGGACCTGAGCCTGGAATCGTTACCATGTCTCCACAGCTTGGAGACTGTTGCTGAGCATCATCAATATGAAGGATCTGACTGACACCCAAGCTAGGATGGAAAACAAAAGAAACTTTGAAAATGTAAAATAGTTTCAAACTGATTTTCATAAGAAAGCTGGAAAGCTCAGTGTGTTTAATCGTTTTTACTTAGCAAAGAATTTATCTTTCATATTCTTATAAAGTGGCTTTCTTCTGTGTTATCAATAAAAACTAACACTGACCTTCCTCTTGGAAGGTTAAACTTCTAGCTTGTGTTTGAAACGCTAGAGTGCCTTTTCTCAGAAGAAATGCCACATATACGTGCCGCAAGCAATGAAAAAGAATACACCATCGCTCCGACCCTTCATTAGTCAGAGGATCTTGGCAACAGCAATGCTACTTGTATACGGTCTCTGCATGAAAAACTGTTTTCAAAGGTAACCTTGCCAAGGGCTATGTTCTGTCTTGGCAAAAGGAAGCAAACTTTACTTTTCTACCAATCGGTTTGCTCTGCATGAGAAACAGGTGTTAAGGTATGAAACGGGGGGTGGGGGGTGGGGGGGGTCTTGGAGCAGTAGCAAAATAAAACTCACCCAAAATAAGTTTCATCTGGAAAAGAAACACAACTCAGATAATAAGCCTGCAGGGCCAACATGTTTTTGCAAAATGCAAATCATGAAAACTGGTTAAGGGATTAAATGCTCTTTTGCAGAAATGACCATGGAGATTATAATCATTAATTAAATTCATGTAAATAATTTTCTGAAAGAACTCTCCCTTTTTATCTCATAGGTTTCAAACAGCCTAATGGTAAAAAGGTTTAGTCTCAGAAGAGATTTTCTAATTAAAACTAGAAATCTGGTATAATTAATAAGTGTCAGCCTGCAATCTCAACCATTTAGTAAAGGCAGAGAAATCAAATGCTGCTGTTTTTTAAAAAAAAAACCTAATAAAATCTCCAAGAAAATGAAATTTTTATAGAGTCTACTTCCATCAATACAATAGGTGTCCCAGATGGGACTAGGAACTTCTTAACGTAGATAAATATTTTAACACTTACAATTCCTATATGCCAGTTTTATTCGTTTCTCTTTTCTCTTTGGAGTTGCAACTTGACCCAAAAGAAAGCTTGCCGTGATTTAATTTGGGTTTACATTTTTGAATTGTCTAAGCTCCTTGATTCTTTCACTTTTTTTCCTCATTATCTTCACTCAGAGGTGAACCAGAGCAAAAAAGACAAGCTGAAAGTCAAACATATCAATTTCAAATTTTGACTTCATAGTCTTGCATAGTTCCTCCTTCCCTTCACTGGATGTCCAACTCTATGACAGCTTTAGTCATAAGTTTTTATAAGTTTATAAAACTTATAACTTTAAAAGGTTATAAAAACTTTAGTGTTGATAAGTTTAATTTGACCCACAAGTAACAGTTCAAAGAACAAAGATAATTGGTTCTTAGTAACCAAAAAAAAAAAAACAAGTTTTTTGTTTGTAGCTTGGTCTACAGTTATGCCCACACAGGTAAAGTAAACTGATTATCATCTGACAACAACACAGACAGAATTTGTCAAAAATCCATTTCTCATTGTTTGTTGGTGGTCTCCTCTCCTTAGTTTCTCACTGGGAAACCAAGGGATTCCAGGACAAGTTGACTCTACTAGTGGCTCCAACAATAGATGGCTGAACCTAGGCTAAGCTAATTATTGCCTTCTTTACCTCTGCCACTATTTCCAACCCCATGTGGTCCGGGCTGAGCATGTCTCAGGACTGTGCCTGAACACTGTGTGCTGTTGGGGCTCAGAACATGAAACCTCAGTGTATGGTACCTTAGCATGCTGAATACTTTGAGCAACAGAACACTGGGGCTGGGTGTGGTAGCTCATGCCTGTAATCCTAGCACACTGGGAGGCAGAGACAGATAGACTGCTTGAGGCCAGGAGTTTGACACCAGCCTGGGCAACATGGCAAAACCCAGTCTCTACAAAAAGTACAAAAAAATTTAGCTGGGTGTAATGGCATGCACTGTAGTCCCAGCTACTAGGAAGCTGAGATGGGAGGATCTCTTGAGACCGAGAGGCAATGGCTGCAGTTATCAGAGATTGTGTCACTGCACTCCATCCTGGATGACACACTGAGACCTTGTCTTGATAACAACAACAATACAGAACATTGGAAGAGCCTTGGAAGCAAGGTCTTTCTCATATCTCCTGCCCCTTTTTCTACCCTATCAAAGTTATTCATAGAAATCAGAATTTCTTTCCACCATGGAAGATCATAGAAACTGAATTCCTCAACCCCAGAGCAAGCCATAAAACCTAGAAAGGTCACTCTCTTTCTTCTCCCTTAAAGATCCTCATTCCAGAGAAGTCCTGCCCCATAATTAGAAAGAAGAAATGATACACAAAGAGGCCGGAAAAAATTTAAACAGACAGGCTTTGGTGGGTCCACCCACCCTCCCATCTATTACATTCAATTGTAGCCTTTTATCCAATCACATTTCAACACAGCTGTCTATCCTTCATCAAACCTAAGCATAAAAAATAAACAGTTTTTCTGAGTCTGTGGGTCTTGATTTCTGAAGGCTCCATGTCACATAAAACTCTGATTAAATAAATTTGTTTTTTTTCTTGCTAACCTGTCTTGTTTTATAGGAATGTTGGCTATGACCCTTATAATGCGTGAGGAAAGGTATCACCCCCTTTCACCTCTACAGTGGCATATCATCAGATGGTCTTTCCTCTCCTGGACTTGATGGTATGCAGATGTGGGGCCTTAGTCACCTTGCTACTACCAGAAAGGTTGGCTGCAGCAAAAGCACACTGAATAGGACATACACTGTCCAAGCACTGAACAGGACAACGTCCAGAACACTCTGGCGAATGGAGCTGGAGCTGACGGATTAAGGAAATTCTGAAGCCTACCAAACCCCTGGGCCTCTGTTCACATGAGCCTATTAAGTCCTTGACTGGGTAAGTGCAAGTTGTTGCTTTTAAAAGATCCAAACCAATTTATATGTATACAAGTATTCAATTCAATTATGTGAAGATTACAATATGCTATGGTAGAGACAGATGCACTGCTCAGATTCCTCTTCAAATAAGGACTTGCAGCCAACTACTGGGTGGGGCGGCAGCCAGCATCTTCCAAACAGCAGCCTGCAACAGCCACTGAGTGAGGGGGGACATAAACACTCATCCAGGTCAACCCAAAGCAGGACACTCCAACAGGGAAAACTTGCTTGAGCGTTCCTGTTGGGTTGGCCAAAGCATCTCTGTGACTGCATCACAGTTTGAATTTTACCTCTGTTCAATCCTTCTTCCTTCATACTTTCTTTTATGGAAGTTGATCCCTAGTAAACATCTTATACCCCAATCTCCATCTCAGTGCCTGCTTCTGAAGAATCCAACAGTAACATACAATCTCTGCCCTTTTTCACATTATAACACACTTTCACATTATAACACACTTTCACATTATAAAAAAAAAGAAAGCAGAAGAAAAGCAATTAAATACATATGAGAAGCCACATGTAAACAAACAATATGCCCCATCCTTCCCTTTTCAACCTTCCTTATAGCCACATACAGAACTAATCTTGGTGAGGCAGAAAGGCATTATTTAATAAATTGATGTAATATAATTAAGTTTGCTGAAAACCTACTTAAAATTGAAAAGGCCTTTGTGGATGTATTTCTCATGAGTCACCAGTTTTGCTTTTTTCTTTTTTTTTTTGAGACGGAGTTTTGCTCTTGTTACCCAGGCTGGAGTGCAATGGCACGATCTCGGCTCACCGCAACCTCCGCCTCCTGGGTTCAGGCAATTCTCCTGCCTCAGCCTCCTGAGTAGCTGGGATTACAGGCATGTGCCAGCATGTCCAGCTAATTTTTTGTATTTTTAGTAGAGACGGGGTTTCACCATGTTGACCAGAATGGTCTCGATCTCTTGACCTTGTGATCCACCTGCCTCGGCCTCCCAAAGTGCTGGGATTACAGGCGTGAGCCACTGCGCCTGGCCAATCTGGGTAAGATTTAAGTATTTAGGTGATGGGAAATAGATGTCTTCAGTCAAAATTTGCTGTGAAGCAAATTTCTTTTAAGTGAATCGATTTTTAATTAACTGCCATTGTAAAGTTGGAGATCAACTGAACAATAGAAAGATTACGCCTGGGACCTTTCTTTAGGTTTTCTTTACAACTAATATATTTAAAAGTATAAATAACTTTGATAAAACAATGATTTAGGGATTCTAGTCTCACTGCCTCATTGAAACATTTCTTACTCTGGTCACCAAAGACATTGATTTCACAAAATCCATGGACATTCATCAATCTCTTTCTGTTGACTTTTCTAAAGCATTATCATTCCCTTGACACTTCTCTTCTTTGACTTCTACCACACTATACTTTTCTAGTTTTATTCCCATTTTTCTGCTTCTCCTCGATATACTTTCCAGACTCATGCCTGTAAAACCAAAACTTTGGGAGGCTGAGGCAGGTGGATAACAACGTCAATACATCGAGACCATTCTCGCTAACACAGTGAAACTCTGTCTCTACTAAAAATACAAAAACTCAGCCGAGCATGGGGGCAGGCGCCTGTGGTCCCAGCTACTCAGGAAGCTGAGGCAGAAGAATCATTTGAACCTGGGAGGTGGAGGTTGCAGTGAGCCGAGATCGTACCAATGCACTCAAGCCTGGGTGACAGAGTGAGGCTTTGTTTCAAAAAAAAAAAAAGAATGCTTTCTCCCTTCTCACTCTATTAGCAATCTCTGGTGTTCTCAGCCATACTCCTGGCTCTAAAGCAGCACTTATCCACAGATCACTGATACACAGATATGCATAATCAACTTATACACAGATTACTTACATAACATTTCAAATGAATGCCTCAAAGGCACCTCAAATTCCACCTGCCAAAGAGTGAACTTTTGACAGCCCTCCTCCCAAGTTGCCTATCTCAGAGAATGGTGCTCCTATTCATCCTGTCATGAAAAACCAAAACCAAATAGTCTTAGGTAAAATCCCTCTTTCCTTCACTGTCTCCCCATATTCAAATCCATCAAGTTATGTTGGTACAGCCTCCAAAATGTATTCTGAACACTATTCACAATACATTTTTCCCTATCCCTACAGGCTCTATCATAAAACAAAATGCTCTCATCTCTCACTTAGACTGCAATGACCTTCTAACTTGTCTAGTGGGCCAGTTAAAATTTGTGCCCCTTGTTTAAAACATTTCAATGAAATCTGCTGCTCTTGGGGTAAAGATAAAAAATCTTAATGTGGCTACAATGCACTGCATCTCCTGGTTTTTGCCTCAATTTCCATCAGCACTAAGCTCTTCCTTTTCCCTGTACCTTGCCACAGGAGCCGATTTTCACTGTTACTCCTACCATGGACCCTTAGCACCTGTATTCCTTCTGACTCAAATGCTCACCACTCTCCCATACCCATCACCACAATAACCCCTGCTTCTTCCTTAAATCTCAGCTTAATCTCTACCTCCTCAGGGAAGATTCTCATGGTCCTCCAGTTCTGGACCTACTTAATATATGCTCAGATCCTTGACGTCAACTACAGGCTTTCCTAGGAAAAAATTTTTTTTTTTTTGAGACGGAGTTTAGCTCTTGTTACCCAGGCTGGAGTACAATGGCGCGATCTCGGCTCACTGCAACCTCCGCCTCCTGGGTTCAGGCAATTCTCCTGCCTCAGCCTCCTGAGTAGCTGGGATTACAGGCACGCGCCACCATGCCCAGCTAATTTTTTGTATTTTTAGTAGAGACGGGGTTTCAACATGTTGACCAGGATGGTCTCGATCTCTTGACCTCGTGATCCACCCGCCTCAGCCTCCCGAAGTGCTGTGATTACAGGATTGAGCCACAGCGCCCGACCGCAGGAAAATGTTTTATTTGTTTGTGATTATTTGAGAAACCTTCTTCTTCCCCATAGACTGTAAGCTCCTAAAATGGCTGGGACTCATAGCCTTTTTGCCCTTGTTTAGTTTTTGTTTTGCTCATCATTGCAACTGAGGTTCCTGACAAACTGCCTCGTACACAATAGGCACTCAAGAGATATTTGTTAAAAGAATGCCCAGCACTTTGGGAGGCCGAGGCGGGTGGATCATGAGGTCAAGAGATCAAGACCATCCTGGTCAACATGGTGAAACCCCGTCTCTACTAAAAATACAAAAAATTAGCTGGGCATGGTGGCGCGTGCCTGTAATCCCAGCTACTCAGGAGGCTGAGGCAGGAGAATTGCCTGAACCCAGGAGGCGGAGGTTGCGGTGAGCCGAGATTGCGCCATTGCACTCCAGCCTGGGTAACAAGAGCGAAACTCCTTCCCCCCTGCCCCCAATAAAAGAATGACCAAAGAGTTAATAAATATAAGTAGAATGTTTTTGTTTTTGTTGTTGTTTTTGTTTTGTATTGAGACAGGGTCTCATTTTGTCACCCAGGGTGGAGTACAGTGGCACAAACAGTTCACTGCAGCCTCAACGTCCCGGGCTCAAGAGATCTTCCCACCTCAGCCTCCCAAGGAGCTGGGACTACAGGCGCGTGCCACGATATGAGATAATTTTTGCACTTTTTTTTGTAGAAACGGGGTTTAACCATGTTGGCCCAGGCTGATCTTGAACTCCTGAGCTCAAGCAATCTACCTGCCTTGGCCTCCCAAAGTTCTGGGATTACAGGTGTGAGCCACCATGCCCAGCCAAAGTACAATGTTTTAATAAGCTTGATCATAACATAAAGAAACTATTAGTAACATGTGTCATCATTAAATAATGTAAGTAGATAAAATCTCCTGTTTTGACAAATTATTGACATCTTTAAAAAAAATCACATGTAGGAATTTGATTATGGTGTACCAAATGCGAGCCATTCACCCTTAGTCTTCTACATTTTCTCTCCTGTATTTTCCTTCATTGTTTGGACCTTCCTTTGTCCATCCAAATAGTCTGAGTCAAGACCAACTCTTTCACGATGCCTTCCCTGGCTTCAGCATTTAATGGTCCCCTCTTTTTCCACCTTAATATTTCTTATGGAAGGGATTGGCAAACTTTTTCTGTAAAGGGCTTGATAGTAAATAAGAGGCTTTGCAGGCTATGTGGAATCTATCAAAACTACTATGCTCAGCCACTCTAGCAGGAAACCATTCACAGACAATATGTAAGTGAATGAACATGGCTGTGTTCCAATAAAATTTAATTTATAGATAATTAACTAGAATTCCATATATTTTTCACATCATAATAAATTCTTTCTTTTTTAAAAATGTGTTTCAATCTCTGAAAATACAAAAGTCAGTCTCAGCATGTGGGCCATACAAAAACAGATGTTGGCCAGATTTGGCCTATGGACTACGTGGTCTGTTGACTCCCTGTCTTACAAGACTTATTGGGGTTTCTCAGAGCACATACCTTGGAAAGTTAGCCTTTTGCTGTTGTTGTTGTTGTTTCTGTTTGAGACTGAGTTTCTCTCTTGTTGCCAAGGCTGGAGTGCAATGGCGCAATTTCGGCTCACTGCAACTTCCATCTCCCGGGTTTAAGTGATTCTCCTGCCTCAACCTCCTGAGTAGCTGGGATTATAGGCAGGAGCCACCATGCCCACCCTGCTAATTTGTGTACAATTGGTAGAGACTGGGTTTCACCAGGCTGGTCTCAAACTCCTGACCTCAGGTAATTCACCCTTCTTGGCCTCCCAAAGTGCTAGGATTACAGGCGTGAGCCACCATGTCCCACTGAAAAGTTAGTTTTTCATCAGGATATTATAAGGGGTTTTCATATGCCTGGTTGTATTTTATAGGTTTAACATGAATACAAAACACACAGTCACTATTACCTATTTTTGTTTACTAAAATAACCAATTTAACTTGTGCCACTAAGGTTTTTTTTTTTGTTGTTCTTGTTGTTTCTTCTGTTGGGTGTGCAAGAGGGTGCTGGTTGAAAGAAACTCTTTTCTTGACCTCTTGATTTAACTGAAGACTATCCCAATGTGATGTTAGCAGAGCAAGCTGTTACCACCAAACAAAACCTCACCATGTCAAAATTCGTCTCTACAATGTGCAGCCTGAACAAAATACAGAAACAAACTGAAAGCTGAGGCTAATAGAGTATTGCCACGGCTATTCAAAGCACATAATATATAACTTATACCAATAACAGTATTTAACATTTATTGAGTCCTTCCCACAGATCAGTCCCTTTGCTACTTATTTAAATGGCCTCATTTTTTTGAATGCTTTGAGTAAATGTTATATACATTTGACCTTGTATGACAAAATTATAGTAATAAAAAATCACATTTCTCCATTTTCTGTGTTGGTGTTTTGCATATACTTTGATTTGGAAAGGGAGGTCTGCTTTTACTTTTTCCTTTAATACACTACCCACTTGGGCACTTTATTGCAGGTTTCTTATTATTATTTGCTTCTCTGCTGTTTGTTTTATACAAACCTTACTTTTTCTCTAAGTAGGTTGTTAAATACGTTTCTTGAGAATGGGAATCAGGGCTTATACTTTCCCCCTACTTCTTACACACAAAACACCCTATTCACTCCCCTAAAACAAGGTTAGTACAGCAGGACCCTAGGAAATGAACTGCTACTTACAGAGTGAATTTTTAACTTAATTTGTGAATTCCTTAAATCTGCATTTTGCTTAAATGCATTTCACTGAAAGTGAGGTACATATAGGAATTCCCCTAAATTTTTAGTATGCTCTAATCTTAACATTATGTTGCAGATTATAATAATACATGGATATCAATACAAAATATTTAGTTTTAGTAACAGTAAAATAATCTATCACAACATGTTTTCTTTGTTAATTTAGGTGTCATACACCTCTGCCTGGTCAACACAGTATCTGTTTATTTTCTGGCATTAGCTTTGGGACTGTCCTGTAATCTGCCAGGCTGAGAAAAGTACTACTTTACATACTAAAACTTATTGGACTGCACCACCAAAAATTAACTAGTGTCATTGTTGCAATTTAAGAACAGAGAAGCTCTATGAAGCCTTCTCCTAGTATGCTGGACCAGTGGAAGTCCGGACTTTTTCAAATGACCCTTAGCATTTAGGAGAAAGTTGGATATAATGAGAGTAGATAACACTTGGCCTTCAGAAATGAGAGAGTGAAGCTGGAGCTGCTAAATGTTTTTTTTTTTTTTGAGGCAGGGTCTCAGTCCTGTTGCCTAGGCTGGAGTGCAGTGGTGTGATCATGGGTCACAGCCTTGACTTCCTGGGCTCAGATGATTCCCAGCCTCCCAAATAGTTGGAATTACAGGTACGTGCCACCATACCTGGCTAATTTGTGAAGTTTTAAGAGACACGGACTTTCACCATGTTGTCCAGGCTGATCTCAAACTCCTGAGCTCAAGCAATCTGCCCACCTTAGTCTCCCAAACTGCTGGGATTACAGACACGAGCCACTGTGCCTGGCAAGTGGGTGCATCTTTTTTGTAAATATGGAATTTACAAAATTTGTAGTTGTTTTCTTTCTATTGCCAAGAATCATTTATAGGTCTCATTAAATGCTTTCCCCGATATAAGTACACAGGCAGCCCTTTTCAATCACACCTGAGGGATGAGTATTTCCCAAAGGGAACAGAATGAAAATAAGGAGTAACTACTGAATTTGTGCATACTGTTAAGATGTATGACATATTTTGAGAATTTTGATATTCTTCTTTTGTTTTAAGGAAAGGACTATGAATAGAGACACTGCATATGGTATACTCTCTTTGATTCCCATGTAATATAAACATATAATCAATGTGTGAAATAACTATACAGAAAATTGTCAATAGAGAGGGAGAATAAAACATTCTTCTAAACCATTCACTTAGACCAATAACAAAATTTAACAATTAATATTTTAACTTTATACATATGCAGACCCCTTTTTTCACCACACTAGCCCTCTCCCCATAGATGCATCATGCATATTTCCAATCACCCTTCCAGAGAGTAAATTAAAATTCAATTTTTATAATTTATTAACAAAACCAGTAATTAGTTTACTATTGAAAAATGCCATTTTCTGTATTTTACATGCCATAACTGTTATAATGTTCCCACTAAAAATTTTAATCTACTTTAAAAAAACAAAAATGAGTAGTTTAGTGCAGTTTATCTTCCCCTGGAACTACTGCCCCCTTGAGTTCTATTAGAAAACACAGTCCTGCACCACCCCTCACTGCATTTTATTAGTAAATTACCAATGAAAAACAAAACTTTATGAGGAAGCAAAGTTGACTTCACTGATGTGGAGCATTAAAATGATTACCAAAGAAGATTTCCTTTGAATTTCTAATCAGAAACTCATCTTGAAAAGCTGAAAAGGTAATTTTCACTACTATATATTCCCTAATGGTCACCAATGAAAAAATATTTAATCATACAGTGTTTACTGTCTTAGAAGAATTTCCTTTTCTACCTATTCAAGTTCACAATCCTACACCGACAGTTTTTAACATCTTCTGATTTAGTAATCTTGTTGCATTTATATCGGTGAATATTATATGCAGACCTCAGAGTTAAGTGGGTGGATCTGTCTAAGGGTAAGTACAATAGAATAAGATTTAAAATCTTTAACTCAGTGGGGTGTCTATGTTTTATTCTAATGTCTAAATTTATTTCAAGATGTAATGTAAATGTATGATAATGTAGAAAGAAACAGTGTGATTTTTAAAAATCAAAGTCATTAAATACTTGGAAAACCACAGATTCAGGATGTTGGAGCTTGAAAACACATCTGTAAGCCTTAATTTTAGATGTCTGTACTCCCCTTTGTAGTTTCTTGATCACCTGTTCTAAAATAATAGCATAAAGTCTATGGATTAAAAATCAAAATCTGTACCTCTGCATGGTATGGTCTCTGAAGGCTGAACAGTTAAAAAGCCTTGGGCTCTTCAACTTTAAATGGTTACTTTACTAGAACACAGGCACAAAACACAGTCTACAGTTCACAGTAGCATGTGCTTTATTCAGTCATTGTTTTGTGCAAATTAAGCTCTCTTGACCATTCAGTTAATAAAAAGCAAATGTAGAACATGAGGGAAAAGCTCTTCTGCACAAATTATAAAATCATCATTCTGATAAAAAGGATGAAATTAATAACGTATCTCTGTATATCTTATGTCCAGAAACTTGTTCAAACTCTGGCATACAAAGGAGGGGTGATTACTTGGCGATCCTTCATACAAATGCCAGCAGGACAAGTGTCTAACACTGTGTAACAATTTTGCATTATTTGGAGAAGAAATCCAGAAAACTTTTTTCTATTCACATTCATTCCATCTCTCTTCAATATATTTAAAGAATACTGAAGCTATTTTTAAATGTCATCCTACTCATCCACATGAACAACATTTACAAGTTCCCCATTCATGTATAAAAACAGGTCTGTGGACAAATAATATAAGGTTGGAAATGTGCTCCTACTATTTTATGAAAGAAAGGTCTTTTTGTAATTGAAATAGATCCTTTCAAAATCTGCAAAGGGCCCTCATAGTCTGCTCTAAAAATGTTATTGTCTAAACCATTTCTGGGACTAATTATTACATTATTTACTATGATTCGGAATCTCATGGAGGCTGAAGCAAAAATAAAAATGACTTTAAGAGCCGAAATTTTGAAAGGTTATATCAAAATTGACAGGAACAAGGATGCAAAAAAATAAATGAGTAACCGTCTATGAAAAATCAACTTAATGTTATCTTGGCAAGCCTATTTCTTATGCATTTTATCAGAGCATTTCAAAATTGGTAGGAAAGCAATCATCACACTGAGGAAAAAATTTGCTTCTCTGGCCAAATATGATAAGTGATATATTTAGCTCTTCTCCTTTGTATAGAAGTTGAGTCCTCTTAAAAAGCCAATAAGCCATTTATAACATTCATTTAAAAATCATAACATGTAATATATTTACATTTGGGGGGGTTCATGAATTTTTCTTCCTATTAATAGTTAGCATTTTCCATGTGTCCACCAGAATTCTACTTCTAAACGTCCTAAATCAACTTTTATAAATACCATCAAATGGTAAAAAACAATTGTTTACCTACAGTATGAAAATAAAGAAAGAACTGAGAATAGATATCAGTGGGAACCTCAGATGCTTTCTCGCTTAATATGTGGTATTTATTTAACCTTTACCACACTTAGGAAGAAAGAGAGGGCTTGGTATTTATGCCCACTGTGTGGAAAAACTCAATCTAAATAAAATTTAAATAAAGTATTTTAGTAAGCTATTAACAAAGAAATTGTTGAAGAATTGTCTTCTAGTCCTAATCTTATATACTGTATAGGGTAGATCAGTGAGTAGCTAATCAAATAAATTAACAAAATGTTATCTAGCATCTGTTTTGATAATCTATTGACAATTTAGATAAGTTTTTGATTCTTCAACAACTCTTAATATTTAGTGTATTAGGAACATATAATGTGTTAGGAATCCATTATTGCAATTTAGCAATTTTATTATTAGACAAGAGGCAATAAATGGAAAATTTACTTATATTTTATTCATACTAAGAACTAATATGATAAATGGCATCATTCATAGAGTTCTCACCTTTTAAGTCAGATGCCAGAACAAAATGACACAAATTCAATTGTTTGAAAAGAACTAGGAAATTTTATGGAAAGAACTGTCTTCTCAAAAAAAGAAAAACAGATAAATCTATTTCCCAGACAGGTAAAATCATTGAAAAACATAAACATACTCTATATGCCAAAACACAACTTCTAAATATATAGATAAAATTGTTTTTTAAAAGTTTAAAATTCTAAGGAGCTAAAACTGCTCTGAATCTGTTTAAACAACATGATTAACATATCAATCTAGTTATTTTCCTAGATATAGATTCAGTATTTTAAAACTGTTACTCTTGTTTGCAATTCCATAAAGCTAAGGAGTCCAAAAAAACATGAATGATTATTGCAACACAAAATATTCTGATTTTGTTCATAAATGTTAGTTATCCTTTGCCTATGTACTGATGTGGCTATTTAGGCCTGAAGAGTCCACATATGGAGGATTAGCAAAACGATTTTTCATCTCAGTAAGAAGCCATTAATTCATTATCAATAACACTGATCCTGTGCAAATAGAAAATACAGTGTTTTTCAGACATGAGCAGGAACAGCTCTTAATTTAGGCAGTTACCCACATAGGATGATCTTAGTGTCACTAGGCCCATTTTCTCCATAATGTCTTTGGTGGCAGTTCAAAATTAATACCAAATGTATTGGAGATGCCTCAAAAGACCACTGGAATATGTGCTTATGTTACCCTGGAGTGAGAAAATATGATTGACAAGCAAGGGAAAGTGTAATGGGACACAGAGAAGGAGAACATAGTCAAACTTTCTTGCACTCACTGGCTCAGCTTAGGATGAATCATATTATCCAGAAGTAAACTCCAGAAGAACAAGAATTTGGCATTAAGCAGACATAAACAACAAAATCAGCTTTTCTTATTTGTGTGGTATAGGATGTATGCAACAAATGTGCCTGGATGGCCAGTGAGTATGGAAGGAAAAGGATCAAGAAATAAGGAGCTGTCTGAGCAATGAGATGAAGCTCTGGGTTAGGGCAGGCAGGCCTCAGAACAATAAATGAAAGGCAAGAGAAGTATGTCAAACTTAAGCATCCTGCTTTGGGCTTCGCACTGGAAGTTAAAAAGCTCTTATAGCGTGTTGATGAATGAAAGAGCAGTACAGATTTAAAGGCACCTGTGGGGGACATTTAACTAGTTTACTGATGGGTCTAGTAGAACTAGGGTTATACATATATTGATATAGTCTGGCTTTGTGTCCCCACCCAAATCTCATCTCCCAATTGTAATCCCAAGGTGTCAAGAGAGGGGTCTGGTGGGAGATGACTGAATCCTATATAGGGGCAGTTTCTCCTATGCTGTTTTTGTGATAGTGAATGAGTTCTCATGAGATCTGTTGGTTTAATAAATGGCAGTTTCACTCTGCATTCACTCTCTCTCTCTCTCTCCCTCTCTTGCTGCCTTGTGAAAAACGTGCCTGCTTCACCTTCTGCCATAACTGAAAGTTTCCTGAGGCCTCCCCAGCCACCCAGCCACGTGGAACTGTGGGTCAATTAAACTTTCTTGGTTTATAAATTACCCAGGCTCAGGCAGTATCTTTACAGCAGTGTGAAAATGGATTAATACATATATATAATTTGGACAAAAGCCTGACACTATGAAAGTTGTACATAGCTCTAACATTCTAGTGTTTAACAAAAGAACTAAGCAATTCATTTTTGTATGACTGACTCTTTGTCAATATTCAGATCTCAGCTTAAAGATTATATATTCAGAGATGTCTTCCCTGACCACCTACCATCTCTTTCCATAACATCATGCTACCATAATTCTCTGAACAACATTTTCTACTAACATGTTTCTTATCTATCTGTCCATAATCCCTATAACATAAGCTCCATGACTGCAGAAAACTTGTCTATTATTCACCACTACATCTCCTAGAAGAAGCTCATAGTACACACTAAATGAATATTGAATGAACAAACGGACAAGTGTATGATCAGATGGATGAAAACACAGACTTCAGCAAAACTTCAATAAATATCTGATGATAGTATTCTGAAAAAAACAAAAATCTAATCTGGGCTATCACATATTGCAAATATGACTTTCATGTCTATCTGCACAGTCTATGAATCACAGGGTATATTTTTTCTTAATGAAGGATTTGATTTCTTAATGAAGGGTAGCTTGAACTCAGGTGGTCAAGGCTGCAGTGAGCCATGATCATGCCACTGTACTCCAGCCTGAGCCACAGAGTGAGACCCCATCTGAAAACAAATAAATAAAGGCTTTGATTCACCTCCTATTAACTTGTTGGGTCAACTTGCCACAAAAACCAGTTTTGTTTTTTTTTTTGAGATGGAGTTTCGCTGTTGTTACCCAGGCTGGAGTGCAATGGCACGATCTCGGCTCACTGCAACCTCCACCTTCTCAGTTCAAGCAATTCTCCTGCCTCAGCCTCCTGAGTAGCTGGGACTACAGGCACACACCATCATGCCCAGCTAATTTTTGTATTTTTAGTAGGGATGGTGTTTCACCTCGTTGACCAGGATGGTCTCAATCTCTTGACCTCGTGATCCACCTGCCTTGGCCTCCCAAAGTGCTGGGATTATAGGCGTGAGCCACCACACCCGGCCAAAAACCAGTATTTAAAAAATATTTCTCAAATGGAATGGAAGCTGAACAAAACAATGTAATTTTTTTCATGTGGCACAAGTAAATGACTGTAAACATGAATATAACATGTTTACATGTTTATATCATGTTTATCATCATTAATAACTTAATGGATAAATTGTAGCATTCTTCAGAGAATATATGATCAGTTACTTAGGCTCTGAATTGCTATGTTCAAGAAAATACTAAGAGTAGCAATAGATAAGAGCAGAGTCATTAAAGATTCATCCTACTTACTCAATAGTCACCAGCAACTACTTGATATTTCCATTTCTTGGAATACTATCATGAGTAGCCTCATTAGAGTAAAGCTTTCCCAGTGGGAATCCACCAAGATATAATCACCCCCCAACTAAGCAATATTATAACTATAGTTTTTTAAAAATCTGAACTTTAATACAATTGATCAATAATGGTTGAACTAAGCCAATGAGAAATAAAGTATAAAACAGCTTATTATATAAGTAGATATATGTTTATATTTATCTGTTACTTTGGGTACACAGAACACTGTAGGGGGTCAGTATTTTGCCTCTGTCCTCTTAGTTTGTTTAGGCTAGGCCTGAGAATTAAACCAACCAAAGACAGATCAACAAGAGAAAAGCAAACACATTAATTTAATATAAGTTTTACATGGCACAGGAGATCTCATAGGGAAATGAAGACCCAAAGATGCAGTTAAGAGCTGAACATTTAGATACTGATTTATAGACAAATCATTAGACAAATTTAGACAAAAAGCAGTAAACTGTGGAAATGTGGCAAGGCAAAGAGGCTTGGGCTAGAGTCTTTTCGGTAGAGAAGGGATAGGAAGAGAAAGTTTCATGTCTGTTTGTACAGTTTTCCTTGGGCTCAACTTACCACCCTAGATATGAATGATACTTTCCTTCTGGTATAGGGAGGAAGGACATCTTTCACATGGAAATTTCACCCCCTGCTTTTAAGAAACAGAAGGAAGGTCAGAATGACCTTCTTGCTCCTGCTGTTTATCAAGTGTCTTTACCTCAAAATAGTTAATATGCTAGAATGGCATGTCTGAGGATGGCATATTCTTAACTTCTTCATCATCTTTCATTCTCTTAACTGACAGTTTATTAATCAAAATGTTTCCAACACCACAAAGGTATGAAAAATCGCAACCATAAGAATACAACCATTTTCTTGATCATCTCACAGAAATTAGATTGTCTAGTATGGGTTTACTGCTATGTATTCCAAAATAGTAATGCTTTTAGTATTGTTTACCTGTGAATAACCTATATTCAAAATTAATTAAACTATCCCAATTATCTCAATGACCTAAGCATTTCAGGAATCAAACGATTTATACTATGGTTTTTAGAACCATATTCACTGCTAGCATTCTAAATGCAATCACTGAAGTAAAAATAGATTCTTTACAATTGTATTATTTGTATAGCATACAAATTTTTTAAGATTATAAAGTAGCTTAGATCTTTGCACTGTGTTACTTTAGCAAGAAAACATTTCATCCTATGAAACCATCATTCTGAACCATCTAAAAAAGTTTTTAACTTTTAATTATGAAAAATTTCCAACATCTAAAAAGTAGAGGGAATAGTATAAGAATTTGCATGTATGCATTACCCAGGTCAACAATGAATTCATGGCTAATCTTACTTCCTTTGTATGCTGACCTACTCATCCTTGCATCAAACTGTCTTTAAGCAAATCCCAGAAATTGTGTTGTTATTATCTAAGTAGTTCTATAAGTAGTTCTAAAACATCTTCAGATTTAAAATACTTGCATAATGCAGGTTCTTGATGGTTTTATTTAACTGCTTATACCCTAACCAGGCGGCTGGTTTTATAACACAAAATTAAAATATGCTTTAGAAGGACTCCTAGGAGACTCTTCTTGATAATTTACAATATCAACAGCATACATTGCTATTACCCAAATATTCCTGGCTTCTTTAGGTACTTTCTGGCAGACTCTGACTATACAATTTTAAGAATAAAAATTAGAAAGAAAAGGCAAGTTATAATGTCATAGCTTTAACCATCTCTAGAGCCTAGTTTTCCTTCCTTTCTTTGTTTTCAAGGGGAAACTGCTCATAAGAAGATCAATTCATTCTTGGAATTGAGATGTACTGAGACAAATTTAGACATTTCACTACAAATACAGATGGAGCTGTAAACATAAAAGATCGGAACATCAGAAATTCTGCAGCAAAAATCTGTGATTACCATAGCTTTCAGAGGGAAGACCTTTTGGGGGAAAAACAGTGAATGTCTACACTGCTCTCCAGCTTAAAGAGTTTGTTCTTCAAGTCTTTGGACTTAAATTTCAGAGAGCTCCCAAATAAGAGTAGGGCTATGCCATTTTTACATCAGCCACTTGTTTCTGGGCATACTCAGAGGAGAGGCTCATTGAAGAACCTCTTCAGAACTTTGCTTTCAAAGTTTAATTATGAATGGAATAGCATAGCCGGAAGACAGAGAAATTCAATGTGTGTACATAGACCTCTGTCCACAAGCCAAGATTTTATTTCCAAAGGAACACAGGGCCTTCTCATTGAACAATGCTGTGGTTAGTGCATCATACTGACACAGGGCCTGTGCCAGGACATTTAAGCCTTTCTATGTTCCACTATTCATTACTCCCTGATGCTTGCCAAAGACCAGACTGAACCCATTCAGTATACACTTAGTGCTGGGCACAATCAAAGGAGGTCAAGGAAAACATGAACAAGTGTTTTGTATGCAGAATACAGCCACTGGCAGTGTCTATTAATGTAACAGTTCTCAGCTAATTCCTCTCATTTAGAAAATGGCTTTTGAACTAAATTGAGTTACCTCTCTGCCTTATTTCAACCCTAAGTGATACAAAAAGAGGAGAAACTGTTTATAATTAGCCATTTTAAAATATACTTTGTGATAGTAATTTCCCAAGCAATCTTCTCCCACGCTTCTCAATGGTGCATGGGCAGGGAAAAGTATTGGACAAAAAGTACCAACTTTTAATTACCACCTACACTAATCTGTGGCTTTTATTTTAATGAACAAAAATGTTTCAAAGCTACTAAAAATACAGAATTGACTATACAGGGCATGCCACTTAAGTCTGGAAGAAATGCTAGGAATATACTTTGCAAAAAGTTCAAGGTAGACATCATAGAAGCAAAAAACCGCTTGAGAAAGCGGCACATTTGACAGAGACCTGTGTGAATGGGTTCACAAGTTCCCAGGGCTGCTGCACTCCAGGACTAGGTCAATTGGTACAATAGGGAATTTAAGTGGCTGAGGCCTAAGTGAGATGAGTTGAATTTATTTCAGTAGCCTATACTCTGCCCCAAGGAAGAAGGATTAAATACCGCCTTGAGAGACAGATGTTCATTAAAGTGTTTGTGTCTCCAAAGAGGGACATTCACAAAGTCAGAATCTGAAGAGATACAGAGGGCATAAAAGATCCTGGTACTAAAACAGAAACTCTGAAGTGACTTCGCACTATTTTTAAATGCTGAATTTTTTAGTTCTGTATCAGTTTTCAGTCTCAAATTAAGAATATAAATTTCTTAAATTTTAATTTTCTTTCACTAAAAATGGCTTTATGTATATCAAATGTTTTAGCACTAAGGTAACCAAACCAATCTTCCAATCAGACAGACCTGAATTTTAATCCTGATTTCACCACTAACTGAGATCTCGGCAAATTGTTTAAACCTTTTTAAGATACTGATTCCTTATCTTTTAAATGAAAATAATGTCTACATTACTCCTTTGAATTTGAAGTGCATGTATTTGTGGGATGGGCTATCTCCATTTTAGCTTAGGCCACACTGTTGGTCAGAAGGGCTCCAGACCACAGCAACTGTGTTACTTTTGGCTTCTCTTTTGTTTTGCTTTCATTTAAGTCCATCATTGCACAATGGTGTGTGTAGATATACAGTACCAAAAAACAAGGCAAGACAAAAACCTTCATGAAAAGATAAAGATACTTCTGCAAACACACACTCAGGAATAATGTCTCTATGTGTGTCACTAATGTTTAACCATCTAAAGCATTCCTGGCAGAATTAATATATAAATACCTTTAATCGAATAGAGAAATCTTAAAGCAATTTTCTCATGCTATTTTTTTTTTTTTTGCCAGTGACATTTACTATTCTAAACACTGTAAAGCAAAGTTGAGAAACTAAATAAAAGATGTAATATCAACTAATAGCACCAGGTAAAATATGTTATAAACACCACAATGAATTTAATCAGAGGGAGAGATGGTACTTGCCATAAGAATTACTGGGTATTTTGAAAATATGTATAACATCTTCTGGAGCTGTAGGACTATTTAATTTTTCTGTCTCTAAACGTTTTATTTTATGTGAGCCAGTTAATCTGTCTTTGCTCTGCTTAAAACCATCAGCTGTGAATTCACTTGGGTAGAATTTGGAAAGCAATCAGAGCAAAAGAGACCCATTTCATCAGCTTTATACAATTATGCAAAAGGTAACCTGTATTCAGTAATTCAATTTCTAAAAGTTCAGGAAACTTCCTGCAGCTTATGGTTTTAAGCGGCAGCCATTCTGCTTTCCAGTGGCATGAAGAACTTTAAAATTCAAATAGCATTCATTAGAAAATGCACAAAGTCGGGCCATTGCCTGTTTTAAAAACAATACATTATTTACTACTGTTAAAAATGATCTTTTGGTCACCAGATTCTATCATTGCTATCTTCACTGCGAACCTTTAGTATAAAATACTATTAATCAAATTTAGAAAAAAAATAAAACATAACATTAGTCTTTGCGTGAATCAAAAGTAAACAAATACATGTCAAAAGATTAATTTTGGGCTTTTATATCATGTATTTATCAGGCAATCTCATACTCTTGTAGTAAAACATATTATTTTTCAACTGTTTCAAGACAAAGAAGAGATACTGTCTTTCACTTACACACAAAGCTTATCTTTTTCCTTGATGGAATAGGTATTTTGGGAAGCCAGTAGGGCTTTTTAATTATAGTTAAAAGAATAACAGGTCTCTTCCGTAGTTTTTGTATTGACTACATGTCTTTGAATTCTCAAAAAGTTTCCCTACAGTTACCCTTTCTTTCAATCCCCAACCAAATAACTGTTTTACTTTTTGTTGATTTACCCTTTTCATCCCCCTCTACCTGCTATCCTTTTCCCTCATTTTACAAAACAAATTGTTCCAGACAATATGCCTCATGCCAGGCCTTCTCAAACTTCCAACATCAGTTTTATTCTTTCTGTAAACCAAATATTAATCTTACATGCAACTGTACTTCTAAATGTTATTTTGATTAGAAAGATTACCGATAGTGAAAATAAAGAAGTCAATCCTCTAAGATTTCTCTTGAATTTACAAAAGATCACACTAAGTATAGGCTCAAAATGTCCAACTTAACCAACAACACTTATTGAATGTCTCTTGCAGGGCAGACTTCTGTGTGCTCCTGGTTAATGTCTAAGAGTTTAAGATATAGTCTCTGTCCTCCAAGATGTGTCTATTTTAATTGGAAGAGTAAGACTAATACACTAATAAAAACATTAAATAAAAACAGAAATACAAAGTAAGAGATTCATTCAGTGAGTGCAATAGATGACCCATGGTTTTGTGACAAAGCAAGTATGTAACAACATATATGGGATATTCTCATTTGTGTCAAAAATATATTTGGATATATATTTAAAATGACTGGAAGGATACATATATAGTAATTTGGGGAGTATGCAATTCTGATTTTTTTAAATGTATAAATAGCTTCTTATATCAAAAAATAGCAGTAAATAAAAAGGATTCTAATGAATGAAGAAAGAGAAGAGAAGGCTTCTTGGATAAGGTGCAACTGAAGTGGACCTTGGGGGCTGGACAGGAGGAATGATGGGCCAGGCAAGTGGCAGAGAGGGCAAAACACAATGAAAAGAAAGTTAATAGCACTTGTGAAAGAGTATAGTTGTGTTGATTTGGCTTCAGAAGGTGATTCAGGCAAAACTGTAGCAGAAAAGTCTGGCTGTTGTAAACCAGTGAAGACTAAGGCCACATGCTGTTTTGAAGCCATTAAACCTTGCATATGTTCTGAAAGTTGCCTTTACCTGAAAAGAAGGTAAAGGAGAAAACACAGCTTTCTTTGGATACACAATTAAGTTATAAGAATAAATAAGAAAAATATGGGAAAACAATTTAAATACTAGAAAAAAAGCCACATTCATCTCTTAATTATCCATATATATAGATTATCTACTTCATTTATTATCCTAGACAAATTATAAAATTCTTCCCAAATGGAATAGAGCAGGAGACAAACTTTGCTTTCAACTTTTCTGCTGATACAACTACTTTTAATGTTAACTAACAATTACAAAGACAGAAAGGAAATTTAAAGCTTGTTTAGGGTTTATATCCCATGAGGGAAAGGCCATTAAAACAAAATTACTTAGTATCTCTCCTTATTTATTAAGAAATATGCATCAAAGAGAGAGTAAAAGGGAGAGTGACTGAAAAGGAACAAGAAGAAGAATCTGATCCTCTAATATATTTTACATATTGCTTTACTGGATCATCGCTAGAAAGCAAGAGTTAATCCTATTTTAAACAGGGAGAAACTGAAGTTCACAAAAGTGAACTGAATGATTTACTCAAGTTCATTCAAGCAGTAAGTGCTAAACTGGGACTCATGCCAATTCTTCTAAGTTTCGGGCTCTTTCTACTATACCATCCCCACCACAGTCTAAAACAGGGAAAAACTGAGCATGTACGGCCCCAACAAGCAAGTAGGACAGGTTTTCAGTTCTTCTAAATAAGAAAATAAACAAAAATCAAATTGAAAAGACAGACAATAACAAGTGATGGCAAGAATGTGTAGAAACTAGAACTTTTTTTTTTTTGAGTTTTGCTCTTGTTGCCCAGGATGGAATGCAATAGTACAATCTCAGCTCACTGCAACATCCGTCTCCTGGGTTCAAGCAAGTCTCCTATCTCAGCCTCCCGAGTAGCTGGGATTACAGGCACCCAAAACCATGCCCAGCTAAGTTTTTTAAGTTTTAGTAGAGATTGGTTTCACCACGTTGGTCAGGCTGGTCTCGAACTCCTGGCCTCAGGTGATCCACCTGCCTCAGCCTCCCAAAGTGCTGGGATTATAGGCATGAGCCACTGCGCCCGGCCAAAATTAGAACTTTTAAATGCTGCTAGTGGGATTATAAGATGGTACAACCACTTTGGAAAGGAGTCTGGGAATTCCTCAAAATATGAAATGTAAAGTTACCCCATGTCCCAGCCATTCTACTCGAAGGTATATATCCAAGAGAAATGGAAATATATGTCCATACAAAAACTTGTATACAAATATTCATAATAGGAAAATAGAAACAACCTAAATGTCTATCAACTAATGAACAGACACATGGTATATCAGTACAATGGAATATTATTTGTAAATAAAAAGAAATGAAGTTTGGAAATGAATACATGCTACAACATGAAAGAACACTGAAAACACTGTATTACCTGAAAAAAAAATGACATAAAAGGGTGCACATTATATTACAGTATTCCATTTATATGAAATATCCAGAATAGGCAAATCCTAAGAGACAAAAAGTAGACGGATAGTTGCCAAGGGCTAAGGAAAAGGAATAACAAGGAGTGATGCTATGGGTTACAGGATTTCTTTTTGGACTGATGAAAATTTACTGAAATTAGATAGCAGCAATACTGAATATACTAAATTGTGAATGTGCTAAATATGAATATATTAAACCACTGTGAAAATACTAAAGCCACTGAATAGTATACCTTAAATGGGTGAATTTTGTGGTATGTAGTAACATCTCAATAAAGTTGTCTTTATTTATTTATTTATTTATTTATTTATTTATTTATTTATTTATTTATTGGGACGGAGTTTCATTCTTGTTACCCAGCCAGGCTGGAGTGAAATGGCACGATCTCGGCTCACCACAACCTCCGCTTCTTGGGTTCAAGAAATTCTCCTGCCTCAGCCTCCCAAGTAGCTGGGACCACAAGCGCGTACCACCATTCCCAGCTAATTTTTGTATTTTTAGTAGAGACGGGGTTTTACCATGTTGACCAGAATGGTCTCGATTTCTTGACCTCATGATCCACCCACCTCGGCCTCCCAAAGTGCTGGGATTACAGGCGTGAGCCACCGTGCCCAGCCCAAAGTTGTCACTTTTTAAAGAGGTGAAAAAAACTAAAGGAAATGCTCATAAAATTTGAAAAATGGTAAATACGATAAGAATCAATTATGTAAAATTTCCTACTTAAAAACCTCGAATTTTATTTTATTTATTCATTTTTTTGAGACAGAGTCTCACTCTGTCGCCCAGGCTGGAGTGCATGGTGAGATCTCAGCTCACTGCAACCTCCAGCTCGCAGGTTCAAGCGATTCTCCTGCTTCAGCCTCCTGAGTAGCTGGGATTACAGGCATGCACCACCATGCTTGGCTAATTTTTGTATTTTTAGTAGACAGGGTTTCACCATGTTGGCCAGGCTGGTCTCCAATGCCTGCCATCGGTCTCCCAAAGTGAACACCTCTGAATTTGAAATACAACTATGAAAAGCATATTATTTTTGTGTTTTCTGTTAATTAGATGAAATAAAGACATAAATGCGTTTTAACTGTTAAGCAAAGTGTCTACATGATCAGTCATTAATTTATAATTCACTGTCCTTTGAAGCTGGACAATTTCATTTTGCTAGATTCCTTTAAGAGAAATCTCATTCTTTTCATTCCAAAAGCTGTTTAAATAAAAACATGAAAAATAAAAAGGTGAATTACAGATTCTAAACTGTCTTAATAAAATACATAAGTTGAATAGAATATGTGGTGAGAAACAAGGTAAAAGGTTTTTCTTTTTTGAGACCCAGTTTTGCTCTTTTTGCCCAGGCTGGAGTGCAATGGTGCGATCTGGGCTCACTGCAACCTCTGCCTCTCGGGTTGAAGTGATTCTCCTGTCTCAGACTCCCAAGTAGCTGGGATAACAGGCACCTGCCACCATGCCTGGTTAATTTTTTTTATTTTTTTATTTTTGTAGAGACGGGGTTTCACCATGTTGGTCAGGCTGGTCTCTAACTCCTAACCTCAGGTGATCCACCCATCTCGGCCTCTCGAAGTGTTGGGATTACAGGCGAGAGTCACTGTACCCAGCCGGCAAAAGGTATTTTTAAAGGAACAGATGACACATACATAAACACAACTTTGGCAAGCCACAGGTACTGTTTTTGATGGCAGCTGTGGCCTGTCTGGAGCAGTGGCTGCCAAGATGCTGACTGCAGTGCGGGAAGTGTCGCCAGGGCCACTTGCTCCACAGAGGTGGTGGGAGCTTGGAAAAGCCAGGAGCCCCACCCTTTTCTGCGTTGGAGGGGAGGGAGCCCTGCCCTCTCAGGTGCAGCTACCAATGCCCAGCTGTAGCTGTGGACCCAGGCATTGCTGCGCTCCTGGGGCCAGGCAGGCCCCCTGCCCACAGGCTCAGAAGTGCCTGTTCCTGCTACCTGGCATCTCCACACTCCTGACACCCATGATGATTTTGAAGCAAAGTTGAGGCCGAGCCTGGGGCTGCTGCGACCCAGCTAGGTGTACCCACAATGGGGGCAGTGCTGACACACTAGACCCCTGCCACAGAGGTCTCTGGAATTTGCGATACACTGACAACCATCAGAGGGAGGTCAATGGGGGTGTGAGGGCAGCTCAGCACAAGCCTGCTGGCACTCCTTAGCATGCACAGCCTGGGGGCTATGGATGGCAGGTTGATGGTGGCTGGAGGCAGACAGGGTCCTAGGCAGGAAGGGGCAAATCCAGGGTGAAGCCCCACCTGCAGGCCAGGAATGGTGTGAAGCCTGGGGGTCAGGCTGCCAGTTCTGCAGACCAGAGTGAGAACTTACAGTGCTTTTTCCTGCTGACCATGGCTGCCCATGGCCACCCATGGACCAATCAGCACAAACTTACTCCCCTCTGAAGCCCATAAAACCCCCCAGATTCAGCCAGACTTGGGCAGAAGGCAGATGACCTGCCTGTGGATAGGAGCTACCAACTCTGGGTCATCTCTCAACTGAGGGATGCAGAAAAAACAGGACAACCTTCCTGGAGATGGGAGCTACCCAGTCCAGGTCTCCTCTCTGCTAAGAGCTGCACTCTCCAGGGTAACCTGCCTGCAGAAGGAAGGCACCCACTTTTGGTCTCCTGAAAGCTATACTATGGCTCAATAAAGCACCTCGTTGCCTTGCTCACCCTCCCGTCATTTGTATACCTCATTCTTCCTGGACATAGGACAAGAAATTGGGACCCACCAAATGGTGGGACCGAAAGAGCTGTAACAAAAACAGGGATGAAACATGGTCCCCAACCCCACTTGCCACATTGCAGGAGATGAGAGGGAGAGAAGAACTGTAGCCCTTTGGGGAGTCCAGACCTAGGAGCTCCCCAAGCCAGGGCTGTGACACACTCTTTGGGGCTCCGTGGTTCCTGGTATCTCCAAGCTTCAAGGTACCACCACATTTTCCAGTGCCCACAGTGGAAGCCACTTGTAGTACTCCTGGTCCAGCCACAGCCTCACAGGGAGCTGGTACCCATGCTGGTGCCCAGAGCTGCCCACCCTGCCGCAGCTGGCATGCCTGGCTGTGTGCAGTGGCTGGACCCTGCACTTGCTCGCTCACACACCCCTCGTCACGCACCTGGCTTGCCTTTGGTGAGTGGGGGATCTGGGCCACAAGGGCAAGCCAAGCACAGCCTGCCAGGCCAAGTGGGTAGAACAAGCCCAGTGGGCTAGCACAAAACTCAGGCAAAGGTGCCACCAGCTACAGAGGTTTCTGGCTGGCAAAGCAACACTCCAAGGATCCCATGACACTTTAACAGAATCAGGATGTATACCCATTTCCCGAGGGATTTCCTAAGGGTTGACTAATGTGAGCGCATCTCACTCCATCATTGTGCTCATCTTCCTTGTATCCTTCCAATGGATATCTGCTAAATACACACACATACACACACACACACACACACACACACACACACACACTTTGATTCTGCTTTTGATGAAATTGAATTAATTATATTCCAGGGAACATTTTTTCCTAATCCTATATTCCTCTTCATTTATCTAAAACTTCAGAGTCTGCTGAATTATGAAAGGTAAATAATGTTCTCCCTTTTCACTGGATTCAACACACATCTTATTTCTCATGAGAAGGATGGTAATCCTAGCTCTGCTACTCCACTATAGCTCTACAAACCCAAGGCAAGTCACTTGACCTCTCTGGGGTCAGTTTCTTCATCTTAAAGTAGGGAAATCTGAAGTATTAACTTCCTTGCACACTTTGGTGAGTATTAAATGAGTTATACAAGTTAGAATATATAAGCACTTTGATAAGTGTCACGTATGTAGTACAACATAAGCAATGTCTGTAAGTTAGCTAATTCCTTAATAATGAAAACAGAAATTATCTGCAGTCCCCAACTTTATTTGCAGCTTGGACTAAGATCAGCCTTAACTTATCTGGACATCCAGGCTGACACAGTACAAGAAAAGGAGCTGGAAAGAGAATAATATACACAAATAAATGAGAGGTACTTTAATTCCCAATTTATTCTCTCTTTCCTGTTCTTTTTCAGCTTCATAAGAGCCCTTCTTTAAGTATTCCTTTCTCCTTCTAAAAGCACACATGGCTGTTGATCATTCATTACTGTCCTACTAAGGAAAGGAGACATGGAATGGAAGGGATAAAACAATCTTAAATATTTTTTTTAGGATCTTGAGTGTGTGCTTTCAGAAAAACAAAACAAAACAAACAAAAAACCCACAATGAAATTGTGTGTGACCCTTATGGTGATAAGGATATTTGTTATATTTAGAGTGCAGATATCCAGAATATCACCTCCTTGCTTAAATCCAGAATGGTCTTAGTTTTCTGAACAGAAGAAAAAAACAAGAAAAACTTTACATTTGTTTCAGTGTTAATCCAGGTTCTAAAACAGAACTAGTTTTGGGAAAGTACTGCTCACATTGGAACCTCCATTCCTTAACTGCAGTGTGGAGCAATAGCATAGGGGGGTCATCTTAACTACTCTCTTGAGTTCCTACATCCAAGTCAGCAGCAAATGCTGTTGGCTCTATCCTCAAAATATATACAAAAGCTGACCACTTCCCATAATCTCCACTCCTATCACCCAAGTGGACACCACTATCTTATCTCACTTAAACTACTCCTGATTTATCTGCTTGCCATCCTTTCCCCAGTACTATCTCCTC
The DNA here is from genome assembly GCF_049354715.1 of Callithrix jacchus. Lineage (NCBI taxonomy): Eukaryota > Metazoa > Chordata > Mammalia > Primates > Cebidae > Callithrix > Callithrix jacchus. Next base: position 101,991,683 of record NC_133503.1, on the reverse strand, counting down.
ACAACCCACTAGCCAGCATGATTCTTTTAAACCAATACTGAGAACCTGTCATTCTCCTGTTCAAAATCTTCCAAAGGCTTTCCATTGTACCTAGAATAAAATCCAGACCCCTTTGCATGACCTATTAGGCCCAACATAATCTGCCCGTTGGCTAGCACTCCAACCTTATTTGCTGCCTTTCCCTCCTTCTCTGATTTGGTCTGGCTATACTGCCCTTCTTTTTGTTTCTCAAACACACCAACGTGTTTCTGCTTCAAGAACTTTTTACTTATTATTTACTCTTTTATCCAAGTGGCTTACTCCTTGAATTTACTCAAGTTTCTGCTCCAGCGCCAGTTCCTCCATGAGTTGTAGTTCAAACTGCAAACATACACCCCACCCTCTACATCCTTTTAATCTCTTACACTTTTCTTAGCACTGTGTGAGGTAAAGAATATTTCTACTTGTCCATTATCATTTTTCCTGCTGGAATATAACTCTACAAAGGCAGTGGAGTTTTATTTTATTCACTGCTGTAATTCCAGTGCTAACAACAGGGAGATAAACAAGTATTTGTTAAATAAGTAGATAAACAATCAGATGAATCCTAATGAAAGTGCTTAGAAAACTATGAAGTATTATAAGCTCTTTAGATATAGGAGTCAGTTTTGGGCACTTAGGGCTGCACATCTAGTATGTTCAAAGGTTTGATAGATTCATGAATGAATGAAGTTGTTATGTCTAAGAATAATCATGTTAGGATAGATCTATATATATATTTAAATAAAGACATGGGTAGCTATTACTAAAGATTTCTAAATGTTTCCTTTAGTTTTCTACTGTAAAAAACACTTTGATAATCCTCTCCATTTTTTTCAGCACTAAGTAGAACACTCCTTAGAAATCCTAGATTTGTGTCCTTACTTAAAACAAGGCAAGTTAGGAAAAGCACCCCCATTATATCTGGTTCTCCTGTGGGCCAAAAGACTCACACTTGCAAAGATCTATTAGGAAAGTAAAAAGGGAGAACAGTCAGGGAAATATCTGAGGTTTACAAAAGGAAGGACAAAGAGTAATGGAGAGAATTGAGGAGGGTCAGGACACACTACCCCAAAATATGATACCTTGGCATTGGAGAAAACAGCAGAAGGAGGAAGGTCACTCTCACCTTCCCCATATCCTTTTTCTAACCTTCCCCTGAAGCAGGTCATAAGACCTTCATGTGAGAGGTGTTCATTCTATATCCACAAGAAAGGAACATCCTCATCTCTGATGATACAGGGACACAGAGGAGAATCTCAACAAACAAGACTTGCTAAGTTCTTCACAGTTTATTACCATTAGTTCATAACCTTTTTGTCTAATCATACTTCTCTGTATTGATTGACTTTTTCATCAAACCTAGCATAAAAATATACAGGTTTACTTGTTTCTTTAGGTTTTAATTTCCTTATGAAGGCCCCTCTGTCACCTAAAACTTATATTTAAATAAATTTCTATTTTTTTCTTGATATCTGTCTTGTCATAGGGGTCTCAGCCATAAACCTAGTAACGAATAAGATGAGAAATTTCCTTCCCCCACACAATGGAATACCGGTTAGTGCCCCACTCCTAGATTCCTATGCAGTCCTAGGGGAATCTTTAATTATGTTATTGCATTAGCTCAATGTAAACAATGTATATAATACATGATACAATGTATATAATACAAGAGCAATACATGATAAAATGTTCTGAGATAGCTTTAATCACAATACTACATTTTATCTGAATCAGTTTCCAAACATTAAATTCATTCAGTCCACAGAAGGTGGGGTCATGGGGATGATGCAGATAACACTCCCATTCTGTTAAAATCAGAGAAAGAATTCCCTTTCTTTATAATGAAGATTTCCATTTAAAAGTCTGCCATATGACTGAGTCAGAAACCTTCATTCTTTTCCAGCTTACAGGTCAATAAGTGATTAAGATCATAGTCTGTCAGTACCACACAGCTCCTAAATGGGAAGGGTGTGCCCGTAGCTCACACCTGCTCCTTGGCCAGCCAAGCGAAGCTCTCACTGTTCTGTTGGTACTCATTCTAACTCACTTGCTTTAAAATGGATATGAGACAAACCACTGGATTCAAGAACACCCAAGCAGAACCTGAGCATAATTCTGAATTAATCTCTTATAAGATTCTCTCTTCAAGTTTAATTTAAAAGAAATTCTTCAGTAATGCAGCCTATTTATTTATATTAACAACTGAAATAGACTAAAGTACATATTTCTAAATATAGAATTTCTGAAATTTCTTAACTAGATATTAATGGAAATAATTGAAGTACATTATGACTATGTCATACAAAAAAGAAAAAGAAACCTATGAATTAATGGCTGTATTCATAAACAAAATTGCCACTTGAATGTGGAAATTAGATTTTAATTAATGGCTCTTTTTGTCAAGTTTGTAAACAGTTTCACATTTGAAAGTAGTTTCCTATTTACAACCCTAATTTCCACACAGAGGAAAAGAAGGCAGAAGATTAAATGATTTTCATTTTAAAATACTGAGTAATGTACAATTTTTTCTAACATTCTTTATTTTCTTGTTTAATTTTTTAAAAGTTTTTATGAGAATCATAACTTGCCAATCCTACTGCAGTTTTCTTTCTTTTTCAGTACATTGGCATGCAAAAAAAAAAAAAAAAAAAGGGCGGATTTGTGCCTAAAAATTTTCACAGTGCTATTATTTGCTGTACCTATTTTTTTTTTTAAGGAGAAAGAGCCCTACACATCTTTATTAGGATGGCATTTTAGGTGTTTTTTGTATTAACCATCTAAAGAGCAGTTAAAATAAAATACTGTAATAATTATTAAACTTGATACTAAGCCTCCCTTTCCTCCTCCCTAATATATTGAATACTTCACATTCACCAGCATCAAGTCTCTTTCACTAGGACAATGGCAACAAGAAACCTTCAACAAGTGCGGGCCTGACCCCTTTCCTTTTTCTACAGATCCAGCTGAGCAGCAAAAACTGCTTGAAATTCAGCAATCACATTTCTCACTGTTCCAGAATGACCTATTTCGCACTAGAATGAACCAGTGAATTCATACATATAAATAACTATCTGCAGACCCTGCTTTTCAAAACATGAACAGAAATAAGCAAAAGAATAAAAAAAGAAGAGAAAAAAAGAAGAAAGGGGAAGCAGCAGTTACAAATGAAGGTTTGATACGATTGGTACTTTTCAATTGTTTGATATGACAATTAGAAAGCAAAACAAGACTATAAACTTAGATATCAATGTGACATTTAAAGTTTTTTGGAATTGTCAATAAATAACATTCATGATAGTCCAAATCAAAATAAGTTAGATTTTTTTTCTCTCTAAAACATACATCATCATATTCTTAGATTTAAGTTATCTTTTCTTGGGAACTAAGAAAAAAAGCTGTAAGCATTTCTTAGCAGAATATGCCTATAAATTAGCTGCACTATCCTTCATCCTTTAGTACTTATTGAATGCTGTATTCAAGATCTAGTTACATGCTACATACTGCACACACAAAGTTTCTAAGACCTTCTGATCTCTCAGGATAATCTCCAATTATAACAATCTTTTAATCTCAGTCAGTGTAAAAAAAAATGTTCATGCTAGCTTTTTCATCAAGGCTACGGGGACACAGTTTATTAATCTCTGTATTTCCAATAATTAAGAGAATCCTATTATGTAATGAACTCTCAATAAATGTTTGCAAATAAATTGATAAGGCTCTGCCTTTGAGCTTACAGAAGTTCAAGCAGTGTTCAGAGAACCCAGTATATAGATCATGTTAGCACTCTGTATCATAAACTTTTTGACACACATTGAATAAGGGGTAATGTTGCGCAATAAAATCTGAGAGAAGGGAGACAAATGAAGACAGCAATATGTATAAGTAAAATGTTCACTGCCTGAAAAGGGTTTCCAGATGTGGCATGGGGAAGCAGATTCCAAACAGAGCCCAACGGTCTTGCTTGGTTCAGGAGACAGAGTTTAGGGCTCTAGGACACCAAGTTGGCCAGAATCTGCTCGCAAGAGTACCAGAAAGGAGGGAGCTGCACAGAAAGGGCAAGTGAGCAAGCTCTGGAGACAGGCACAGTCCAATTGAGTCTTTGGTTGAATACTGGTCTGGTCATATATAAAAGAAAACTACTGACTCCAGGGAAAGAACCATCATTAAGGAAGAAGTGGAAACTATCTGGAGCTCATGAAGGCCTTGGTACTTGATGATCTTGGATAGAAATGACCTGCTAATTCACAGGGCATTGAGTCAAGGGCTCAGAAGGGCAAACCCTCACTAGTGTGGCCAAATTAGCACTTGACTATAAACACTGTTCAGGATTTACCAAAAAGGCTTACAAGCAAGCCAAAGATGATCAAACTGTGCCCAAGCACCTTTACTCTTCCCAGAACAAGGCCCATAAATATTTTCTTTTCTTTTCTTTTTTGTGAGACAGAGTCTTCCTTCATCGCCAGGTGCCAGGCTGGAGTGCAGTGGCGCGATTTTGGTTCACTGCAACCTCCGCCTCCCAGGTTCAAGCAATTCTCCTGCCTCAGAGTCCCAAGTAGCTGTGACTACAGGTGTGTGCCACCACACCCAGCTAATTTTTGCATTATTAGTACAGATGGGGTTTCACCATGTTGGCCAGGATGGTCTTGATCTCTTGACCTCATGATCTGCCCACCTTGGCCTCCCAAAGTGCTGAGATTACAGGTGTGAGCCACCGTGCCCAGCCTCCAGAAATATTTTTTAAAAATTTTTAAATCAATACCAAACGACATAATATTCATAATGTCTGTCATCCAGTCAAAATTGCCAGGCATGAAAAGAAACAGAAAAAAATCATATCCCAAAATGAGGAGAAAAAACAATCAATATAAATAGACATATAAATAGGCGATAGAATTAGTGAACAAGGCATTTAATCCGGTATTAAAGTGTGTTACTGTTTAAGAAGGAGAAGGAATGCATGAATATGATCAAGAACAAAATGAAAGTTGTAAAAAGATCCCAATCAAACATCGATAGATGAAATGGTATGCTAACATGCTTCAAGGTCAAAATATCCTAAATTTAACAAATATTGTATTTTCATAAAACTTTATTTACTTCCTCTGATATCTTCTGATATTTTAACTCTAAAACAGGGGTAAAGTGGGAGTAGATATTGTGTCACATCTCATTGGTCCTAACCTTTTTCTTAATTCACCATTCATATTCTTAAATAATCTTTCTAATGTTCTTCATCTATTCTACCTCCATTTACAGATAGAAAGTCATATTCCTAAAATTGCCTAGCATATAGTGATCAAGTTGACTGCAATCTAGAGTTTGCTAATACCTCACCCAGTCTTTCTTAATACTTCTTACTTTCACCCAGACCTCCTTCATCCAGATGTGGCAGTACTGAAGGGAAGGTATGAGCAGGGCATCAGAGTCGTGCCTTCCCATCTGAGCTATGCCTCTGTCTGAAGACCACATGGGCATGTGGCTAACCTGGGTAGATCTCAATATCTTTATCTTCTAAATTAAAAGATTGGATGTAATCTGCAATTTTTAAACACATTTTAGCTAGTGAGCCTTTAAATCTAATGTGCAAGAGAGACAGATGCTATGCTAAGCTTGCACTGTGTGTATATATGCTATACACATACATATACATATATATAGCATATATACAAATATAAATCATCATTTATATTAATTTAGTGTGACAGTTAATGAAAGACAATTAGGTACACACACTAAATGTCTGATTGAAACAAATTAGGCAAGAAAATAATATTATAGCCAATAATGAGAAATAAAGTTGTTGTGTGCCAGTGGCCCCACATTCTTTGTTTGTGATGGCGTAGGATACTAAGTGACTTTTATATTCTTAGTTGTGGACATTCATTTTTCAAACTATGTATACACATACATATACATAGATATAGCATATGTACACATATGTGTATGTGTTGGAAAAATTGTTTTCTTAAATTTTCTTCCAATGTATCAAGAATGAAAGGAAATATGAATAGGGGTAATAAATGTGAGCAAATCTAGTAAAGTAAATGAAAAATATGGGGAAATGGACAGAAAAAAAAGTAATTCTGAGATGTTCTCTGATGGAGGACAGCTACTGAGGGACTCTCATAAAAGTCACAGAGGCACCATCAAAAAGTAATAAATCTCTCTGAGAAATGTCCCCATTGAATTAAGCACTCCTCACATTAAAAATATCCAATTTTAGGTATACCTATTTTAAAATTCTCTTTTCTTGTTAATCTGGAAAGTCTGTCCCCAGAATCATTCTATATCATATATCTGTCTGCTTTGAAATAATCCCTGAACACTACACCTGAAATAGTCATGCCAGGAATGAAGCTGTGTATAACTATTCTTCAGAAAATTGGCTTTTCAAAGGAAAATGTGCATCAGATTTTAGGCATAATTAGTTAAGACATATCCATTTCAGTTTCTTCTCTTTTTTAGAACTTTTACATGTAGAAGAAATTTATAATTATTAATTTTAAGAGTCCTTTAAACAACATAATCCTTTGCATGTCTCTTTCAGTTACAGAAATAGACTTGTGGCAGTTAATTATTTGTATTACACAGCAGTGCTGTATATGAAGGTCATGAAGCTAATTTTCATTATCATTCTAATGAAATAAACAAGAAAGTACCCCTCCCAAAGAATTTATACACCATTGTATGAATATAACATGTTCACATTTTACAAAATCCAGTTCCCAGATCTTCACAATTGTTTGTGTATTTATTGTGCATCATAACAATTTGCTTACTCTTAAAGTACTTCTGATTTGTTTTGTATCTTACAGAGTTTATTCCATTCTATTCCCTATAAGTTGTCTCTTGTTTCCAAATTATTATAAATTCAGTATGATATCAAGCATAAATCAATGTTTATATTAATTGAGTGTGATTGTTAATGAAAGACAATTAGGTATACACCACTAAATGTCTGATTGAAACAAATTAGGCAAGAAAATAATTTTATAGCCAATAATGAGAAATAAAGTTGTTGTGTGCTAGTAGCCCCACATTCTTTTTTTGTGATGGTGTAGGATATCAAGTGACTTTTATATTCTTATTTGTGGACATTTGTTTTTCAAACTATGTATATCGGAAAGAAATTCAAAGGGGCAAAATTTGCCCTGATACTGAGTGGAGCACACAAATGCTCGGCGCACTGAAAATGTTTCAAGCTTGGTTGGCTTTCAATGCAGGTAAAGAAAATTAGAGATAGGCCACTGAATGCTAATCACACTACTGCATCTATTCACCACATTTAAATTCTTATGGTGAACACATTTATCATTGGCTTGTGATGCTACATCATTTTTTAATATTGCTCTCAAGCTGCTTGATAGAATTTCATGTCCTAAGTCCAGAAAACCACGGTAAATGACAAACATGTAGCAGATTTCTTATCTGGAATATTAACAGAGTGTCTCCAATCCTATACAGAAATGTAGTCCAAAAAATGTAGTAATTTCAACGTGGTGTCCACTCTTTTAAGTGTATACAAGATCATAATCCCCAAGCAATTTTTTAAATGACTGCATCAATCACCTGAAAATTGGGCAAATTCAAGACATATCACAAAAAAAATCTGAGGAATAATTATTCAGAAATATACGAAGGTATTTATGTCCAAGTGCAATAACCTGATAGAACAGTAAGTCCTCAAGTTAAGCAAACAAAAGTATTCACCTCTTCCTAGTACCCAACGGAAAATCAGAATGTTCACACTGGAAGAAAAAAAAAAGCAGAAACAGGAGAAGCATGAGCTTTATTCACTGGTTTTTTTAAACCGAAGTTAGTTTTTATATGAAAATTCAGTATGCATATAGGTTGAAACTGATACGAAAAAAGTATAGTATTTAAAACTTTTGTTTCTTCAAAAAGCTGATACTATCATATACATAAACTTAGGGCCTTAAATTCTAGAACTGACCTTATTTTTTACACTAACTGTTTCTATGTAAACCTCATTGGCTCAATTCATTACAAAACGGATGCGGTAGGCACTGAGGCAAATTGGAAAGCACAGGACACTAGACAGAAGTCAGCTCAAGCTGCTGGGGAGAAGGAGAAATGCAGACACAGTATTTTCACATCTTTCCATCTTTGGGAAAAAAAAGAGTAAAATCTCCCAGTTTTTAAATATTTACAACTAATTAAAGGTTGAAAAAGTTATTTCTCTGAGTAGTTCTACAAAATGACCCGCATATACAGACCGTGTCAGTAAAGAGCAACTGAGCAAGATGAAAAGCAGTAAGAATTAGAGCTATCGAAGATGAAAGAGAAGGCCCCAAGATATCTTCTCATTTGGCCCCTGCCTGCAGACAGGTAAGATATTCATCTGGTTTAAAAGCTGAGGCAGTCAAGGCTCAGAGATTAAAATGAGCTTATCCAAAATCACACTGAAAGTAAATAACATGACAAGCTGACCACTTTCCATGACTGTTTTTGTTTTTAAGCTAAATAACTATTGGCTTGGAAATTTTACTTAATAATTCATGGCCTGAAAAAAGATGAAAAGGAAATTTTGAAATAAAGGTGACAGTGAACAAAATCACCATAGATGGAGTATAATAAACAAAAAAGAAAGCAGAAACAAGAAAAACACTAAAGTTAAGAAAGCATATAATAAGGAGCATAGTAAGGGCTTCTTTGCCTTTTATCAGTAAAAGTATTAAAGAATAGTTCTAGGAGAAAGAGCAACAAAATATAAAGCAGGTGGAGAATCGTTAGGTAGTTAAGAGATTAACTGCAATCCATGGCAGGGTAGTGAATATCATTAATTCAATTGGGCAATTAAAATAATAAAACTGGTTAATAAGATAAAGAATAATGGGATGACAGATGCATAATACAGTTTTCAAAAAAATTTATGTGCACAAAATATTATCACTCAAAAAAAAAAAAAAGCTCAGATAGATCCATCCTGGAATTAACACCCAGGTATTTAATTCCCAATCTGGCCAGCAGCCTTGTATCTTCAGCTTTAGCAGGGCTGACTGTAATTCTCTGCCCTCAACCAGAAACAGGGAGAGAATATATTTTAAAAAATGGAATTGGTGAAAACAGTAATTTTCATACTTCTGTTAGGGCTAGGAATATTTCATTTGTTATTTCAAGTGTGTGAAACATTTAAGAGAATCTGACACATTAGGAAATCGATATTTAAGGCTTGTGGTTTTTATTTAAAATATTTTAAAGCAAGTAGTAGTAATCTTGACATTTTAATTTGAAATACTTAAGAACAGTTTGATTGACTAAGTTCATATACAGTGTTTGAAAACTGATTGACTAGGGCATGCATTTGGCTTTCAGTGTGAAAGTGGTGTTTAAGTGCTCAGAAAGACTTGTATTAGATTTGTAAGGCTGCCTTCCCAGAGATTTAGAGTGCTTGGGAAAATTAAGCATATTGGGAGTTACAGTTTGAGAAGTCTAAAGTAATGCAATTAATCAAGTTTGAAAATGATGTGAAATGTTTAGGAGAATTTAATCTGTCAAATGTATAAGCTAATTGATCACTAATTAAGGAACAAATGAAAATGAGTGTTTTAAATATAATCCCAAATTACTAGATTAATAAGATTTATAAATTGAGCTTAAAGGTTTATGAAAACACTCAGCTTTATAAATTAAAACACAGTAACTATTAGTATACCTTTCATATACAAAAGACCCTCAAATATTGAAAGCCCAAATGACTATGAAGATGACATTAATTTCTCCAATCAAAAAATGAGCATTTTTAAAAAAAAATTGAGATATTAATAGGTAGTCCCTAAAGAAAAGGGGTCTGTGGTTTGGGGTGGGGGGAACTCAGGAAGGAGCTACTAACTACAATCCCTCTTAGAAATTCCTGGTGTACATTATTAAAGGTGTTAAGAAGGATTGCAATTAAGAAATGTTTCATATTTCAGTTTTTGACATAGGAGTTTGTGAAGGCTTATTAACATCTTGCAGAATTGCCAGAAATGCTCTAGAAAGCACAGTTTAGGAAGCCTTACATTAGACAGCAGGGAAAAACTCCTTCAAGGATTCTTCTTCATCAGAATACTAGGAACCATAAGGAATGAAAATGAAAGAGATGGCAGGAGGCTGATGTTTTCATTATTTGGTATTACGACATAACAGCTGGCAGGTAGGCTGCCTTAATGACATGGTATAGTTCTACCTCAGGATTTTTTTCAGGTATTATCACTGCTAAAAACTACTGTTTGTGCTTTCCTAAGTATAACACTTGAGCCTGTTCTCTTCTTAAAACTCCATGCATATATTAGATTTTCACTATAACCTATATTCTGGATGATTCCAAAATCCTTAACGCCATTCCTGACTTACATCTTCAGATTCAAACCCAACTGCCTAAGGGACATCCCTGCCTGGTGGACCTAAAATAACTTCAAATTCGACAAAGTCAATACTGAGTCCATTCTTTTCCATACAAAAGTTGTTTGTACTGCAGCTTTCCACAATTCTGTTACAGTATCCCATCTACCCAGGTGCTCAATCTAAAAACTTGAGAAAATTCTAGAGTCCCTCATCTCCCTCAGCCTCCACATGGGTAAGACCTTTTGCAACACATCCCTGATCCCACTTAAGTTCATCCTTTTTTTTCCATTTTGGTTTTCACTACTGACATTTAGGATGTCATTATTTTTTTTCCTGGGGCTTTGCAATCTCTGACGGGTTGTCTTTCTTTTTTTTTTTTTTTTTGGCAAGCTTTTTCATTTTTAATATTCAAAAAGTTTCATTTTTTATTTAGCTTTCTGACTCCGTGCTTGCACCTTCAACACTTTCACAATTTTCTGCTCCTCAATAAGGAAAGCATGCTTGATCCTGTCAGGAACACATTTAGCAGACATGGAACCACCATAGGCCCTGCTGACATGTTTCTTTGTTTTGGACAATCTCATAAGAACTTTAGATCTTATAGCACCAACCCTTTGAAGTCTGCCTGGGCACACGCCACATGCAGATTTTGGTGCTTTCTCAACCTTCTTGGTATAAAGGTAAATAATGCTATTACCAGGGATTTGGGACAGCCTAATTTTGTTAGAGGCTTTATTGTAGGAAAGCCTATGCCGGTATGTCAAATGCTGGACCCTTTTGAGTGCCTGAAGACAACCTCCCCAGAAAAGCGGTTGTCTTTCTTATGATCTCCCTCTATAGTCCATAGTATGAGGTGTTTCAAATTTTGTTTTTTAGCATAAGTCATTCAATGCTTCCCGATCATGTATATATAATATTCTAAATTCCTGGGATAATATCCATAGTCCTTCATGTTCTGGCTTCTACTTAGCTCTCTAGACCCCTCTCTCACTATGACCTCTAGGCTTATGCTGTGTTCTGGACACATCCAACTTGTCACACATGCAGTGATCCTTCTGATCTCTCTATCTTTATACATGCGGTTTTCTCTGGAACACCCTTACTATATTCCCTTCTCCCAAAAAACTCCTAACTCACCCATGAAGATTCAAATGAGATACCACCTCCTCTGGGGAGCCTCCCCTACCCTTTACATATTTCCTTATTTTTCTGGCCTAGTTCACCACACTTTAGTCATATATGCAAAAGGCACTCATTTCAAATTGCTGCAATTATTTGCTTTACATAGCTGCCAGGCCGCTAAGACTGGAACAACATGGAGTACTTTCCAGATCTTGTAAAATCTTTGAAAAATACCTGGCAAAGTACCTAAACTAAGTCAATACTCTTAATTTTTTTTATTTTTATTTTTTATTTTTGAGATGGAGGCTCACTCTGTCACCCAGGCTGTAATGCAGTGGCACGATCTTGACTCACTGCAACCTCCGCCTCCCAGGTTCAAATGATACTCCTGCCTCAGCCTCCTGAGTAGCTGGGACTACAGGAGTGTGCCACCACACCCAGCTAATTTTCATTTAGTAGAAACAGACCTTCACCACATTGGACAGGCTATTTCGAACTCCTGACCGCATGATCCACCCACCTCGGCCTCCCAAAGTGCTGGAATTACAAGCTTGAGCCATTGTGCCCGGCCAATACTCTAATTTTTTTTTAAGTCTAAGTTATAATTCAACTATTTTCTTCTTTGTCTAATTCTCCCTTAGAAATTCCATCAGAAATTTCCATCTCACTATCTTACCTATTTCAACTTTTCTTTTTTTGTTTTTTTTTAATTGGCCAATAGTAAATGATAGATGTCCCCTCCTATTTTTCCTACTCATTTCTATAATTAAAGCACAAAATATAGTCAAGTTTCAAATATGTTAATTTTAATGTATGTCCCTTCTCTTCTGGTCACAAATCCATATGCCTGAAGGACATTAGAATCTGAAATACTTGACCTGATTCTTCTGTTAGAGGCCTTAGTCTTTCTTCCTCTATGGGAAAAATTGATTCAATTCAAAAATTACTGAGCAACCACAAAGGGGTCACGTCAGGTATGAAGGTAACAGTTTTCCCATATTTAGCAAAAACCACTCATGACAGTGACCCTTTCATTCTTTTGAGCCCTATTTAAGCACTCTAAGATTTAGTACAATTTGCTATCTACAAGAAGTCTTTCCTAATCACCCTCTCTCTGTTGTTTGTCCTCTGTGTTTAAATAAAACACAAGTATTTTGTCATACCACGGTACTCATAATTTTATTCATTAATATGTCTCCTTCTACTTGCTGTCAAATTTCTCTGTCTCTAGTTTTTGTCTCGCCTCAGGAGCAGGACCATTATTTCCTGTTTATTTCTGTGTCACTGATAGAACCTAATGCAGTGCTCTGCATACTTTATGAACTCAAAAAACACATGTGCTGTAAAAGGAAACGTTATAGGACTACGATTTTCCTGATTCATGTATTAATATAGTTAATCTAACAACTCACTGAGTTAATAGACTTTTTGTAATCAGGTTTCTAGAAAGTCAGGCTTAGATAAAAGCAAAAGAGGATGCCAGTACCTTATTAAAAATATAAATAAATTCAAGGGAATGTGACATTCCAATAGCCTCTTATCACTCTTGTTAAGTGCTCAGGGTGAGGACTGCTCAGGGTCAGATGGGAAGCTCCTGCATGACCCTGGTGTGGATAATCATGTCCTGAGGTTGTGCAAGGGGAATGCCACTAGTCCCAAATCAACAAGCTCATTCTATTCATAGCCTGGAATAAATTATGCACTTCAGGGAATGGAAACTGCTATTCTCCCCAGGAGGAACCAGGGCTATATGAGCAGGTCAGAGTACCTGCCTTGGGCATGTCAGGTGCCCAGCCAGCTGTGAAGTTCTTTCTAGCCTTGCTCAGTTGGAAGCAGCATAATAGGCCCTATTGTTAACACTGAGAAAATCAGGACCCTCAACTTCAGAAAGAATGTATTTCTCTTTTTCTAAAACTCAATGAAGAAAGTTCTGGAATAAGGCCTTAAGGATCAATGAAATTGCAGCATTCATATTTTTGTCAGAAAATTAATTAAGAACATCTAATACTCCAGTGAGGAGGAATTAGCTGTAGACTAACTTGTTACTTGAATTAGACATTTTGCAAAAGGTTCTATGTAATGAGAATATACAATCTACTCATTTTGAACCTATTTAATCCCCCTACATTCTAACAACAGCAATTCCTGATCATTTCCCTATATTTTTAAATAATCCTGTAGAACGAAATTTAGTAAAGATTAACCTGTGACTGCATTTCCATGTTATAGAACTTCAAAAAATAAAGAAACCAGTTGTATCTGATGGGTCACCCATTGGCTCTAGAGCACTGCTTGATCAGGTCCTGCCATCAGACTTGCTTCATAGTGTCCATTAATCATTATTGCAAACACATGCTGCATTGTACTCTTTGTGTTGGTCTACAATTAACTTTCGCCTACCTTCATTCCCACCTCAAAAAACTAGGCAGTAGGTGAAAGGAAAACAGCTTGAGAACAGGATCTTAATGTCACTTAGTGGAACAAAAACTCTCTGGGGGGAAGGGGAAAGGCACAAAATTCCCCTATTCCAGTGTTTTGGAACAAAGAGGTTGATCCATAGCCTAAACAGGACTAGTTTTTGTTTTGTTTTTTTCTGAGACGGAGCATCAACCTGTTGCCGAGGCTGGAGTGCAATGGCACGATCGTGGCTCACGGCAAACTTCACCTCCTGGGTTCAAACAATTCTCCTGCCTCAGCCTCCCGTGTAGCTGGGATTACAAGCACCCACCACCACACCCAGCTAATTTTTGTATTTTTAGTAGAGACAGGGTTTCACCATATTGGCCAGGTTGATCTTGAACTCTTGACCTCGTGATCTACCCACCTTGGCCTCCCAAAGTCCTGGGATTACAGGCATGAGCCACTGCACCTGGCCAATAAAACTAGTTTAAATCAGGTAGGAAAGCACCACTAGTTATCCAAAATAATGAAAAGTGTGGCTTATAATAAGTTATAAATTCTATAAATAATTCTTTTCTGTGTAATCTTTGTAAGAGATGATGTTTCAGATTTGACCATTGCATATTAACTATTTTATAGAAGACAATAAAAAACCTTTTTAACTGCATGACACAGATAAAGGAAAGCTCTGTGTACCGAATATGTACTTGGTTGCTATCCAAAAGTAAGACTATGAAGTTCCTAAACAATTGAGAAAAATCTAATTGATACAATTATGAGTTTATTGTTTGATCTAAAAGTTTCAGTGTGGCTGGATACAATGGCTCACATGAATAATCTCCGGGCTTCAGGAGGTGGAGACAGGAGGATCACTTGAAGCCAGAAGTTTAAGACCAAACTAGGAAACATAGCAAGACTCTGTCTCTACAAAAAAAATCCTAAAAATCAGCCAGGCCTGGTGGCATATGCCTGTAGTCCTAACCACTCAGAAGGCTGAGGCAGGAGGATCCTTTGAACCCAGGAGTTTGAGGCTGCAGAGAGCTAGGAGATAGAGCAAGATCCTGTCTCTAAATAGATAAATGTTTCCCTGATGTATCCTTAATGCCTAGGACAGTGCCTTGAAGCACTCAAATACTGATTGAATAAATGAATGAATGCCTATCCTTAATCACCATATGTATGTTATTTTTTTAAAAAAAGAACCCAAACAAAACAAACTTTAAAAGCTCAGAAAATTAAAGGAGTTTCAGATTCAGCTCTTCACTATTAAATAATTTTTAAGTGAATAGGCTATACCATTAAGAAAATATTTTTGGCCAGGCGTGGTGGCTCACACCTGTAATCCCAGCACTTTGGGAGGCTAAGGCAGGTGGATCACAAAGTCAAGAGATCAAGACCACCATGGCTAACATGGTGAAACCCTGTCTCTATTAAAAATACAAAAATTAGCTGGGTGTGGTGGCACCTACCTATAGTCCCACCTACTCAGGAGGCTGAGGCAAGAGAATTGCTTGAACCCAGGAGGTGGAGGCTGCAGTGAGCCGAGATCATGCACTGCACTCCAGCCTAGTGACAGAGCAAGACTCCCTCTCAAAAAAAACAACAACAGTGGCTCAAGCCTGTAATTCCAGCACTTTGGGAGGCCGAGGCGGGTGGATCACGAGGTCAAGAGATCAAGACCAACCCTATCTCTACTAAAAATACAAAAAATTAGCTGGGCATGGTGGCGTGTGCCCATAATCCCAGCTACTCAGGAGGCTGAGGCAGGAGAATTGCCTGAACCCAGGAGGCGGAGGTTGCGGTGAGCTGAGATCGCACCATTGCACTCCAGCCTGGGTAACAAGATCGAAACTCCGTCTCAAAAAACAACAACAATAACAAAAAAAAAGAAAATCTTTTTAATGTTTTTTGGCAATGGAACACATAAAATGATAACAAACAGAAGCACACATTTATATGCTCTACACACAGTCTTGACAAAAACATAAAGCAAGAAAGAAAATCTAAGTTATACAGAATGAGTCTATGCATATTTTAATATAACTGTTTTTTATATGAAAAGAAAATGCTACATAAATCTAATTGATACAAAAATGTTTATAATTTAAAAGTTTTCTTTATCTTATTTTTAAAGATGATGACAAGAGATCCTTTGTTACTCTACATTTTTAATATCTATTCCAACCTTAAAATTTTGCTTTCATTTGAAAGACTAATACTCTAATTCTAGGCACTAAGAGACAGATGGAATCAAATTAATAAATATTAAAAACATCTTAAAAAGGCAATGAAATATTATACTCTAAATTATAAATCACATTTTGAAAAGGGCTTATTATGTACCAGGTATTATACTAAGTACATCATAATATTAAAAAATGTAGTTTTTATTTCATTTCAAGTGGTAAGTACAATACCCATATATTTGACTCTCACAAAAATCCTATGAAGTAGATGGGATAGTCTCCATTTTAAACATGAAGAAGCTGAGCAAACAGATATTAAATAACTTGCTGATAGGTCACATAGCTAATATATGACAAAGCCAAGATTCAAATTCAGGGTCTGACTCCTGACTTCACGTTCTTAACCACAGTGCTATACTTCATAAACAATTACATTTTAATCTTTTTTTGAAAATATCACAAATTAAGTATATTGTTGGAAAACATAAAGATTGCAAGGTTCTTCAAACTGACTGCACCATGGACTACACCACAGTCATGCCAATGGTGACCCCTCTGACCCACACATACACCTCTAGATAGCCTCCCAGAGCCAGAAAGTCTAAGGTAACAGAAAAATCACAAAAGAAGAGGAATAGCTAGCTCCTGCAGTGCCTGATTACCCAACCTTGCGACATTCCACCATTGTTACTCCCTCAACTGATAAGTTGACCTTGTGACACTGGACCCTGTGGCCTGATTAACTGACCTTATGACACTCTACCACTGTTCCTACCTCAAATGATAGGTCAGCCTTGTAACACTGGATGCCGTGACATCCCCCTGCCCCTGGCTTACAAAAAAACACTCTAAACTGCAACTTTGCATTACTTACCCCCAACCTATAAAACCAGCTCCTATCCCACCACCCTCTGCTGACTCTCTTTTCGGACTCAGCCCACTCACGCTCAAGTGAATAAACAGCCTTGTTGCTCACACAAAGCCTGTTTAGGTGATCTCTTCATTCAGAGCACACTTAACAAAGATAACTTACAGTCTTTTAATAAATCCACTTATAAATTTCCCTTAAAATATGGACTTATGTTTTATAGTAATTTATTTTACCATGAATGGGAGTTGCATGCATACAGCAGGAAAGAAAAAGAAATAATCTCTAGAGAGAAATGAATATAAAGAAAATCAACATTATAGAAATGTAAAACAAATGCCAATTTTGTGTTCACACAAAAGCAAGACCTTGAGTAACATATACTCAAAGTCAGGAAGGAAAATGCAAACGACTCTTATTATTGTCTACTGCATTATTTATCTGCAAAATGCTTTACAGAAAATGCCCACGAGGAACTAACCAAGACAGCACTGCCTCTTGCCTCTGCCTCTTCCTACAGTATACTCTCATTCCTAGAGCATTTCAGAAAAGCATGTGCAAGAAAACAACATGTTCCTAACGGTCACCTCTGATTACCAAAAGTGCTATCGGACTCATTAGCCTAACATTTAGTTCATAAGAGCATCTGCTTTTGATATCGTCAACACATGACCTTAATCTGTGGCCAAAGGCTAGGGCTGGGTGATACATGCATTGTTTCTCACGTTTTAGTGTGATTTTTACTCTTTATTCTTTGGCTGCATATAGAATTTCCTACTTCTCCATACTAGATCTTTTAGAAAAGTTTTTCTTTTTTTGTTGCGTGATAGTTGATGTGTATGTGCTTGAGTAAGTTTTTGTCTTTTGCTTTTTTTAATTGCCACCACACAGTTTTGGCAAAACTGTTTAGAGGAAAGTTAACATTCCCCAAGAATTGCTCAGATATCTCTATTTTCAATGCAGTTTTACCCTGAAAGAAGTACCTTAGCCTGTCAATTTTCCTCTCCCCATCTTTTTCTTTGCCCCCAACACAGGCGAAGCTCTACAAAGCAACATGGAGCAATTCTTAAAATAATTGGGAGAAACTACCTTAAGATCAGCAATCATGTGTGCAAGCCAATTCCTAAACACAAATCTTAAAATAAATGTCACTGTGGGCACTGAAATATATTTGGCTACTATGTTTATATTTCCATTTGATAACTTTAATATAAACGAATTATTTTCTAGTATTTTCATGTTACTGAATCTTTAGTAAAGATATCACCGAGCCTTTACCTTAGAACTTACTTTCTAGGATGAAAGAAAAAACCCAGCAGTCTGAATGAAAGCAAACCCTAGTTTCATCCTATTTCAGCACACCTCAAACTGTCATCTCATTGTCACCTTTCATTAGCTGATACTCCCTATTTCTGTTTTCTTGTCTATATACCAACGCACACACAAAAAAATTGCTGCAAAATATTAGATCTAGCAGATTCTGCTATTGAGAAATGGGAAAGTAAAACAAAAACCTATATTCCTAAATGAGTCAAAATCAGTATTTTCATATGCAAAACTATTATTTTTGCATAATAATCCTTTTTTTTTTTTTTGCAAAACATAATACTATTATGATACACCACTCACAAAATGAAGAATTCGAATTTCCCAAGAACCTAGGGATGACAGTTCTTCTCCTGATCCAAACTAAAGACCACCTACCAACCAGCATTCTTTAGGAAAATATATTAAAGAATGCAGTAAGTTTGAGACAATGACTAGAAGTTTATTTACGGTAAAGGATCACTTTACACTCCTGTTGTTGACATTAGTAAACAGTCTTCACAAAATAAGAGATGCATAATTGTTTACACCTACTTTAGTCTATATTTTTAAAGTTTCGGCCAACTTCACCAAATGAGTCCAACAAATTCATCTTAAACGCTGCAAATTTCAGGTCATCTAGAGGTTAAGTGTAAACTGGGAAGAAGTAAAGGCATTTATATTCCTGAAACGAATACATATTAAACATGGCAATTTCCTAAGATATGAGATATGTTAAAAAAAAAAAAAGAAAGAAAAGAAAAAGAAAAAGAAGTGGAGTGATGCAAAAAAACTTATTTTAATTCCATTCATGCAAATTTTTAGGTCTTTGACCTTGGCATATTTTTTTTAACACTTCTGAGCCTCAGTTTCTTCATATGTAAAATAAGAAGGCTGGACTGTTATAAACACTGTGGTTCCTAAAAATTCTAAAACTCCAAACTTAAGCAAATTCAATAATTTAAAAAAAAACAAACATAATTACAGGCATATAAGCCCAGGAATGACTAAACCAGCCTACTACAATATGTAATGGTACTGAAAACATTTCATTTTGGCTCAAAATGTTATTCTACTTTAATAAGAGTGCTACCCAGATAGTAAGCAAATACCTGTACATTGAAAATATTTTTACAGCAAGCATAAACAGTTTGACAGTAATTTGTATCATTCTCACGGGAAAATAACTTCTCCAATCTCATCTTTCTAGTCTGTGTAGCAGTGCCAATTTATAGGCATATAAAATTTGAAATCTCTTCTGTGCATCAATTATAACTTACGCAGCTCCCTGAGCAGCATTTAAAAAGCAAAGAAGTGCAAACAATATTCTGCTTGCTGACATAGTAAAAAATTTAGCTAACATAGCTTTACAACATCACAATTTAACCACAATCAAATAACCGCTTTTCAAGAAAGGAAAACGACTAGGGCAATATCCTAAGAATAAAAATCCATGTTCAACTAAACCATCCTGAATTTATCTAACTAGTTGTTCAAGGAAAAGGGATAGAATTTGGAAACCTGGCTAATACAATTTCTCTTTGTTATCTAGGTACTACAAGCTATACAATTCTATACAAGCCATACAACAAGTATTTTATTAAAAAAAAAAAAAAAAAAAAAGAGCCAGGCGCGGTGGCTCAAGCCTGTAATCCCAGCACTTTGGGAGGCCGAGGCAGGTGGATCATGAGGTCAACAGATCAAGACCATCCTGGTCAACATGGTGAAACCCCGTCTCTACTAAAAACACAAAAAATTAGCTAGGCATGGTGGCGCGTGCCTGTAATCCCAGCTACTCAGGAGGCTGAGGCAGGAGAATTGCTTGAACCCAGGAGGCGGAGGTTGCGGTGAGCCGAGATCGCGCCATTGCACTCCAGCCTGGGTAACAAGAGCAAAACTCCATCTCCAATTAAAAAAAAAAAAAAAATGCTTGAAACCAAAAACATACATATTTAAGCCACATATTAGAAAACTAAAATGTAATGCAACATAATCTTACCCCATTTATCGTGATGTGATTATTACATATTATATGCCTATATTGAAATATTTCATGTACCCCATAAATATATATACCTGCTATGTACCTTAAATAAATAAATAAAGGATTTTAAACTTAGGGGCTTTCTCTGCTTATACTATATAGAAAGATGAAATAAAGCTACACGAAAATAAACTTGGAAGGCTTGAAAATTTTGTAAGAGTTCCAGAAGAATCAATAAAAGTAGGTCATGATGAAAACTGAACAAAATGGATAACACTTATATGGGCTATAATTTAAGTTAGCCTGGAATAAGAACTTCCTAAATGAAATATTTAGAATTTATATTTATATCTATTAGTAACTATAGGAGTATTCTATGGAGAGTAGCAAGAAAGGGGCAGGTAATGAAATGTTTTAAACCTTTGAAAAATGGCAGTTTTGATGGAAGGTGATAGCTTTAGTGGGCTATGCTAATAGAAATTTGGGCTGATATTTACATATAATCTTCATTAGTGTTACCAGAACTATGTTATAGTTTTGTGTTGGAGGAGAAGATCCTTTTTAAGCTGGATGTGTTTATAGGTATTTAGTTATCATTCAAAAAATATCTAAACCTGAAAAAGAACCAGAAAATCTTTTTTTAGTCATATATACCCTTCTATTTTCCTAGGCAGGTAACCAAGTGAAACATAACACCTGTATATTCTTACAGTCCAAAGGGCCCAAAGAGTCAAAAATTCTGAAAGCCCATAAGTGTAAAAATCCTATTTCTCAACTCCTTAATTTTAGATTACTCTGATGGAATGGAGTTTTGAGAATTTCCTCTAGAGCAATCATGTGCAGTTATAAGAGGTGCAGAGGCAAGTAGTTTCTCGTCAGCTGTAGACTAGAGATAGTCCTAGAGTGCCCTGCTAATAGCACATGGCTTGACTAAAATACGGAGCATAATTTACTCTCTAATTTGATCAGTTTGAAGATCAGACCAAAAAAAAGAAATTGGGCACTAGGCTAGAACCTGGCATATAAGATATGAGTCCAATGGCACATTTTCTTCAAAACTATTTTGGAGGTCTTGTAGGTGAAACTAGATCAGGTTCATTCATTTCCCTCTATTTTCATTTAAGATTCAGTTTCTTTTGTTAAACCACTAAGCAGTCTTTAAAAATACTGCTAAATAAACCTAAAAAATTCATCCAATTCAAATCAGACTATATTTACTTCAGATTAAACAAAATTTTATTAACATTCTAGACAGCTAAGACCCTAGAAGAAACTGACAGTTTATATTTTTACCACCAGTCATAGCTTATTTTACATATGTGTGTATATACCATTAATTCTTGGAGCAACTCATGCTATATAAGAATATATATATATAGTATGAGTGAGCTAAAGGCCTATTTCTTAAAAGAAGGGTCACATGACAAAGCTCACTGACTTTAAAAAGCTATCATGGCACAATATTTTAGATGAAGGCGTTTGGTCTATTCTTTAATTCACCTAAAGGCACAAGTAGCAAAAAAAAAAAAAAAAAAAAAAAGACATTTTGAGTCAAAAGAAAATATCTTGTCAGCTGGGCACCGTGACTCATGCCTGTAATCCCAGCAATTTGGGAGGCAGAGGCGGGCGGATCACGAGGTCAGGAGATGGAGACCACCCTGGCTAACACAGTGAAGCCCCATCTCTACTAAAAATACAAAAAATTAGCCAGGTGTGGTGGCAGGCACCTGTAGTCCCAGCTACTTGGGAGGCTGAGACAGAAGAATCACTTGAATCTGGGAGGT
The DNA here is from genome assembly GCF_049354715.1 of Callithrix jacchus. Classification (NCBI taxonomy): domain Eukaryota; kingdom Metazoa; phylum Chordata; class Mammalia; order Primates; family Cebidae; genus Callithrix; species Callithrix jacchus. The sequence goes on along the minus strand of NC_133503.1, from coordinate 101,969,666 downwards.
GAAGGTTGCAGTGAGTGAGCCGAGATTGCTCCTCTGCACTCCAGCCTGGGTGACAGAGCAAGATTCTGTCTCAAAAAAAAAAAAAAAAAAGGAAATACCTTGTTAATGAAAAGTAAAAGGAAAAAAAAAGAAAAAATCTCAGCAGTCACTGAATACTTCTATAAACATCACAAAATTTCCATTTAAAGTCACCAGAGAAGGGGGAGGACTCAAGATGGCGCTGTGAGAACAACCCAGGATTGGAGTTCTCGTTGTGTCGGCGGAGAGGTGAGTCTGAGCTGCATTTCCAGACTGATCTTTGTTGCCCACGGAACGGGGAAATTCCCAAGTGAAGAGGAGACGCGGGACGCCAGGCAGAACCTCCGCCTGGCGAAGCCGGCAGCCGGGGCGGCGGCGGCCAGTCCTACCCAGTGCTCCCCACAGGGCGCACTTGTCCGGGTGCCCCGTTGAACCGGCAACCGGAGACGTGAAGGGCTGGACTTGAGACTGAGCTAGACTTGGACAGTGGGCCAGCCCAGGGGATTGCAGGAACAGAGTGTTAGGATTGGCCCAGTGGGACGAACAAAACCGCGATTTCAAACAAGCCCCATGCAGACCGCCCGAGACGCTCTGAGGGGGAGGGGCGGCCACCATTACCGAGGCAACCCGCCCCAACTGAGATACACGCCCATTGCTGACGCAGCCAGCCGTTGCCGAGGCAACCCGTCCCTACTGAGATACACGCCCACTGCTGAGGCAGCCAGCCGTTGCCGAGGCAACCCGTCCCTACTGAGATACACGCCCACTGCTAAGGCAGCCTGCCGTTGCCGAGGCAACCCGCTACAACAGAGAGACTCCACCGCAGGGCTTGGTGGAGAACAGCAGAACAGCTGAGCCAGGGTGAGCCTCACAACAGCAGGGCGGAGCCTCGGCAGGCAAACAGTGGCTAGTCTGCATCCTAGCTGGGCAGGACCTCAACGGACATCCAAAAATAAAGCCCAAACCCCTCAACACAGAGCATTTGAGAAAAAAAAGGGTTTTTTAAATGAGCTCTGTTGCAGCAGAATCAAACATAGCAGCCTAACAGCCCTGAATGAACAACACAGCTCACAGCTCAGCAATTAAACCCCTATAAAGTACAAACTGTCTCCTCAAGCAGCTCCCTGACCCCTCTATATCCAAAAGACTGACATTAGGCAGGCACCATCCTGGGACAAAGATAGCAGAAAAAGAAACTGGTAGCATCCCTCGCTGTGCCACAGCTGCTAGAGGTGCACCCCAGACAAGCAGGGTCTGGAGCGGACCTCAGCACTCGTTCAGCGAAGGGGCTAGACCGGTAGAAGGAAAACCAAGCAACAGAAATACTTCATCATCAACATTCAGGGTGTCCACTCAGAGACCCAATCGAAAAGTCAGCAACTACGCAGAGGACCAGCGGACAAATCCACAAAGATGGGAAGAAACCAGCGCAAAAAGGAGGAAAACACCCGAAACCAGAACACCTCGCCTCCTAGAAAGGACCAAAACTCCTCACCAGCAAGGGAACAAAGCTGGACGGAGAATGACTGTGACGAAATGACGGAATTAGACTTCAGAAGATGGATAATGAGAAACTTTGGTGAGCTAAAAGATCATGTATTAAATCAATGCAAAGAAACTAAGAACCTTGAGAAAAGATTTGAAAAAAGATTTGAGGAAATGATAACAAGAATGGATAACTTAGAGAGGAATATGAATGAATTAAAGGAGCTGAGAAACACAATACGAGAACTTCGCGAAGCATGCACAAGTTTCAATAGCCGAATTGACCAAGCAGAAGAAAGAATATCTGAAGTCGAAGACCAACTCAATGAAATAAAATGAGAAACCAAGATTAGAGAAAAAAACGCAAAAAGGAATGAACAAAGTCTCCAAGAAATGTGGGACTATGTGAAAAGACCTAACCTACGTTTGATAGGTGTACCAGAAGGGGACGAAGACAATGAATCCAAGCTGGAAAATACTCTTCAGGACATCATCCAGGAAAATTTCCCCCATCTAGCAAGACAGGCCAACACTCAATTGCAGGAAATTCAGAGAACACCACAAAGATATTCCGCAAGAAGAGCAACCCCAAGGCACATAATCGTCAGATTCAATAGGGTTGAAATAAAGGAGAGAATACTAAGGGCTGCCAGAGAGAAAGGTCGGGTCACCCACAAAGGGAAGCCCATCAGACTCACAGCAGATCTCTCGGCAGAAACACTACAAGCCAGAAGAGAGTGGGGGCCAATATTCAACATTCTTAAAGAAAAGAACTTTCAACCCAGAATTTCATATCCAGCCAAACTGAGCTTCAGAAGTGAAGGAAAAATAAAATCCTTTGCGAACAAGCAAGTACTCAGAGATTTTGTCACCACCAGGCCTGCTTTACAAGAGCTCCTAAAAGAGGCACTACACATAGAAAGCATCAACCAGTACCAGCCATTCCAAAATCACACTGAATGCTAAAGAGCATCAACATAATGAAGAATCTACAACAACTAACAGGCAAAACAGCCACTTAGCATCAAAATGGCAGTATCAAATTCACACATAACAATATTAACCCTAAATGTAAATGGACTAAATGCACCAATCAAAAGACACAGACTGGCAAATTGGATAAAAATCCAAAACCCATCAGTGTGCTGTATCCAGGAAACCCATCTCACATGCAAGGATACACAAAGGCTCAAAATAAAGGGATGGAGGAAGATTTACCAAGCAAATGGAAAGCAAAAAAAAGCAGGAGTTGCAATTCTCATCTCTGATAAAATAGACTTTAAAGCAACAAAGATCAAAAGAGACAAAGAAGGCCATTACATAATGGTAAAAGGATCGATACAACAAGAAGAGCTAACAATCCTAAACATATATGGACCCAATGCAGGAGCACCCAGATACATAAGCCAAGTTCTTAAGGACTTACAAAAGGACTTAGACTCCCACACAATAATAGTGGGAGACTTTAACACTCCACTGTCAATACTAGACAGATCTACCAGACAAAAAATCAGCAAGGATATCCAGGGCTTGAACTCAGACCTGGAGCAAGCAAACCTGATAGACATTTACAGAACTCTCCACCCCAAATCCACAGAATACACATTCTTCTCAGCACCACATCACACCTACTCTAAAATTGACCACATAATTGGAAGTAAAGCACTGCTCAACAAATGCAAAACAACTGAAATCATAACAAACAGCCTCTCAGACCATAGTGCAATCAAGTTAGAACTCAGAATTCAGAAACAGACCCAGAACCGCACAGCTTCATGGAAACTGAACAACTGGCTCTTGAATGTTGACTGGGTAAACAACGAAATGAAGGCAGAAATAAAGAAGTTCTTTGAAACCAATGAGAACGAAGACACAATGTGCCAGAACCTCTGGGACACATTTAAAGCAGTCTCTAGAGGAAAGTATATAGCAAAAAGTGCCCATATGAGGAGAATGGAGAGATCCAAAATTGACACCCTATCGTCAAAATTGAAAGAGCTAGAGGAGCAAGATCAAAAAAACTCAAAACCCAGCAGAAGACAAGAAATTACTAAGATCAGAGCTGAGCTGAAGGAGATTGAGACACGAAAAACCCTTCAAAAAATCAATAAATCCAAGAGCTGGTGTTTTGAAAAGATCAACAAAATAGACAGACCACTAGCCAGATTGATTAAAAATAAAAGAGAGAACAACCAAATAGATGCAATAAAAAATGATAAAGGGGAAATCACCACAGATTCCACAGAAATTCAAACCATCATCAGAGAATATTACAAACAACTCTATGCGCATAAACTAGTAAACCTGGAAGAAATGGACAAATTCCTGGATTCCTGTGTCCTCCCAAGCCTAAACCAGGAGGAAGCTGAAACTATGAATAGACCAATAACAAGGTCTGAAGTTGAGGCAGCAATTAAGAGCCTACCACACAAAAAAAGCCCAGGTCCAGACGGGTTCACAGCCGAATTCTACCAGACACACAAGGAAGAGCTGGCACCATTTCTTCTAAAACTATTTCAAACAATCCAAAAAGAGGGAATCCTTCCCAAATCATTTTATGAGACCAACATCATCCTGATACTAAAACCCGGCAGAGACCCAATGAGAAAAGAAAACTTCAGGCCAATATCCATGATGAACATAGATGCAAAAATCTTCAATAAAATATTGGCAAGCCGATTGCAAGAGCAAATCAAAAAACTTATTCATCATGATCAAGTAGGATTCATCCTGGGGATGCAAGGCTGGTTCAACATACGCAAGTCTATCAATGTAATTCACCACATAAACAGAACGAAAAACAAAAACCACATGATTATCTCAATTGACGCAGAGAAGGCATTTGACAAAATTCAACAGCCCTTTATGCTAAAAACCCTCAATAAACTTGGTATCGATGGAACGTATCTCAAAGTAATAAAAGCTATTTATGACAAACCAACAGCCAATATCATACTGAATGGGCAAAAACTGGAAGCATTCCCTTTGAAATCTGGCACTAGACAAGGATGCCCTCTTTCACCACTCCTATTCAATTAGTACTGGAAGTTCTAGCCAGAGCAATCAGGCAAGAAAAAGAAATAAAGGGTATTCAAATAGGAAAGGTGGAAGCCAAATTGTCTCTATTTGCAGATGACATGATAGTATACCTAGAAGACCCCATTGCCTCAGCCCAAAAACTCCTGAAACTGATAAGCAACTTCAGCAAAGTCTCAGGATATAAAATCAATGTGCAAAAATCACAAGCATTCGTCTACACCAATAACAGACTTAAAGAAAGCCAAATCAAGAGCGAACTGCCATTCGCCATTGCTACAAAAAGAATAAAATACCTTGGAATACAACTCACAAGGAATGTAAGAGACCTCTTCAAGGAGAACTACAAACCACTGCTCAACGAAATCAGAGAGGACACAAACAGATGGAGAAACATTCCATGTTCATGGTTAGGAAGAATTAATATCGTGAAAATGGCTATACTGCCCAAAGTAATTTACAGAATCAACGCTATCCCCATCAAGCTACCATCGACTTTCTTCACAGAACTGGAAAAAACCACCATGAACTTCATATGGAACCAAAAGAGAGCCCGCATAGCCAAGTCAATTCTAAGCAAAAAGAACACAGTGGGGGGCATCACACTACCGGATTTCAAACTATACTACAAGGCTACAGTAATCAAAACAGCATGGTACTGGTACCAAAACAGAGATATAGACCAATGGAACAAAACAGAGGCACCGGAGGCAACACAACATACATACAACTATACAATCTTTGATAAACCTGACAAAAACAAGCAATGGGGAAAGGATTCCATGTTTAACAAATGGTGTTGGGAAAACTGGCTAGCCATGTGCAGAAAGCAGAAACTGGACCCCTTCCTGACACCTTACACTAAAATTAACTCCAGATGGATTAAAGACTTAAACATAAGACCTGGCACCATAAAAACCCTAGAAGAAAATCTAGGCAAAACTATCCAGGACATAGGAGTAGGCAAGGACTTCATGAACAAAACACCAAAAGCATTGGCAACAAAAGCCAAAATAGACAAATGGGACCTAATGAAACTCCACAGCTTCTGCACGGCAAAAGAAACAGTCAGTAGAGTGGATCGGCAACCAACAGAATGGGAAAAAATTTTTGCAGTCTACCCATCTGACAAAGGGCTGATATCCAGAATTTACAAAGAACTCAAACAGATTTACAGGAAAAAAAACAAACAAGCCCATTCAAAAGTGGGCAAAGGATATGAACAGATACTTTACGAAAGAAGACATATATGAGGCCAACAATCATATGAAAAAATGCTCATCGTCACTGGTCATCAGAGAGATGCAAATCAAAACCACATTGAGATACCATCTCACGCCAGTTAGAATGGCGATCATTAAAAAATCTGGAGACAACAGATGCTGGAGAGGATGTGGAGAAAAAGGAACACTTTTACACTGTTGGTGGGAGTGTAAATTAGTTCAACCATTGTGGAAGACAGTGTGGCGATTCCTCAAGGCCTTAGAAATAGAAATTCCATTTGACCCAGCAATCCCATTACTGGGTATATATCCAAAAGACTATAAATCGTTCTACTATAAGGACACATGTACACGAATGTTCACTGCAGCACTGTTTACAATAGCAAAGACCTGGAATCAACCCAAATGCCCATTGATAATAGACTGGATTGGAAAAATGTGGCACATATACACCATGGAATATTATG